>NC_088394.1:58755625-59422500 GCF_037993035.2 Macaca fascicularis
AACTATTCTTAGGTATCTATGATGAGAAAAAGCATGTATGTCAAGATGTCATTTAGTTTTACTCAATCTTTTAAAAATTAATACAGAAAAAAGTACCAATTGACTGTTAAGTTTTATGGTTAGAAAGCGAAGTTAGTGGCTCTAAAATTAAGAAAAAAGAATTAACTGACAGGATCAGATTATTTCTATCATCACCTTCGACATTCAACATTAGTCAGACATCTCATAAAGCATAGGTTTTTGAATTAAAAGACTTGGTTAAGGGCAAAGAAAATGACTTAAGATAAAATATAAATAGTGTATGAACAAACAGAAAATCTAGTCTCAACAAATATTTACTGAGCCCTTATGATGCCAACCATTACTATTAATAAAACACTATTTAAAACTTTGTTGAATTATCTCTTGGCTAGCAAAATAACAAAACAAGTATGAAACACACACATAGTTATTTTTTCTAAAGGTATTGCAATAAAATTGATGTAAAATACTACTGGAATGAAACTAATAAAAGAGGAAACCTCTTGTATTCCCCACTTATCATCTATCAGTTCTATCAATCAATGTATTAATTAATCCATCAGTTGATCTGTCTATATACAGATGGTCCCTAACTTAGGACTTCCTCATTTTACTATGGTGAAAAAGTGATAGGCATTCAGCACACTCTTTGACTTATAATGGGGCTATTTTTTGATCAACCTATTGTAAATTGAAAATACCATTATTGTTGATCTGGACATAATTCCATCCTAAGTGGAGAGGCATCTGTATACTTATCCATAAACAATAAATGTACCAATGGAACTTTACATACTTATCTTCCTTTTGGGAATTTATTACCAGAAAAAGGCTCTAAAGGACACGAAAAAGTTATAATTGTGAATATTAAGATGGTGTTAAATATATATGTTATGTGTGTATGTGCATACAAAATCAAACTAAATGAAAATGCTAAGATACTAATTAATGCATTTTAGAACATAATCATGAAGTGAAAAAGGTAATTTTTATATAGAAAAAAACTAGAAGGCAGTTCACAAAATTGAAAATGCTTGAGTAGTGTGTGTTTGGAGTTAGAGGTTTTTTTTTTTTAAAATACTTTAACTTCCAGGGTACATGTGCACAATGTGCAGTTTTGTTACATATGTATACGTGTGCCATGTTGGTGTGCTGCACCCATTAATTTGTCATTTACAGTAGGTATATCTCCTAATGCTATCCTTTCCCTACCCCCCACAATAGGACCCGGTGTGTGATGTTCCCCTTCCTGTGTCCAAGTGATCTCATTGTTCAATTCCTACCTATGAGTGAGAACATGCGGTATTTGGTTTTCTGTTCTTGCAATAGTTTGCTGAGAATGATGGTTTCCAGCTGCATCCATGTCCCTACAAAGGACATGAACTCATCCTTTTTTATGGCTGCATAGTATTCCATGGTGTATATGTGCCACATTTTTTTAATCCAGTCTATCACTGATGGACATTTGGGTTGATTCCAAGTTTTTGCTATTGTGAATAGTGCCACAATAAACATACGTGTGCATGTGTCTTTATAGCAGCATGACTTATAATCCTTTAGGTATATACCCAGTAATGGAATGGCTGGGTCAAATGGTATTTCTAGTTCTAGATCCTTGAGGAATCGCCACACTGTTTTCCACAATGGTTGAGAACTTTATATCAGAATAGTAATGGAATTAAAGAGAACTCCAGTCAGAGGTATTTTTAAGTTCTCTTTAATTCCATTACTATTCTGATATAAAGTTATAACATTAAATCTTGAAAAAGTTTGAGACATTTGTGGGGAAGAATGTTGCTTATGTTTTGGGAGAACAACCAGAAACTCTGTTTGAAGATCAAATAAAGTTCACGTAGAGGCATAGAACTGCAGCCATTTAGTCACCAGGAGTGACTTGAACCTGTAAGATGAAGATGATACCATGGAAATATGAGTGTGGGAATAAACATTAACTAGTTATTTTTATGCCACTTTATTAAAATAAGACTGAAAAGTGGCAAATATCTATATGTGGAACATCGAGAAAAATTTTAGTTTACTTTTAATGCAGTGGTTTACTTTTAACTATTCCATGCTCATGAGCAGATGCAGATTTGTAGAACTAAAATAAGCAGGTACCCACCTACTATCACCTCTAGTACTCGTGCTTAATTCAATCAGCTTTTGACATTTCCCTTACAATGGGAGTTAGCTTAAGAATATGCTGGTTAACAAACTAAGCCAATAAGACATGAGGAAGGTTTCCTGGAAGATATCTGACCTCTGATGTCTTCTCATGCTTTGCTTCTTAATTTACCTGAGACACCACCTAGTATTCCTCACCTAAGAAATAAGCCTTGGCTGTGTCAATTCAGGTCATACCAATTTGAGGGGTGTTCTTAATTCTTTTTCCTGCAGTACTGCTCTTCAAAGGCAAGCTCTGCTTCTTTCCTGATTGTCCATTATTTTTTGGTTGAGTATGATTCTACTCCTCTCTTTTGGACTGGCCTTGGTATTTTTGTCTCCCAGCTGTCTCTTTCCAATTTGTGTCAGATATAACCTTATGTAGTAATTCTAAAACTGGACTCCATTTTCATTAGCTGATTAGATTTAATGCTGTCACTTAGGTCCTACGCCTGTAAATTTCATTTCATTGGTCTGGGGCATAAACTGGACATACGGATGTTTAAAGCACTCATCATTGAGAACTACTAGCCCACTGGAACCATCTGCTTCAATTTTTTACAGATAGAGTTTTCTTCTCCAGTTGGGGAATCCTCCGCAATCTGGGAGATTTGTACTTTAGGAGTAGTAGTCAAGTGGGATGGAGTTTGATTTTGTTCTTAATGCCACTATAGAAATCATGACTGGCATGCACACTGATGGAGATGTTCAAGAGAGTTTTACACGTACAAATAGAAAAATAAGTATATAGACCCATAAATACTGCAGGGGTACATACATATTTAGTTTCAATAGTTGCACAGCAATTGTAATATATTTTTAAAATTCCATCTTTATAAATAACTCCAAAACTTGTGATTTCTTTCCCATTATTGTTAAGGAGCAAACTAATTTTCTTATTCTTAATTTTCAGCCCTTATGGTTGACAACACCATTCATTCGGATAAGCCTGAAAACTGTGTGCCATCTTCATGCTCTTTTTTTCCATTCTTTCCCATAAAGTCAATCATTAAGTCTTGTTGATTATATCTTCTTTGTAAATCTAGAATATATATCCATTTTTCCCACTGCCAAGGTTTTTCTCATTCTACCTGCAGTTGAAATAGTATCTCTATTGTCTTCTATCTCTGATATATACATCTCAAATCTCTCTCTCTCATAGCCTGCAATTATAGTTTTTCTCATGCATTTTTTAAAAAATTAATTTATGTTACTGTTCTGCTTAGACAGCTTTGTTGCTGCCCCATAACATTTCCATAGAAAACTGAAACCATTTCTTTTATTCATAGACAGAAAGTTTAGAGTCTGACTCATTTTTAAAACTTTAGCCTCACTGCCTAATACTCTCCCATATAAGCTTTTGTCTCTAGACACATCAGCAAGCAACAGTGCCCTTCATAAGGATGACTTTTTAAAGCAAAGTTTTCTTCTTGGGTCTTTACCAAGCTAAATGTAGAAAGCAGCATCTTTGCAATTTATGAAGAATAAAAAAGTTGCTATCTTTCAGGAAAGGTGACAACAGCTGAGGGTCCCTGGGTTGGATTTGAAGCTATCTATGTCAGGGAAAAGAAGTGCTCCTTCTTCAGGCCTTTGACAGTTGTGGCAACTTTCAGCATTGCATGTACAGAGCCAGACGCTGCTTTCATCTGCTTGGCAGAGGGGAAAGAAACTTTGGAAGGGCTGCCAAGTTTTCAACAGAGGGACTTTCAGTTCCAGAGCAGGGACCCTTAAGACCAGTAGGCCCAGCTCCCCAACTTCACGCCCAAGGACTTGGCAGGCACTGAGCTGTCCTCATTAAAATCCAGTTTGGATCATGGCACTCTTTCATTCCTACCCTGCTGTAGCCAAGGGGGAAAAAAAATTAAAGAAAAACCAGATAATAGAGGATCTCACACACACACACACACACACACACACACACACACACACACACACACACACACTGCAAACCAAAAATTTAAACTGGAATTAGGCAAAACATCAAATTTGTTTTTAATAGTTGTCAGAATGCTATACAGGTAGCTCCATGCCTCTGGAGCCTTCCTTTAATCATCTGGTTTCATTCTTTTGTTTCTTGCTGCCCTAATTATTCCTACATTTAATATCCCCTCAATGGCTCTAATTAAACTTTTCTGCAGTTTCAACTTGTTTGCCAGGCAGGTTCCCTTTCACTTTCAAAGCCCCGCCAAATTCTTGTGTCCAGGCAGTAAAGGTTATCAGGGAAGTTTGTCAGATCCCTGCTTCCTCTGGAGTCTCTCTCACCCTTGCTCTGTGATTTCTATGATTAGTCAATATGAACTCAGCCCCAAAGAGGGATCCTGTTTGTCGAGATTAGAGAGGCTGATGCTCTGCACACATTTTCTTCCTTGTCAGTTTCTCTGCTCATTCTCCTCTAACTGAAATGTACTTTCATCACATTTGATTTCAAAACATCTATTTAATGTTCTACTGAGTCTTCTGTGGTCCTTACACTACGGTAGGAAATATCTGTAGCAAGCTTTGGGATGGTGGATCAGCTGCTTAGGACTTTCAAAAAGTGAAAGTTACTTTTATTATTGGCACAGAGATAATTTTCTACTTGTTTACATCCATTATAATGACCCAATTACAAAGTGATTGTTAAGGTCATGAAAGGTGTTCTGTTATAAAAACTACATCTTTTAGGTTGTATGTTCTTCATCAAGTGAAATCTTCTAAGGCGAAATTTTAATGGGAAGCGTCTCAAAAATGAGCCTATCATTCTTTAGGAGAGTTGAAAACAACATCTTTGGGGGAATGTTGAGTTCCAAATGAGAAATAAACAATATATCTTGCAGGGTTTTTTGAAGGAAATATTAATTCATTTATTAATTCAAAGGATATTTATTAAGTGCTCCAGTGGCAGGCGCAGCAGTAGGTGTTAAAATTAGAGACTGTGAAATCATGCCTTCTTTCAAGATAGTCACAAGAAATTTGGAAAGAGACATGTAAAGACATCATTACAACTTGGTGAGACTAAAATAGCACCATGTAGATGGAAATTTCACAGTATAGGCAGGTAAGAGAGATCATCAGTTGACTGGAAATTTGGTGGGAATCCTGAAAAGATAAGAAGCAGATGGAAACAGATGGGAGCAAAGAAATTGTAGTCTCAAATAGATTTTAGAGAAGCTTGGTACAATATGAGGATTTGTGTGGGAGAACGCTAAACTTACAGTTAAGAGATTGAAAAGTTAGAGCCAATAACACATATTCTGTTATTAAAAGAGGAGTTACATATAGAGTAGCAAATATGCAAAAGCCATTGAGTTTTCCTATGACTAATATAGTGAATGTGAGCCCTGGAACTAGAGCAGCAAGATAGTGTCCCTGAGGGCAAATGATTCCAAGGTATGGTGAACCTTTTCACATAAAAGGAAAAATAGCTGGTAGAACTACCCCCACCCATAATAAATCCACAATCATGTTATTACAACGTATTGGAATACAGTGAATACGCTATGAACGTTAAAAAAAACGGGAGAGATTAAAACAGGAATTTCAACAGCATCTGCCAAAACAAAACATTAAGAGCAATAGTAGCACCAGATATAAAAATGTAATTTAAAGGATATTAAATGAGAAGACAGGGTATTTTAATTTGATAAAAATTCAACCCACAATGAAGACATAATATTACAGACTTCAACAACTTCAATAAATCAGAAACAATTCTAAGAAAAAAAAAGCATAATGCTTTCTAAAATACCACCTTAAAAATTCAAGGCCGGGCATGGTGGCTCACGCCTGTAATCCCAGCACTTTGAGAGGCTGAGATGGGCGGATCACAAGGTCAGAAGATCGAGACCATCCTGACTAACACGGTGAAATCCCGTCTCTACTAAAAACACACACACAAAAAATTGGCTGGGCGTGGTGGCGGGCGCCTGTGAGTCTCAGCTACTCAGGAGGCTGAGGCAGGAGAATGGCGTGAACCCCGGAGGCAGAGCTTGCGGTGAGCCGAGATCGCACCACTGCACTCCAGCCTGGGCAACAGAGCGAGACTCCACCTCAAAAAAAAACAAAAAACAAAACAAAAAAAAACTCAATAGGTTAGGCAGAACAAAAATAAGAAAAGAAGATGTAGAAAATGTAAATGACTCAACAGAATTTACTCATAGACACATACAAATGTTTATGCGTAAATGTGTATAAATATAGCTATATATTTGTACATGTAGACAAATTGTGAACCATATGGAATCATGAATTATTAGTTTCTAAACCAAAAAATACAATGTACTTTTCGATACACATAAAATGTTACCTGAAATATCTATCAAGTATATTCCATTAACAATAAATAAGTTCTAAAGAGCAGGAAAACACAGCAAAAGAACATGCTATGGAAGCATGGAGGAGAGACAAATATGGCCAAAAAAGGCTGTGAAGGGCTCCATGGAGAAGGAGATTTGAAGGCTGAAAGACTAAGGCAAATGAATTGTAGGGCAACGGGCATTCTAGCACTTGGAATGGCTTGGAAAGAATTGTTTTATTCAGAGATTTTTTTCGACTCTAAAGCAACTCAAATTCATTCAAATAAACTATGACAACAAGTGATAATAATTGGAAATAGAGAGGAATCGTTCTATGGAAATTTTGCCAGAGCACAAAGGCAAACCTCCTATAGTCTGGAAACAGATTTTCAGATTGGTCAGGGATTAGGACTATCCCTCTCTTTATCTCTGATTGTGTTCTTGTGCTCTTCTCTTGCCCACTTCATCTTTTTATCTCACTACAATTTTTTTCTATTTTCTGGTCTGTGTTGATCTGTTTCATTTTTCTCTTTTTTCTGAGTGCTTTCTCTGGTTCTCTTTACAGAAAAATAGCCCATAAGTCTTACGAGGTCCCTCAAGATAGACATATCCCCAGAAAAAAATAGCATTCCTCAGTTTCAATTTCAAATTTCTGAAAGAGAATCAGATTTGTTTAATGTGGGTCAAGGGCTTATTCTAGTTCAAGAGAGTGCAGAGGCTCAGATGGAAAACTATAGCCTCCTACTTATTTAGCAGATTCTATGAAGACAATTTGAGAAGATATTCAGAAGTATAAGTGAGAGGATGACAGTAAATGTGGTTGAAAATGGAAGCAAAAATAAAATCACTAAAGATCTTGGTTTCCGAACATCCCCCTACTCTCAGATGGCAAGTGAAAGAGAATATCTGAACAAATTTAAGCAAAATATAGCATGCTCAGGAGCTTGGAAACAGAGTGATGGGGCTAGAACTGAGAAATTGAAAGCATGCAAAACAGTACGGAATGGAAAGAAAATCATTAAAGAGAACATTTTCAGTCTCCTAGTTTAGAGTTGTGCAAATGCCCAACACTCATTGGTCTGAATTGGCTAATAATAGCACCTTAACCTTTCTCCTGGAGTCCCTCCAAGTCTCCTAAATGCCTACAAGATGAAAGTAAAATTTTGGTCTTTCAATCTGAAAGTTTAGATTAAAAAATATGAATAATTAGGCTGATATTTGAATAGCTGGATCAACTATTCATATTTCTGGTTATAAACTTTGATTATTTCCCCTTGAATTTGAACTGGTTTATTTTTCTGGAATAATAGAGTTAACAGAAAAGTCAGTTTCAGGCTGGGCGCGGTGGCTCATGCCTGTAATCCCAGCACTTTGGGAGGCTGCGGCGGGCGGATCACGAGGTCAGGAGATCCAGACCATCCTGGCTAACACGGTGAAACCCCGTCTGTACTAAAAATGCAAAAAAATAAGCTGGGTGTGGTGGTGGGCACCTGTAGTCCCAGCTACTCAGGAGGCTGAGGCAGGAGAAAGGCGTGAACCCTGGAGGTGAGCTTGCAGTGAGCCAAGATCGCGCCACTGCACCCCAGCCTGGGCTACAGAGCGAGACTCTGTCTCAAAAAAAAGAAAAAAAAAAAAAAAAAAAGAAAAGTCAGTTTCAAATTAAAAGCTTACATTTGCCTTTAGTATACCCATTTTAAACTTTGTATATTTCTTTTTATAAATCACAATTTTATAATTAAAGATAAATAATGAGCTTTCCAACCATAGTTATCTAAATCAACTCTTCCTATCCCCCCCGAGTTATGAACATCAGACCCTAAGCTCATTGATACACATCCAATCTGATGGTAAGCCCCATTTGAAATACTACTTTTGTTGCATGTTTGACCAGGGACATGCAAGTAACTACATCCCCATGAAACACACTCCTTTTCCGGACAGTTCTGCCTTATGGCTTCCTTCCTTCCTTCCTTCCTTCCTTCCTTCCTTCCTTCCTTCCTTCCTTCCTTCCTTCCTTCCTTCCTTCCTTCCTTCCTTCCTTCCTTCCTCCCTCCCTCCCTCCCTTCCTCCCTCCCTCCCTCCTTCCCTCCCTTCCTCCTTCCCTTCCTTTCTTCTTTTTTTTTGAAGTCTTTCTCTGTCGCCCAGGCTGGAGTGCAGTGGTACGATCTCGGCTCACTGCAACCTCCACCTCCAGGGTTTGAGCGATTCTCCTGCCTCAGCCTACCGAGTAGCTGGGATTGCATGTGCCCGCCACCAGGTCTGGCTAATTTTTGTATTTTTATTAGAGACACGATTTCACCATGTTGACTAGGCTGGTCTCGAACTTCTGATCTCAGGTGATCCACCCTCATCGGCCTCCCAAAGTGCTAGGATTACAGGTGTGAGCCACCGTGCCCAGCTGTCATTCTTCTTTCTATTGAATCAAAGTCAGTATTCCAATAAAATATTGAAAAAAAAGATCCTGAATAATATATAAATATTGATATATAAATTATAGTATATTGTTATATGTCTATCTCCAATAACAATAATGGTAGTTTTTTTTTTAACCATAAGAGCTGAGCCTACTTACCATGTAGTCTGTACTCTCAGATTTCCACTCCTCTACTGCTCATTGACTTTGACTGTTCTATTGTTGTTTTTTTCCCCAAAATTTCATCCCATGATGCAAATATTCCTGTTAAGGACATCACTGTGATGTTTTAGTTTACCCCTTAAAGTGAGATGCCCTGAAACCAATAAAATTGCAACTGCACATTTAAGTTTTATTCCAGGATCTGATGAGTTCTTTTGCTTAATAGTCCAACAACCTTTCCAATTCCAAGATTCTGTGATTCCATAAGACCAGTAGTGTCACTTTAGTGCCCCCTTGACATGGCTTCATTCTCAACATGGAACACTCATTACTCCATGTTATATAAACATAACAACATGTCAGAAAACATCAGTTGTTGCCTTTCCACAGATATGGATAACAGCTGTTTGACAACGTAGATGAGTTAGTGCCCTGTGTGACTTCAGAGCCCTAAAACAGCTTTTTGTCTTCAGCATAAAGATGACCCTTCATTCTTTGAAGACTCAGATTACAAAATTTCACAAGGTGAATGTATTCAGACTTTAGAATGATGATAATTTTGAAACATTGCATTTTCCTTTCCTGGCCTGTTGGGTCAAAACCATCTGGTAATTTGCTTCTCCATGCTGTTGTTAAAGGTTATTTCTTGAGTTAGCTTCAGAGTTTCTATGTGGTCAATTATTTTTATTTTCTATTTAACTCTTAGGCTACAAATGTTTTTTATCTTTTTATGGCTGTATAATGCTTCTGATTCATCTACCAAAACTTTAGCATATGATTTGAGCATGTTGTCTCATAACATGTTAATAGGGCCAGGTAAATGTTGGCTGAATAATTTTCTTTCGTATGATGATTACAGAAAAAAATCCTGGTTCATCAGTATCCATTTTCAGAGAGACTGTCCCACAAAGTTCTGTGCTTAAAGATTAAAATAAAGACCTACTGTTTTTATGTGCAGAGAAAATAAAACTTGGAGAATTTGTTTAACTGACACACTAGAGAGAGAGAGACATCAACATCAATAACAACAAAAGAAAATGTAGACGTCAACACCAATTAAAATCAATTTTAATAAAAAACTATCTTTACAAGGGTTTCTCTTTTACTTCCCTTATTTTATTTTCCACTCTTACTTCATACAGGATCATTTTCATCAACAGCCAATTATACTATGCATGCAATTATTTCATGCTTCTATGTTTTTGCCTCACTCACTCCCATTGCCTAGAATGTCCTTCTCATCTTGCCAACCAAACGGAGTCTATCTGCCTTTTAGAACTTTCTCTAATATCCCGTTTTTTCACTGAACCTCAAAACATATGAATAAATTTATAAATATATGTAATATCTATAAACAAGTATATATGGCTTCTATGTTCCCCTGAGCAACACAGGCTAGCAACCTCTGTTGCTCAGGGGTCAAATGTGTTATGCTGACCAAGGACACAGTACTGATCAGAAGACATTCAGGCTTTGCTCTTAAGGCCTTATGCTATGATGAAGGAGACAGATCAAGAAGCAAGCACAGAAAAATGAATCAAACAATTGCAAATTGTGGTATTTTTTAAAAAGTTTAAAAGATTAATATCGATCACAAAAAAGTTAATGAATTTTTGGAAGCACAGTGATAACCATTAATACTGAGACACAAGTAGCCAGATGAAGGGGGGCATGGTTGATGGTAGTGATGGAGTTCATCCAGGTGGAGAAAAGAGCTTCACATATTAAAGAAACTGGAACAAGATGGGTATGGTGTGAGCAATATGAGCAAAGAATAGTGAGGCAGGATGAGTTTAGAGGCCTAGGCAGGCTCTTTCAGAGTCTTTTGATGAGAAAAGATTCTGTTTCGCTATTTCATGGGAAGTTACTAAAACCTTTAATGTATGCCTTACTTTGTTTTGATATAAAATTAATATAAAGTGGTCAGATCTTCTGCATCCATCTAGATGAGTTTTGGAGGTTGTAAACTCTTGGTACCACTATCCAAAACAAAATGTAGATTACACTCATATTGTATGATTAGAAAGTTACAACCCTTCTGGAACATACCCTTGTACTTTTTTTCCAGTCAATTTCCCCCTTATCCACTAACTTCTATCTCCCTCATAGCAACCACAATTCTGATTTTTCTTATTATCACTAGTTTTGTTTGCATTTGGATTTCAATCAAATAGAATCATACAATATGAGTGTAATCTAATTTTTACAAGTTAAAAATATCACACTTGTGTACAGAAACGTGCAACTTTACTAAATAAAATTTAGGGTATACCATTCAGAAAACAACAACTCTGCAGATGTATAATTGTGTACACACATCGACACACATGGCACACTAAATTAACATGGTAGTCAACAGAGAACTGTACAGATTTGAGATCACTTGTATGAAAGTTTCCGAAACTTTTTCATGTATCATATGGTGTGTTTGAAAGAAAGGGAGGAACTTTAATGTCTCCATTGATATTCTGCATGAAAAACTGAGTAGATGATAGAAGACAGGTCATGGTGGTGCAAATCAAAAGATAAATTCTGGAGAGTTGTGTTTGAGATATATATGGGATTATTCCAGGGCGATAGAAAGTTTAGATATAAAAATATCACAATCACCGAGAATTCTTGCCAAAATGTATAAATCTAGAGTGATTAGTATAAGAATAGTGATTAATTCCTTGGGAACTCTTAGGTTGGTGTAAAAGTAATTGCTATTTTTGCCATTACTTTCAATTGGCAAGAACCGCAATTACTTTTGCACCAACCTAATAAAAACTTTATTGGGAATGGGTGGTGGCGGGAGTATTGTAAAGTGACTATGACCAAACCCTAAGGAAACCCAGTTTGCAGCAACCACAATTTACAGATTTGGGATTGAGGGGGAGACATCACAGGAAAATAATGGGGGGAAAACCATGGAATTAAAAAAAAATACATCAGCAGAGTGGTAAGTTTCACTCCCAAATAGAATATTTCAAATGGAAATAAGTACCTTATTTTTTTTAAAGCTAATGAAAAGTCCATTATGATGAGAACAGAGAAAGCCATTCTTTTGCCAGTATGGAAGGCATGAATGACTTTGATGAGTACAGCTTCAGTGGAATAGCATAACCAAAACTGAATCAGTACGGGCTGAAGAGTGAGAAGGATGTAAGCAGATGAAGATAGCTTGTGTCGACAATACTTTGAGAAAATGGGCTAGGACAGAGAGCAGAGAAGATTCATGGCTGAAATGACGTCACAGATTTAACTTCTGGTTTGTACTTAACCAGTGAGCAGATGATTGGTGGTCTGAACATATAAAACAGAATGGATAAGAAACCAGAGGGGTAAAAAATGTGTTTTTTTGGAAAATATTTGCCGTCTATTTTGATCACAGAATAGACATGTGGTTGGTAGTGAATGGAAATAAGGCAGAAAAGACTGTAAGTTCATACTTGGCAACACTATAGAAAGCAATATATATATATATGTGTGTGTGTGTGTGTGTGTATACATAAATATCTGTTATGTTAATTGCTGATATATGTCATATATACTAATTATATATATACTAATTGTTGATATATATGTCACACATAAGGATCTGTTACACTAATTGCTGATATTTACATATATATATGAGCAATTAGTGTAACAGATTAGATGGGCCTGTGGCCCTCTCCCTTGAAAAGCACATCTCTCCTTTAAAATGTTCATGTTTGGTTCTTTGTGACTTTCTATTCCAGGGAATCTGTTCTCCTCTGTCCTTTTTCTTATTATATACTCTAGGTTTCCTGTATAACTGATCTGAATAAAATCCTCCTGAAAGAACAGATTGCAAATGCCACCTTTAGCAGCACCAAACTTTCTAAGATTTGCAAAATTTCTGTTTTCTGGTGACCAGCCAGAATGTATTTTATGTCTCCATCTTGATGAACAGCAACTAATTTCTACTTCCCTTAGAAGAACAGTTCTGTTCCTGAGGGCAGATACTAGCGCCAACATTGAGGGGAGCCCGGTATCTCAGAAGAAAAGAATTCCTTGCTAATCGTGGTTGTCTTTGCCAGAATAGCACTGTGCAATTGTGATAGGGGCCACAGAAATAAGAAAGCAAAGCTTTGTAATTCCCTAAACTTCAGAATTGAGCTACATCAGAGATTAAGGAAATTGCAGTAAACTTTATCAAAGTTTCTAAGCAGTGATGCAGTCAAGAGTTAATAAATTCATAGACTTGAGTTTTTGGTATGGCTAAATTTAATTATATGGTACATACAAGCATTCAGTTTTATGAAGGTGAAAATAGGATACCTTGCAATAAAATGAACATTGGCATCAAAGTGTTCAAATTTGCAGATTTAATGTGCTTCAAAATAGTTTCATTTTATCATCATTCAACTGCAAAAAAAAATCAAACTCATCTAGGAATTAATATCTAGTATAGAGAATGACAACGTGAAGCTTTCTTTTCTATTTCAGAAGGCATGGGAAATAAATGGGTGTAAGAATGATCGTGTAAAATTTATTTGGTGACAGTTAACAGCCTCTCCCCAGGTGGTCTTTAAAATAAACAGACACACATCATTTAAGGTCGCTCTGGTTTGAGAAAAGAGGTACTAACTTACAAGAGAAACAACTCACTTTCCAAGCCTCTGACCTTCCTCCTCCTTCCTCCCTCACCTTCTAACCTGTTTCTCAAATACCCGAAGCTCTAATTTTACCATATGCTCAAATAAACACCTCACAATCTTTGAAAATTGTTCAGTAGCAATCTATGTATGATCCAAAATAACATATAACAAGCATATACAATATTTAAGACGAAATGTTGAAATTTTACACCAGATTGAGAGGAAATTTACAGATACATAGTTGGATGTGGCTAAGCAGAGCTCGTGAAGATTTCTTGATTATCCAGTTTTTTCAATCGATGCAGACAGCCAAATCAAAGTTTCAGGCCAAATAAAATTTATCTTGTAGCCTCATTGCTTCACTGAAACTAACAGGATTAACCAGATAATTGGCAAAACTTTGTTTCCATTTGTGGGATGTGAAATGGATTCTGGTGACACTGCTCTCCCAGGTGTATATTAGACACAGCTGGGATGCCATCTGTGGTCCTCATTACCTTGTTATGTGGGTTACGGAAGCAGAATCTTTCTTTTCTGAGGAAGCATGGCATCGTTTTAAAGAACATATTTGTATCAGACTGTTTTGGTTTCCATCACTTATTGTAAGTCCTTGCGCAAGATTCACAAGCCCTTTGGTCTTAGTTTCCTCATCTCAAAAACAGGAGGAAATAATTGTGCAAACCTAATAGGGCTGCTGTGACAATAAAAGGTATCATCATTTGTAAACCATGCGGTATAATGTTTTAGATGCAGTCAACACTCAGTGTATGTTGTTGTTGTTGATATATACTCCTTGTTACTATTGCATTATTATTAATACACCTGTGAATTCTACGCTTTGTCACCGGTTCCCAAGTTCTCCACTAATGATGGATGGATGATTTGGGGGCACCCAAAGCATAAACCAGTGGACTGACTATTTTGTTGAGTGACCTTTGGCTAATGCAGAAGAGTAAGTTAATAATTTTAAAATGAAATTAAGTATTTATTAACATTATGTAACTTGGGCTATTCATTTAGTATTTTCTTTTTTCTTATTAAAAAAGATGTACGGCCGGGCGCTGTGGCTCACTCCTGTAATCCCAGCACTTTTGGAGGCCGAGACGGGCGGATCAAGAGGTCAGGAGATCCTGGCTAACACGGTGAAACCCCATCTCTGTTAAAATACAAAAAAATTAGCCGGGCGTGTTGGCGGGCGCCTGTAGTCCCAGCTAGTCCGGAGGCTGAGGCAGGAGAATGGCGTGAACCCGGGAGGCGGAGCTTGCAGTGAGCCGAGAGACGGCGCCACCGCACTCCAGCCTGGGCGAAGGAGTGAGACTCTGTCTCGGGTTAAAAAAAAAAAAAAAAAAAAAAAAAAAAAAAAAAAAAAAAAGATGTACGTGTCCAGTTAGCACTTTAGAAAAGATAGATAAAACCTATTCTGTTTTTTACCAGTTTGGGTTGGGATAGATCCTATTCTCTCTCTGTCTCTCTCTCTACACACACACACACACACACACACACACACACACACACACAGACACACACACACACACACACACACACAGACACACACACAGACACACACACTTAAGCTTAACAATATATTATGGACATCTTCCCCATCATTATACATTTGACTCTTGAACAACACAGAAGTTAGGGGCACCAATTCCCCACGCAGTTGAAAATCTATGTATAATTTTTGACTCCACCAAAACTTAACTACTAATAGCCTACCATTGACCAGAACCCTTCCCAGTAACAGTCAATTAACACATATTTTGTTTTTGTATTATACACTGTATTTTTATAATAAAATAAGCTGGAGATATAAATGTTATTAAGGAAATCAAAAGTAAGAGAAAATATATTTACTGTTCCTTTAGTAGAAATGGATAATCATAAGTCTTCATCCTCACTGTCTTCACACTGAGTAGGCCGAGGAGGAGAAAGAAGGGATAGGTTTTTCTTTTGCTGTCTCAGGGGTGGCAGAGGGAGGAGGAAGTCTGCAGGTAAGTGGACCCACACCGTTCAAACCTGTGTTGCCCAGGGATCAACTGTAAACATACACACACACACACACACACAAACACATACACACACATAAACTTATCATTATGGACATCTTTCTGATCATTATATATTCTTCTATAATAGATGCTTAATTTTTAATAGATAACATAAATAAATATAGCAATTTTGATAGGAAACAATGTGGAGCACTATGTTGAAAAAAAATCGTTGTCAGCTTTCTACCGTTTTATTTTCAGCCTAGAGAGATCAAAGAAGAACTCATAATATGCCTTGGCCAGGACCACTCCATAAGCATCTTCTATCCCTTTGTGTTTATTCCTGCTTTTAAGTGTTTGACAGAGAGGCATTAGTCTCTCTGATGTTGACTCTCTCAAGAATCACACTCATTCCTTTAATTAATTTATGAGTTATTCAGGACCTTGTAACAGAATTACTAATTCCGTTACTGCTAGATCTTGATTTTTACTTATATGTTTATCACCTTCCCATTCAAATTAATGTTCAATTTCAAGCCATACAGATAAAAAATCTCATGGCTTTCTGATTTATTGAAGATGAAAGGCCACATATGTGAACTATCTATGGAGATGTTGTTTTCTTGCTAGCAGCACTTACTATCTCTACCTTATCCATCCCTTCTCTGACTTTGGCTTAAGGATAATGCTTTTTCCTCCTCTTGGAGATTCTACTTTGTTACCTCTGCTTTTTCTGATGCATCCAGTAAGACCCATAGATTAGAAACCAAACTGTGTTGTTTTTTGAGCACAAATCTATTCATTTGTTTTTCACAACTGAGGAAATATGAATATCCAATATCCACACTAGATACGCAAGTTTCAAATACACCTACATGTGTATCTGAAATGGATCTGCGAAGAAAACAGAGCAATGCTGAAAGAGAATCTTAATCAGATTTTTCTGTTTATACTGAGGATTAATGAACACATATTTGACGAATATTTGACCACAATTGCTATGTCATATCGAGATTTTGCAGGATACTTTAATAATTATCAAGAAGTGTTACAGGATTTTTTTCTCTTTAGAATCATTCCCTTTATATTTTGAATATAAGGCTTGACATTTTCTTTGTAGTAATGCAAAACATTTAGACTTTTAAAAATTTGCCTTTAATTCGAGAAATGTAAATCTGAAATTCTAGCTCTTCCTGAATTGTGATGTTATTGACAATATAGTTACTCTAATTCCAATGGTCAATTGAAGTTAAAACCTAGGGAATAAAAAAATGAGCTGAATTTATGTCCTCTAGATGGTAAATACTCCTTGATGTATTTCATAAAGGGAAGAATTTACAGTACTGAAGAACATACTGCACATAATATAGAACCATCTGTTACTTTCATAGTTTAGAAATTCGGGGCTCAGGGAAGTCCAGTGATTTGCCAAATATTACTCTACCTTTTAAACCACAGCTGAGTTTCAGTTCTGTTTTCTACTATGTGTCAATGGGATTTTTATTTGTCTCCATCCTATGATTGAATTAATATTTGTTAATAGTTAATATTTACATAAAAACTCAACATCTACATGGATCTAGAGGGGAATTAAGGAGTTGCTATCATTGGTGTCAACATTTTAGTGTAGCAGGACATTCTTGGCATTGTCCCAGATCAGTTCAAGAGCTCCCACTTGTTTCATGTGGTCCTTCTTTGTACAGGTAAACCTCTCTGTTCCACCCAGCCTCCATCATTTTATCTTATCAGATTGTCATGAGGATGTCATGAGATGGCTTAATAGCTCAGTAGAGGTATGAGGCTGGGGGTTCAAGAAGCAGGAGAAGAAAAACACACAGCTGTTAATACAGTAGTATCCCTGCATGCCTACTATAATATAATAGCTATCATGCTAAAGACAAAACATACCACATGCTGGAAAGTATATGGAGCAAAAGAAACTCTTATGCACTGCTTTCAGGAGGCGGAGTGGGTAGCTGTATATAACTACTTTAGAAAGGCATTTGGCAATATCTACCAAAGCTAAACATTTGCATCCTATGGGACATTCAAATGCAGCCATAAAGTTAAATCCAAAATAAATGGCACAAAAAAAAAAGTACTAACACATTCACAACAGAAATACCAATAACAGGCCTAACCTAAATACTAATCACATACCTTCAAAAATGAAATGTATCATTAGTTTGTGATACATTCACACACTGAATTCCTATACAGCAATGATAATCAAAAGTCTATGACACACAATATGTATCAATTTTGAAAAAATGTTGAGCAAAATAGACCACACAAAAGAGCACACCATAGGTTTCACTCATGTAAAGTTCAGACATACACATTTATCTATGATGTTAGAAATCAGTATGGTGATTATCGCTGGTGACAGTAGAGTGGATAATAAATGGAGGAGACATGGGGAACCCTCTGAAGGCAGGTAATTGTCTTTTTATTTAAATTGGAGTGCTGATTAAAAGGTGCATTTCCTTTGAAAATTCATTGAGCGATTTATGACTTCTGCACCATTTTATTTTATTTTTATGGTTAAATATTTTTTAAATGTCTTCACACTTTATCTTTAATTTAGTTAAAAGCTAAGTGACTGTTTAAAGCAACAATAATAACTATGGATTGTGTGGTTAATAAAATTTCTAACAAAAACATAACAATGCAGCTATGCTTATTCTCTACGCTTATTTGGACAACATTAAATCTATTTGTACTACATGAAGAAGTATTCGTTAATCTATTTATTTTCCTTTTCTATATTTCATGCCCTGGATTTAAAGTTACAATTCACTCTTTTAACTGATTTCTGATTATATATATTTTCCTCTGGCATTCAGCTTTTTTGTTCTTTTTTCTTTCTTTTTTTTTTTTTTGCAGCTCTGTTGGCTGCTCAGACCTCTCTCCTACCAGGTCTCTGGCCTTCCAGGCAGGCAGCCTATTTCTCCATTTTCCCACCCACTGCCAATCAGTTCACCGTCAATTCTCCCGCTTTCCATTGTCATCACAGAGTGCAGCTTTCAGAGCCCGCCATGTTGGCAGCCTTCAATGCTTCTCCCTGGGGTTTGCAATCTCATTCCTGTGATGGCCTCAGGGCCTGCCAGGCCTGGGTCATTTCCAGCACCTCTCCTGTGAGAGGTTCCCTCCCCTAGCATTGTCCAGAGGGTTTGTATTATTATGATTATGGGTAATGGGCTTTCCATCCTTCAGCTGTCAAAAGCTCTCTCTGCACTTTATCCCCACTGTATTTTAATTTTCCCTTTTTAACTGAAAGCAAAACAAAACAAACAAGAGGTTTATAATCACCTCAATTTAACATTTGGAATGACAAAAAAAAGAAAAAGAAAAGAAAAGAAAAATAAATTGGCAGTATCTGAGTGTTTTTGAAAGCCTCAGCTGCCTGTCGGGTTTTCCTGTTTTGTTCTATTTTCCTCTTTACCCCCTTCCTCATACCACCCTCCTCTTTCCCCCTTCCTAGAGTCTGAGAATTGTCCACGTGATGACAGCTTTCAACACCACTCACCAGAGTCATTGAACCACGGGTTTTAACCTCTGGTTTGTAGCAGCTTGGTGCACCATTAAATCAGTAGTCTTGTTGCAGCACCAGAAAGAGTTGAAGAGCTATTAAATTCAAAATAATTGTTTTGGAAATGGTGATTGCATGCTGTACCCACTGGTTTAGTCATAGGTAAGAGAGCACTAATCTGTTTTTCCCCTGCAACCAAGTGTTTTGCAAAACTTCATAGCTTGGCGTATTCCATTACCCAGACCCCTAGATAAGAGTTTCCTGTAAGAAAATTCATGATGTGTTCCTTGTACTTTAATCATGAAATATAAATTCAAATGTACATGGAAATGGACCCTTAAAACTGGACCTGAGTGTCTATTTTGCCTTCAGCTAACTATCCAAGACTCCTTTTAAAGGAAAATGCCTTGACCCCGTGGCTAGAATTTTGGTGAGGGGCAATTTTAAGAACTAGATAACAATGATTATGATAGGCAGCTTCTAATATGGCCCCAGTGACTTCCAGTTCTCAGAATTCACAACCTGATGCACGCTGTTCACTTGAATATGGATTGGACCTAATGAATTGCTTCCAATAAATAGAATAAAAAAAAAATGATGGAATGTCACTTCTGAAATTAAGTTACCAAGAGACTGTTGCCTTTTTTTCCTGGGCATCCACTCTTGCTTGCTTGCTCTGAGGGGAGCCAGCTGCCATGTCATAAGCTTCCATATGGAGAGCTCCACATGATGAGGAACTGAGGGTATACCCCGGGTTTACAGCTAACTAGGAACCGAGGCCTCACTGTAGTTGCCCTTGAGGAACTGAATCCTGTCAACAGTAATATACAAAAGCTTGGAAGTGTATGTGCCCCAATAAAACCCTGAGATAACTGTAGCCCAGCCAGACATTCTGACTGTAGCCCATCTAACACATCTCCAATGGAGGACTCAGCTAATAAACCACACCTAGATTCCTAATCCACAGAAGCCACGAGATTGTATGTTCATTGTGATAAACCACTAAGTTCCAAGATATTTGTTATCCATTAATAGATAACCATTATGATGATAGTAATAACAAAAATTATTACCATTGTTTACATTGTTTCTTATGGTTTAACATTCCTTTAAAAATATATTACTACATCTTCAAAACAAAGATATACAATAAGTATTATCGTTTCCACTTATTTCTTTTTTTAGGTAAGAAAATTGAGGCTCGGAAATATTAAGCAGGTTACCAGTGTTCACTTAGCTTGTGAAGTGGCAGAGTTTGTGTCAGAACCCTAAATGATAACCCTAAACCTTGTGTTCTTCCAAAAGAAAAGGGCTTTGTAAACTGTACAATTTATTATAAATGGGAATTCAAAATGCCAAAGATTATAGACATTAAGACTTCTACCAACAGGGCTTCATGTTTAGAATGGAATAATCTGAAACCTTTGACAATGCAAATTTCTTACAGAAAGTGCTACCATTTTAATTCCATGAATTCCTGGCATCTCAACATTAAGGCAAGAGTTCATATGAAGGGAAAAGGGAGAGAAAGAATTTGAAGTCTTAGCTTACCAAATAAGGATGAAGAGCAAATAAAGATTCAAAAAGTTTGTGAAAACTATGACATGTCTCACAAATTAAAGATGGGTAACATTTCCAAACATGTCCTAACAATGAATCCATTTAAATTATGCCATAAATATTTTAAAATAATAATATGAATTAATAAATGACTGACTAGAGTGTACTGCTAAAAGAAAGACATGTGGTGATAAGGTTCATAAAGTACTGGAAATTCTCTCTCTCTTTCTCTCTGTCACACACTCACGCATAAGATACCCAAGACATAGTAGATATTAAAAAAAATTATTTAAGCTGAACCTGAAATGCTTATTTCAGAAGGTTATATATTTGTATTGAACCATAGGAATGTGTTGCATTACTTTGTTTTGTTCAAAATGGCTTGTGTTGCTCAAAATAATGCATTACATAGATGTAGGTTTAATAATCACCATAGCAACCAAAATGTAAATCTTCCTTTGTATAGCCTCGCCATGTATTATTTTAAATACATTTAATCTTTAGAACCCACAGAGAGTTGATAGCTTGAGTCTTTGTCTTTTATTCACTCTAAGACTAATTTAAGAAGAAATATTATTTCTTTAGAGATGGAGATTGGGACTTAGATCAGTTTTCTATTGCTGCTGTAATAAATTACCACAAACTTAGTGGCTTTACAAAACAAAAATGTATTATCTTGCTGTTGAGAAGGTCAGAATTCTAAAAAGAGTCAACAGGGTTACCTTCCTTCTAGAGGCTCCCCTGAGAAATTGTTTCCCTTGACTTTTTCAGCTTCTAGAGGCCACTTGCTTTCCCTGGCCCTTCATCCCTTTCTAAATCTTCAAAGCCAGCCCAATAGCATGTTAAAATTTCTATCTCTCAAGTCTCTGTTTCTATCATCACATTTCCTACTCTGAGCCTCCTGCTTATAAGGACTCTGATATGGCTGGCTCTGTGTCCCCACCCAAATCTCATCTCAAATTATAATCCCCATGTGTGGAGGGAGGGAGGTGATTGGATCCCCATTCTGTTGTCATGAAAGTGAGTAAATTCTCATGAGATCTGATTGTTTTAAAAGCAGCAGTTTTTTTTTTCCCCTGCGCTCTCACTTCTCTTTTTTGCTGCTTTGTGAAGAAGCTGCCTGCTTCCCCTTCCACCATGACGCTAAGTTTCCTGAGGTTTCCCCAGCCACATGGAACTGTGAGTCAATTAAACCTCTTTTCTTTATGAATTACCCAGTCTCCAGTAGTATCTTTATCAGTGTGAGCACGGACTAATCCAGACTCCTTTGATCACATCAGGCCCACATGAATAATCTAAAATAGTCTTCCTATCTCAAAATCTCTAACTTAATCATATCTGTAAAGTCCCTTTTGCAATGTAAGGTACCATACATACAGGTTCCAGGAATTAGGATGCGGATGTCTTTGGGGGCCATTGTTCTCTCTCCACGGAAGCTACTTTGGTTTGGAGAGAGAACTAAGAAAAAGAATTCTCTTGAGAAGTGTCTGTTCACATTCTTTGCCCACTTTTTGATGGGGTTGTTTGATTTTTTTCTTGTAAATTTGTTTAAGTTCTCTGTAGATTCTGGATATTAGCCCTTTGTCAAAATCCTAATGTGAGAACCCACGAGGAAAGAAAACAAAGGCTAATGTTTTTGTCCGACTCCTTGTTCGCCATAATGGCAGGGGGCTTACTGATGCTCTGGTCCAAACATGCCTGATTGGCTCATTCATAAATTCACATTCTCACATACTCAGTGTTACACACTGTCGTCTTCTGTTCAAAGAAAATAACAAAATGAGTATGAAATTATTATTTCTGTCATCTACAATTCCTCCAGCACTATTCTGTACTCAGTAAAGAGTGGTATTCAGTACTCAGCATCTGATGTTGGGAATATTTTCTGACAGAATCGTTTGAGTGCTCCAATAGTCCTCAAAAAGCTTGGCCACCTTTGTCTTGAACTGATATTGTATGGCCTATTTGACTTTAAACAATAGCTTGAGAGAGATAGGAGACTGAAAAAGATGCAACTGATTTATGTTACATACAGAAAGATAAAGAAGAAGAGGACCCATAGATTATATATTTACTTCTCCTAAGGTTGGGAAATCCAGTTTCCTGATGGGGAAAAAAATTAAGCACAATTAGAAGAATCAAACTTAAAACTTCATGTTTCGGACTCTGATTTGTTTCTACCTTATAGCTTTGGGTAAAAATAACTTATGGTAAATAACAAAAAAAGTCTACTTGTAAGTTTCATTTTTATCCCTCACAAAAATAATGATCTAATGAGTTAAGAGATTACCTGGAGAATTCAGAATTTATTGACAGTCTGTTCTAATAAAGGTGATAATAAACTCTTTTAAAAAGAGAACACAAATAAAAAAGTTTTAAAAAGAAACTTAAAAATAATAGCCAATGCTTTCCCTGAATGACCTTATTTTTATCAATAAAAACTTAACATCTGCTAACAATAACATAATATTCAAGACACACACACAAAAAAAGACCCAGAAAATTACTATTACTCTCATTTTGATGCTTTACAACTAAGTAGGGAAAGTCAGAAAATGTAAGGGAATTCCAAGTTCTGCCATTTATCTACATAGATCTATAAGCAGGTTAATTAATATCTTGAAGTGTTGAGGTTTTATGTTTTTTTAATCCATGCTGAAATTTACAGTTTCACTAGGAAATGCAGTGATTCACTCAGATTAGTTCCTTGGAGTGCTTTTGGCCAGGATTCATGCTGTTTAAAAACAACAACATAAAAAGTACCCATTCTGCTTTATTTTAAATTTAAATCAGAGAATAATACCAGTTTGATTATAGAATAGTCTCCAAGTCTCAAAAAAGAACTGCTTTCTTGTATTTGAAATTAATAACTTTTATAGTTATTTAATCAAAGGCCTATTGAATTCCAATGATGCGACTAACCCCCTGTGAAGTACCATAGGGGGCTATAAAGAGTGGTGTGTGGGCCTGATTTCAGAGAACAGCAACAGGGAAAATACACCAAATATTCTCCAGAAATATACAACGTGCATAAGAGAAAACTGGATTTCTGATTTGGTCACTTCTTAAATGCAGTAAAATTAGTAGCCTTCTCATTGTTTCTCCAACATGCTAAGCACTTTCTACCCAAATCATTTCTTCCACTAAGTACTAGTGAACAGAAGCTGCTTTCAACTCAGTCTAAGTATCACTTTTCTAGTTAATTCCTTCTTACTATTTATCATAACTTACATGTTTTATTTGTAGCTCTTACTTTGTGCTGGACATTTTTGTAATTACAAATGTTAGCTCATTTAATTTTTTTATTATTCCTTTATGCATAATTTTAATTTGTGTTTATTTGCCATGTTCTCACCACAACCACTAATATAAGTCCTAAAAACATAGAGAAATCATGTCTGCATTGAATGTTTTGAGTGAGACCTAAGGGAGATTTTGGAGAAAAGTGAAACTATTACACTTTTACAATGTTTAATTGTCTAATCTTTCTAAATCAATTCAGTGAGGGTAGTGCCCATAAACTCTGTGCATTACTTTTCCAGCATCTAATGTGGTACCTGGCACAGTATCTAGCAGTTAAATATGTTTCTTAAATAAGTGATAAAGCAATGGATTTTTAATATACTTAACATCATGTATGCAGAGATACAGGATTATGTTTAAAAATAATAAATCACAAACTACACAATGATATATCGGTTACCCTTTCAAACTGTTTTACATTAATATTCATACAACAAGTGGTCACTAAATATATTGTTGAAGTGGGTGAACATCAGAAACATGATCTTTAGGCATGAGGTACTTGCAATCTGGTTGAAATATAGATCCTATTCTACCCCACTGCAGTGGATACCATGATATACTGCCTACCCACCTCTTCAAAAATTAAGGATTTATTCACCCAGTTGAAGTGTGTGTTGCTGCCAACAGACAGCCTTCAGCTTTCCACCATCATTAAGGATTGCCTCAGGTAAGCCTCATCTCTACAAAGGTTCCAGTTCTTCCCAGGTCGGTTCTCCTACACTGACCGGTCCATATGGCCACAAGAAACTGGCCTTTTTGTCCATTCTTGGGCAACACTGAATTGTTATCCCGGCGTCAGACCTTCTCCTGGAGACGGTGACTTCTGTTGTACCTGAATCCTAGTCTGTCTTTTCTCTGGCTAATCCTGTGTTATTTTCCCCCATTTTACAGGGAGGTGACTCCAAGAATGTTTTCTAAAAAAATCTGAGAAAATCATTTTCATATTAGAGTTTTCTTTCTGGAGAACTCAAACTACATTTGTTGGTGCCAGGGTATTTGGAGGAAGTAGGATCGAGCATGGAACTTTCCAGCTGGGTCACTTGCCTGCCAGCTGGCAATAAAGGACCCATCACTGGCCATTGGTGGAGCAGATTGTTTCTGGTAGAAGGGATCCATGCAATTGTCAAAACTTTCACCCACATTGAATTGGAATATTATACTGGTTTAAGCAAATGTATTAGCTCTTGAAATGTTTACAAAGGTTTGAACTATGGGAAAACTAGTAACTATAAAAACAGTAGAATTGTTCATTTTGATTGCTAATCTTGATTGCTTTGGAAAAGGAAACAAAAACAATTTTGGGAGAATGATTAAGCAGTGATTAGAGGCTGTTTGGAACAATAATAGCATTAGGTTAGAATGTCCATGAATATGAATAATGTTCAGAAAGTCAAGGACAAGGACTCTTGGGATAGAAGCATGTGGACCAATGAAAGAGAGTAGATATAAAGTGTGAAGATCTTCAAATAACATTTAACACCCACAAAAATGATCTATCATAGAAAAATCACAAAGCAACTTGGTGGAATCTTTCTATACTTTTGGGTGCAAGTTTACATTGACAATAGGGCCTCTGCTATCACCGTGCTCTTAGAGAGTGTTTAATCCACCAATGGAAAATCCGTAACATCACTTCAATTCAAGGACTCCACTTGATAGAAAAAGTAATATGAGGACTTTACCATGTATGAGTTCCACAGGTCACACGATGTTCCACGCTGCTCAGAAGCTGCCAATTGCCAGACTGATAGAATGATGGAATAGCCAGTTTAATGCACAGATGAGGCACTAATTTGGGGATAACACCTTGAGAATATGGAGAGTCATCCTCCAGGATATGGTGTACACTTTGGAGCATAGGTCCAGGAACCCAGGCATGGTTCAGCTAACCATCACTTCCACTTATCAGAAATACAGTATCTAATTTATTCTTATTCTTGAAAAGTTGGACTCTAAAATTAAGGGTCCTAGTCTTTAAGGTGGGAATGCTTCCACCAGGAACACAGAGTCCTTTGGAAATACAAACTACAGCTTCTGCTTTGGTACCTCAGATGTCATGGAAGAGACTAACACTCAAGAAGCAGAACTACCATCTTTACAGGGGCAATTAGTTCTATTAATAAAAAGAAGTCAAGTTTGCTGTTGTTGGTGGAACTGTCAAAATGAGGGCAGAATGAATGGATTTGGCACACACAATTGATTCACTTGGGTGCCTCTTTGTACTCCCTTGCCCGATTTTGATAGTAATTGAACAAGTTCGATAACCTCTGCTTACAGTGGATATGGTAAACGTGAGCTTCAATCTCTCAAGCATACAGATCTGGGTTATGTCACTGGGGTCACCCGCTATGCCAGGCCCGGGGTACTAGTGAGTGTGCAAGGAGTGTAGAATGGCATCAGAGGTGAGAGAATATTTGTTGCAACTCTGAAAGCAGCTGTTGAGGAGGGATTAGAATTCATTCTTCTAGCCTCCCTCATAGATTTTCCTAGAAATCCTGGGGCATCTGCTTCTAGAACTCAATTGAAGAGAGTCCCCTACCTCATGGATATACTTCTATTTGGTCATTACTTACCTGAGGATTAATCAATGTAAAAGCATTAGTAACTTGCCCTCTTGAGCTAACTTGGGACAATTCTGAGGGTGTCATCTCAGCTTGAAAGCTCCTCATATGATTGTCCGAGGCCTTTGTCAAGATTGCATAACTTCTTCCACTGCCCAGTTCTGCTTTCTTCTATTCTCTTCTACACATGGTCACCCCCAAGAACACTCTCTTATGAACCTCCAGTTCCTGGGAAACTCAATCTACAACATTCCCTTTCCATCATAAACATTACCCATCCTCATCCCTCCACACAGGCCATGTTTCTTTTTTTGAGATGGAGTCTCGCTCTGTCACCTAGGCTGGAGTGCAGTGGCGCAATCTCGGCTCACTGGAACCTCCACCTCCCAGGTTCAAGCGATTCTCCTGCCTCAGCCTCCAGAGTAGCTGGAACTACAGGCACGTGCCACTACACTCAGCTAATTTTTTTTGTATTTTTAGTAGAGACGGGGTTTCACCATGTTGACCAGGATGGTCTCGATCTCTTGACCTTGTGATCCACCTGCCTCGGCCTCCAAAAGTGCTGGGATTACAGGCATGAGTCACCGTGCCTAGCCCACACAGGTCATATTTTTAAGACTCGGTGTCTTTGAACTCTACCAACTTTGAATTTGAATGTCTGAATCTTCCCTTCTTGTAAATGCTTCTACTCTGCGATTGCATTAGTTATGACAGAGATTTCGTGGCTCACAAAGCCAAAACATCCTTACTATTGGGTTACTTACAGGGAAAATTTGGCAATCCCTGATTCAGATAACACCCTTTCCATAGTCTTTCAATATTACCCTGGATGGAAGGTAGAAGTTCAACATCTCTTTTCATTTTATTTTGTTCTATAATACTGTGAATATTTTTTGTGTTTTTTAATTTCTGTTTTACAGTTAAAATAATACATCATTCACTTCCTTTTTTTTTCAAGTGCATAACAAATGAAATTACTTCTGAAACTAATTGTGTTTTTACATAACAGTATTGATTTAACATCGATAGTATCAATAGTATTATAGAAATAATATAGTAAATCACTAGTATTGATTTAACATCAACTTTTATGAAATAAAGAAAAGTGCTGTCTGTCTTGTCTGTCTCAATCCTTTTCCAAGTGAGGTGTACTTACAGATATATGGGAAAAAGAAATAATAAAATCACCAGTGTGATTGCTTCTGAGGCATATTAGCATAAACCATCAGAAGCTTGACTTTCTGTTTGCTAAACTGTTTTAGACAAGATAATTCCACTAAAGTGCTTGGTATTTTCAAGTTACTGCATAATGTCATGCGTCTTCGATGATTTTGTCTGGCTGTGCTCCTGATAGCGAAATCAATGAAAATGTACTGCAGTTAAAGGGGAAGAGTTTGGAAGAAGTATGTGGGAGGTCTGGGAGGAACTTCCTTTTTTTCTGGACTGTGGAAAGATTTTGCCAAATGTTACCAAAGGAAACAGAATGAGAAAAAAATTAGTGTTGCTCCTCTACTTACAAGAGTCAGAGGATGACATAGAACTTTTTTAAAAATGAAATTTATTGTAAGATACTTGTGGCTAAAAATCTAAGACAGGAAATGGAAATCAGCTAGAAACTGAGTAACCTTTGTTTGTCTCTCTTATGGCATCTCATTCTGTCATCTGCTCTCTTCTCTCACCATGGTCTGGCATTTCCTTTATATTTTGGGTATCTTTTTCTACTTCATATCTGTTCACTTAATGGTTTCTGCTTCCTCGGGAGTGTAGCTTACAGACTCACATTCCCACAATTTAATCTAATGCCTTTTCTCTACCCACTCCTTAATTTCTGTTTAGGTGTCCAATGATCTTGCTTTTCCCCCCTCATTTTTCTCATGTAAGAGTTCACTGATAATCAGACGGGCCTGGTTAATTCTGTCATGCTAGAACTCCTCCTGTGGTGTTGCTCAGTTTATTTCATGGCTCTTCTGATCCTGTCTTTCGAAACATCAAATAATACATCTGCTGAGATTGTAGGTATATCATTATAAAGTCTTTATAGAGTTTTCTCTGATTTAGGGACTATGGACACAAAACTATAACATGACACACCTGGTAAGATATTTCTTGTCAACCAATACCTTGATTTAGTTTCCCTTAAAAGCAGAACCTGAAATACAGGCTTGCATATGCACTTTTTTATTTGGGGCATGACATACAGGGAGTGGGATGAAAGGACAGAGTGAATAACACAGAGAAGAAAGAAACGCTACATACATTTGTATTAAGGTATTGGACATTGCTATGGGTGACTGAAGGCTCTATCAGCTGCGATCTTCTGAGTTGCTTTTTGAAATATATCTTAGAGTGAAATGCTCCAGAGACAAAGGGGTGGATTTATTCAGTGTCTCCACTTGGTCATGGATAGCCCTGTGGGCACTAGCCTCCTACACTGTGGAGTACATATGTGTGAGTAAAGAGTAGGTTCTGCAGGCATCCCTTGCCATAGGATCAGAAGATTCAGATTAGGAAAGGAAAGGTATGCAGCACAGGCTAAGATGAGCCACTGTCTGCTGTGGAATGCTGTTAGAGAACATGACCACAATAATCTTGAAATGGTACACAGGATCCTTGCCATAGGATCAGAAAAGACCCAGATTAGGAAGGGAGAGGTATGCAGCACAGGCCAAGATGAGCCACTGTCTGATTACATCTGTGCAATGCTGTTAGAGAACATGGCCACAATAATCTTGAAATGGTACACAGGGAGGGTCCAAATCAATTGGTTAATAAGTTCTATGTATAGAATAACACCTATTAACCTTGACCCTTGAATAGTCATTGAGTTCTCTCTCTCTTCTTCTACTATAGTTAGACCTCATCACTTCCTGCCTAGAACGTTGTTTTTTTGTTTTTCTTTAAATTGTACTTTAAGTTCTAAGGTACATGTGCACAACGTGCAGGTTTGTTACATGTGTATACATGTGCCATGTTGGTGTGCTGCACCCATTAACTCGTCATTTACATTAGGTATCTCCTAATGCTATCCCTCCCCCCTACCCCCTCCCCACAATAGGTGTGTGATGTTCCCCTTCCTGTGTCCAAGTGATCTCATTGTTCAATTCCTACCTATGAGTGAGAACATGCAGTGTTTGTTTTCTGTCCTTGTGATAGTTGGCTGAGAATGATGGTTTCCAGCTGCATCCATGTCCCTACAAAGGACACGAACTCATCCTTTCTTATGGCTGCATAGTACTCCATGGTGTATATGTGCCACATTTTCTTAATCCAGTCTGTCACTGATAGACATTTGGGTTGATTCCAAGTCTTTGCTATTGTGAATAGTGCCACAATAAACATACGTGTGCATGTGTCCCATAGCAGCATGACTTATAATCCTTTGGGTATATCCCCAGTAATGGGATGGCAAGAGACTCTTTCCAGGGGGCACCTGGATATGAACCAGGGACCTCTTGATCTGCAGTCAAATGGGGGTATAGAATATTTTAATCTGTCTTTTCTCTTACCCAGTCACCATCTATTTACCATGTGTTTTCCAGAATAATTAAAACCTACTAATGTCATTATTGTTATTATTATTGTTATTGTCATTTTTCTGATAATTCTTAAGTAAATCCTTATTTTCTTTAGAAAATAAAATTTATGTATTTGCAAGGCACACAGTGAACTTATAATGCTATTTTTGCCTGCCTCTTTTTGCTTTTTTTCCCAGAATATCCTAATCTTGTTTCAAAACACAGTGCAAATGTCATTTTCTCTTCAAAACCAGACCCACATTCTTCCATTATTTTCTGCATACCAGTAACATAGGCTACATTATGATAAAATCTTGCGGATCACTTGAGGCCAGGAGTTTGAGAACAGCTTGGCCATCATGGTAAAACTCTGTCTCTATTAAAAAGACAAAAATTAGCCAGGCATGGTGGTGCATGCCTGTAATCCCAGCTATGAGACTATACACTCCTTTTGACTAAGGCCCAGATATTATTTTAATTTAATTTAATTTATTTATTTATTACTTTGAGACAGAGTCTTGCTCTGTCTCAAAGAGGCTGGAGTGCAGTGATGCAATCTCTGCTCACTGTAACCTCCGCTTCCCAGGATCAAGCAGTTCTCTTGTCTTAGCCTCCCAAGCAGTTGGGATTACAGGCATAAGCCACCATGCCTGGCTAATTTTTGTCTTTTTAATAGAGACAGAGTTTTGCCATGATGGCCAAGCTGGTCTTGAACTCTTGGCCTCAAGTGATCTGCCCGCCTCAGCCTCCTAAAGTGCTGGGATTACAGGCATGAGCCACCGCACCAGACCCAGACATTATTTTTATAGGTACCTCCAGCTTCTGGCACTATATGTGTTTTAGAGTAGGTGTCAATAATATGGACTTGAATAAATAAATTAAAAGAAATTAAATATAATAAGTGTACTTTTATTCCATTTATTTTGGCTGTGACTTCTAATTTTCCATATTGTAGTAATTTCTGTATAGCGAGCTTATATGGGTTCAGATATTATGACTACCTTCCTTTGTTTTATATGTTACCAAAAACTTTCTGGCAGTAAATGCAGTAGTTTGTGTCTTCACAGCAAACTCTAACTACTCTAGTTTGGGGGGTGCATCATTCTGCTGAGCAAGTTGAATTGCATTTTATACACTCAAGTTTGAAAAATGCTGTTGGAGCAAGTATTCATTTGTATGCCAATCTAAATTCTTACCAAATGAAGTAACTGAGAAATATTGGTATAAATTTTGATGTATTTTGTAAAGTCTAAACTCGATGGTATCACTCTAGGTCTGTATAAGAAATATTTTTCAGAAATATTATGCTAATAAATAATAATCTCTGCTATATATGTAATATAGAAATATATATATAAGTGTAAACACTTGAAATATGAGAGTAACTATAATAGATTCTAATTACTCTGAGTAATCAATTGTTTAACAGAATATAGTTTGAATTTGCCTTCACATATAGGTTTTGAATTAAAACCTTTTTCCCCTGAGTGGGAAAACAATGTTGGCTTCCATATTTACTGAGTTCTACATCACTAGAGTTGTTCCAAGAATGTGCATTAGTGAATATACTAACACATCTAGTCTGACAGCCAACCTTTATGACTTTGCGCAAGTCACTTTGTTTCTTGACATCTCAGTTACTTTCTCCAAAACATGGCAAGAGTAACTTTGCTAAATGAGACAAGGATGATAAGTAATGTATATAAAAGTTCCTGAGACATCAAAGTACTCAATAGTAATATAAATAACAATATGCTTTTAATCATTTTTATTGTTTTTACTCCTAATTATTTTTGCTCTCAGTAGTGATACAATAATAATAGAGGCTAAGTATTTTTTGGAAATATTTACAAGAGAATTCAAATGTCAGGCGCTTGATGTGGCCAAATCAGTATCCCCAGTCCCATTAATGCTTCTGATAGGTAAACCATCTAACTTCCCTTCTGCAGAGTTGCAAATCACTGAAGGACAGAGAAAGGGAAGAAGAGACTATACAATAAAAATATAAGGGAAGGTGCAAAATGTTGAAGGAACAAATGAGAACTATATCAATATTCATAAAACCCTCAGGTGAGCTTTTGTTCTATCTATTCCCAAGGTTCCATGAATCTATGATAGTAAGTTTTTGAGAAAATTCCAGGAAATATATTTCTCTTTATCTTTTTACCTCAAAAGTTATTATTTATTTCTACTTGGGTAAGTTCTAGAATTATCCAACATCATAAGATCTGTCCAACCAATCAAATAGAAGACGTTAGACTTCAGATAGACAGATGGCTTAGGATACAACTACATTTAAGCGATTATTTATGTTAATTTATGCATTAGTCTTTTCCAAGGGTACACTCAAAATATCGGAGTATTATACACAAGCTAAAATGAGATTTAAGAAAGTAAAGGCAGGGGCAGATAAGGTAAAAGAAAGGAAAATCATGAATATGCATGTTTGAAATAAATTCATCTTAAGCCTCTAAGCCTGGGTTGGAGAGGAATCATTGCTTTTGTTATTTCCTTAAGAGCTGAGCAGATAAGATGAGACTATATTGCCTAACAAGAGGGACAGTGTCTTGGTCATTATAAAGAGCTAATTAGGTTGTTTCACAACCTAACTATATAACTATATTCTTAAAGAACAAGCATGAACACAATTCAGTCTAGACAATATCAAAGTGCAGTTACATATCCTATTTGTGGTATGCCTAGAATAGATTCCACAATGAATCCTTGGAAATCACTCACGTTTGAGCTGTAATAGAATGGCAACTCTTCTCACAAGTTATCTCAGAGTTCATAGTCACGTTAGGGATGCCTCACAGAGTAATTGAAGTAAATATCAGAAATTTACCCAGGATACTGACTCTAGTTAATTTTCTTTCCCAAAAAACATACATGCAAATGGCTTGTTTTCTTTGAGAAATCGACCTTGAGGCAGAGTGAGATAAACTCATAGGCAGCTAAATCTCTTATTTTGTTGATCCATTTCTTTCAATAATTACATCTTATCTTCAAAAGTACACAAAACAACATATGGAGTGCACAAAATCAATAATGTTAAGGATATGAAAATAAACAGTTTGAGATGATTTTTGCGTTTTGATGAGAGGCAAAAACTTTATTAAAGGGTAGCACTGGTGGGAATGGGATATTAGATATTAACAATACCACTATTCTTAGTCAAGCATCTTAATATATTAGTTAAGAATGATTACATCTTAGTTATAAGCATTCTCTCTATATACGTAAATACGTTCTTAGTCAAGCATCTTAATATATTAGTTAAGAATGATTACATCTTAGTTATAAGCATTCTCTCTATATACGTAAATACACACACACACATATACTTGTACATATATGTGTCTATATATACATATACAAATGTGTGTATTTGCATATATTTACACAAAAATGCATACAAATGTGCGTATTTAAAAATAAACTTTAGTTTTTCTCCTCATAGGAACTATGTCATTTTCCTGTTACATAGAATTAATAAACTCAATTAGAGTCCTATCTCTGGGACTTTTCTAACCTTTCTTACACATCACTACTCTGAAAGTAAGGAATTTACATCATTCTGAATTTGGATTCTGTCATTAGTAGTTGAGAATTAATCACAAAGAGAATAAGATATCTTGAACCTGTTTCCAAAGCTGCATAGACATACTGAAGCTATTTAAATAAAATACAATACTAGTGAGAGGAAAAAGGAACCAAATGTATGTGTTTAACAATGAATGGTTGACACATCTTTTGGCTTTATGTTAAACCTAATGCATTGTGTCCTGATATCAAGATAAGAAGTTGGTAGATTCTTTCAAGAAAAAAGAGAGGGAAAAATAGATTTACTGCAATCAAATGTGTCTTTTATGAGACTGCAAATTGAAGAGACAGGCAAAAGAAGCAGAAAACAAATAAAAGTCTGAAGTTCCATCTTAGATTGATTGATACCTGTGTTTGAGTTTCACCTTGCTACCTCTTTGGAAGTGGTTAAGGGCATGAGATGCTCCTGGTGATGAGATGGGAGGCATTGTAATGAGCACACATGATATTTTGGGAAAATGATGAAGGTAAATAAACACAAAGTTATCCTAAGTTCCTAATATGATGGAGAGATTCACAATGTCTACATAAAAGATGAGCGCTGAATACCATTACAACCTTTATGCACAACTGCTGCATTCAAATATGCACCCAGTACACCTTCTCTGTTTCTCTATTTTTGTCTCCATCCTAGGGGCTAGTGATACAGAAGTGAACAAATCAAATTTATTTTTATCCTCACTAAGCATACATTTTTAGTAGTAAAAGAGAAAAAACTGAAATAAAGTGTGAAACAATGTATGTTATTGTAAATCTAGCTAAATATTAACACGTGGAAAACACAGGCATGGTGTGAAAGATGACAATAAGATCTAGGTGGGATGGTTGGCAATGGTGTCTCTCAAAGGGAAGTAGGTATGATTCTCAATGAACTGTGGGGAAGAGCTGGCCATTGAAACAGCAGAAGGACAAGCGTTTTAAGTAAAAAGATGGGAAGTGCACAGGCCCTGAAGCAGTAAAGAGTTTAGCCTACATAGTGCATAGTGCATGTTGCAAGTGCCCTGCCCAGGTCTCCTTCACATGCTGGAACATTCATTCCCTAGCTCCTGTGATGTTTGCTGACAATACACAGTTGCTTCCTTCTCTGCAATTGTCCTTGGCCAAAGAGGAGACCCAAATGAGTACTTAGTTGACTCCACTGGAGCATCACTTGGTACATGAAAAAGTCCAACAAGCATATCTGATCAGAACATGGTAACCAGCACCTCAGACTCCTCAGGGATGAGGGTCTCAATCTGCAGAAGTTCCAGTCTAGGAGGAATGAGGTATAGAACATGTGGCAGAGGAAGATGATAGGTTTCAGTAGGGGCTGTGGGAAAATTGCAGCATGGGATTGCAGTTTGTAAATTATCCAAGTTGTGACTAACTAGAGTGCTGGAGAAGCTGTGATTGTGGGGAATGAACTTAACAGGAAAACAAGTGGATACGAGCAGTACAAAAATTGTCCTGTGGAACACTTGTATTTCCCCAATCCACTTTCCTTGGCTGGTGCAGCCTCACCCACTCAATATACTGTAAGTGTTGACTGCTAGCAACTCATAACTGTTTATGTCTTTAAGGAATGGAACAAACAAATGGAATCAACAAATGGAATCAACCTCACCTGGGGAGTATCAGTCTTCCCTCACCTAAGAGCAAAGACATAGACTATGACTAATTGAATTCAAGGGGCTGGCCTCATTATCTCAAGGTAGAAATAACTCTGTGGTGTAATTTGTGCCCAGAATTGTTGTGGTACTATTCAGAAGGTTGTCTTCATCTGAGACCAAATTACTGCTTAGTTCTTTCACCCTAATCTATCTACTTTTCTCGTATATTTCCCCATAAGCACATCCTAACACATATCTCATATCTTTTCCCCTGTAAGTACACTCTAACACATTTCACCATCACGAATACTCATTGTAACTTCTGTTCCAGGAAAGTGACTGAACACAGAGTGTTCTAAGAACCAAGAAAATGAACGTGGTTGATGTGTGGAGAGAAGAGATGGACCAAGATGAGATTGGAAAGGTAAACTAAGGAAAGGAGATAATCCCTTTAAATTTCATTTTGTAAGCAAACAGAAATATTGAAAGGATTTTTGATGACAGAGAGGAGAAGACAGAGTGCATTTTATAATATTAAACACTCACACATACACACACACACACCCCACACACACACTACTTGTTTCTTTCAGTAGAGAATTGATCTGAATTTGACAAGTAAGCGAAGTCCAAACAAAAATGTGGTTAAAAGAACCAGAAAACAAATAAAAGTCTGAAGTTTCATCTTTGATTGATTGATACCTGTGTTTGAGTTTCACCTTGCTACCTCTTTGGAAGGGACATAGTAGAATCGTAACTGCTAAAGTTTTGTAATGATGCTCACACCAAGTCTCTTCCTACAAAATGTTAGAAAACAGGGTAAGACAGAGCGATTTCAACAAAAAATGATATTGCTTCCACTAACATTAAATGTTAAGGTGAAAAGGGTCCATGGTGATGGATCATTATTTCAAAAAGGAAAAAAGTCACATGAAAAGGAATAGTGGTTCTTCTTGATGTATAGTATGCCTGTATTATGGTTTTACAAAATTGTGAACTTGTGTAATAATACAAGAGGAGATACTGTTGAATTTCTAACTGTTTATACATTTAGATTCATATATGTAATGTTTGCTTTATCAATTACAATCTGAATTTCTAAGAAGCATGTTGACTTTTGCAATAAAGATGCAATATGGAATGGCTCACAATTGGAAAAAAAAGAAAAGAAAAATGATAACAGTGTTACAAATGTAAAAGAATTTGGAAAGTTTATGAACCATTCCAAAAGTTATAACAATCACCAAAAAAAGTGACCAATATCATCATTTTTTCCCTTTTCCATCCAGAAGAGCCAAACCTATATCAAACCATCTTTATGAAGACTATCTTAAGCTGGTGCAGGAAATTGTAATACATATTCTCCATGTTGATTAATTCATTCACTTATGCATTCATTAGTCAAATATTTGTTGAAAATTTATATGCCCAAGCACCTACTCTAAGTTCTGAGATGCATTACAGAAGACAACCATAACAAAAGTTTTCTCCTCATGGAGTTTACAGTCAATATACATCCTTCTATTAGAGTACTATTCATTTGATTTAGTAATCATATGGATTTTGTGTAGAATAAAGCATTTGTTTTCTTCTGCAATGACTTGTGTACTCAATAAAGATAAAGGTTGTTTGAGACACCTCTGCTTTTTCAGTGTCAAGCACAATGAACACAGAAATATAGACGCATAATAGATATGTGTTAATGATGATTCAGGGTGACTCCTGAAGGTTAATAACATGTTATAATCTGGTTTATTTGCAATTATAATATAGTTTCTTTCTCTTTTGCTTAAAATGATTTAGTGTTGTAGAACTTTCACACTACAAACTTCTCAAAATCAATAAACCATCAGGGAAGAAATACGGACACAGAAAGAGACAGATTTTTCTGGAGCAGATTTATGAATGCATTAAATATTAAAGAGATAATCTCTATTGCTTTGTAGTTTAAGCAGCAATAAATGGGTGTTAGGATTGATTAAATGCTTGCAGTTTACTTCAAGGTTTAATTTGCTTTGAACTATTTATGGAAAGAATAAGTAAAAGGAATAGAAATATCTCTATCTCCCAAAATTTCTTTTTACAAAAGGTGTATTGGAGATGACATATTGTACCTGCAAATATTTTGACTTAGATGAGTTAGGTTTGCAAATTAAAAAGCACGAAGTGGACTGCAATCATAGGGAGCGCAAGTTTCAGAATTAGATTGCCTGGTTTTAATTTTGGTCAGACTGTCTTTTGAATACATGATCTGACATAATTTACTTAAATTCTCTGCTATTCTATTATACAACCTGCAAAATTATTGAAAAATTCATAAAACAAAGTTAAGTATGTATATATATGTCTGTGAGTATAAGTGTGTATGTGTGTGTTTTTGTGTGTGTATATATATATGTATAATGAGTTAAGACATACACAACTTATTCTTAGCATAGAGTCTGACATATAGCAAGTAATCAATGCATATCAATGGGTATAATTACTATTAAATATATAATTAACTCAGTGATTACACTGTGGTAGGTTTTGTCCTCTGTCCTTTACTGGATTAACAAATTATATCTTCCACAATTCCATGCAGGCACTACCTTCTTTCTCCCATTATATGTGAGGCCTAGAGACATAAGTAACAGGCACAGACAGTTTGTGTGTTGCAGAATGGACTCCAGCCCATATAATTTGTTTCCAAAGTCCACGCACATAGATATTATGCAGCAGCTGCATCAGAACAGATATTGGAGGAATGCACGAGTGACTAAATGCAAGAATGAATGCACAATGGATGAACTCACAGGACAGCAAATATTTGGAGCATTTTCATAGTGACAAACAGAAGTAATCTCTAAATCAATTCATCACTTGATTTTTTTGTTGTGAACTCATTTGTGTCTCTTTAAAAGCACTTAAAATGCACTATTGAGGTAATATCTTTAAAAATAAAATTTTCTTTTGACCAATGTGCATAATAAAATGAACATTGTAATGTACATAACACATATTTGAAACTTTGAAAACATCTGCAATCTTTAAACTAATAAATCTGCTACTAGGAAATTCCTAAAGGTGATAAGAAATATATATAAACAAATTCAGAATGACTAATAGTTTCCCCCCCAAAAAATGATTAAATACATATTTTCTATTTTGTATAATCAAATTTAGTTATTAAATTACCTGAGTGTGCATTTGGCATATTGGTAAAAGAAATATAAAACTAATTATTTTAATAAGTAACTAATAAATTATCCTGTTATGGTATAGATAATATTTTTCCTGTTCTTTTCTCTGTTTTTTTTCTTTTTCATGCCCAATCTAGATCATCAATTTATTTAAAAATCAATTGCCAGGGCTTCCTATAATGATCCTTGCTTTTGTGTATCCTTGCATCATTACTAATTTAGTTACTGTTCTTTTATAACATATTTTTAGTTCATGAGAAGAATAAAATGAGAACATAATCATTTAGTAACTAAATTGTGGTATAAAGTGATCAGTAGAATTTAATAACAAAAATAAAATGAATAATTTCTAGAAATAAGATCTTCAAACCATTATTTTGAATGTCTATTTTATTTTTTTTTTAAAAAAGCTGGACTAGTGTGTTAGACACAATCTGGTTTGAACAAAATTATAGAGGTACTTCATCTTAGGACTTCTGAGAACATGTATGATGCTACCAAATCTTCTTGCTCTCTATTGGGCAATAGATTATGATATACTCATAAAATTATTTATATATTCCCCTAGTACATCTCTGGAGATTAGGTTTCTATAGAAAACATTGGAAATCCCATCTATTGCAGTGAATAACCATGTATCGTCTCATACACAGAGCAACAACTTAGAACCATTATTATCTGTTCCTAAAATATAAGGATTATGCAAATAGTAGCTAGGTTTTCATTCTAAAATATCTCTAAATGGCTTCTAAATTCTAGTTCATTTTCTTTTGAAACACACAAAAGACGTATTTAAAGAAACCATCTGCTTTGTTTGCCCTTTTTGAATACCAGCTATTTTAGTCTGTGCCGCTAAAACAAAGTATCACAAACAAGGTAATTTACAAAAAAACAGAATTTAGTTTCTCACAGTTCTGGAGTCTGGGAAGTCCAAGAACAAGGTACCAGAAGGTTTGTCTGTCTGGTGAGGACAATGAATAGATCAACTAGGCAGAAAATCAATTAAGTAACCATAGATTTGAATTACACTTTAGACCAAGTAGAACTCACAGCCATATTCAGGACATTCCATCTAAAAGCAGCAGAATGCACATTTTTTTCAATTGCCTACAGAAAATTCTCCAGAATAGATCATATGTCAGGCCACAAAACAAGACAATAAATTTAAGCAGATTGAAATTATATCCAGTTCCCTTTCAACTACAATGGCATGAAACTAGAAATCAATAACAGGAAGAAAACTGGAAAATGTACAACTATATGAACAATAAACAACACACAAGACAATAGTGTCAAGAAGGTAACAGAAATGAAATAAACAAATTTCTTGAGACAAATGAAAATAAAAACACAATATACTAAAAGGTATAAATGTACCAAAAGCATTTCTAAGGAGTTTATAGTGATAAATGCCAACACTAAGAAGATGACTAATTTTATATAGACAACATAACTTTAAACTTAAAATAACCAGAAAAAAAGAACAAAGTCCAAAGCTTTGAAAACCATAAAAGGAAATAAACATCACAGCAGTAATAAATGAAATAGAAATTCGAAAAAAATAGAAAAGATAAATAAAACTGAGTTGGTTTTTTGAAAAGATAAATACAATTGATAAAACTTTAACTAGTCTAAATAAGCAGAAAGGAAAAAGACTCAAATAAATGAAAAGTGAAAGAGAAGACATTATAATTCATACTACAAAAATATAAAAGTCCCTAAGAGACTACTATAAAAATATATGCAAAGAAATTAAGCAATTAGAAAAAATATGATAAAGTTTTAGAAATATGCAACCTTTCATGACTGAATCATGAAAAAATAGAATATACAAATAGCAAGGCAGATTAAGTTAGTAAACAAATATCCTCCTTCACTTATAAATTCTACCAAAAAATTAAAGAAGAATTAATAGCAATCCTAAAACTCTCCCAAAAAAATGAAGAGAAGGAAAACTTCTAAAGACACTTCATGAGGCCAGCATTGCCCTACTACCAAAGCCAGGCGAGAATACCTGAAAAAAAGAAAATTGCAGGTCAATAATCCTGATGAACTTGAATGTAAAAATCCTCAACAAAATACTAGCAAACCAAATTCAACAGTACATGAAAAGGATTAACACTGTGTTCAAGTGAGATTTATCTTTGGAATGCAAAGATGGTTCAACATACGCAAATCAATAAATGTGATATATCACATTAACAGAATAAGGATAAAATTTCTACAATCTTTGATATATTTATTTTCTTTCTATTGGCTATATACCCAGTGGTGGAACAGCTGGATTATGTAGTATTAATGGCTCAATTTTCAAGTTTTTAAGGAGGAAACTCCATGCTGTTTTCCACAGTGGCTGTACTAATTTATTCCCACCAATAGTGTATGAGGGTTGCCCTTTCCCCACATCCTCACCAGCATCCATTATTCTCTGACTTTTGATTTTTTGAAAAAGCCATTTAAACTAAAGTGAGATAATATATCATTGTGGTTTTGATTTTCATTTATCTGATGATTAGTGATATTAAACATTATAAAATATACTTGTTGGCCATTTATATGTCTTCTCTTGAGAAATGCCTATTTAGATTTATTGCCCATTTTAAATTGATGATGATTATTATTATTTTGCTATTAAGTTGTTTGAGCTCCTTAAGCTAAAAGTTTTATAGCTTAAGGTCTTATATTTAAGTTTTTAATCAATTTTGATTCGATTTTTTAATATAGTGAGAGATAGAGGTTCCTAGAAACAACATTAGCTGAACTATGTATAAATTATGGAAGATTAACGTTTCCTTTGTGAGGAAACTTTTTGTTATCAAAAGAGAGTGGGCCAGGGGTGGTGGCTTATGCTGGTAATCCTAGCACTTTGGGAGGTTGGGTGGGAGAATAACTTGAGACTAGGAGTTTAAGATCAGCCTGGGCAACAAAACAAAATCCTGTCTCTACAAAAAATAAAATAATTAGCCAGGCATGATGGTATGCACCTATAGGCCCAGATAATTGGGAGGCTGAGGCAGTAGGACCATTAGCGCCCAGGAGTTCAAGGCTGCAGTGAGCTCTGATCACACCACTGCACTCCAGCCTGGGAGGCAGAGCAAGATCCTCTAAAAAAAAAATAACATAACATAAAAAAGAAAGGATGGGGAATGAGACATGTGACCTTTGTTTAATATTATTTACACTAGATACCAAGTAAAGCATTATACTTATATAATATTGTCTCATTGAGTTCTTATAATGAATCATTTCATAAATTATCGTTATAAAATCAAATATGAGGAAATTTAGTGTGGATGAACTACGTGATTTTTTTCTTATGTAATTCAGCTCATAATGTAGCACCATAAGAATTCAAGCACCCAGGTTTTAAATGAATATGAATGTCTTCTTCATAAGAGCTAGCCAGTTTTCTGTAGTTATTCTTTCCAAAATTTATTGAAAAATTCTCCATTATTCTTGCTCTCCCTGAAAGATCAATGTGATTCAGATTTCATGACTGGGAGAAAAGCAGCACCATGACAACACCAGTGCCGTAATTTTGAGAGGTCTGTGACTTCACAGTTCCCTCATAATTAGCTAGATGTTTGCGTACAAATGTAAACACAAGCACACATTTTTAAAGGTTATTTCACTGAGACAATAGGCATGTTTCAAGGAATCAACAAGACTAATCAAGATGTTCCTCATGGATGAATTGGATCAAAACACTTTAAAGAGTCTATAAAATTAGTTCACACTTCAAGTAATATCTATTATAAGGATAATGGTAGTTACTATTTAACAGTATTAAATGCCTCATATGTATTACCAAATTTAACCTCATAATATCCCAGTGTGATGAGTTATTTCCTCCATTATTTTCCCACTATCCTGGAAAGGAGATTGCCCTTCATGAGCTATAGAGTCAAGGTTCCAGCCTGAGTAGTATGATTTTAGAAACCATGCTCTTATCCTCTATCATACATCTCAACATTTGAATCATTTATATAACTTTTCAGGAACTTTGGTAATTACTTTTAGATGTGTTTTAAGTGCAACAACTCAGACTTTTCTTTCTACATTTTGTTCCTAAAGCATTTTATAAATACCAAGGTTATGGAAAGGCTTTTTACATTTTATAGAGTTTGTTCAGGGACCCACTGCTAAACATCAGTGTTAAGTTCTGTTCTGTCTAGTTTCTATGCCATATGGCATCATTCTTCTTTCAATATATGTTAGTGTTAAAAGAATGTATTTTTTCCTTCAGTTTGCACAGTACCTTTTATAGAAATGGCATAAACATTACTTTTTCTAAAAAATATCACTTAAATAATTAAATGATTTTACAAGGGAACAAAAGGACACTTTAAATTTCCCTGGAACTTTCAAATCCCTTTAATAAAACACTGAATCCTTTTTTTTCCCCCTGAAATTCTTTCCCAGTGGTATGTAGCTATTTATTTACTTATTTACTTTATCAGGGAATTAGCATTTGTTATCTCAGCAGCGAGGCCTTTTTTCAGATAGTCTTATTAATAGTTTATTATTTGAATCTTTTGGTGCCTTGTATTCAAGAGTCTTTATTTGGACACTGTAGAGATGTCAGAACAAATTATTCTTGTAGATTGTAATCCTTTAATATCTTAAAAATTGTATGTACATATTTAGATTAAATTTAATTTTTAAAATTTTATTGAGTTAAAACTCACCTACCATGCAATTTATCCATTAAACATGTACATAAGGATATTCAAAGTTTGTATCTATCACCGAAATCAATTGTAGTAAATTTTAATTACTCCAGTAGAAAACCTTGCACTCTTTAGTAATCATTACCCAAGCTCCCTTCCCCTCAGTGCAAGGCAACCACTAATCCACTTTCTGTCTCTATAGATTTGCTTACTCTGAATATGTCATGTAATGGAATCATACAACATGTGGTTCTTTGTTATTGACATCTGCCACATAGCATAATGTTTTAAGGATTTATCCATGTGATAGCATGTATAAGTATTTTGTTTTTATTGCAGAATAATATTACATTATATGGGCATACAAATTTTTTTCTGTCCTTTCATTGGTTGGTAGATATTTTTGTTTTCATTTCTGATTACTGTGAGTATTCTTGCTCTTAACATCACAAACAAATTTTGTGTGGATGTATGTTTTTTTCTTAGCTGTATTTCTAAGAGTGGCATTACTGGATTATACGGTATTTCTGTTTAACTGTTTAAGGAATGGACAAATAGTTTTCTAAAGCAGCTGCACCATTTTACATCATTATTGTATGAAACTCCCAATTTGTTCGTATTTTTGTCAGCACTTGTTTCTATCTGTCTTTTTAAACTCTAGCCATCCTCATGGGAGAATGTGATAGATCTTTGTGGTTTTAACTTGTATTTATCTCGTGACTAATGATATGCGATGTCATTTAATAAGTGCTTATTGGCCACTCATATATCTTCTTTGGAGAGATGCTTACTCAGGTATTTTGCTCACTGAAAAACATGTGTTAAATTCTGTCCTTTTATTATTTAGTTGTAATCGTTATGCCCCTTATAAGTTAAGGAGATACAATTGTTTTTCCAATTAATATCTTTTGATGTATAAAGATATTAATTTTGATAATGTTGTTTATTTATTTTCTTTTGCCTTTCATGCTTTAGTGTCTTATATGCCAATCTGTAATCTATGATAGCTTTAATCTTACATTTAGGTATTTGATCTATTTTGTATTAATTTTTAAATATGGTTTATAGAAAATGTCCAACTTTATTTTTTGCATGTAGATATCAAGTTCTCCCAGAAGTACTTACTGGAAAAATGATTTTCTTCTCATTGAATTGTTAGGCACCCATTGCAAATGTTAATTTACTGTAAATGTAAGGGTTTATTTCTGGACTCTCAACTTTATTTCATTGATTTTTATATATACCCTTGGGCCAGTACCACACTCTTGATTACTGTAGCTTTCTTTAAAGTTTTAAAAATGGGAAGTACGGATTTTTAAAAATTTTCTCCTATATTTCAAGTTTCATTTATGGATTTGGGTCTTTTTAATTTTCATATAAATTTTAGGTTCATCTTGTCAATTTCTTCAAATGATAGGGACTTTTGATAGACATTGTGATGAATCTGTCAATCAATTTGGGGTGTATTGTCATCTTAACTATACTAGTGTTCTGATCCACAGCACAGCGTATTACTTCATTTATAGGTTTACTTTTATTTATTTCTATAATTTTTACATTTTCAGATTGTAAGTTTTATAAATTTTTGTTAATTTATTCTTAGGGTTTTAAAGGTATTATAAATTAAATTGTTTTCTTAATTTTATTTTTAGTTTCCTCATTGCTACTATATAGAAATGCAATTGAATTTTGTATATTGATCTGTATCCTGTAATTATGCTAGACTCATTTATTAGCTTGAATATTTTTTCTTTTTTTTTTAAAGAGTTTTCTATCATATAGTATATAAGTAGAGATAATTTTAATTCTCTTTTCCCATCTGGAAGCCTTTCATTTCCTTCTTATCTAATTGCTCTGATTAAGCTCTCCGGTGTAGTGTTGAATGGAAGAAGAGAGAGTGAAAATCCTTGTCTTCTTGATCTTAGCAGGGAAGATTTTATACTTTCATCATCAAGTTTGATATTAGCTTTGATAGATCAGCTTCACCTTTTTTAGGGTAAAGAAATTCCCTATTATTCCTAGTTTGTTGAATGTTTATATCATGAAAAAGTGTTGAATTTTATCAAACGCTATTTCCATTTGAGAATGGAAATTCTTTGAGAAGATAATATACTTTTGTTCCCTATTTTATTGCTATTGCCTGTTATATTAATTGATTTTGGTATGCTAAATCAACATCATATTCCTGAGATAAATTCCAACTGGTTACCTAGTTTATGTGTGTGTGTGTATATATACATATATACACACACACACATACATATATATATAGTAGTATGTATAAATATGTTAATATTTAATTAGTGTACTTTGTATGTTGATGGAATTAATTTGTTAGGATTATGCTGAGAACTTTTTGCATCTTTATTTACAAGAGATATATTACTCTGTAATATTTCTTTCCCTTATGTTATCTCTGGTTTTGGTATCAGAGTAATACTGGCTTTACAGAATAAACTGAGAAGTGTTTATTTCTCTTCAATTTTTAAAAAGGGTTTCTGAATAATCACATAAATTTACCTGTGTATATTTGGCAAAATTAACCAGTAAATCCATCTGGTTGTGGAATTTTTGTTTTCTTTGTGGAAGGGGCTACATTTTTTCAGATTGTCTTTTTTCTTAAGTCAATTTCATAGTTTTTGTCTTTCTAGGAGTTTGTTATCAAAGTCATAATATTTGTTGACATATAGTTGTTCGAAGTTTCACCTTATAATACTTTTTATTATTGTATGGTCAGTGGTAATGTTCCCTTTTACTTCTGATTTTAATAATTTGAGAATCATTCTATTTTTGTTAGATCATCTATCTAAAGTGTGTACATTTTGTCAGTCTTTTCTAAGAACTAGATTCTGGTTTTGTTAATATTATTTATTTTTTTCTACTCTCTATTTCATTAGTTTTTCTTTTAATCCTATTTTTTCTTGCTCTGCACTTATTTTGATCTTTCTTTTCTTAGTATCTTAAAGTGGAAGGCTAAGTTGTTCATGTGAAATATTTCTTCTTTTATAATAAGGCTGTAAAGCTCCCTCTAAGCACTGCTTTAGCTGCATCCCGTTAAGTTTTAGGATATTGTGTCTAAATTGTTATTCATTTGCAAGTATGTCTGCTTTTCTTTTTAACTATTTTTTGAGTCATTAGTTATTTGAAGATGTTTTGATCAATTTCCATATATTTATGAATTTTTTAAATTCTTTTCTTAATTTTGAATTGAATTTGATTATGGCCAGTTAACAAAATTAGCATAATATCAATTGTTTTAAATATTAAATCCTGTTTTATATACTAGCATATGATCTATTCTGAAATATATTCCATATGTACTCGGGAAGAATGCAAATCTGCTGTTGTTAGGTACCGTGTTCTATAGAGGCCTGTTAACTCCAATGTGTTTATAGTATTATTCAAGTCCTTTATTTACTTGTTGAGCTTCGGTGTTTTTTGTTCTATTAATTACTGAGAGTGTCCCAATAATATTTGGTGTCCCAAGTATTATTGGTAAATTGTCTGTTTCTTCTTTCATTTATTTCAGCCTCTGTTTCAAGTATTTGGGGGTTCTATTGGTCAGTGCATATATTAAAAACTACTATAATTTTGATCCTTTTATTATCATAAAATGTCCCTCTTTATGCAAGACAGGATTTTAGTTTTAAATGTTATTTTTTCATGCTAGAATAGCCACTCCATTTTTCTCATGGTTGCTTTTTTTTCAATAATGTATTTTCCCACCATTTTCCCTTAAATCTATTAATATATTTGAATCCAAAATGTCTCCTGTAGGGGCCAGGTGCAGTGGCTCATGCCTGTTATCCCAGCACTTTGGGAGGCTGAGGTGGATGGATCATTTGAGGCCAGGAGTTTGAGACCAGCCTGGCCAACAGGGCGAAACTCTGTCTCTACTAAAAATACAAAAATTAGCCGGGTGTGGTGGCACGCACCTATAATCCCAGGCACTCGGGAGGCTGAGGCACGAGATCGCTTGAACCCAGGAGGCGGAGGTTGCTGTGAGCTGACATCGGGCCACTACACTCCAGCCTGGGTGACAGGGTAAGACTGTGTCTCAAAAAAAAAAGTGTCCCCTGTAACAGTATAGAATTAGTCATTAATTTTTTATCCAGTTTGAGACTCTCTACCTTTGAGTATTTAATATATTCACTTTTAAAATCTGTATCAATATATCTGGATTTACTTTTGCAATTTTTATCTTTATATAGCTAATATTATTTTTGTTTCTCAATTTTTAAAATTATTTACTTTGAATGAAGTGATTATTTTTCTAGTATAACATTCACATTCGACCGGGCATGGTGACTCACGCCTGTAATCCCAGCACTTTGGGAGGCTGAGGTGGGCGGATCATGAGGTCTGTAAATCGAGACCATCCTGGCTAATACGGTGAAACCCCATCTCCACTAAAAATACACACAAACAAAATTAGCCTAGCGTGGTGGCGGGTGCCTGTAGTCCCAGCTACTCTGGAAGCTGAGGCAGGAGAATGGTGTGAATCTGGGAGGCGGAGCTTGCAGTGAGCTAAGATGGAGCCACTACACTCCAGCCTGAGCAACAGAGAGAGACTCAGTCTCAAAACAAACAAACAAACAAATAAAATTTACATTATTTTAATGTTCTAAATTTATTTTAATGTTCTAAATCTATTTTTTATTGTTGTATTCTTAGTAATTATTCTAGGGCTTATTTTATGTGTGTGCATATGTGTGCATGTATATGTTTTTATATATATATATGTAAACATCAGAATCCATTTTAAGTTTATGCTAACTTAATTCCAGTGATATAGAATTATTACTCCTGTGTAGATCTATTTTTCCTCCAGCTTTGTGTTATTATGATTACATATATTACCTGTACATATGTTACAAACTCAATGGCATTGTTACAAGTATTGTTTATATATTTTATATCTATTAAATAAGAAGAGATAAGAAAAGAGAGCAGGAATATATATGCAAACTTTGTTTTATTTGTATTCATATTTATCATTTATTTAGTCTATTCATTTGTGCCTTTGAGTTTAGGTTGCCCTCTGTGTCATTTTCTTACTCCGGTACAACTCTGCTTCCTCTCACATTCTTTGTGCTATTGTTGTCAAATGCATTACATTTCTATATGTTATAGCACCAACAATAACTATATGATTTTATACATATTGCTCATAAAATTGCTTTTTAAACCATTTAAGCTAAGACATAATAAAATATAAATTCATACTTTTTAATAATTATATAATTGTCTATAATGATCTTTACTCTTGCTCTTCGTTTTTTTGGTGCAGATTTATATTTCCGTCAGGATTTACTTGCATTAAGTACAAAATACTTCTTTTAGTTTTTTTTTTTTTTTTTTTTAAGTCAGGTTGGCTAGCAATGCATTCCTTTGAGCTTGTTTGTTTTGCTTTCTTTTTGTTTTGTTTAAATCTGGGAATGTATTTATTTCACTTTCATTTTTGAAAGATTGCTTTGCTAGATATAGGATTTTTGGTTTACATCTTTTTCCTCTTTAGTTCTTTGACTGTCCCATACCAGCATATTCTGCATTCCACTGTTTCTAATGAAAAGTTAGACATAGTCTTTTCTTTTTTTTTATTTTTATTTCAATAGCTTTTGTGGTACAAGTGGTTTTCTATTACATGGATAAATTATGTAGTGGTGAATTCTGAGATTTTAGTGCATTCATCACCCATTAGAGTACATTTGTACCTAACATGTAGTTTTTTTGTGTGTGGGGGAAAGAAAGAAAGATCAGACTGTTACTGTGTCTATATAGAAAGAAGTAGACATAAGAGACTCCATTTTGTTCTGTATTTGAGATACTGTTAATCTGTGACCCTACCCCCAACCTTGTCCTTGCAAGAGACATGTGCTGTGGTGACTCAAGGTTTAAAGGATTTTGGGCTGTGCAGGGTGTGCTTTGTTAAACAAGTGCCTGAAGGCAGCTTGCTGGCTAAAAGTCATCACCATTCTCTTAATCTCAAGTACCCAGGGACACATACACTGCCAAAGGTCGGAGGGACCTCTGCCAAAGGTCGCAGGGACCTCTGCCTAGGAAAGCTAGGTATTATCCAAGGTTTCTCCCCATGTGATAGTCTGAAATATAGCCTCAAGGGATGGGAAAGACCTGATCGTCCCCCAGCCTGACACCCGTGAAGGGTCTCTGCTGAGGAGGACCAGTACAAGAGGAAAGAAGGCCTCTTGGTGGTTGTTGGCGGTTGAGATAGAGAAAAGCATCTGTCTCCTGCCCGTCCCTGGGCAATGGAACATCTCGGTGTAAAACCTGATTGTATGTTCTGTTTACTGAGAAAGGAGAAAACCGCCTTGGGACAAAAGGTGGGACCTGCTGGCGCAATGCTGCTCTTTATGCACTAAAAAGGTTTATGGAGATGTTTGCATATGCATATCAAGGCACAGCACTTTTCCTTAAACTTATTCATGTCACAGAGATCTTTATTCATATGTCTTACTGCTGACCTTCTCCCTATGATGATCCTATTATCCTGTCACTTCCCTTTTTCTAAGATGGTAAAGATAATTATCAATAAATACTAAGGGAACTCAGAGACTGGTGCCGGCGCGGGTCCTCTGTATGCTAAGCGCCGGTCCCTTGGGCCCACTTTTTCTTTCTACTTTGTCTCTGTGTCTCATTTCTTTTCTCAAGTCTCTCGTTCCACCTAACGAGAAACGCCCACAGGTGTGGAGGGGCAGGCCACCCCTTCATTTTTTAATCTGAGATACCTTCCCACTCTCCCTTTTCTGAGTCTCTCAAGTCTATTATGTCACTCTGTGTGCCTTTGCATACTCATAGATTAGCTCATACACAGAAGTAATAACATACGGTTTTTAGTTTTCCATTCCTGTTACTTCACTTAGAATAATGGCCTCCAGTTTCACTCAAATTGCTGCAAAAGACGTTATTTCATTCCTTTCAATGGCTGCGTAGTATTTCATCTGTATATATACCACATTTTCTGTATCCACTCATTAGTTGATGGGAATTTAGGTTGGTTTGACATCTTTGTAATTGTGAATTTTGTTGCTATAAACATACACGTGCAAGTGTCTTTTTTATATCATGACTTATTTTGCTTTGGGTAGATATTCAGAGGTGGGATTGCTGGATCAAATGGTAAATCTACTTTTAGCTTTTTAAGGAATCGCCATACTGTTTTCCATAGAGGTTGTACTAATTTACATTTCCACCAACAGTGTATAAGTGTACCCTTTTCCCTACATTCACACCAAAATCTATTGTTTTTTGACTTTTTAATAATGGCCATCTTGTAGGAGTAAGGTAGTATCTCGTTGTGGTTTTAATTTGCATTTCCCTGATGATTGGTGATGTTGAGCATTTTTTCATATTTTTTTGGCCACTTGTGTGTCATCTTTTGAGAAATGTCTATTCATGTTATTTGCCCTCTTTATAATTATGTTATTTTTTTTCTTGATAATTTGTGGAGTTTCTTATAGATTCTGCATACCAGCTCTTTGTCAGATACATAGTTTGCAAATATTTTCTTTCATTCTGTGGTTTGTCTGTTTACTCTGTTGATTATTTCTTTTGCTGTGCAAACATGTTTTAGTTTAATTAGCTCCCATTTATTTATTTTTGTTTTTGTTGAGTTTGTTTTTGGGGTCTTAGTCATTAATTCTTTGCTTAGACTGATATCTACAAAAGTGTTTTTGATGTTGTCTTCTAGAATTTTTATAGTTTCAGGTCTTATATTTAAGTCTTTGATTTATTTTGAGTTGATTTTTATGTAAGATGAGAGATAAGAATCCAGCTTCATTCTTCTATATGTGGCCTGTTAGTTTTACCAGCTCCGTATATTAAATAGGGTATCTATTCCCCAATTTATGTTTTTGTAGCTTTGTTGAAGATCAGTTGGTTATACGTATTTGGCTTTATTTCTGAGTTCTCTATTTTCTTTCATTGGTCTATTCTGTTTGGGTAACTATAACCTTGCAGTATAACTTGAAGTCCAGTAATGTGATGCCTCCAGATTTGATGTTTTTGCTTAGTATTGCTTTGGCTATCAGGCTCTCTTTTGATTCCATAAGAATTTAGGATTCTTTTTTTCTAATTCTCTGAAAAATAATGTTGGTATTTTGATGGGAATTGCATTGAATTAGTAGATTGCTTTGGGCAGTACAGTCATTTGACAATATTGATTCTCACTACCCATGAGTGTGGGGTACATTTCCATTTGTTTGTGTCATTTGTGATTTCTTTCAGCACTGTTTTGTAGTCCTTGTGAGATCTTTCACCTTTTTGGTCAAGTATATTCTTATATATTTTGTTTTATTCTTATTTTGAAGCTGTTGTAAAAGTGATTGAGTTATTGATTTGATTCTTAGCTTGGTTGTCATTGGTGTTTAGCAGTGCTACAGATTTGTGTTACATTGATTTTGTAACCTGAGACTTTACTGAATTTGTTTATCAAATCTAAGAACCTTTTGAAGCAGTCTAGGATTTTCTAGGTATAGAATCATATAATCTGCAAACAGTGCAAACAGTGACAATTTGACTTCTTTTTTCCAATTTTTGATGCCCTTATTTCTTTCTCTTGCCTAATTGCCCTGGCTAGTACTTACAGAATTATGTTGAATTGGATGGTGAAAGTGGGCATCCTTATCTTATTCCTGTTCTCAGAGGGAAAGCTTTCAACTTTACTGTATTCAGTATGACGTCGTCTGTGGGTTTGTCATATAGAGCTTTAATCATTTTGAAATAGGTCCCTTGTATGCCTAGTTTGGTGAGAGTTTTTATCATAAAGGGATGCTGGATTTTGTTAAATGCTTTTTCTGCATCAATTGAGATAATCTTATGGTTTTTGTTTTAATTCTGTTTATGCGGTGTATCACATTGACCTGTGTGTGTTAAGTCATCCCTGTATTCCTGGGATTAAACTCACTTAATCATGACGAATTATCTTTTTGATGTGCTTTTGATTCAGTTAGCTAGTATTTTATTGAGGATTTTCGCATCTATGTTCATCAGGAAAATGGGTCTGTAGTTTCTTGGTTGTTGTTGTGGTTGTTTTTGTGTCTTTTCCTGCTTTTGATTTCAGGGTGATACTAGCTTCATAGAATGATTGAAGGGGGATTTCTTTTTTCTCAATCTTTTGGAGTAGTTTCAGTAGTATTGGTACCAATACTTCTTTGAATGTTTGGTAGAATGCAGCAGTGAATCCATCTGGTCTTGGCTTTTTTTGTTGGCAATTTTTAAATTCCCATTTCAATCTTGCTGCTTGTTATTGGTCTGTTCAAAGTTTCTAGTTCTTCCTTACTTAGTCTCGGAGGGTTATATGTTTCCAGGAATTTGTTCATTTTCTCTAGGTTTTCTAGTTTATGCATATAAAGGTATTCATAGTAGTCTTGAATGATCTTTTGTATTTCTGTAGTGTAGGTTGTAATGTCTCCAGTTTTATTTCTAATTGACCTGATTTGAGTCTTCTCTTTTTTTTTTTTGCTCTCTATCTCACTTCTTAGGTATAGCAAGAACTGTTTTATGAATCTAGGAGCTCCAGTGTTGGGTGTATATAAATTTAGGATTGTAATATCTTCTTGCTAAATTGAATCTTTTATCATTATATAGTGACTATCTTTGTCATTTTTAATTTTGTTGCTGTGAAGTCTGTTTTGTCTCATATAAGAATAGCTACTCCTACATGCCTTTAGTTTCCATTTGTATGAAATACATAATCCCATATTTTTTGGAGACTTTATTTGCTTTGATTCATTTGTCTTTATTTTTGTCTGATTTGGTTAATTCAAAAGCCATGTTTTCAACTCTGAATTTCATTTTTTTCTTTTAACTTCTAGTCTATTGTAAGAACTAGGTAGTAGTCTTATTGAGAGTGTCCCTTATATATGATGAGTCAGTATTTTTGTTGTTGTTGTTTGCTTTTTGCAGCTTTTAATAGTTTCTCCTTTTCTTTAAATGTCAGCATTTTTACTCAGGATCTCTTTGCATTTATATTACTTAGAATTAGTTGAGTGTCTTGAATGTGTAGATTTATATTTTTCAGCAATTTTGGAAAGTCTTCATTGGTCGTTTCTTCAATTTATTTTTTCTGTTATTTTTCTTCTCTTCTTTTTCTGGTGCTTCCATTATGCATACATTGGTGTGCTTAAAGTACCCTACATTCCTCTGAGACTCTGATGATTTTTCTTTATGCTAAAATCTCTGTTCTCCAGATTGCATAATCTCTATTAACCTATCTTTTAGTTCACTGATTTGTTCTTTTGCCTGTTCAGATTTTCTGTAGAACCCCTTTATTTTGGTTATTGCTCATTTCATCTACAGAATTAACATTTGTTTCATTCTATAATTGATGTATCTTCATTGATATTCTCTATTTAATGAGACATTGTCTTACTTCCTTTATATCTTTAAGCTTCATTTCCTTTAGTTCTGTGAATATATTTATAATGGCTAATTTGAAGTCTTTGTCTGTTAAACCTGACATCTTGCCCTTCTCATTGACAGTTTCTCTCTCCTACTTTTGTTCCCGTGTATTGGTTGCAGCTTCCTGTTTCTTGCATATCTCATTTGTTGCTGTGGAAAGTGCACACTGTGAGTAACATTTTAGTGACTTTGGATACTGACCCCTACCACACCCCCAGGTTTTGTTGTTTGTGTTCACTTAATGTGTGTGCGTGTGCATGTGTATGTGTGTTTGTAAATTTGGTTAACTATTTTAGTGATGATTTTTTCTTCTGTAGTCTGAAGCTTTTGGTGTCACTTTTTACAAGGTGCCATCTTAGGTATGTGTGTAATCACACTGGGGTGTCAGTCTTTCCTTGGCTGTCCCTTTCCCTAATTTCTCTGTTAAGCTGCCAACTTCATTAGGTATTACATTCAGACTTCTAGGCTCCAATAATTATGGGCTGATTGCTCTGTTGTTGTGACAGTGCTCTGGGACATAAATTGCTTAGCTGTCTTAACTAATTTAGTTCAGGCAGAGATGGGTTTTGATGGCAGTCTTTGAGGTTAGTACTAATGCCAGTAATGCTTTCTCTTTCCAATTTTCTCTGATGAATTAGCTAGTCTGTGGCTTAACTTGCTAGTCTTAACTGTTTTTATTTATTTATTTATTTATTTATTTATTTATTTATTTATATATTGAGATGGAGCCTCACTCTGTCGCCAGGCTGGAGTACAGTGGCATGATCTCGGCTTACTGCAACTTCCACCTCCCAGGTTCAAGCAATTCTGCCTCAGCCTCCTGAGTAGCTGGGAGTACAGGTGTGCACTACCATGCCTAGCTAATTTTTGTATTTTTAGTAGAGATGGGGTTTCACCATGTTGGCCAGGATGGTCTCGAACTCTAGACCTCATGATCTGCCCACCTCGGCTTCCCAAAGTTCTGGAACTATAGGCGTGAGCCACTGCGCCTGGCCATGTTTTTATTTTTGAGAGCACCCTTACACTTGAATTTTCCTCACAATCTGTTTCAAGTCAGTATTCTTTAGGAGAGACCAGAGCATTTTTTTTAATGGACTACCTTTCCCCTGGGACAAATTCTCTGAGCCATTACTCTAGGTTCTGAGTGAGATGGTAGCTTCTGGGTGTTTTTGCCTTGTTTCTACCAGTGTATAAACTTCGTTCTAAGAACAAGATGGGACAATGATGACTGAAGCCCCAGTATTCTTACTGTAATGAACTTACACGTAAGGACCCGATGGAGGAAAGGAGTTCCAGACCCTTTTGCTGCACTTACCAAAAATTTAGCCTCTTCAACTTAGAAGTGGAAGAGATAAGAAAGTGCAGCTGGTACTAAGGGAGGAGACCACCCCTCATATTGTATTATGCCCAATTTCTGCCTCCAAAGAAAGAAGAAGTAAAAACTGAAAGGCAGAAATGAAATCCACAAGCAGACAGTCCGGTGCCACACCCTGGGCCTGGTAGTTAAAAGATCGACTCCTGACCTAATCGGTTATTTGCATAAGAAAAGCACTGTGAAGATCCCTGTCGTGTTCTGTTCCATTCCGTTCTAATTACCAGTGCATGCAGCGCCCAGTCACCCAGTCACGTACCCACTGCTTGCGCAATCGATCACGACCCTCTCACGCGGACCCTCTTGGAGTTGTGAGCCCTTAAAAGGGACAGGAATTGTTCACTTGGGAGCTTGGTTGTTGGAGACGTGAGTCCTGTGAACCTCCCACTCGAATAAAGCACTTCCTTCTTTAACGCGGTGTCTGAGGGGTTTTGTCTGCGGCTTGTCCTGCTACAGGATGGCTGTAGACAATATGCACATTATCCAAACATACCAAGGACAATTTTTGGACAACTGTCACTTTCTCAATGCAATTGAAAGGAATGAGGCACATCCCCCATATATCTCCCAACTTCCTGAGCCCAGCACAAACACATTCCTCCATATTTCTTTCAAACTTCAGAAAAACATCACCTGGGAGATCTCCGATAAGGAATGCTAAATGTAGAATGTTAACCAATTGTAATGCTGTAACCGAGAGAATTACCTTGTTCCCTATAACTTTACATATCCTGTTTACATCGGGCTATAAAAAGCAAGCACTCGCATTGTTCGAGGCCCTCTTGTATGCTGTGGAATGCAGGGACCAAGTTCGAACTTGTAGTAAAGATCCTTGCCGCTTGGCTTTGACTCTGGACTCTGGTGGTCTTCTTTGGGGAACAAACGGTCTGGGCATAACATCTGGGGGCTCGTCCGGGATTCCCCAAGCCCACCAGACCCCTGGTCAACGGATCTACTAAGATCGATCTACTGATAGGTGAGCCGGGCTCCTCTCTTGTCTGTCTGTGTCTGTTCTGAATCTGAATCTGTGACTCGCGAGGTCTGAAACTGGAGCTGGCTCAGTCCTGGCGGACACGCTATAGGACGGCCAGCGGAGACCAGTGGGAGATGTCCCCTGGCTCTCGTCTGATCTAGATTGCGATCCGAGCTGCAGGAGCGCGATGGCGATCCGAGCGGCTAACTCTGACCCGGGCTTCCGGTGCACGCTTGCGATCCGAGCTGCCGGAGCGCGATCGCGATCCGAGAGGCTAACTCTGACCCGGGCTTCCCGTGCGTGCTTGCGATCCGAGCTGCCGGAGCGCGATCGCGATCCCAGCAGCTAACTCTGACCCGGGCTTCTGGTGCGCGCTTGCGATCTGAGCTGCCGGAGCGCGATCTGAGCTGCCGGAGCGTGTTTGCGATAGGGCAGCAGCTGTCTCTGACCCGGACTGCCGGGGCGCGCTCGCGGTCTGAGCTGCCGGAGCGTGTTTGCGATCGGGCAGCAGCTGTCTCTGACCCGGACTGCCGGGGCGCGCTCGCGATCTGAGCTGCGGGAGCGCTTTTGCTATCGGGCAGCAGCTGTCTCTGACCCGGACTGCCGGGGCGCACTCGCGATCTGAGCTGCCGGAGCACGTTTGCCATCGGGCAGCAGCTGTCTCTGACCCGGGCTGCCGGGGCGTGCTTGCCACTAAATAGTATTAATAAGCCAGATTTCCTTTAAAGGGATTCTAACCCATATTCCTTTACAGGAAGAGACTACAAATTAGTACAGGATGGGTAATACCCAGAGCGCTCCCCTATCTCTCCTTACAAGTAATTTCAAAGATGTAAGAGCAAGGGGCCATGATCTTAGTTTGGAAATCAGGAGGGGAAAGCTCATTACCCTATGCTGCTCCGAATGGCCTGCCTTTGATGTGGAGTGGCCACCCAAAGGGACCATCCGACTTGCTGTCATCACTAGGGTAAAGTCCAAGATTTTCCTACCTGGACGTGCGGGCCACTTAGATCAAATCCCATATATCCTCATATGGCAGGACCTTGTTGAGAACCCGCCTCCTTGGCTGTCCCCTTTCCAATTAGCCTCTGAACCCTGTAAGGCACTGGTTGCTCGACCACTAAAATCCAAGCAACCAACTGCCCCTCCCCATCCTGTTCTACCTGTGCGGGGAAACCCCATCCTGTTCTACCTGACAGCGGGGACCCACTGTTCACAGAACCCCCCTCTGTACCCCTCCGGGCCCCAGGCCCCAGCCCCCCGGGCTGAGCCGGGGGAAAGAGCAGGCAGATGGGAGGCGGCCGGCACACAAGGACCCGCTAAGAGTAAAAGTAACTTTGAAGGGCCGGCGGGGCGGACGCGAGGGCGCACTTCGTGGGCTAGCCCCCACCAGCCGCCTGACTCCACAGTGGCTCTACCCCTTCAGGAAATAGCACCCCCAGATGACACGGGAATCCCCAGGCTCCAGTACTGGCCATTCTTTACCAGTGATCTGTATAACTGGAAGACCCAGAGTGCTCGGTTTTCAGACAACCCCAAAGATTTAATGGCTTTACTGGATAGTGTCATGTTCACCCACCAGCCCATTTGGGATGATTGTTAGCAGCTCCTCCGAATCTTGTTCACAACGGAAGAGTAAGAAAGAATACAGGCCGGCGTGGGACTACAACACGGCAGAAGGTAGGGGATGGCTACGCCTTTATCGCCAGACTCTAATGGCGGGTCTCTGGGCAGCTGCTCGCAAGCCCACTAATTTGGCTAAAGTATACTCTGTTCTGCAGGGAAAGACAGAGAGCCCAGCTACCTACTTGGAAAGGTTAATGGAAGCTTTTAGGCAGTACATCCCCATAGACCCAGAGGCTCCAGGAAGTCAGGCAGCTGTTGTAATGTCTTTCGGAAATTAGGCAGCCCCAGACATTAAAAGGAAACTCCAGAAATTAGAAGACTTAGAGGATTGTGGACATACACCCAACTGTGCCAAACCCGTATACCCTCCTGAGTACTCCAAACCCTAAACATCAATGGTACACTGTTTTAGATTTGAAAGATGCTTTCTTCAGTTTGCCTTTAGCCCCTCAGAGCCAAAAGCTCTTCGCCTTCGAGTGGAATGACCCTGGAAGGGGCATAAGTGGCCAACTGACATGGACCAGGCTGCCGCAGGGATTCAAAAACTCTCCTACCCTGTTCGATGAGGCCCTCCATGAAGACCTGGGTGAGTACCGACGTAAACACCCTGAGGTAACTTTACTACAAAATGTTGATGACCTCCTGATTGCTGCTGAGACCCAAGAAGCTTGTATTCAAGGGACCAAGAGTCTCTTACAAGCTCTGGGAAATCTAGGCTACTGAGCCTCGGCAAAGAAAGCTCAAATCTGTAAGCCAGAAGTAACATATCTGGGGTACCTGCTAAAAAGAGGGCAGCGCTGGTTAACAGACGCCTGGAAGCAGACTGTTCTGCAGATTCCCAGGCCACAATCCACCTGACAAGTGAGGGAATTCCTGGGGTCGGCAGGATTTTATAGACTATGGATACCTGGGTTCACAGAACTGGCTAAACCCTTGTATCAGGCAACACGGGGGCAGCAGCCATTTAATTGGACAGACGAAGCCGAGTCGGCTTTCCAACAGATCAAAACCGCCCTACTCTCTGCGCCTGCACTGGGACTACCTGATGTCACCAAGCCCTTCCACTTATACGTGGACGAGAGTAAAGGTGTCACCAAGGTGGTAATAACTCAGAATTTAGGCCCCTGGTGGAGGCCAGTTGCCTACCTGTCAAAGAAGTTAGACCCAGTGGCTGCCAGGTGGCCCCCTTGTCTCCGAATGATTGCGGCCACGGCTCTGATGGTACAAGATGCTGATAAACTTGTCATGGGTCAAGAATTGCGGGTCGTTACCCCACATGCCATCGAAGGTGTACTCAAACAGCCACCTAATCGATGGATAAGTAATGCCCGGCTCACCCAATACCAAGGACTACTACTAAATCCTATCAGGATAACCTTCCTGCCCCCAACGACCTTAAACCCTGCCTCGCTGCTGCCCAACCCGGACCTGGACACGCCACTCCATAATTGCACTGAGATACTAGCTCAGGTGCACGGAGTTGGAGAGGACCTGCAGGACCGCCCACTCCCTGACGCTAACCTCATCTGGTTCATTGATGGGAGCAGCTTCATGCATCAAGGTCAGAGGTACGCTGGAGTGACAGTGACTTCAGAGACTGAGGTAATCTGGGCGGGACCCCTGCCCCCGGGGACATCGGCCCAGAAGGCCGAACTGATAGCGCTCACCCAAGCTCTTACCTTAGGGGCAGGGAAGAAGCTGACAGTATATACAGACAGCCGATATGCTTTTGCTACGGCGCACATACACGAGGCCATCTATAGGGAGCAAGGGTTACTAACGGCTGAAGGAAAAGAGATAAAAAAAACAAGCAAAAGATCCTAGCCCTGTTAACAGCGCTATGGAAGCCAGAAAAGTTAGCCATTGTGCATTGCCCAGGGCATCAGAAATCAACCACTCCAACTGCTCAAGGCAACTTTCTGGCAGACCAAACTGCAAGAAATGTGGCAAAGGCTCCCAGCCAACTCCTTGCACTCCAGCTCCCTGACCCGGGCCCCCGGGACTTGCCACATTTCCCTGATTATTCAGAACAAGATCTCCAGTAGATTGACAAGCTTCCCCTGAAACAGATCCAGAATAGGTGGTGGACTGATACTAATGACCAAACCATCCTACCAGAAAAATTAGGACAACAAGTGTTAGAACACATCCACCGAACCACCCACCTGGGTGCTCGGCGGATAATAGACCTGATCAGACGCTCTAAGCTCAAATTCAGACATACAGCCGAGAGGGCCAGCAGCATCGTGGCAAGTTGCAAAGTCTGCCAGCTTAACAACGCCTACCCTCAGTCCCAGGCTGCAGCGGGAACAAGGCTTAGAGGAACCAGGCCCGGTATCTACTGGGAAGTAGATTTTACTGAAATAAAGCCAGGAAAGTACGGGTATCGGTACTTACTTGTCTTTGTAGATACTTTTTCAGGGTGGACTGAAGCATTTCCAACCAAAAGAGAAACTGCTCAGGTTGTAGCAAAGAAAATTCTGGAAGATATCCTCCCCAGGTATGGCTTCCCCGTCCAGATAGGGTCAGATAATGGGCCGGCCTTCGTCGCTAAGGTAAGTCAGGATTTGGCTTCCATCCTTGGGGCAAATTGGAAACTACATTGCGCTTACAGGCCCCAGAGTTCAGGACAGGTAGAGAGGATGAATCGGACCTTAAAAGAGACCTTAACTAAATTGACTATGGAGACTGGTGCTAATTGGGTGGTCCTTCTCCCCTACGCTCTGTTCCGGGCCTGTAATACCCCTTACAGACTGGGCCTTACCCCTTACGAAATCATGTATGGCAGACCCCCACCCCTGGTTCCCAGTCTAAAAGATGATCTGCTCAAATCTGAAACAGAAAATGTCTCTGAACTCTTATTTTCCCTACAAGCCTTGCAGAAAATTCATCAAGAAATCTGGCCCAAGCTGAAGGAACTATATGAGACCGGTCCCCCACCGACACCCCATCCGTACCAGCCGGGAGACTAGGTCCTGGTTAAGCGACACCGACAAGAGACCCTAGAACCCAGGTGAAAGGGACCACTCCAGGTACTCCTGACCACACCCACTGCCCTGAAGGTAAAAGGCATCACGTCGTGGATCCACTACACCCACGTCAAGCCAGTGGACCCAACCTCCGACCTTCTAGGACCAATCACGGCAGCGGCTAAAGCACCGGCCACGTGGACTGTGGACAGAGCTAAGAACAACCCCTTAAAACTCACCCTGCGCCGGCACTATAGCTCACTGAAAACATGCAGTTAGGTAGTCTAGCCCTAACGTTAGCCACCCTAGTGGCCACTGGGGAAAACACCAAACCAGCCCCTAAACCCCAGTCAGGAAAAGTTTCCCTACTGTTTCTCAGGAACCAATTCCAGCCTCTGCAGCATCACTGCAGTGCCCCCTAATATCACCCTAAGGGCTCTGCCGGGCATATTCTTCTGGTGTAATGGGACATTATCTAAGGACCTATCTAGTCCCTCTGTTACCAACCTACTGTGTCTTCCTGTCACATTAGTTCCCCGGTTGACTCTACTAACTGCTGGCAAGTTCCTAGGGTACACCGGTAACTGGACTAGTACTGCTATTCACCCAGTCCCTAGACCGAGACCTGCATGAGCCATATTTCTCCCCCTCATTGCAGGAATCTCCCTCACCGCATCCCTCATTGCGGCCGGGATGGCGGGTGAAGCCCTAAGTCACACCCTCATAGAAAGCAACAAGTTGTACCAACAATTTGCCATTGCTATGGAGGAGTCAGCTGAGTCCCTTGCATCCCTTCAGCGGCAGCTCACATCCCTAGCTCAAGTAACCTTGCAGAACCGGAGGGCGCTAGACCTACTCACTGCTGAAAAAGGTGGTACATGTATGTTTCTAAAAGAAGACTGTTGTTTCTACATAAATGAATCAGGGCTTGTAGAAGACCGGGTCCAACAGTTACGCAAGTTAAGCACTGAAGTAAAAACACGGCAGTTTGCTTCAGCTGCAGACCAATGGTGGAATTCCTCTATGTTTTCTCTGTTAGCCCCCTTCCTTGGACCCCTGCTAAGTCTACTATTTCTGCTAACCGTAGGACCTTGTGTTGTTAACAGAATTTTGCAGTTTGTCAGAAAAAGGTTTGACACTGTTCAGCTCATGGTCCTCAGAGCCCAATACCAACCTGTAGACGCTGAAACAGAGTCAGACTTACAAGACCCAAGATTGGCTCTAGAGTTACCTGAAAAGAAGGGGGGAATGAAAGGAATGAGGCACATCCCCCATATATCTCCCAACTTCCTGAGCCCAGCACAAACACATTCCTCCATATTTCTTTCAAACTTCAGAAAAACATCACCTGGGAGATCTCCGATAAGGAATGCTAAATGTAGAATGTTAACCAATTGTAATGCTGTAACCGAGAGGATTACCTTGTTCCCTATAACTTTACATATCCTGTTTACATCGGGCTATAAAAAGCAAGCATTCGCATTGTTCGAGGCCCTCTTGTATGCTGTGGAATGGAGGGACCAAGTTCGAACTTGTAGTAAAGATCCTTGCCGCTTGGCTTTGACTCTGGACTCTGGTGGTCTTCTTTGGGGAACAAACGGTCTGGGCATAACACAATGAGGCCCATGTTACAAATAAGGAAATTGATGCTCAGAGAAAAGGATAATACTTGCAAAAATGACAAGTTAGGAGCCAGATTTAAACTTCAATGTGCTTGTTTCCAAATTGTCTTTTTGCCATTGTTCAAAACACTGTGCTGGCTGGAACATTTTGTGGTGAAAGAATGTGTTAAAAACTAATGGGATGGGTGTGGTATGACTAAAGAGTACAGAAGCTAGTCAGAGTTTCCAGCGGCCACACTGTGGTGGGAGGGGCAGGAAACACAAGCAGGGATAAATGTAATTCCTGTTTTGCATTATTACCCAAGGAATAATAAATATTCACAAACACATAGTGATTAACTAAATACCTAAATAAATGGAGAAGAAAAAACTTCTCACTAAAAATTTCATATTGACAAATTTCAGAAATGAGAATAAAAAGATCACAATAGTTTAATAAAATTTAATTCTAAATTTTTAATTAAATTGAAATTAATAAAATCACAATAATACATTCTAAAGGCAAGATCCCATGGCAATAATAAAATTTGTACGAAGGAATAATAAGCAAAATCAGTATGTTTTCATAATCTCAAAATCTCTTCTCTGGAATATTTAGTAATTACAAAGGGAAAAGAGTGATTTTACAGTGGTGACTGCTGGCAGTTACCACCATAATCAGTTGATCAAGTTTAACATCATCAATAGCACATCGATATTAAGTACTCCCATGTGATGATACATCATAGCCTCTTTCGTGTTTTTTGTGACAAATGAACTAAATTGCATCATAAGCAAATATTAGACAAACCCAAGTGGAGTGACATGTATAACATAACTGAGCAGTGTTCTTCAAAAGTGTCAAGATCATGTAAGGTAAAAAAGAAAAGACAGAGGATATGTCATAAATTGGAGAAAAGAAGAAAGACATGGCACTTAAATGCAGTCTGGGGTCCTAAATTAGAGACTGGAACAGAATAAAGAACATTAATTTTAAAAATATTGAAATCCAAATACATTTTTTTCAGTTAATAGTGTTGTGCCAAGGTTTCTTTTATAATTTTGACAATTATTGTGTGGTTATGTAAAGTTTTAACAGTAGAGAAAGCTAGGAGATGGGTATATAGGATTTCTCCCCACTCTTTTTGCAACTTTAAGTTTAAAATTTTCAAAATATGAAACATTTTTAAAAAATGCATAGTGGCTCAGGCTTATATTCTTCTGTGCTACCCTATCGTCAGTAAATTTTTTATCTATTGGTTATGAGAGCAATGTAAACAATTTGACATTAGTGATGCATGTTAAATGTCACAGAAGCACAGAGGGAAAACGGGAGTTAATCTGGATACCAATGAGCATGTGAGAATGAGCTCAAGGAAAAGTCCCATGGGGAAGCTAACTGAGCAGGACTGTGAAGAGCAGCTAGGCTTTTTACCAGTGAGAGAAGAAGTTGAAGAAAATAACATTGATTTATACAGCAAGGCTGAAGGTGGAGTAAACAGAGAGGAAGACAGTTGTTTCTGAACAAGTAAGTGCATGGAAGAATCATACATTAAATAAAGCAAAAGGTCTTGTAATCAAATCATGAAGGACTTCAAGTACCTAGAAAATGGATTGCAATGAGAAATACAGGTAAAGGCAGCTATTTAAGGCCAACATTTATGTGATATAAAATAATCTCTGCAGTTATAGTAATAAGCACATATCCATAAATGCTAGTTCTCTTTGCTGAAAGTCACAGATATTCTCTGTGCTTTTAAAATATATCAGTCAAAATACAATAATTGTCAGTAGCTTTTTCTTCTGAGACAATTGTGTACCATAAATGCTGGTTCTCTTTGCTGAAAGTCACAGATATTCTCTGTGCTTTTAAAATGTTATCAGTCAAAATACTAATAATTGTCAGTAGCTTTTTCTTCTGAGACAATTGTGTATATCAATTGATTTTATACTGATGTTACAACTTTTATAAATGGGTGTGGTCGTTTTTCCTGCTAATTCTTTTTGATCTTGTTTAGACATGGGGCACCAAGGCCAAATTTAGAAGGACATTGACATACTGATATTCTTTTAGGTTTTGTTTAGCTTAGTTTTTGATACTTTGTGGGGTTTTTTTTTCTACATGTATCTTTACTAACTTTTCAACTGTGTTTTCTTCTCTGCTGTCTACATTTTTTTCTTGCTGAATCTATGATTGCTTTAAATATCATCCAAGGGAAATATTGTTCTTGTTTAATAAGGAACAACCAACCTTTTTCCAATACAGCTGTGCCCTCTGTTGTATGAATTGAATAGAAAAAGCTGAAAAACGGCTTTTGAAAAAGTAATGTCCTCAAAACGTTTTTATTAGGTTGCTCCTTAGTTTATTTCTGTTTTGTGATGATGATGTTTTTATATTTTATTTATTTAGTTAATAACTACCTATAGAATACCTTCAACTTTTCAGGTTCTTTAATCCTGGACATGCAAAAAGTGATCCAGCTATCATATTCAAGACTTTTAGAGTTTTACATACACTATATAGGAAAAAAAATATGGATAGTCAGATTATGCACAATTAAATCAGAATAATGGTCTGTTCTTTCTGTGAGACTTTTCTGCTTCTAATCCCCTTATCCTTAATCTTTATTTTTAGTATAGCTCTCACTGACTGAATATCATCAACGAGTTTTCTGATTTCTAGAAAATACATGAAAGTCTTTTCCTACAAAGCCTTCTCAGAATTCTTCTATCACATCCTAACTTCCACCAGTTCCATGTTTTTTTGCATTTACATGTGATTCTTTCCTGTTTTCATTGTTCTTGGTATTGGCCATCTCAAGCAGAGTTTCTGGATAATAAAGAAATTTTTTTTTCTCTCTTCACTCCGTATGCCTAGTTCCTAACACACTGCTGGCTACTTAATGAGATGTAGTAAATGCTGATTGATTTGCTATCTTAGAGCAGCATTATACTCAATTTTCTTGAAAACTAGTTATTTAGAATATTGTTTTTTGTAACTTTCAAAAGATAGAAAATATAAATCTGAATTTCAACTACAGCAGTGAGATAATGTTCTTGTTTCTGTAAAATGGAATAGAATCTATTCCTGAGATACCGAATCAATAAGTCATCAATTGGCTGTTGGAGTAAAATTCTCTCTTTCCAAAGCATTATTGTAGCTCACAAAAATTAACATACAATTTGCAAATATGTGTGATAAATAAATTCAAGGATATTCATCCAATACAATATAGTACAGCAACAAAGACATTGAATTAGCTTTAAGTATGTATAATCATGGCTGAGTCTTTAAAACAACACCAGCTCGAGCAGAGTGACTCACACCTGTAAATTCCAGCTACTTGAGGGGCTGAGGTAGGAGGATCACTTCAGGCTAGGAGTTCAACACCAACCTGGGCAACATAGCCAGACTCTATTTCAACAACGATTTTTTTTTTTTTAATATCCTAGATGGGTGCATGTTTCTGTAGTCCTAGCTTCTCAGGAGGCTAAGTCACAAAGATTCCTTATGATCAGGGGTTTTAGGATAAGGTGATCTATGATTGCACCACTGCACTTCAGCCTGGGTGACAAAGTGAGACCGTCCTTAAAACAACAGCAGAAAAAACAAACATAACATTGAATAGAACAAAAAAGTACCAATAAAGTGTGATCTGAATGACAGGATTTATATAAATTGTAGAAAAAATCATACATTAAAATATATACTGTATGAGAGAACATGCATTTGTAAATATCATAAAAATATAATAAAAGCTTTAAGATATTAATGGAAGGATGCACAATAATTTATTGATATTAATTGTATTTAGGGAGGAAGAAAAATGAGGTGAATATTCGGGGAGATGTTAAACTCTCTGTGACATAATTTATTTCAAAGAAGTGAAATAAACATATAAAATGATATGTGTTAAGTCCTTTGAGTAGATAAACATCGGTTGTATTATTTTCTATATTCCTGGACACTTAGAATAGCCCATATTTGAAGAAAGAATATGTAGCCATATATATGGTAATTAATATAACTATGTATACATGTATGTATGCATATATAATTTAAGATAATTATACACATGCACATACCCATGCACATATGTATTATATATTATATTATCTATATAATAAAAGTGCTTTAATCTGAAATTAAAGGTAAATATGAGCAACACTATTGTATGGTCTCAACATTAAATAATTTAAAGTTTGTTCTTAATATACTCAGAAAAGAAAATGTACTTTCCAGCTCGGCCTCAAAGTTTGTTTAAGAGGACATCATCCCTCTCATTCAACCATTTTCACATAGATATCTAAATGACACACCTGATAATATTTTTCCTTTCATAATTTGAGTTCATATCTGTTTGATCATCTATTTCATTCTTTTTCTAATGTAAGAGAGAAATATATTTCTTGGTTATATCACACTATATATTTTCTTCCCATATGAAGATCTTTTGGTTTGATGAGAGGAAAGCTAGGACATCTGGGCCTTTCTGCTTTTGCATTCACTCAGAGAAGTCATACTGTCCCCAGTGGTGGAGGAAACATAATTACTACTTTTATATCTGGATCCTATTGCCCCTGAAAAAATATTACCATTATCAAAACCTCTGTGAAGTTCTTTTTTGGTTAGTTCGTTACAAGTAAAAGAAAATATAATTTAGAAAGTGTTATCAGGCCAAAAACAAAAGATAAAATGGCATCTAGACTTCATGAGTTAGTGCATCAGTCTGTAAAGGGATGGAAATAACATATACATATACACACATACTATTTTTTTCTTATTTATTGAGGAAAATTATATAATAACTAGAAGACAATACAGAGATCATAAGAAAATATTTGAAATGTATACTTAATATTCGCGTGTGTTCTTGACACCTTTGTCAAAGATCAGTTGACCATTGTCTTAGTCTGTTTATGCTGCATATGATATTTATTTGTTCCAAAAGCATTTATTAAAGAGATTTTTATGCCTGTAAGTGCAGCACTTTGGGAGACCGTGGCAGGTAGATCATGAGGTCAGGAGATCAAGACCATGCTGGCTAACATGGTGAAACCCCGTCTCTACTAAAAATGCAAAAAAAATTAACCAGGCGTGGTGGCGGGCACCTGTAGTCCCAGCTACTGGGGAGGCTGAGGCAGGAGAATGGCGTGAACCTGGGAGGCGGAGCTTGCAGTGAGCCGAGATCGCGCCACTGCACTCTAGCCTGGGCAATAGAGTGAGACTCCGTCTCAAAAAAAAAAGAGATTTTCCCCACTGTTGTATCAACTTTTTATTGATAATTTTATTTATAGATAGTGTTCATACTTTTCTTTATGTATCTATAATTTTAGCTCTTTGAGCATATTTAAGACAGTTAATTTTGTCTTCATTCATTAAGACCAGTGTCTGGGCTTCCTCAGAGATTGTTTTTCTCCATTTATTTCTTCTTATTTTCCCTCTGAATGAGCCTCACTTTCTCTTTCTTTGTATTCTTTATAGTATTTTTTCCATTTTAAGCAAGAAATGCAATAATGATAATATAACTGTCCTGAACACCAGATTTTCCACCTTTGCTAGGTTTTACTGTTCTTGATATTTGAAGGTTGTGAATGTTCGTTTGATTTGTGACTTTTCTAATATTTATTAATGACTTGTTTCCTTGTCATGTGTAGTTACTGAAGTCTCTTCTTTAGTTTGTGTTTAACTAGTGTTTTGACACAGATGTGCTTAAATGCCTGGAGCTATAGAAACAGAATAGAGCAACAGCAGTACAAATAATAATAATAATAATAAATACCACTTCACTTCCAGGTTTTGTGAATTGGCGTTATACTCAGATATGTCTCTAACACTCAGCCAGGTCATTTACAAGTCTGCTTCAGCCCTCATTTGCTGCTTGCACTGAGCCAAGAGATCTACCTATGGTGAAAGCTTAGGGTTTTCTCTGCTCTTTCCTGAGCATGTGCCCTATCCTTGACATGTGTGTGGCTTTCTAAATTCTCCATTATATGTGGGCACTTTTTAATTCCCTGATTTTCCTCAACAGCAAAAAAAAAATCTTTTCCTAGCTTTTCATCTAGACTTTAAGAAGTTTTTTTTTGTGTGTGCATCTCAACCATAATATTTTACTCCAGGAAACTGAGGGATTTTTATTGGCCTTATAATGTTTTCAAGCAATGCCTAATATTTTTTATGCCCTGAATTTCAAGTAAAGAAAAACAGATACAAGCACCTTACAACAGTTCTTCAGGTATCTTCCAGACAGATTAGTACAAACATACACAATAATTGTCATATAAATCTGTTTCATTCCTTATGGAAACATGGGTGAGGGTCCCACACTGGAAATATAAATTGTGGTCTTCCAGAACGTGGCTGAGATGAGAAGGTGTGGGCAAAAGCAAGTAAAAATGGCACAAAGCTTTCTTACCATTTTCAAGTTATCTTTACCTTAATTCATCATTTACTTGGTTTTTTAAAACTTTTGATTGTTTTCCAGAATTCTGACAAAGTTGGTTCTAATAATGGTTGTTTGTCAATATTTCTGTGAGAGGATGTCTGCTTAGAACTGCATACTCTGCCATTTTGCTCAATAAGTTTTCTAGTTATATATTTTTTCTCTGTGTCATTATTTATTTTTATGACTGCCTTGGTTCAATTGAATTCATATTGTTTTATCTTTTTAATAGACTTTATTTTTAGAAAAGTTTTAGATTCGTAGAAAAATGAGTGGAAGGTGCAGAGTTCTCATATATTGCAATCATTTCCATAATTCAAGGGCCAGTCTCTATTTCTCACATGCTAGAAATTCTTCTTCAGTTACTTCCAGCAGATATATACTCATATACTATCCTAAAGCTTAGAGTTACATAGAAATGTAAGTTCAATAAGCCCATTTTACCAAAAGGACTCGGAATTCCAAAGATGAGTGCTATTCCAAAAATGGAATCCAGATAATTTGATCCTTTGTGTACCTTACAGCTTTTAAATTCTTGGGTTTATTCAACCATCATCACTTTAGCCCTTGCAGTTTGAATTTGATTATGCATAATTCTGAAATAACATAGATTATATTTTCAGTGTTTTGGTGGTTAAAGGGCAGCTGGACTGGACTACTTTAATATACTTCAATATCTTTCTTGTCCATCTGTAGCTTGCCACACTGCACTTTTATTAGGAGACATTTTAACTACTGGGAGTTTATTAAATAGCCTTATTAATGAATAATTTATGTACCATAAAATTCTGTCCTATTTTTGTATAGTTTGATGCATTTGGGTGAATGTATATATTCCTGCAGCCATCACCACAATCAAAATTTGGGACATGTCCATCATCTCTAAAGTTCACTTATGCCCCTCTCTAGTCACTCCCTGCCTCCTGTCCCAACTTGGCCCCAGGGAACCACAGTCTGTTTTCTGTTGCTACAATTTTGGTTTTCTCTAGAATTTCCTTTGTGCCTGACTTTCATTTGGCATAATTATTTTGAGATTCATCTATGGTGTTGCCTGTATCAGTAGTTTTGCTGAGTGCATCCCATTGGATGGATGTATCATATTTTGTTTATTTTTCACCAGTTAATGGTTATTTGTATGATTATTTGTACTTCTGTTCCCCAGTGCTTTGGCTCTTATGGCTACTGATATAACATCCACACAAAAGCCTGCGTATGAACAATCATTTTAATTTCTTTTAGAAATGCCTGGAAATTTCATTGCTAGGACTTACTATTATATGTGTGTTTGACATTTTAAGTAACAGACAAATTATTTTCCTTAGTGGTTGTGCCATTGAGCATTCCCTCTGTATTAGCTTGCTAGTTTGGGCATAACAAAGTACCACTGACAGAGTGTCATAAACTAAAGAGATTTATTTTCTCATAGTTTGATAGCTACAAATGCAAGATGAAGATGTCAGCAAGGCTGATTTTTTCTGATGTCTGTCTTCTTGACTTGTTAGCTGTCTTCTTCCTGTGGCTTCATATGGTCATTGTCTTGTGTGTGTGTATCTTCATCTAATCTCCTTTTCTTACAAGGATAGAAGTCATATTGGATAAGATTAGCAGCCACCCATTTGACCCTATTTAGTTACTAATTTAAAGGCTCCAAATACACATTTTGAGGTACTGAAGGTTGGGAATTCAACATTTGAATATTGGAAAAAACACAATTCCTCCCATATACCCATCAACAATGTATGAACATTTCAATTCTTCCAAATTCTCATCACTATAAGATAAATAGTTGCTGTTTTACTAGGTGTGTAGCCATATCTCATAGTGGTAGTAATTTGTATTTTCCTAATGACTAATACTGTTGAGCATCTTTTTGTATGCTTATTGGACTCTGTATATTTTCTTCTGTAAATTATCTATTCAAATATTTCTTCATTTATCTTAATGTGTTGTTAGTCTTCTTACGAGTTATAAGAGTTCTTTACAGTTTCTGGATCAAATTCTTTTGTCATATATATTTACTAAATAATTTATTCTAATCTATAACTTGTCTTTTCGTATCTTAAGTGTATTTTTCAAAGGCCAAAATATTTTAATTTTGGTTAAAACCAATTTACCAATTTTTGTATGGTTCGTGATTTTTGAGTCCTACCTAAGAAGTTTTTCCTTAACCCAAGAATACAAACCTTCTCATTTCACTTTTTCTTAAATAAATGTTGTAAGAAGGGAATTAATGTTCATTTTATTCTGCATAAATATCCAGGAATCTCAGTACATTTATTGAAAAAGCTATATTTTTCCATTTAATTACTCTGGAATTTTTATAGAAATTCAATGAATCATATTCTATAGGCTGATGTCTGAATTCACACCTCTGTTTCATTGTCTTCTCATAAATTCGGTAGCGTAAATCTTTAAACCTTTTATTTCTAAAAATTGTTTTAGTTATTCTGTCATTTGCACTGTCATAGAGTTCATAATGAATTATTTTAAGTACTAGAAGTGTGAGTTTTTACAGAAGACAACTCTCACTTGACATCATTCTGATTTCTTCTTGAATTGTCTTGTCATCTTTATCTTCAGCTACAGTTTGCCCCTTTTTGCACTTATTTTGCTTCTCAAATCATTTGGGAAATACAAACGTGTGTGTGTGCGCGCGCGCGCACGCACGCGGTCATCATTAGCAATGTTTCAGCCCAGGTTTGATACTTGCTCCTTAGTAGGTAGTCAGCCAATATGTTTTGTTTATTTGTTTGTTTTTCTTATACCCGTTAATGGCTTAGTCAAGTGACGCAGGTGTAATTGAAGGATACATGGCAGAGATCTAACACATGGGCCCAGAACATCATTGTCACAGACTGAGAAAACAACATGAATGATCCTCCCTCGCATGGGATAAGAACAGTAAACGGTAGAGTGCATGAATGAGCGGTCAGAGAGAAGTTTAGGAATAAGGATTGGTCCCACAGCAAATTCAGCATTAGCAAAATCACTGAAGTTGCCAATGGGCAAACCTAGAATCCAATCTATTTCTCCCATTTGCTAACTGTGTGGTTCTAGATGAGTGCACTTACCTCCTAATCTGTAAATCAGACATATTGACAATTTACCATCCTAGATGAGTTTTAATTTTACCATGTAAGTGAACTTGCTTTGCCAGTGCTTGACATGGTAAGAGACTTAATAGATGTTAATTGAAACAAAAATGCTCAAGTGCCTCAATCACTTGCTTTTGAGATAATAATTATTTTTTCTGCAAAACTCATTTATATCCATGGCCAAGCCCATCATCACTCCAACCATTTTCATCTCTAAAATATATCTCAAAGGCACCTATTCCTCTCTCCAAGCACTAATGCTGCCTGGGTCCAATTCACCATTATTACGTATACAGAAGTCTTTAAAACATTCTCTCTGTGTCCTGCTTCTATTCTAATTTCTTTCAACAATTTCCATCAAAACAACTGAAATGATTTATTTCTTCCTTCCTCCTTTTCTCCCTTCCTTCCTTCCTTTGTTCCTAAAACATCTATTTGATCTTATCACTGTCTTCCTTCCTAATGTTTTTATACTAAAATAGAGACTGTTTATCAGGGTATCTCCTGATATACACCCTACAAGGTGTGGACTCATGATGATGCTGGATTTTAAGTTCATGTCTTTCTCCCCTACATGGACCAGCCCCTTATAGTTCTTTGATAAACTGGGTACCTAATAATTCCTCAACTTCCTCCTAAAATATTTTCAGTCTAAACATTAGGTCTTCCAGTAATCATTCTGTGTCTATCCATTTAACCATATCTCCTCCCCTTTGTCACCCACTATTTTTTTTCACTGCACCTTATTCATTTCACTTTCAGCATGTCACCTTATTTGGCATCCTATGTACATTTGTCGCGCCACTTCTTCATTGTTTGCTTCTTTCATTCGATTGGCAACTCTGAAGGCAGAGATATGTGTATTGGTCAGGGTTCCCTAGAGGGAAAGAACTAACAGAATAGATGTGTATATGAAGGGGGGTTTATTAGGAGAACTGACTCACATGATCACAAGATGAAGTCCTACAATAGGCCATCTGCAAGCTGAGGAGCCAGGAAGCCAGTCCGTGTCCCAAAACCTCAAAAATAGGGAAGCCAATGGTGTAGCCTTCAGTCTGTGGCCAAAGGTCTGAGAGCCCCTGGCAAATCACTGTTCTAAGTCCAAGAGTCCGAAAGCTGAAGAACCTGGAGTCTGATGTTCGAGGGTAGGAAGTATCCAGCATGGGAGAAAGATGGAGACCAGAAGACTTAGCCAGTCTGCTCTTTCCACGTTCTTCTGCCTGCTTTTATTCTGGCCACACTGGTAACTGATTAGATTATACCCACCCAGATTGAGGGTGGGTCTGCCTTTCGCAGTCCACTGACACAAAGATTAATCTCCTGACACACACAGGAACAGTACTTTGCATCCTTCAAATCAAGCAAGTTGACGCTCAATATTAACAATCAAAATATGGTTTCATTCATCAATGTACACTAAGCATGTAGCACGTCGCCTATTTTTACTCCTGGATTTGGATTCAGCAAAAATAAAGTTATAAAGAGGCTGCAAAAATTTCATTGCCCAAGTTTGTACGTAACTGCAGATAAAAATATATTGAGTGTAATTTTTGATTTTGAAGAAGTATTGCATGGAGAGATGCTAAAAGTACAAAATTACATTGTTTACCCTTACAGACATACAGGGAACAACTATTTATTTGACTGTCCTCCTCAAATTATTGCCTTACTTTACCTCTTTTTGTGGTGTGACTGTAGGTATGGCTATCTAATATAATGGTGGGGAAGACTTCACTATCCCACCAGTGATGTCCCTTATTCCCCAACTAAGGGCTCTTGCCTTTGTTCAGTCACAATTATTCAGGAAAGTTATTTTCTTCGGTGAACTTAGTAAATGATTCTCCTGAACTTAGATCACATACAGGACACTTCCTAGAGAGAAGACTCCAGACTGGCTTTGATACATTATTTACTTCAAATTTCTCTCCCCCAGTGCCTTTGAATTCTAGTCCTTTGTAACTATTTTCTTCTACAAATTTTAACCTTCAGCTCCACAGACAATTAGAAACACTAAACTGACTCTTTCTTTCTTTTCCTGCTCTTGCCAAGTAAATTCCAATGTATAACATCATGCATTCATTCATCTCCACGCAGAGTTTAGTTATCGCAGGAAAACATATGGAACTTGAAGCTTCGGAGAATCACTCTTTTATTATTTCAGAATATTTGAAAGCAGACAGAAAAATAAACACAGCTTTGGTGAAGCAGTCACCACAGAAACAATTGCTGCTTTCATTTATCTATTTTTATAGGGTATATTTTAGTTTTATTCAAAGATACATATATTTATTGTGGGACCTGGGTTTGCATTTATTTTCACAGATGGTATAAGAAAATTTTCCTTCTATCCTGCTGCTAGTCACTAGATGACAAAAATATGCCCATATTTAATGATTTAAATAGAAAATAATGAAAGCTGAGCTCTCAGTGTTCCTTCACAAATTAATAAATCTCGTTACATGTAACAATCTTCTTCTGGGAAATGTTTGGGTTTGTGTGAAGGTTTTAACTTATGAGGAAGTTCACAGTAAGGCAAAATAATTTTAATAAGGAAGAAATAGATCCTGCAATTGGAGGAAATGTGTGTGGGAGATTATTTCATTTCAAGAGTTAGTTATTTTAGCTCTTTTTGGTTGATAGGGTAGGTTTGGGGAAGATATCCAACTGGATTCAGTGGATTCAGGAATATCTAACTCTATATTACCCCATCTTCTCTCCTCCTCATCCAGTCCCTGGGAAAGATACATGGAAAGAAAGTATGAAATCAAGATACTAATTTACGATTATTTGAGCATCTGCCTCACACCTTCATCCAGAGCTCTGGTAAACTGAGCTGGAGGATATGCCTTATTATCTAACAAAATAATATTTGCCAAAAGAATATAACCCCCTACCCCAATTTGAGGCTTGTTCATCCTAAGCTTAAAGTTGAAACTTTGTATGTTAGCGGCTTCTGGTTTACACCAGGAGCAGAAGGCAAAAACCAGGAGCATTCCAAGATATAAAGTAGAAAGGACCCTGTCCCATGGAGGGCATGTCCTTGTTTTTAGTGAGCATTCAACCACGGTGACGGAAGAAGAGCAAGATCCACTAATATATGTGCCCCAGCCAGGACTCTGCAAAGCAACCCAGTCAGTTACCCTTGAAGCATAAAAGAGTAAGCAGAGAGAGCGCACACTTCTCACTAACCCGCCTTCTTTGAGTTCTCAAAATGTAAAATATACGGAAGATTTAAGCACCTCCCCCCCTTTTTTTTTTACAGGAAACATTATATTATTATTATTATTATTATTATTATTATTTTTAGACGGAGTCTCACTCTGTCACCCAAGCTGGAGTGCAGTGATGCCATCTCGGTTCACTGCAACCTCCGACTCCCAGGCTCAAGGGATCCTTCCACCTCAGCCTCCTAAGTAGGTGGGACCTCAGGTGCATGCCGCCATGCCCAACTAATTTTTGTATTTTTAATAGAGGTGGGTTTCACCATGTTGGCCAGGCTGGTCCAAAACTTCTGACATCGCGTGACCTACCCGCCTCTGCCTCCCAAAATGCTGGGATTATTGGTGTGAGCCATCATACCCGACCAGAAACAGGGTGTTATTAAACACTGTGTCCTTACTAGATTCAAGTAATTATTCTATGGTCTATCATACAGCAGAATTGTTGCTACAATATCCTTCAAAGTAGCAGCACAATATAGTAATCGGAGTAATTGTTTGTGGAACAAAGCATACTCTGCTTATAGATCTGAGAGACCAAACTTCTTTCTTTCTCAGGATCTCAACCGGCCTTACACAAATATGTTCTCACCACATAACTAAGGGGCCTGAACATGTGCTGAGAGACCCTCCTCACCGGGCTGAATGCCTTCAGCTAGGAGATGATGCTGACAGTAGTTATTCTGGGAAATGATTAATTAAATTCCCTTCCTGGCAGTTCCATTAATATCAACACAACATGGCAGAGATATTGACATAGTGAGAAAACATTGCCTTCGACAATAGGGCTTTGTTGACAAAACAGTGAAATGTCTAGACCATTAGCAACAATTTAGGAATCCATCTTCTCCATCAGTCTCATTTAGCTTACACATCTCTCACACACACGTGCACACTCACACACACACGCACACACACACATACTCAAAATGTGCAGCAGTTAGAAAAAGCAAAATGGAATTATCATTAAATATGAATGCAGAGTGGGTTAGAAACACACTGGACCAGCTATTTCTCTCTCTCTCTTTCCTTCTCTGTTTCTCTTTATTCCCCCCCCCCCCCACACACACACATGCACACACATAAGGCAGGACTGGACTTTCAAAAATATATTCTGATGTTGACTGAAAGTATTATTTAATGTAACAACTAACAAAGAATGATTTCACTTACTGATTGTCTACTATATTCCTGTTACTTTACTAATATTATGTCCCCACCTCACAAAAGCTTTTAGGTGTTGTTGTGCATTTTACTGCAGACCAAATTGTAGTTAAAAGAAGTTGGGTAACTTACTAGAAACCATACACCAGATAAAAAGCAGAATTGAGATTTAACTCTGAATGTTTCTTTCTCTAAAACTTTTACCCTTTTCACATCAGAGAACTTCTCCTTTATTGTTGACCCCAGAGAAAATTGCAGTTCTCTCTTTCAGCTTCCTGCCATACCTGAGCATCTGTCAGTCTGCTAAACTGAACTCTATGATTAATGAAACATTGGCATTTAACTCCATCAGAGGTCCTGTTTAGTTGCACAGGTGTCTGTCTCCTCTGTAAAGACTGTTGGCTTTCAGAGAAGCTTTGATTCCTCATAGCTCGTTCTAGTAGCATGTAATGTTTCATCACAAGTAAGTGAAATGGGTGGATATTCATGTTTTCAAAGGAATCACTTAAAATAAATCTAGCAGAGTACAAAAATATATAGCATTGTCTATACTTAAGTTAATGTACACGCTTATGATACATTTTATATTCCTAATCCTGATTCTCAAAGCTTCCTAGAAATCACCATCTTTAGTACTTGCAGGTCTTTCTTTCACATATCCCATTCATGAATCCATGTTTCCCTTCCTTTTACCCATTTTCTCTTCCTTTCTTCTTTCTAAAAGCATTGATGTGCAAGTATCTAGTTTGCTTAAAACATCATGGGAAATAGAAAAGTATGGTGTGATTAGTGCCAAGTTAGAGGTTGGTGCAGGATATAATGAGAACAATGGAAACTTTCACTCTTTTGGGAGTTCAGGAAAGACTACTAGGACAAGGTAATTAGTGAATTGAGTTTGGAAATATAAAAATGATCAGGCAGAAGTAAATAGAATGTTAAGCATTTTATGTTTCGAGAGAGAGCAACATGTTTGAAAGATATTAATTTAAAATCAGTTTCACTTAAGCTCCAGATTCCACAAGCTCCAGATTCAAAGACTAAGACATGATGTATATGATTTCCTGTAGATTTCCTCCAGCTTGTTTTTTTTTTTTTGTCATGGATTCAAATGAGATGGGCACATATTAAATATGAAAAAGTGTACTTGAAGCCAACAGAGTTCAAGCACGCGATTAGTGTTAGTTCTCACTGCTCAAGTCTGGAGAGCTTGAAAACAAACTCTGTATCACTGAAAAACTCCCAACATGGAACAAGGGTCATGTTACACACAGTAGGAATGGCTGCCATCTATGGACTTGGTAGATTCAGGTGTGAGTATCATCTAAATCACTCACAGATTCTGACGTCATGAGCAAGTTACTTAACCTCTCTGAGCCTCAATTTACCCACTAATAAAGTGACCAGAAATACTCTAAAGATTCAATGAGATAATATATGTAAACTACTTGGCATGGGCCCCAACAATTTATATTCAATAAATAACATCTATCATTACTATAATTATAATTATTACTATTGACTATTTCTGCTGTTCTCAAGACTGAGTAAAGGCCAGGCGCAGTGGGTCACTCCTGTGATCCCAGCTTTTTTGGAAGCCAAGGTGGGCCGATCATTTGAGGTCAGGAGTTCGAGAGCAGCCTGGCAAATATGACAAAACCCGGTCTCTACTGAAAATAAAATACAAAAATTAGGCAGGCATGGTGCTACGCACCTGTAATCCCAGCTACTTGGGAGACTGAGGTTGGATAATCACTTGAACCCAGGAGTTGGAGGTTGCAGTGAGCCAAGATAGCACCACCGCATTCCAGCCTGGGTGACATAGTGAGACTCCGTCTCAAAAATTAAAAAACAAAACAAAACAAAACAAAAAAACAGACTGATTATTTGTAAGACTTACTTTAGGACTTTTGTAAAAATTTGGATGCCTGGGCCACTACAGAATTTGATCACAATATTTGTAGAAGTCTGAACATTTCTGTTTCAAAAAGTACTATACACAATTTCTATGTCAAACTAGGATACTGCTAAAGTATCCTAGTTTAAGACATATTTAAGTTGTAAGAATGATCTTCTCTTAAAACTTGATTATACAGACACTCTTAAATAGTGTGGCCAAAAACTGGAAACATTTTCTGTGTTTGCTCCAAATAATTAAGTAGTAGGGCTCACACAATCTTTCCCATTTTTTTCCCAAATTATTTGTTTCCTACCTTAAACTTGATTTATGAAATGATACTTAGCAGTTATAGATTTATAGTTCTTATTTCTGAGCATTCTTTGTGTCAGGAAAATAGGAAGTGCTTTGCATAGATATATCATTTTTTTAAAAAAACACGATAACTCAATACATTGCTTTTCATGACCTCTGGGCTATAGCTGAGAAAAATAAGAATCAAATATCTCAACTTAATTTCTAAGGTTATGTAACTACTGTGTAGTGGAGGTGGAGCCAGGCTTTTTACCACTGTTCTGTGTTGCCCTTTGGTGTCATAAATTGATGTGATTACTGCTAATCCTAAAGACATTTTATAAGATACTTTGTGTAACTATAGCTGGTATAGTACGCAGTTTTAAAGTGTCAGGAGAAAAGTCCTCAAGTATCATCTGAAGTCCAGTCCAGCTGGACTATTATGAGGCAACTTAGAGCCACACTCTTGTTTAATTTCCTGTGCCCAGCACTGAGGCATCTCTTCCTAAAGCATTCCGGTACTTCTACAGTCACTTCCTTATTAAATCCATTATTTCAGCATTCTTACTTTTCTCTGTGCACTGTTCCACTCCACTGAGCTGCTTCTGTGTGGATTACAGGCGCTATTTCATTGTGACTGAAACCTAATTGACTTCCACGGTAAATATTAAAGGAAGATGGCAAACGTGACTAGCTATCCATTCAAGATGACATGAAATGGCTAACGCCCATGTGTAATGAGGGAAGACTCTTTTGAGCTTCAACTCTTGCTTTATAGGGGAAAGTAGGTGAATCCTCAAGTGATTGTTGACAAGTCTGTGGCAAATGTGTGCACCAAGTGAGAATTGGAAATAAAGAGCCCTGTACGAAGTCGTTAAACATCAAGCCTGATGAATTATTCATGTAATGGCTTCAAAGTCGGACTTGAAAAAATGTAAATAAAATACACAGAGAACTTTCTCCTCTCTGGAAACAATTTTATAGTAATGAACTAAATGCAAGGAGCACTTAAAGTGTCTAAGTGCATTGTATATTTTATGTAAATTAAGAATATTGAACAAATTCCCCATTTGGTACAAAGGAGAAAAAGAAAATATAACTTTCCTGATGATCAATGCCTCTGAGAAAATGAATTATCTTTATTTTCTCCATTACCTTTTATTGCCATTTTATATACTCTATAAAAATATCGACCTGCAAGGTATTCAAATGAAATGTGATGTAATTTTTCTGATTCACAAGCCTTTTTTATACCCTTCAGGCATGACCGTGACCTTCTCTACATCCCTGTATATGCGTCGCAGCTAGCCTGCCCGAAAAGAATGTGGTCTGGTGATAGACAGGAATGTGGTCTGGTGATAGATAGAATACATTATAATTAAACAAATGTAGTCTTTGGAGTCCAGAGGTCTGGGTTCAAATCCCATCTCTGCATTTAAATGTGTTACTCTGGATATGTTCATCATAATGGCTAACTCAAAGTGTTGTACAGGGTAAGAGAGACTGAATACACATCCACCAAGTACATAATAGGATCACACACAATTATTAGCTAATAAAATAGGATCTGATAAAATTCTTACAGTGGCTAGGCCCATACTACTCCCCTTGAATCCACACTATTAGTTTTTACCCAAAGCCTAAAATTTATGAGCCTCATGTTTTTATACACCATTTAAGACAAGACAGAGAAACTCATCATTTGGAAAATGGATGTGATTGATCCATGAAAGAACACCATTCCAACTTCTATTGAAAGTCAACATGTACCCAAGACCATGTCAAATGCCAAGTTCTCAATGAAGCTACCCTGATAGAGCTTAGGGGTACAAACAGTGGAGTCTATAATAAAGTTTCCACTGCCAACAGCAAAATGAAAGTGATGCATGAATATATATGCATAATTTTTAAAAGACACATCTAAATACAAGTGTTTTAACCTAAGTTTCCTAAAATCAGAGCCTCATATGAAAGGCTTGCAGGCTGGTGGTTTGTGTGGGAAATAATCCCAGAGCACAGGAGTAAAACAACCTAGTAATTCAACAAAGAAAGAAGGAAAACCAATAACATATGGTTTTACATATGCATGCTGCATAATACATATGCATTATTGGTCATTTATTTGTGCCACTCATGCTGAGTCACAACTTCTGAGGAGCCTGGTGCAGTTTCTCAGAAAATGGACTGTTCAGCACAAAAATGAATAGTGTTTAGTTATGAGCTCCCATCATGCATTGATCAAAACAGCCCCAAGGCTTTCACTCCCATACACTTCTGTGTCACACCAGCATAAATCATAAGACTTCTCCTGGGCATCCCATGTGGTGAAATCAAAGAAGTCTCTGGGCAGGAAGAAAGAATTCCTTGGCATTGGTCTAAAACAAAGTTGCATTACAGAGAAGTTAATGGAACGTGCATGAGTTTGGTTGCTTCAATAATGGCCACAGTAAGAGCCGTCAAGAAGAGTGCGCTTTGCAGTACTCAGATTGACCTGTATCCTTCATTGACTTCAGTATCTCCTAGAGTACCTTTCAGGAAGGCCAGTGATGTAGTTTGGATGCTTGCCTCCTCCAAATCTCATGTTGAAATGTGATTCCCCAGTACTGGAAATGGGGCCTGATGGGAGATGTTTAGATCACGGAGGCAGTTTCTTCATGAATGGCCTGGTGCCATACTCAGGTAATGAGTTCTTATTCTGTGAATTCAACAAGAGCTGACTGTTTAAAAGAGTCTTTCTCCTCCCACATTCTCACTTGGCCAGTCTCTCTCTTGCCACTTGACACACCTGTTCCTGCTTCACCTTCCACCATGAGTAAAAGCTCCCTGAGGCCTCACCAGAAGCTGAGCAGATGCTGGCACCATGCTTCCTGTACAGCCTGCAGAATCATGAACCAGTTAAACCCTTTTTCTTTATAAATTAACCAGTCTTGGGTATTCCTTTATAGTAATGCAAAACGAATACAGCCAAATTCTGCAAAACATTAGAGAAGGTTTGGTAGAACAAGTTGCTAACTCCACTGCTGTGGCTGATACAGAGACAAAACTCATTATCTGTCTACTCCAGCACTTATTTTATATTTCACTCACCTTTGCCCAGCATTTCTGCTGCTGTAGGATGTTAGTCCTAGAGCTGGATCACTCTGACTCTTTATACCCTAAAGGAGAAGTCTGATCCATGTTTGGCTTGCTCTTGCTGCACTACGGTTCCCGTAATTTCCTATGCATTAATATTACCAGGCACAAAAGCACCAAAAGACAACCCAGTGGCATGACTGGGGCTCATTCGAACAAGACGCATTTACCTCTATCAGAATAGCAATACTTTTGGCCTGTTGGACCACTGACAGAATGTCAAGGTGATTAGGTGGTAGCATTAGCTTCAAATTCAGTGGAAAACATATTGTTTCTTCTGGTGGAAGTGATCCCCTCCACCAATTCCAGATCAAGAACACTAATATAGTTTTGCCTAAGGTCATGAGGATGGAAAGCATACTTTTATGTTTTCCTTAATTGAGTCAAATAAGTAAAATTAAGTCAAACCGAATAAAGGTAAAAAGAGTTGTTCCTGATTCCACAATTTGTTTCCTGAGCTTATGTATTCTAGCCTCTCTCGACATAACAGTATACATTAGAGCTGTTGATTCTGCAAATATCACATAGAGGAGTGTGGCATCTGAATCCTTCAAGGACTTGTTTCTTAGCTGGTGCTTTGGCTAAACCTTTAACGGATTATCACACTGTTCTTTGAGGTTGTCTACTTCAAAACAATTTAGAGACTGTGTATTACTGTGTTGCCAAAGCTGGAGTGCAGTGGCACAGTCACAGCTCACTGCAGCCTCAAACTCTTGGGCTCAAATAATCCTTCTGCCTCAGCCTCCTGGTAGCCAGAACTGTGAATATATGCCACCACATCTGACTAATTAATTTTCTTTTTGTAGAGATGGGATCTCCCCTTTTGTTGCCAAGGCTGGTCTCAAACTTCTGGCCTCAAGTGATTCTTCCACCTTTGCCTCCCAAAGTGCCCAGATTACAGGTGCAGGTCATTAAGCCCTACCAAGGTTGTCTAATTTTATGTAACGAATGTGTAATTTAACCACAGGGTTACAGTCACAGGTTTATTTTTGCATATTTATCGCCACAAACTTGTCTCCTAGTCTGAAGAAATGTTGTGCAGACTATCATGAAAACATTAAGAATTTGACAAGTATTTGGTTGGTAGTGCTTCCATAGGCACTGCAAACAGAGAAGGCAAACCTTTATGCAAATAATCACTAACTTCTTCAGTGCAGATTTCCAGTAGTTATCCTGTCATGACATGGCTATTGGTTCATTAGAGAGAAGGTATCATCTTGAGGGATCAGTGTTGGGCTCTGCTGCCTGTTTTAGGCATTGAGGGCTAACAGTTAGTTGGTCATACTTGTTGGGAGGGAGCCCAGGGTGTATGGTTCATTCTAGGCTTCATCCTTGCCGCTAAGGCCATTCCATTCATGGGCCCTTGTGCTAATACTTGTGTGGTGAGCTGTATTCATGTCTTACCTGGATGCCTTCTCTTCAGTGGATACTCTGTGAGCGTTAATGTGAGACACAAACGTTTTCAAACTTTGTGCTGCCTTCTCTTTGTTCATTTGCATGCCTTTCTTCCAAATTCCCAATCCCAATCACTCTTGCACCTTCTCAGTCTTTTACTTACCAGCCAACCATTCACCGAGAGCTCCCTGTATATTCTCATCCCAGACCACTTACCTATTCATAAAAAGTTGATCACTAGCTATGCTACACGAAGCTTCACTTATTGGAAAGTTTTTCATCACTGTCTTTTGGGAACACCCCTGGGTGGTCCTTGGTAAAGAAGCAGTGCCTCTGTGGCCTGCACCAGCTAATCACACTTATCCATTTGTGAACCAGGTTTAAGATTTTTCCTCCTCCATTAGTTGGTCATAAAAACAAAGAGAAGATATGGCATTGGTGAGACACAGGTAGTTGATGTGGAAGATGGGGCCACATCTTTGTATAATTTATGTTCACCTTCCAAATCAGTATGGTCCCAGCCTGTATATAACACGTCCATTGCCTTCCATGGTGGACCCCTGCTGCACCTGTTCGGCCTCATGACAAGTCATGATGGGCAGCTTTGTCCATGAAGACACTTAATTTCCATCATTTTCAATCTCTCTTTGCCTCTACCAGGGCCCAGCATCAGGGTGGGAGCTGTTTTTCAGGTTCTGAGGTATTCTCTGTTGAAGGCATGGATTTTTTCCAGGTCCTAGAAATCTCATCTAAGAACCTCCTGTTGGAGCTTTCCAGAGATGCCACACACCAATCTTATCCAACCTGGATAATTCTAGCATTACTGAATGAGCTGGTTCATGTGGTGACACAGCTTGTAACAGTCTGGACCTGCTGGAAAGCTCTTTCTTGATCCAGGCCCTACTCAAATCCATGAGATTCTGAGTTGCAGGGCCATGGGTGCTGAGTGAGTTTGTGCTGAATTTCTGTGCCTTGATATCAGAGAAAGCCTGAGGTGGGACATAGGAGATAGGAAGCAAAGACTGCAGGGAGGTGCTGCTGGCTTCTCCAGCAGAGTGGCTGCCAGGGCAGTGGCCGAATAAGAAATGGGGTCAAGGAGATAGGAAGTGGTGAGTAATAGGTAGAACAGTGGTGTACGTTCACTATAACATGATCATGAATACATGCCTTATTCAATTTAAATTCATTCTATTTGAAATTAATACCTTTCCAACGTATTAGTGGTTAAATGATCTTCTATGTATGTTTGTTTTGAAAAAAGCAAAATACAAAATGTTGCCTGTTGTATAGCAATTCTTATTCTCACATCACAAACACACACGTACATACACACAAAACCACACACAAACATGCACACATCTACAAAATTGAAAATTTAAAAAGTGTATGGGGAAGGCATGCGGTTACATCAGCTGGTATGAAAGCCAAATCTCCAACTTTGTTGATTCGATGATCTTGGATATGTTACAAAACATTTCTGACCTTTAATTTCTCTATATGTAAAATCTGGATGACAAAACTTATACAGTTGAACCTCAGTATTTGCAGGTTTAACCAATTGCAGATTGAAAGTATTCAAAAAGTAAAAAAAAAAAAGTACTAAAATAAAAATTAATACAAGTGAAAATATGTATAAACACTATTAGGTTGGTGTAAAAGTAATTGTGGTTTTTGCTACTAAAGTAACAGCAAAAACCGCAATTACTTATGCACCAAACTAAAATATATAGCATTTACATTTTTAATTGGTTCAATAAGTAATCTAGAGATTACTTAAAGTGTATGGAAGGATGTGTGTAGGTTACATGCAAATACAACACCATTTCATATAAGGGACTTGAGCAGGTTCAGATTTTGGTCTCTAGGGGGGTCCCTGGAACCAATCTCTCATGGATACCAAGGGATGACTGTATTCATATTATACTACAAAGAATAGCTTAGAACACACACACACACACAGACACACACACACACAGACACATACACACACAAACAACACGCACCCGAAAGTATATCAGAAAGCTCTGGGAAATCTGGGAATCTGCTGAAGTGGAATGTAAAATTGTATGTGCATCAGTGTACAATCATATATGATTTTTTTTTTGCTAGCCCTAGTTTGAATGAGAAAAACAGATAACCTTCAGTTTATTTTGTTGCCTTTCTTTCCTTTATTATTACTGATTTTTATTTTATTTTTCTCATTCACGCACTTTCTATGACTTATTCAAAGATTTCCACTGGAAGGCAGCAACTCTAAACCTCCTGACTTGCTTTACCTTACCAGGGGACTTTCTGCATATTCAGCCTTGTTTCTAACCTTTATTTATTTACTTACATATTGCCTTCAGTTACATCTTTTGCAGATAGAATGATTGGAGTTTCAAAAGAAAATGACAACTTTTCAGTTGAAGAAAGTAAATATTAGCTGTGCTTTATTTTTATGAGATGAAGGCCATCGTTGTGTCTGAGCAAAGGATAAATGTTTAAGAGTATCATTTCCTTGCCTCTGGGTATGAAATGCTTCAGGAAGGCAAAGTTGGCTCAAAACTTCTAAAATTCCAGGGCAGTTACAGTTTGCAAAATTATCTTTCAACTCTTCCATCTGAAACAATCATCAGACTTCCAGGAATAGGTTTCGTAGGTTAGTCTTCATTGCAGCATTGTATATTGTAGATGAAAAATGTATTTTGCAGTACAATCAAAATGATAATTTTTTCAATATGCTTCATGAAGCTGCTTTTGCCACAGAAGACAAAGCATATACAAACTGTATTGTGCCAAACCTATATTAGTCAAGAATGTATCAGGAAACAGAATTCATTCTTCTGGTCATTTGTAACATTTCTTTCCCATGTAATCCTGTATATCCACACCCTTGCTGGATTTCAGTGAGACCCCTGAATCTCTGAAATGGAACTACAGCATAGTAATTTAGTGATGTTAGCACAATATTTGACTTTGCTTTGACACATTTAAAAAAAATATACAGTAAATAGAACAAGGTCTAGGAGTTGCTTTCAATTTTCTGTGAAAACAACATATTGTTTATAGCTTTAACTGTATGTTAAACAACGTATAGTTTCAACAACATATAGTTAGAAACCTCAGGATGTTATGGTCTCGGGCAAGATGCTTGTATAGGAGGCGCAGTTTTCTCATCTGTTAACTTAGGTCAGTATATCTCCTTCAGATTGTATCTTGGAGGTTTGAATGACACAATATATGTAACACAATGAGCACAGGCCCTGATAGAAAAAAAATAAAGCCTGGCTTTTATTATTATTTAACAATGCTGTCATCAAAACAATAATGTGGTTTTTTATTTTTTTGTTTTGTTTTGTTTTGTTTTTGAGACAGAGTCTTGCTCTTCACCCAGGCTGGCGTTCAATGGCACGATCTCTGCTCACTGCAACCTCCAACTCCTGGGTTCAAGTGATTCTCCTACCTCAGCCTCCTGAGTAGCTGGGATTACAGGCACCCGCCACCATGCCCAGCTGATTTTTGTAGTTTTAGTAGAGATGGGATTTCACCATGCTGGTCAGGCTGGTCTCGAACTCCTGACATCATGATTGCCCGCCTCGGCCTCCCAAAGTGCTGGGATTACAAGAGTGAGCCACCGCCCTCGACCCTATTTCTCTTTCTTAAACCAAATAAGAAAATGTTCAGAACATATAATTGAACCTGTAATTAGTCACTAGAAACATTGCCAAATGGGTTGCTTACAGATAGTGCAATCACAGTGGTGAATGAGCTAGATAATATTCCCAATGATAAAGAGATGATGGGGCTAAGAGTGTAGTCTGGACAATAGAAAAGATTAAGATGAATGCAGAACTACAATGTCTTTATGTGGAAGGAGAAGAAAATTTAAAGTGTGTGATTCCAAATGACATAATTTGGACCTACAAAAATAGTCAGTAAACTGTTTTTTTGTATGAGAAGTGTTTTACCAATGCACTTGTGTAGTAATGCAAATTATACAAAGAGCAAAACCAGTCATCCACTTGTGTATTTCATACAGGTCTGCAGTAACTTCTACCTTGAGTTTAAAGAAGAGCTTTAAACTCTTCTCTCTCTCTCTCTCTCTCTCTCTCTCTCTCTCTCTCTCTCTCTCTCTCTCTCTCTCTCTCTCTCCTTCCCCACCCTCTCTGTGCATAGAATAGATCCATTACAAATAACTAGATGATGAGGGGGGAGGTGGAGCAATATTTCATTTTTTACCCCTCAGCATACCCTCCTGGGGTCTGCTGCAAGAGACAGAATAAAAGAATTTTTGTTTGTTTTTATGTACAATTTTCTGCTTGGTAGGTGTCAAGAACAATAATGCTGCATCTCAGAAGCATTGGCCATTCACTCCATCCTTCACCATCATTTGTTCTAGGTCCTGCGCTTGTCCCTGGACACACAAAGATGAGTCAGACTTGGTACTTGCTCCTGAGCACAGTCAGGAGGAAAAGATGGAGCTGTAAGTCCATAATTACCACATGGAGAAACATTTAGAGAGAGGTGTAAAAAATGCCATATAATCTGAAAAGCCAAAACAGCTAGCTATGCTAGCGCTGTGGATTAATTCGAGAGAAACACCAAAGAGAAGGTGTTCTCTGTACAGTGCTAAATAATGTATAGTGTTTCTAGCATGCCAAGGGTGGCATGAGAGCGTAGTATGCTAGATCATCTTAGGCAAACTGGACAGGCTGAGCAACAGTATAGAAACATGAAAAAGAATTGGAGTGTTCAAGGGGCAGCAAGTAGTTTGACAGCTGTGGAACCAAGAGGCTAACTGGAGCAACAGTGGGAGATTATTTTACAACGCAAGTTGGGTCTCCGATAGGAAATGCCTTGAAAAACAAAACCAAACAGTTTGCACGATGCTATGTGCTTTGAGAACTTGACATTTTACCCTAGAAGTGTGGCAATAGATTGGGGAGGTCAAGAAAGAAGGCTGGGGAAAGAATTTGGAGCATGTTGGAATATTACAGGTAACAGGTGATGAGCTGGTGGCCATGGCAGCAGGCTAAGGAAACAACAGGGAAGGGACTGTTGGTTATTACACCCTATTTGCTAAAAGGCAGCACTCCAAGTTTCATGGAGGGAAATAATGAACTTTGAGTGAGAAGGAATCAGTTCAAGGTCAAGCTTTACCACTCACTCACTGTGTTACCTTGGACTTGGACGGCTTCCCAGGATCCTTTGGGCTTTCACATTATCTTATTCTATTTTTCTGATGTAGAATGGTATACTACATAAATGCTGACTGTATTTATGTCTCTGTTCCTTGAATTTAAGAGATCAATGAAAGCGTCTCTTTGGAGTACACAATATTATATGTCATTTTGATCTTTTTAAGCATGACTAATTTAGTCCCTTCTACCTAATTCGTTAAATCATGTTTGTCTTTAAAGGAGACATTTTATTCTCTCTGACCCTTTCTACATGGCTGTTAAAAAGTGTCTTTCTTGACTCTAATTCATAAACTACAAATACTCAATTCATAAAATATATTTAAAAACAAAACTTGGACCATTTTCAAAGCAAAAGCCTGCTAAACACAATTTCAGCCCTCCTCCAGGAATTAGCAGCTGATGTGCTGACATGGTACATGCATATTTACTTTTGTTATCCTCCAAAACGCATTGTTACCATGGTAACTCATGTAGTGCCACTGCGACCAAGAAACAGAAGTTCTTGGTGGCTATAAAAAAAGAGGGAGAAATAAAGGAAAAAACTCAATGGGGAATTACTAGAAATAAAAGGCATATTAACATAACACCAGGTAAACTACTGCAAATTATCTCAGGAAATTCTAGGGAAGGGAGATCACCATTAGGTAAGTGCTACAATTCAACATACTGCTTCTAATTGTTCCTTTATCAGGACAAATACTGCAAACAGCCTACTGGTTATCTGTCAAACTGTTTGAGTAGCTTCATTAATGTTCGGTTCACTTAATTCCTCATGAAAGAAGAGGCTTTGAATGTTTTGCTTAATATTGTATGACCAGCACATAGTGCAATCAATACCCAACACATCAGTATTAAAAAATAGTGAAATAAATAAATAGATGAAAGAAAGCAAGTTTAATGCAACGCCTACAAGACAAAGGATTAAAGGCGACTCTGTTGGAGCAAAAAGAAGAGTGTTTCCTAATTTTCAAAGCACACTAAGAATAACATGGGGAGCTAATAAAATCCTGGGCCGTGGATGATTTTGATTCAGTGAATCTAAGATGGGGCTCAGGAAACTTTAGCTTATGTTTGATATGTGCACAAGGTGAGCCTGATGCATCCTACCTAGGGACTTCCCTTTGAACATATTCAGAAAAGGCATTAGACTAGAAGTCTAAACATTCTAAATTTGCTCTATTGTTGTACAACTTTGTAGAATTTCTAGGTTAGGATTCTTTACTCACAGTGACATGAAGTAGAATTTTAATTGTTTTCACATATGCAAATTCAAGAACTCTCCCTTATTTCATTTAAAATGGCTCTGATTACAAAAGCATATATATAGATATATATATTCTAATTACAAATACACACACACACACACACACACACACACACTTGGGTTTTATATAGTTTTCCATTTTTCTTCCAAAGAAGGTTTCTGCTGTTGACAATAATTTGCCAATGATGAATTGAAATGCAAAAACAAAACAACTTTGATAATTTCAAGTATATATGTTTCAAAAATAAAACTATGTTTTAGAAATTACCTAATCGACTTGATTAAGGCAGGCAATCTTTCAGAATTTTCTAGACCAAAATAAAATCCACTGGAGTATCATCAATATGCTTTTTAAATAAATCATATTCACCAAATAGTCACCAAATTATTAGCTTGTTTTAGATAGAAACTATAGAGTAATATATTTGTTATCAAACAGATTTCCTTTGATTCTTTTTCCCAGAGAGAGCACCTTACTTTTTATCCTGTTACCAAAATTGGAAAAGTAAGATTTTATTGTTGAGTACATTGAAATATTTTAGTACAGTAAGTAGAAAGATGGAAAGTCTCATTTCTGATGTTCTTTTTCTCTGCTTCTCAAATAGAGAAAAACTTGACTTTAGTATTTGAAATTTCAATTGTTATAGTAATAAAAATGACTGAAATCAACAACAACAACAACAACAACAACAAAACCTATTGCTTTTACTTGCAAAGCCATTTGGAATTTTGCAGCAAATTCTGCCCTAAATGTGCTGAAGGCTAAAGGCATCTTGATCAGGTTCCAGACAAATTGATTCAATCTCTTCTTTGTGGATTTGGCTGAGAACCTAATTTCTTTTTTTATCCTCCTGTCTCGTCTCTTCTTTTCCTCTTCCCACCATGGGCCCTAAAGATGGTGAACTACTGTTCCCTCATTTGGCCCTTCTCAGTCATGAGCATTCCCCATTGGTCACACACATTGCTAATGCAGTCAATGACCTCATAAAACAAATAAATTCAAAGATGAAAATGGATGTGCCTATTTAAAAGAGGTCAAGCAGCAAGTGGGAATCAAGTGTGAATAGCAAGCAGATGGCAATTGCATTTCAATGAGACTAGTACTTCCAAAATGCTGCACTGCCAACACAATTACTATATCATTGTTTTTAAAGAAAAGACATTTATAAAGAATCATTAATGTAAAGCTTATTTTAAAATGTAAAACACTTTATATAGCTAATTATTTTCAATGAAAAGCAGATTTATTTCAAAATTTAATAACAGATTGACAAATTTCTAGGATCATTTGATTTCAAGGAGTATATGTATAATAAATGGCCACTACCTCCCTTTGTGCCAGGGTTGTGCTAATTTATCTCACACACCTATTTGCATGTAGTCCTAATAATCTAGAGGCAAAATAAGTAGATTGTAACCACATTTCAGATGAAGAAACAAAGGCTCAGAGAGCAAACTACTTTCCAAAGTTGAAGTTACAAAGTTGGCTAGGTCATCACTCATATCTAATTGTCATTAGATTATATTGTCTCTCTCAAGTATTAGCTACATTTAATAGGATAAGAAAGTGTATAGAGATTAATTGTGAGTAGAGAATATGGTAAAGGCTAATGATGAATTGCTTTTCTATAGACTTTGAAAGATACATGTCGAGTAATACCAGGTTAAAGAAGAACATGGACAAAGACATGCAAATGAGGGCTTTCAGGGAATGCTGGTTGAATTCTGAGGACTAGCCAGAGACTAAAGGTATGAGTTGAGGGGTTTTTACTGAGACGAGAAAGCTGTGAGGCCCACCCCATGCTTTCAAAATTTTACCACTGAACAGCTTTGTAGAGAAAAAAACTAAATTTAATAATAATAACAATAATAATAATGATAATAACATAATAACAAGAGCCTATATTTGTTTACATTTCTTGGCTCCCCTGTTTCTTCATTCATTTATTTGTCCATTAATTGGCCAAGGTTTTATCCAATGCTCGCTCTATGCCAAAGCAATTACAATTCTCAGGGATGGGATGGGGCATAGTACAGGAAGATAGGCTGAGGATCCTGAGCTATGGTAACATAGAAATATTAAATTTGGGGAACAGATGAGGCTTCCTTTCGACCTAACTGAAACTTGAAAGAACAGTATGAGCTGCAGAGATAAGCCAGGGGTGGACACAAGGAGATATACAAAGATAATGGAGAAATAAATTTAAACAAACATACATCCCAAATAATAACAGTATAAAATACACCCAGATGCCCAGAGAGCTCCAAGTGGTTGAGTTGAATAGAACATGAGGCTACAAATGTATTTTGAGGTCATACTGAGTAACGTTTATTTTTTCCTGTCAACAATGGAAACAAATGTTAAGCTGAGAAGATCCTTGGTTTCGGAACATGACTCAAGCTTTGTTACCAGGATTGTGCCCTGGGTTCTTATAATCTCTTAGAAATCAGAACGATCACCAGATCCAGCAGCAAAGTGAAAGTTAAATTGTATTGAGCTTGCGCACAAGGGAGCCAGCACCACAAAAGGAAAAGGATGGGCTGCTCTCTGAGGGTAGTAGGTGGTTGAGTTTTCAGCAGCCTTTCTACAGGAAAGGGTTTTATCAACGCTTGTATAGGAGGGGGTTCTCTAGCGCTTGCACGGTAGCTCCACAGGCTTCCACATACTTTGCATGTAACATTGGCATTTAATGTATGTATGTATTTATTTATTCTTTTATTTTGAGATGGAGTCTTGCTCTGTCACCCAGGCTAGAGTGCAGTGGCGCAATCTCGGCTCACTGAAATCTCTGCCTCCCGGGTTCAAGTGATTCTCCCGCTTCAGCCTCCTGAGTAGCTGGGATTATAGGCACCCGCTACCGTACTTGGCTAATTTTTGTATTTTTTTAGCAGAGACTGGGTTTCACCATCTTGGCCAGGCTGGTCTCGAACTCCTGACCTCGTGATTCACCCTCCTTGGCCTCCCAAAGTGCTGGGATTACAGGAATGAGCCACCAGGCCCAGCCAACATTGGCATTTTAAATCTCCACCACCCCGGGCATGATTTTTAGCATTAAAATGAGGAAAAGTTCACTTTCAGGTGAAGTTTACATCTAACTGCATATGGGGTCTTAGGGAATCCCCTAGCCCCCAAGGCAGGGATTTATGCTTAATAGCTTCTTGGGTCTTTTGCTGCTGATTGGCTGGAAGTTAGATACGCTACAGCCTGAGTAAGGAGCTTTTATTATTTTTCTCTACGTTGAAACAGGAAAGCGGCCTGCCTGCCTGTCTCAACTTCAGCCTGGAAAATGGTTACTAGAACCTGGAAGGGCAGGTGGGGATGTATGTGTTGCTGCGACAGAGTCATGGATGAGGAAGAAGAATTCACAGATACTCCCTCACAGATATAAAAATGTATTTATTTTACTAAGTCCCATATTTTGGCACAAACTAAATTTTCTGGGGCTCAAAATGAAAATATTATTTTATCTCCTTCCCCAAAATGGTTTATCTTGTGTTGTTTGTTGAACAAAGTAGAGTGGATCATTGCACACCGCCTTCATTCCCATCTCAATAAAATTGAAAGAGTTTTTTATTTTCCTTGCTTCTGCTTCTGAAAAGATCATTTTCCCCCCACATTGCCTGGAGGGAACTGGCCCTGCTTGAACAGGCAAAGTGACCCTGGCCCCTGGAGAGGCGGAATCTTTGACCCTGAGGCTGCTGCAGCCTTTGAATTACTGCCAAGATGCTGCTGGCATCCCCTGGAGAAAGACTACAGGATCTAGAAAAGATGAGGAGGATTTTTAACATGTTTAAAAAGATTTATCGGTGCAGAAATTGAATGTTGAGAAACCACTGCAATGAAGATTAAAGTTGCACAATCAGGCTAACGATGGCTAACATTTTGTTGATGACATTAATATAGGGCAGGCATTGTTTTCAACATTTTATGGAGACTTTCTTATTTTATTCTGATCACCTGTGAAGTGCTGTATCAGTCCAGATTCAAGTGGGAAAACTTAAGATACTCAAATTAGGATATTTAAAAGACAGCTAAATTAAGACACTGTTTGCAACTGTGTGCCTAAGATGGAAGGAAATCAAAAGATATAATGCAGAATATCTGGACTATAAACAGGTGGGCTCTCATCACCACCAGGGCTAAAAGGGAAAGGAGAGGAAACAGTAAATGGAAGTGCATATGGAGAAGAGAGGTAAAGAGGGCCACATAATGGGAACTGAGACTAGGGTGGAGGCATGCAAATGCCTGCACTGACCTTGCAAAACAGTCAGAGCAGTGGAACCAATACTGTACTGGCCAGGTTATCCAGAGAAACAAAACAATAGGAGACATCTCTTTGTATTAGATAGATAGATAGATAGATAGATAGATAGATAGATAGATAGATAGATTAGATAGATAGATAGATAGATAGATAGATAGATAGATAGATAGATGGATATGGAGATAATTATAAGAATTATTTAAGACACACACACATACACACAAGATTTATTTTAAGGAATTGGTTAATGTGATTGCAGGGCCTAGGCAGTCCTAAATGTGTGAGGCAGAACAGCAGACTGGAAACTCAGACAGGAGTTGATGTTAGAATCTTGAGTCTGAAATGCATAGGGCAGGCTGGTAGACTGGAGTGTTCAAACAATTTCTATAGTTCAGTCTTGAGGCAGAATTCCTTCTTTTTTAAGAAGCTTCAGTTTTTGGTCTTAAGGTCTTCAACTAATTGAATGAAGCCTATCTACACTATCAATATTTACCTCCTTTACTTAAAGTCAGGTGAACGGTATATGTTAATTATATCTACAAAATACCTTCGCAGCGACATCTAGACTATTGTTGGACCAAACAATTCAGCATTATAGCATAGCCAAGCTGACCCATGAAACTTAATCTTTACAAATACCCAAGGCCTTTCTTTTCTTCCTCTCTTTAGTCTATTGCTGGGTATATTAACCAAACCCAACTCATAAAGCAGAGGTTAAGGAAATCTCCTGACATCGTCTGGAAAAGGTAGGCTCTCTGGCATATGTATATGCTCCACTGCTTCCTCTCTGCCACCAGTGATGCCCACAAATACACAGGTGGGAAATTCTTTTGTAAATATTTAAAGTATTTTTAAAAAGATGTTTGCCTTGTTTTTAAACTAAAATTATGGCATTTATTACTCTTTATAGAACATTTTCTCATATTTCTTATTTTTACTTTGTAACTTAGTTTTCACCACAGGTACACTTAATAGCTCTATTTTGCAAATATATGGATTGAACGAATAGGTTAGGTAACTTGCTAAAACTAAAAAGCTACAGAGTGATAGATTTAAGATTTGCTCCTATGTCTTCAAGAATTAATTTGCCAAGTGCCATCTACCACAGTTCTTCAATATGTGTTGCGCACATGAATCTAGGGTATCAGTAAAATACATATGACTCAGCAATGCCCATGTCCATTTGGAATCAGCTGAGATGGGGCACTGCTACAAAATCAGAACTTTTAACTCTGTGTCAATAATGTTTCTTATTAATGGATTTACCTGCGAGAAGAAAGTGAAATAGCTTTTGACTTCTAGACTTAATTTAGATAATCCATTATATTTCTCTCCAATAAAATGTTATACACATGGCCATCAATACCAAATAAAAATTCTTTTTCTAAAAGATGTTCTTTTTATTAGTAAGATTATCTGTATCTTCTATCTTGGCTGTTTCAGTTTCTAGTTTGTTTTTTAGATAGTTTTTCGGTTCATTGCCAAACAATATATTTGCTAGCAGAAAGAGATTCTTAATGCCCAGATTCTGATGCTTTTATCTAAGTAGGTATGTTAATTTATCAAAGATTTTATATTTCTTTGTTTGTTTTATTGTGAAGGACAAATTACGCTGATTTTTTTCTTCTTTGAAATTTTGCTGTTAGCTCATCAACTTTATTTTGCTCAAATTGCGAGTGGCACTTACTACTCTTTAATCGCTTGATTTCTTCTTGGTACAATAAGGGCAGAATAGGATAAATGTGTTAGATATTGATTTCTAAAGAATAAACCAGCTATTTCCTAAACTATCAGTGGTCACCAGAGTTACTCTCTAAAGGAATTCATAATAAGTAACTTAGGCTTTGTGAGCCATATAGTCTCTGTCGTAATGCCTGTACTCTGTCATTGTAGCACTAGAGAAGCAATACACAATAGGGAGAGAAATGGGTCTGCCTTTGTTCAAATAAAACTTTATTTATAAACAATGGTATTGGAATGTCATGTAATTAGCCAACTTTTGATCTTTTTCAACCGTTTCATAATATTGTTAAAAACTTCTCAGCTCAAAGGCTGTACTGAAACAAGAGGTGGGCTGAATTTGGCCCCATGGGTCATGGTTTGCAGACTCCTGCTCTAGGGACATCCCAAAAGGACACTTTCCAACAAAGATGTGTTACATATTTTCTTTTTTTTTTTTTTTTGAGACAGAGTCTCTCTGTCACCCAGGCCTGAGTGCAATGGCGCGATCTGGGCTCACTGCAACCTCCGCCTCCCGAGTTCAAGAGATTCTCATGCCTCAGCCTCCCAAGTAGCTGAGATTACAGGCATGTGACACCACGCCCTGCTAATTTTATTTATTTATTTATTTATTTATTTATTTATTTATTTATTTTGTATTTTTAGTAGAGACGTGGTTTCACCACGTTTCCCAGGCTGATCTCAAACTCCTAAGCTCAAACTCCTAAGGCCAAGGCAATCCGTCCGCCTTGGCCTCCCAAAGTGCTAGATTACAGGCGTGAGCCATCGTGCCCGGCTGATGTGTCACAAATTTATTACAGTTTTCGACAGAGAAGATTAGAGAGATGTCAACTGATATTCGGTGTTCATTTATTCTGTTGTATGTTTTACAGGCTTGCTCAGTTAGTCCTCCCAGATGACTCAGGACACCAAACTTTCTCCCTCACTTTCCTGTAATCTCTGTGGCTTCATTGGAAATCGGAGAATGCCACAAAAGAGGCAAATGAGAGAGTGCGTGAGTAGCAATAGTCTGCTTTATGCGACACACCAGAGTTGACATTTGCCTTATACTCTTGAAGACATTTTGATGTCTAGAGACTTCTTGGTCATGACTTTTATTTCTTAAATATGGCAGTTCACACTAATTTAAATATCTCTAAGGAATTTATACACTCTATTTTCAAGGATTTTAAAAAGCAAGATCCTAAAGCAGTGGTTCTCAACCTTAGCAACACAATCCTATCACCCAGTCCTTAAAATTCCTAATGTCAAAGCCACAGGCCAAAACAATTAAAGCAAAATCTATAGAGATGGGATTCGGGCATCAATGTTTTTTAGAACTCCCTAGGATAATCAAATGTAAATGCAAGGTTAAGAACTACTGTTCTAAACAAGGGTGCTATGTTCAAAAGTACAGAATTGGTGCTCATAAATACATATGGATTGTAGGAGGTGTAGCAGGTTGTTTGTGTGTATGTGTATACACATACACATATATATACACACACACAAATATATAAAGTCTCTTAAAGATCCAAAGATTTCTGTGTTTTCCAATGTAAAACAATTTTATCAGGTTTTCTAACTATTTATTTTAAAATATTCTTACACATTGTTCATATAGCTATTAACTATCTCCTCCAGGAATTCTTGCTAAACACACAGTTTTGCATCTAGAAAATCAGGGAACATAAAAGGGACATTTAATTAAAAAGTATATTTTATATTATACATGTCTGCCTATCTGTCTATTCATCTGTCTATTAATCTATCATTCTAATAACATAAACACAAGATTACAAGGGAAGGGGAACCTGACTTTTGATTTGTGTATGACCCCATGTTATCACATTTTGAAACAGAAAATACGTTAGTAAGATAGATTTATAGGCAATGCTATGGTGTTTGGTCAGAAGCTGGGGAATGCTGTGGTCAGATCTGTGTTTGAGAAGGAACACAATTGCCTTGTGAGCAGGATGGATTCAAGAAAGGGAGGTTAAAGGCAAAACAGCAGTTAGGAGGTAATTATAACTGTGCACATAAGCGAGGATAAGGGATAAAATGAGAAGCTTCAGTGGAAATGTATATCCAGTGAGACCTGGTGATTGAATACATGTAAAAGATGGGATAGAATTTTCCAGGACCCTTGAAAATATTAAAATGTGAAATTTTGAGGCATATGTTTCAATTCTGTGATGTATATCACAGTGATCTCTCCAGGTTGCAGTTTTGTTGACAATAACTAAATATCTAAATGCTGACAGACAGGCCAAGGGGAATAATAACAAACTTGGAGATAGGAAATATCACATTTTTTCTATTTTTTTAATCTATACTTTTAATCTCTGTATGTGTAATACAACCATACAATCTGGTATTAATTGTACCTTCTTAGTGGTAATTTCTAACATTCATGTGTTAATGCTTCTGTTTTTTGACATGTTCCACTGGCTAAAATGTCCAGGACGATACTGGATGATAATTGGCTGTCACTGTCAATTCCCTTTTTGAAAATAATGGTCTCTAGCTTTGAATATTTAGCATTACCTGATGACTTTTAGGGTAAGTTCTGGATAATTTCTGCTTAATAAAGTTGAAGTTTCATGTATTCCCCTCATATTTTAAAATCTAAGGATGCATCTGTTTCATCTGGTATTTTTACAATTCTTAAAATCTGGGGCTAGATGTTACTTCTAAGTTTTGAAAATTTACATTTTCTCTGATGTTCTTCTAGATATTTGAATTATACTCAGTTGTATTATCTTTATTATTTTTCTATTTTCTTATTCAGTGGCTCCAGCCTATGATTACAAGACCGGCAACACCAGTATCACTTAAGACTTGTGAAGATGGCCGAGCACGGTGGCTCACACCTGTTCCTAGCACCTTGGGAGGTGAAGGTGGGAGAACTGCTTGAGCCCAGGAGTTTGAGACCAGCCTGGGCAATATAGCAAGACCCCATCTCTACAAAAAAAATTAAAAATTAGCTGGGCATGGTGGCACACATCTGTAGTCCCAGCTACTCTGGAGGCTGAGACAGGAGGATGATGGCTTCAACCCAGGAGTTCGAGGCTGTAGTGAGCTACGATCGTGTCACTGCATTCCAGCCTGGGACAGAGGGAGACTATGTGTCTTAAAAAAAAACACCACCAACAACAAACAACTTGTAAGAAATTCCAAATCTTAAGTCCCACCCCAGACATGCCAAATTAGAAATTCCAAGAGTGGCGCCCACATTTTGTAGTTTACTAAGTCCTCTGGGTTATTTAGATGCCCACTTGCATTTGAAAACTACTATTTCTGTTCCTTATGAAAGTTTTTTATTTGAAAAAACTCATTCTTCTTGCTATGCTTCAGATTTTTGTTTTTAAAATTGTTGCTTTTTATTTACTAATTTACTGAGAGTCTATTCCTCACTTTTTAAAATTAAAAAAACACATACTTTCTTTTTTATTCCCAGTGCTTTAGTGAGACTTTTCTTAATTACTAATACTCAGATAGCTGTATTCACATATTTTATTTTTCCTAGGTTTTTAAAAATTGAAATGAGTAATAATAACCCACATTTATGTAGATGATTCTTAGAGCAGGAGTCAATTTACTTGCTCACAAATTTGAGGGTAAGAAATTGAGAGAAGGCACAGTGAGGATGGGTTTGTCTGTGTTTCACAAGGCAGCAATTGGGGTAGCTCGAATTGCTGGGGCTAGTTCAGATGCATTTGCAGTGATCATGTGTCTGGGTCTTGGGATGTACATTGTTTGTATCTCTTGGATCTTGTCCAGTAGCCTCTTCATGTGGTTAATTTGGGCTTCTCAGACATGATAGTCTCAGGGTACTTAAAATGCTGGCTTCCCTCAAAAGGCAAAATCAGAAACTTCTAAGTCTTTTTTTTTTTTTTTTTTTTTTTTTTTTTTTGAGACGGAGTCTTGCTCTGTTGCCCAGGCTGGACTGCAGTGGCCGGATCTCAGCTCACTGCAAGCTCCGCCTCCCGGGTTTACGCCATTCTCCTGCCTCAGCCTCCCGAGCAGCTGGGACTACAGGCGCCCGCCACCTCGCCCGGCTAGATTTTTGTATTTTTTTAGTAGAGACGGGGTTTCACCGTGTTAGCCAGGATGGTCTCGATCTCCTGACCTCGTGATCCGCCCGTCTCGGCCTCCCAAAGTGCTGGGATTACAGGCTTGAGCCACCGCGCCCGGCCAACTTCTAAGTCTTAAACCTTAGGGATGGAACTTTCATTTCCACCTCACTCTATTGGTTACAGCAGTTCTCATGCTTAGCCCGGAATCAATAGGAGAGGAGTACACAAGGACATGAATACAGGAAGAAATCATTCATTGGAGTCCACCAATGTAACAGACTACTCAAGTTTACATTATTAATATAAGACTAATAACAGCAGAATTAAACATATGTTCAGAAAATGACAACAAACAGAAAAAGAAATGAGAAATTGCATTATTACTAGCAGACAAAGTAGATTTGAAAAAAAATACATTAATTGGGGCAAAGTCTCATTTTATATTGAAAATAAGTTAATGATAAAAAAACTAGTAATCTTTAAACTTTATAGGATAAATAACATAATGATGCCATATAAATAAAATACGCTAATGCTTTAGGAGAAATTGTCTAAAAATACAAGTATGAAAAACCTATTTTTGTAGCACAAATCAATGACTCCATTATTAAAGTTAATATAATAATAGTATGTGGAGAACAAGACACCCCTATAATTTAGCATATCTTGAACAGAGAAGTATTTGTAAGGTCAATACTTATTATAAAAATAATTTGGATATTGTTTATAGGCTATCTCACAGTAGTACATCTGGGTTCTGTTCATATCTTTCTCATTTTAAGGTGGGTAGTTTATTTGACTGACTCCAAAGTTTTGGTGTTTGATTGCACTCTCTCTTCTATTATGAAATATTTTATTATTCCTATTGCCTAGAGAGTTTACCATTAAAAAACACTCATTTCTAAATACTTCACAATAACATGTAGGTTCCTCTTTGCCAGAAGCACTGCAGCACAAGCTACAAAATTCAAAGGGCAATGTTTCATGGCATGATCCCTCCTAGGTCTGACATGCCCATGCCTGCTTACCACTTCCCACGTTAGGGTTGCATTGCTGAGAACGCTAGTCTCCAAAGAGATGTAAAGAGAGGTGGTGGTTGAGTATGTGGGGTAAATGAATGACCCTGGATAATCAAGAGGCAGAACTCATTGCAAGGGAAGATGGGTTGCAGGATTGCTGATAGGTAATGTCTGCTTTTGATTAACAGTGGGTACTCAGTAACAACGTATGATCATTCCCTTCCTGCTCTGTTTTGCCTCTAGGCCTCCCTGTGTTTTGGTATTAAAATTAGCTGTTTTTAAAAAAGAAAACAAAGAAACTATCTGTTTTGGTTTCTGTCTCCTCCTGGTCTGTCGTCTCTTTGAGGCAGAGACCATAATGTATTCATAGTTAACTCCACCTGACATATAGGCTCAATGCCTGGTATATTGGAAGCAAACAGTGAATGTGTGTGTGCCATATGCCCATTCCCACCAAGAAACAAAATAAAACAGAATACAGAGCTCTACATCATATCACAATAGAATAGGATCTTTGAAAAGAAGTTTACTAAAAGCCAAAGACATGAAAGTGGTTTTCGAATGAGAGTCAGTGAGTAACTAAAAGAATAGCAGAGGTCAAAAGCTTAGAGAGTTTTAGTGATGGGCTTGAAGGCTTTACAGCTGAAAAGGAAAATCCCTAATAAAGGGATTAGCTAACCATGAGTCTGATGAGTAGGAAGTGGGGCCACCTTCAGAAGCACGTAGAAAAATTGATTGCACTTTCCTATGTTCAGTTGTTCTTCAGTAGTAGTAGTTTTGGTTTTAAATATATCATATGTATGCATGTGTGTCTATGGATGTGTATGCCTTCAGGGTAATGTGTGCCCCTTCTATGAAACCCACAGTTGAGAGATAAAAAGCCTCTAAATTTCCCCAAACTTCAACACTGATAACATTTTAAATATACCTGTCATGTCTATTCTCTATATACTTTTTTCCTAAAATATTAAAATAATTTATACATGCACACACATACAACAAATGCTTTTCAATCCATTTTCTTTGGCTTTTTATTAAATTATGTACTTTTTAAAAGTCATATATAAATGACTAAATGATAATCCAGCTGTATGGGTATAATAATCTTTTACTTTCCTAGTCAAACATTTTCATTATTTATTTTCCTAGTCAAACATTTTTATTATTCTTTTGTTCTTATTGTGATTTCTCTCTCTCTCTCTTTTTTTTTTTTTTTTTTTTTTTTTTGTGACGGAGTCTCGCTCTGTCACCCAGGCTGGAGTGCAATGGCGCGATCTCGGATCACTGCAAACTCCACCTCCTGTGTTCACACCATTCTCCTGCCTCAGCCTCCCAAGTAGCTGGGATTACAGACGTGAGCCACCGTGTCCCACCCTTACTGTGATTTTTCTATCTCAGTTCTTAAGCTCACTTCTGGAAGCATCTGAGACTTAGAAAAACAACAAGAGAGAATAGTGGAAATGGGACTTTCTCACAAAATTAACGTGCATTTTTTTTCTTCTCCTACATGCTGAATGTAATATTCATACAGTAGCCAATAATCTACATCATCTTAGATACTTTTTCAATATAAATTATTTGTTTTTCAAATGACATTTATGTCTTCGTCACTATAAGTGGCATTCCTGAACCAGGTTTCTGTTGGATTTTTGAGTCCCAAACCCTCTTCTAACAGAATCATTTAAGAAATTGTTTTAGCAAGTATTCTGTTATTTTTTTTTTGAGACATCTGGATTTGTTTTCCAGAAAGACGGTCAGAAGACAAGTGTAGACATACTATGAAAACTGCCTATTCACTGAAAGTAATATATGCGTGCTACAGCTTTATCATATTGCAATTGTAACATTTTACATGCTTGCCGTTGGAGAATAAAGTCACTTTTTGTTTTAAGAAAAGGAATGCCAATTGAAGTCCAAAAAGTTTTTTGAGAAGTTGATCCCCTTGTTTAAAAGTGTTGGATCTTATACCTCACAGATTATTCTCAGGAGATCAGATTAAAATAATCTCTGGGTGTTAGCATAAAATCATAATGCAAATGCACATAAGAGAAATGGAAATAGGACTATTTAGAAACACTGAAGAATTAACCATTTTTTTCTGTGTAAATAAAGCAGATGATTTTCAGTAGAAATTGTAGTGACGTTTTCAGTATTGCGTTATAACACAAATTGCTGATTCTGTTAGAAGAGGGTTTGGGACTTAAGTCATTTCAGAGGGCACTGAGTTCATGCAGTTTTCTTTAAAATAACCAGGGAGTTTCAACTGAAATACTGTGTACTGGCTGGATTTCAAAGAGAAATACATATTCTACAGAGAGTATATTAGTTGACTCTTACTTCCAACCTCATCATGATGCTAAACAATTTAAAGGAAGATTAGTTGAGCTTTTACTATGTACCAAGGTCTATGTCACATTCTTTGCATTCATTATTTTATTCCATTCTCAGTCTTCCTGAGAAATAGACATCATTTTATCCCAGTTTTAGAACTGAAGATTTCAGCTTTAAAATCCTAAAAGAGCTTGCTCGAATTCATATCGCTATGAAATTGTACAGCTGGATTTGAATCCCAATCATCTGAAAGCATAGTTCCTTTTCTTAATGACTATGGTGAGGTTTGCTTAACCTCTACCACCTTTCTCTAATAGTACATTATCAATATCAGGACATTAATGCTGGCAAAATACTAAGAACTAGATTACAAAACGTATTCAGTTTTTGCATGCATTCATGTCTGTGTGTGTGTCTGCAGTTCTATGAAATTTTATCACATATTTAGATTTGTGAAAACACCACCTTAATCTTCTCAATGTTTTACTTCTGAGGAGAGTTATAGCTTGTACCTAGGGCTTAATTTAATTATATGCATCGCAGGCATGGAAATAAGACAAAAGTAATCTTTACAAGGTTGGAGTCGGCCTCATCATGGCTGAACAGGCTTAATCTCAGACATCCACAACGAGGGAAACTATGGTGGTGAATAGAACTTAGCACTCTAAAAAGGAATGGGGAGTCTCAGGAAAGTCACAACTAGGTGACAAATCTAAGGAGACAGAGGTAGGATTTCAAATGGGACTCACATTTTACTAATTTGCAAAGTAGTATTAATGGTAGTGCATCCACAAGAGTCTTAGGTTATTGTCAAAAATAGAAGTGAAATTTGTATAGCTTTTCTAGTTACTATGCATAATGAATGTGAATGGGTAGGACTAGCTTAAAGGAATATAAAGTTGTAATGGACAATTTAGATTTCAGATTTATTACACAGATGATAGAAAATGTGTTCCAAAACCTGGTACAAGAAAAATGACAGCATTTCTTTGTTATAGAATTTAATCTCCTCTGTATTCACACAGAGCTACGTGATGAGGGCACTGGCACCTCTCTCTCCTAAGGTACTGCCAGGCTCTGATCCTCTGTGTTAAATGAAGGTCAGGGAGGGTGAGTTGAAGAATGGTGGATTGGAAATGATCATAAACTCCCTCAGCAATGAAAGTGTTGAGTCTGTATGCATTGCAGGGCTGAACATTTGTTGGAATTATCCAGCCATTTCAGATGAAGTAAAAGTAAATAAATAAAAAATGTAAAAGCGCACAAACCTGTCAAAGTTATTTTTGTGCATTCTGCATCTGGAAAACCTTCCCCGCATCCTTCCCATTTCACTATTTGGCCTTATTTATGAAATATTAACATATTTATTTAATGTGCAATCCTGAGACATATTTACACTCCCTACATGGAAGCTTTCCTAGGACATGCAATTTGTGTTATTCATATTACTCATTTTTTTATTATTGGGATATGCTGAATTCACACATGGTAGATGCTCAATAAATGTAGGCTAAATGGAGCAAGAATGACATTTATTGAATCCTTAACAAGTGTCGTAAGAATATTTAGCACATGGAATACTCAAGTCTGTCTTTCCATTAACAGTAATTAAGAAGGTCTTCTACAGAGGAACAAGCTAAGCACCATGGAGAGTGCTCAACGAAGTAAGACCACCCAAATATTCCATTAGAGATATAGAACTTTTTTTCTGAAATCTTTGAAGTGGCCCAGAACATACCACCCCAAAATATGCTGTTTTGGCATAAAGATTACTTTGAGCTGAAGGCAAATGAGAATCAATAGATACAGAGAGATGCCAAATAGATACAGAGAGAAACAAAGTTTACCAGTAGTCTCTCCTCCCTGGAAAGTTTTGTGGCCATAAAAACTGAAAGTTGGCACTGAGATGGGTCTGCAAATAAATCTTATTAAAATAACCTTTATCTTCCACCAACTTCCTTTATATATTTCCTATGCACTTTTCCACAGTTTTCTGTTGTTTTGTCTCCACAATTTATTGAATTTATTGAATTTTGGAGATGAGACAATTTTTCTTTAATTAAAAATTATATAAGCTCTCAGGCCTAGCTGCTTTTTGGGGTCTTTTCTTTTTTTGAAACGGAGTCTTGCTTTGTCACCTGGAGTGCAGTGGTGTGATCTCATTTGAAGGAATACTGTTGCCTCAGCCTCCCAAGTAGCTGAGACTGCAGGTGCACACCACCACATCTGGTAAGTTTTGTATTTTTAGAAGAGACGGGTTTTACCTTGTTCATCAGGCTGGCATTGAACTCCCGACCTCAAATGATCTCCTTGACTTGACCTCCCAACGTGCTAGGATTATAGGCATGAGCCACCCCACCTGACCAGGGTCTTTGTTTTTCTATGAAGGCCTCTATATGCAGATGTAAGAATGAAATTTTACTCCTGTTAATCTGTCTTCTGTTAGTCTAATTTGCAGGGTCCCAACCACTAAACTTAAAGAGGTTAGAGAAAAAAGTTGTTATTATTTTTCTCTCTTGCATCTTAATCACATTTACTTTTTCTGGGGGGAAAATGATCTAATTTAATTAATTTTATTTAATGAGAACCAAAATATGAATTAGGGAATTTTTTAATGGAGTATAAATAATTACTCTAAAGTAAGAAGTCTTCTTAATGGAAAATCCCAACTATATGGATGCAAATAATAATTTGGAATTCAGGAGCAATCAGGGGAAATCTGCCAAGAGTTATTTTAGGGAAGAATAGCGCACAACGGTTTCTTCCCTATTCTGTGTGAAGCAGAATAACAAAGAGCACTGCTGTTCATTAGAAAGATTTACAGAACCACTTAGAAAGTAAGAAGCTGCTTATTCTGAAAAAGTAAAGCAGAATAGTCAAGGAACTGTTGCAAAGATATCCTTTGTCCTCTACAGGCTGCTTAGGCTGATCTATATTCCTCATTCTTCTCTTCCCTCTTCCCTCCATTCCCCAAATGTTCCCGTGGTCCAGCTCACCAGAGTTTGGTTTTATAACCTCACCTGGGAAAACTGAGGAAGAAAGAAAAAAGAATAAAGTGAAAAAGCGGATTTCAAGATGGAAATAAATGAAACTATAAATGGACTCGAGGTGGTAGAGGAATAAAGTTTGAAATAAAATGACAGATTCTGAAACTCATTGCAGGTATTTGGCCTAAAAGCATAATGAACTCTAGTTCTGCCAGGCTTGTTTTATGATCAATGCATTTAAAAGGAAAAGTTAAAAAAAAAAATCAGCTATTAAAATCAGGATTTTGAAGGGTAAGTAGTAATTGAAAAAATGTGTCTTACATCACGCCAAGTAAAAAGAAAAGAAAAAATGTCAGACAATAAAATTGCAGCCACGCAAGTCATCTAACAGTACTCAAATCATGCATATGTATTGACAGGATTTGATAGGAGACATGTAAATTTAGAATGCTTACATTTGTTAAATTAATGACATTATTATTGAATATTTTTTCATTATGATATTCATCAATGTCATAATGGCAGTTGTACAATAAATATGATGATTTTTAGCAGAACAGAAAAGTCGCTGTTTCACCCTGTGTTCTCCCAGTAAGACAATTTGATGAACTTTCATGGATTTAAAATATACACTTTGTAAATAATTATACATTTGATTTACTACCAAATGACTCAGAATTCTTTTTAGGGTACAGCACAAAATAAAACAAGCATTTGGTGAATTCTTAGGATCTGATAGACATAATCGATTAGGTGGATCCATAGGAACGTGTCAGAGTGACTGCGATTTTCCCCATATGCTTAACCTATTCCTACTGTGGCGATTTTCCAATTGTGCCAATTAGATTTTTACAAAACAGAGATAAGATTCAAACTGATCTGACTTGCTCTAACATTTAAACAAGAGCCAATTTTGTGAAATTTATTTCTGAGATCTTTACATTTCCTTCCACTGCTGAAGTCAAGGATGCCATGAGTATAACAAAGTGTCCTATCAATAGGAACTTTGTACCAAGAAAGTCTGCAGCTTAAGTGAGAGAAGACATCAGGTCCGCCACTAACTGAAGATACCGAGCAAACAAGTATTTAGTATCTTCTCTGAGCAATTTTAAAATCAGTAAAACATATCTGTCCCATTTAGAACTCTTGATTGTGGTAAGAACCAAATGGGGCAATGAGTGTAAAATGGATTTATAATTTACAAAAGTTGATACAGATAGTCTTGTTATTGTAATTGGACAATAGTGATTTGTAATAACTGAATTACTCAAGTATGTTGTCCTCTGACCTTTTCATCCTCTGAATGAATTTTGCCACTAGAAAATTAAGTAGTATTCGAAAAATGTCCCATAACCCTTGGAAAAAAGATTATGTAGACTTCATTATTTTATTTAGCATATATCATATGCCTCATACTCTCACACAATTCAGAATAAAATATCCAACATGTTGCATAACCATATATTTGAAGTCTATTTCAAAGTTAGAGAATGAATAACAACAAAAAATTGATATTGATCGAGGATTTTAAGTATTCCAAGGGACATATTTTACTGTATTTTATTGTTTTACTTTTATTATAACACATTTTAGCATTTTATAAAAGGAACAAGGCATTAATAAAAACACCTGAAAAATTCTATGAGAACATTTTTAATTAAAATAACCAAGTATAAAAGGTTTTTATAAAATAATGAAATTACCTCATTTAATAATCATGTAGTATATTATATTTTTTAATCAAACTCTATAAAAGAGTCTTGGGAAAGATGAAGGAAGGAAGGAAGATGGAAAGAGAGAAAGTGAAAGAAAGAGAAAGAGAGAGAAAAAGACAGATGAGGGACAAGGATGGAGGAAGGGATAGAGGGAGGGAGGGAAGGAGGGAGAGAAAAAGTTATCTAGTTAGCACACATAGAGAAGAATTCTTATAGTATAGAAATGTCCAATTTGGCAGATTCCGCAGTTTTACAAATAAATAGAAATATCATCATGAAGAGCATGTGGCAGGAAAAATATTTTGTAAAAATCTTTTAACAAAAAATATTTTTGCTGCAGGCCTTGAAAGAAACATAAAAGAGAGATTTATATTGATCAGAACTTGTAAGAATCCTGGTCAGGTACAGTGGCTCACACCTGTAACCCCAGCACTTTGGGAGGATCACTTGAGGTCAGGAGTTCTAGACCAGCCTGACCAACATGGAGAAACCCTGTTTCTAAAAAAAGTATGAAAATTAGCTGAATGTGGTGGCACACACCTGTAATCCCAGCTACTTGAGAGGCTGAGGCAAGAGAATCACTTGAACCCGGGAGGCAGAGGTTGCAGTGAGCTGAGATTATACCACTGCACTCCAGCCTGGGCAATAGAGTGAGTGAGATTCCAACTCAAAAAAAAAAAAAGGAATCCTGAAATAAAAGTGACCAATCTTGATATAACTCACATGAGATTTAATTGGAAATTAGATGAAATAATCAGTAAAAGAGAAGCAGCAGAAGAGAAAACCATACAATACTAAACTCATTCCACCTAAGGAGGTCAACCAATTTTACATTTGCTAGGACAGTGTCATAGTTTACCATCACTGGTATGGTTTGACTCTGTGTCTTCACCCAAATCTTATCTCAAGTTGTAATACCAACATGTCAGAGGAGGGGCCTGGTGGGAGGTGATTGGATCATGGGGGTGAATTTCCCCCTTGCTGTTCTCATGATAGTGAGTTCACTCAAGATCTGATGGTTTAAAAGTGTGGCTCTGTCCTCATAGCTCTCTCTCGCTCTCCTGCCTCCATGTAAGATGTGCCTGCTTCCACTTCTGTCATGACTGTAAGTTTGCTGAGGCCTCCTCAGCCATGCAGTGTGAAAATGGACTAATACAATCACTCACCTGAATTGAGTTTGATATAATTTAGAAAACACAGAGAAATTGTCAATTTTTCCAATTTCCAAATGTGGGGAGGATTTAGGACTTTAGGACTCCAGTTTTCACATCAGAGTTTTTCAAATCTTCTCCTAATTTGAACTACCTTGTAATTTTTCTCTAAAAAGGGACTGTTCTAATGGGCACCAAGCATAGGTCACAATGGTTTATCTCGAGAATCTAATAGTCCAGATAATTTAGATCTCTCACTTTCTAGCTCTATTGAGGGAACATTTAACCTCTCTAAGCCTCATTTCTGTAATTCAGAAATGTTGATGCTAATATCTACCTACTTTGCTCATTTGTTTGTTAATCTATTCAGTCAACATTTACAGAGCACCTACTGTGTTCCAGGCACTATCAATGCTACAAGGAAAAAAAATAAATATTTTTTCTTTCATGTTTCAGATGACCACTTAGGATAATTTTTCCAGAAAGTAAACTATTAACTTAAGTAACATAAATATCAGAAAATTATAAGACATAATAATATAAAACATAATATTCTATTCTAAAGAAATGGTCTATTCCTTTAGACTATTTTAAAGACTTTTGTAATGAATTGTAAGGCAAACTTTTTGAAGACCAACATCTCTGTCAGTTTACATATGATACATTTAGCTGAGTTTTAATATTAAAATTTTGAGCAAATTTCTTTGAAATGTTATGTGGCATTAATCCTCATCATCACTCACACTCAGAAAAGACTTACTCTGTGCCTGTCTCTTTATCTGGTTTACCTTGCTCAATCTTCAGAACAATCCTGCCAGAGGTCATAATTTTTTCTCTTTTTTTCAGATGAGGAACGATTAGTTTAGAAGATTATATTGCATGTCACAAAGCTAGGAAATGGTAGAGAATGGAATGTATACTGCCAGATTCTACAGCTGATGATTTTGAGAAAAGAACTATTCCATTTATTTATGCATTTCAATGAGTTTTTTAAATTGAATTCTTTCTTTTATAGTATGTTTGTTCTCTGTGAAGTGGGCTGTATCCAGTGGTGTGCTAATAAACTGGCTCTCCAGCAACAACAACAAGAAGCACCAAATTATAATATTTGCTGATTTCTGTTGTTTAGACACTTCCTCATTAGTCAATTTCAACCTATCTACAAGATGCCACTGAATGTGGAGCTGATAAGAAATGCACATAATCATCTCATCCAAGCTAGCGTAACTAACTCCAGAATACCACTGTCTGTGATAGTAATCAGGTATTATATTACAGCTCCCTCCTAATAATACTGGAACTGGACCCTGTAAACATTTCTCCTTTACCATCTGGCTCTAAGTTAGGCTTTGTGCATAGAAGGCACCTGATGGGCACAGTACTGAACCAAAGAGCAGGAGGATGGGGACTCTCTCTCTGGTTCCAATATGCTTTCCCAACACAGGAGCCAGCAGATTGATAAGCAAAAGGCAGCAGCTATGACAGAAAGTTTCTTTACCACTTGGTGACTGGTTTCTATAAACCAGCACTGACCCTTCCCTTTGAGCCATTTCTTTGCCACCCCAGCAGCTCATATATTCCTATGGCAGCCTTATCCTCCTCAAGAAGAATGTTAGCCTTGGATGGTAGTGAGGGCAATATCTTCTAAATTCTCAGCTCTTTCCTTGTTCACTTTTCCTCAGCCCACACATATTTGCTGTTCTCTATATTTGCAATTTCTGGACCTCTTAGTCTTTTAGTACTTAACCCTCCACTAAATTCATCACACCATCCCACAGTTTAAATTATTGCTGTGATTTCTTTCTCTTTTTCTGGACACTGATTGATACATGAACTTAAAATAACCAAACAAGCAAATGAAAAGCAGGATGCAAATCTCTCATCTTTGACTAAAAATATTCCTGGGTCATATCTGAGGTCTAAGTGAAGCCTTCCTTTGTGCTCTGCATCATTCTCCAAACGACGCATGAGTAGTTTGATCTGGAATTAATAATAAAATAGCAATCCCAATAATACTAATAATGCTAATAGCATGCAGAGTTTATTACATATGAAGAATGTGCCAAGATCTTTGCTGTGAAATAAATGATTCTAAAAGTCCTCCTTTGAAGTGTGTAGACATTTTAAAGATAAAGAAATTAAGGCCAAAAGACATGCAGCTAAAAGACAGCAGAGCCAGTGGCTCTAGAGTTTGCTCTCTTTACAGTTACATTCTGCTGCTTTAGCAAATGTCTTTCACCACAATTACTAAGATCTTAACTCTGAGGAAATAAATATCTGCTAGAAAAAACAGAAAACTGAATAATAACTTTAATTCCATTATGATTTATTCTATTTTTTTTTAAACTTTAGAAGTTCAGAAACTTCTGGAACTAAAAAAATACATATACTTTCTTACTTTCTTGTCACTTGTTCCATTTGAAGAAATGTCTTAGAAACTAGCAAACCTGCTTTATTTTGTGAACCCTAGAATTTTCCCAGCTTATACTAAGAATAAAAGAGCTGCCAATTTCATTAATTACCTTTAATATTCAATTCTCCAGTATAATGAATTCCATCTTCACACATATCTGAGAAAATTACATTGGAAACTTAATATATTGCCTTTTGCTGGGTTTCAGTGAATACCTCAGTGAAGGCAGAAGTCAGCCTGAAATCCTTGGCAGACTCACTTTCATCCTTTTAGCACCTGCATCAGGTGCCAACCACATTCATGCCTGGACATGCCCTCGGCCCTGCCACTTTCATACCATAACCTAAAGGCATGATGCCAAGGGCACAATGTGTTACTGTTTTAGACCTTGGCTGTACCTGCTCCTTTAGAGCTTGTTAGTATCAATGGTGCTTATAAAATATATCATCTACTTCACTCCATTCCCCATCCTCCTTGCACATAAGCAGGGATACGTGACTACTTATGGCGACTGGACTGTGGACAAAAGCATTATTTTCAAAAAGAAGTACTGAAGAGTCACTAGTCATTTTCCCTGCTGTATGATCACAGAATATGCCGATGGCACAGCTACAACAGGGTTTCTCAACTTTGATACTACTGACATTTAAAGCAGGTAATTCTGAGTTGAGGTTAGGCATGGAGGTGTCCTGTTCAATTTAGAATGCTTAGCAGTATCTCTGGCCAACACCAAATAGAAGTCAGGATTATCCTCTCCAGTTGTGACAACAAAGGATATATTTTGGCATTACCAAATATTCTCTGGGGGAGGAAGTTGCCCCAATTTGCAGCCCAGAGATCCCATCGAGCTACAAGACAGTGAAGCCTCCATCAGCCTAGTTCTCTGACACGCTAACTGGAGCTGAATAGATCTGTCATCCATACTGTGTAACATAAGTGATATTAGAACACACCCTCCCCAACAGACACACACACAAATAGGGGAAAAAAAAGCAAAAAGAAAAACAAGATAAAATTTTTTATATTAAGCCAATGAGATTTAGGAGTTGTTACTGCCATAGAGCCTATGCTGATTAATAAATACTCTATATGCACTTTTTCCAGACAAATTTATCAACTTGTGTTGTTTCAATCATCCTCTGATGATTGACTTTCCTTTTTTATATTTTATGCCCAACTTCTTCTCTAACATTATCTTAAACATTACATTCTTAGAAACATAATATTCTTAAACATTATCCATCTGCCACCCTGACATCAACTAGTAGTGATAATAAAGGTACTATAAATATATGTACTTTTTCCCATCTAATCTTTCTCTTCTGATACAAGCAAATTTGGAAAACTAGGAGTCATCCTCATCCCCTCTCTTTGCCTCATTTGGCAGCTGGAGTTTACCTCATAAGTATCTGAAACTCTCATCTTCTTTTTCTATACCTTCTACTACCACTCTAACACAAGCTATTATTATATCTGGTCTGAATCTCTTCAATAGCATCCTAACTCCTAGAATTAATTTCTGTATCATGTAATCTATTTTCCATAGAACAGATAAAACAATCCTTTAAAAATGAAACTCTGTCCATACCATTTCTGTGAATATAACTCTTTAAATATTTATTTTTTAATTGGTCTTAAAGACCAAAATCCTTAACGTGAAATATTATCTGGACAGTGTTATACTCTAGTTTCATTTCTCATCTGTTTTCCTATAGGTCCCTAACATTTACTTTCAGGATTTCTTTTATATACCAAAAGTTGCCATGAATTTTGTCACTTTAGGTCCTTGTGCAGGCTATTTTCTTTGTTAGGAGTACCCTTACCCCAGCACACATTGCCTCACCAATCCCTATATATTTGTCAGATCTCAGCCCCACTTTCACCTCTTCAAGGGTGTTTTCTCTGAAATCCTCAAGTCATCAGACTATACAATGACTTCTTTCCTTCAAAGTAACTATTCCAGTGTGATTATTTATTAACACCTGTTTTATCACTAGACCATAAATTCTATGAGGAGGGGAACCCATTTCATTAGACATTTATTTAATTTCCCAACACATGGTATAGCACCTAGATTACAACAGACTATAATATTTTTGGAAGGAAGGAAGGAAGGAAGGAAGGAAGGAAGGGAACGAGGGAGGGAGGGAGGAAGGCAGAAAGAAAGGGAGGGAAGGAGGGAGGAAGGGAGGGAGAGAGGAAGAAAGGAAGTGACTTAAAAGGAAAATCAATATTTGAGGTTCTGTAAGGTAATAAAAAACAGATTTCAATCCATGTTTTCCTCTTTCACCTACAGAAAAAAGTAAAATTTTAATCAGTAAAGGATTACTCATTACAAAATATAGTATGTTTAGTTAATGTTGGCTATCAAGGTAAATGTTACAGAATTGTTTTAAAATTTTTATATATAATTTTAAATTTTATACTCATAGATAATAAACTATAATTCTGAGTTAATATGTCATTAAAAATTCTTCCATTTTAATCAATGCATATTTCTCTTGAGTTTTCAGTTTTATTTGCATGTATGTGTATGTTATATTGTGTGTATATCACCACCAGTATAAGCAATATGTTCACGCCGAGTGTATCTAACACTAGCAGGGCACTTAATACCAAATTAATTTCCCATTGAAGCCACTGCATCTGTGTTTCAATTACTAAAATTCTAAATTTAGTGGAAACTATAAGTATGCTTTCTTATTATCATTGCATTAGTATTTCTAGGAGAAACAAGAATAACAACTAAAGTGTTTATTAGGGAAGTGGTATTTCAGCGTGAATTTATGCTTACCAAATATAAGTGTCTTATTCAAATGGCATTTATGTGATTGACTCTATTTTGGGTACAAGCCTTTCAAGATATGAATTTTCCCTTCAAACACAAATATACAGCCATAGCTTCCACTTAGAATCAATTCTTTTATTTTTAACTAGACTAGGAATTTCTTAGGGTTTAATATTCCAGTCTTTTTAAGAAATATGCTAACTGTCTTCATCAGGATGTTTATTTTAAATATGTATGAATGAACATGCCTTTGGTTAACCCTACTGGTCTCACAGGGCTTCCTAAGATCCTTTCTACCCACCCTTCTGCACGAGGAAGACATGCCCTTCACCTAACCATCCAGCCTAACGAGCTAAGGTCGCCAATGCTCTCTTTTGAACGATGCCCTCTGTTTTCAGCCCAATAAGTAATTTATGTATTGATTTCAAGTAAAATTTTCACCAGGACTTATAACGAGGGTACTTGAAAGTACATTCTTCTCTTAACTCTGTAACTAGTAATTTTGATCTTTTTATTCAGGATTAGGGAATTTCCAAATGATTTTGAAATGCAAAGTGAACCATATATGTAAATACAGACATTTGGGATGCTTACATTTTTTAGAAGTTCTTTTTTTATTAAGTAGTCTATTGCCTTTTGACTCCACATTATTATTGCAGAAGCCAGAATGGTATCTTGGGAGGTAATGCACTTCTCATTCTGTTTCTATCCTGCATTTTTTTTTAATGCTTTTCCTCTGCTTCATCAGATTTTGCTACTACTGTATTTTGTTGGAGAAGATAGCAACCTTGAGAGCTGCTCGCTAAACGCATATACTCAGAGTTGAAAGTGTATTGATTTTAAAGCAATTCCATTAAATAAGTATGCAAGTTAATCATGAACTTGGATGTCTCCTGGTAAACAGGTACTACTCTTTCTTATTTTAAAAATAATCAATCTTGCTTTGAATGCAAAATAGAACCTGAAATCCTACATTTCACATGTTATGTTATTCTGAATAAGTACACACACACACACACACACACACAAATAATGTATAATTTTTTACCAGCTTAACTGCTATTCATTATTTAGGTTTCAGCTCCAGTATCACTTTTCGAGAAAACTTCCCAGCTGCTACCACCAAAATGCAAGTGTATGTTAAGATCTGTTTGTTTGTTTTTTTGCCATGTGCACTCATAGAGTTGCTGTCCTGTCCTTTTGAACATAATCTCAGTTTGTCTTTATACATTTATTCATGTGACTATATTTCATTAATGCCCCTCACCTTCATTAGGGTGTCGCATGTGAACAGAAACTGTATCATTTTTTTGGTCCCCATTGTATTTCCAGAGCCAAGCAAAGGACCAGACAAGTAGTGAGATTTGACTGACAGGTTTAAATAGATGGACAAATAAAGGAAGTATATGATTTTCAACAGAAGATAATTTGTCTTCTCGGTGATCCTTAAATTGGCAGAAGTTGGTTTCTGTTTAAGTTCTGTTTTAATATTTGTTTAATAAGAACCATATAGATGACTGTCACTCTTTAAGAGAACAATCTTTTTGTTTACATAAAAAAACACCCTTTAGCCGTTTCTAATGGTAACAGACTGTTAATTTAATCAGAATGCATGCAATTGTGGCTTATAAGCAGCTCTTACATGGAAAGCTTATTTGAAGGGCAGGATCTGAGAAATAAAAATGGGGAAAATCACTATTTGATTAGTATGAGAGTAACTCTATGTTTATAGGATTATTTGATTGTTCATTTTCTTTATTCTTTCTCCTAAGCCCATCATCGCTCAGCAGTTTTTTGTTTTGTTTTGTTTTGTTTTGTTTTTGTATTTTCCAATGTTCCTTCAAGAGGAATCCTCTGATCTGAGATGTAATAACCTCTGGAAACTGAGGTCTGCTCACCTTCTGACCTTGTTTCCTTACAGATTTCTTTTTTAGCATCAACACAGACTCTTTCAGGCAATTGATACCCTTAATGTGGGTCTAAGTTTTCACTCTAACTAAAAAGAACATAGGTGACTTTAAACATTTCTTCCAGCTCTAGTATTCTGGGCTATAGTTGTATGCAATATGGTGGCAAGTAGAAAGCCATGTATAAGAGTCTTAATACAATACAACTCCATTGTAAATTTATAGCAGTTTACATTTATTCAGCAAATGTTTATTGAAAACCTACAATGTTCTAGGCATTGTGCTAGGCATGTCTGCCAACAACCAAAGGAAAGAATACAGGTAAGAGAATGAGAGTTAGTCAGAATTAAATAATTTCATCATGGTCAAAGTGTTTGTGATGGTGCTAGGATACAAACTCAAGTCTGAGACATGGAAGATTTTGTTGAAATCTCAAGACTTTTTTAATGTTCAAGTCCCATTTTCCCCAATAAATTTATTGAATTGTGGTCCCTCTTTACTAGGAAGTCTGGCTGTCCTCATAGATGACAAGAGATTGGCATTCAGTACTTCTGGTATCGTTTCTGAGAATTCTGAGAGTTTAGATACTGCCTGGTGTGGTTTGGCTGTGTCCCCACCCAAATCTCATCTTGAACTATAGCTCTCGTAATTCCCACATGTCATGGGAGGGACCTGGTGGAAGGGAATTGAATCATGGTGGCAGGTCTTTCATGTTCTGTTCTCATGATAGTGAATAAGATCACGACATTGGATAGTTTTATAAAGATGAATGTCCTGGCACACACTCTCCTTGTCTGCCACCATGGAAGACATGACTTTACTCCTCCTGTACCTTCCACCATGATTGTGAGGCCTCCCCAGCCACATGGAACTGGGAGTCCATTAAACCTTTTCCTTTATACATTACCCAGTCTCGGGCATGTCTTTACTAGCACATGAGAAGAGACTAATACACTGCCTTCTTTACCATTTTGGAAGCATTCGTGGCTAAGAAATGTTAAGCTTATCTTAGATTCTGCATGGCAGAGAGTAAGAAGAGAAACATGCAAAGAAACACATAAAATCGTAAAGCTTTAAATAGAATGCTGATTTAGTATCAGTTCAATATGATCAAAATACTTGATCTCATATATGAGTTTCCCATTATACAAATGGAAAATGGTCAGACATAGAATTTTTAAGGGTTGAATGGGTAGAATATGTGGAGCACGTTAGACTTTTCTGTGGAGGTAACTAAGAACCAGAATGCTAACTTCCAAAGCAGCAAATGCAAGAGTGGGTCAGTATTTCTGTTACTTAGATTTGTGGCAAGTTCTGAAGATGAACATTTGTTTGAGGGGTATTGTTTAAAATAGTAATTTTTTTTTTAAAAAAAACTTGGCTAGCTTTGGGCAGGATAGAGGCAGCAAAGTGAGAGAGTAGAAGAAAAAAGAGTGTGTAAAAAGCAAGTGGGATCCACACTAGTTCACCCATAAGATTTGATGCTGTCCTGAGAGGCAAAAAGCTTCCCATTATTGCAGGACTTTCACCTTAGTTCAGCCAAAAACAGGGTCCTTGTCAAGCGACCAGAAAAGACTGGGCATGCGGACACCTGGAAGTATGAGAAGTGGAAATTTTATTGGGTGAAAATGAAAAGAACTCAGGAAAGCAAGAGAGGTTCCTGTTAACAGGCCCCCATCTCACAGACTGAATTTCAGATTACCACCCCAGAACAGAAGCCAGGCTCCTCTCCCATGCAAAATGGCATGAACTTCCGTGGCTCCACCCCAGGGAGCACTCCTCCCAGTGGACAGGCCAGTGGAAGGTTCTCCAGTGACCCCTTTATACTTAGCTGTTTCACCATTGTATTTTGGGACTGAAATAACCAGTCTTTTTGCTAGGACATGAGCAATGCCAGCAGAGAGATGGTGGTGCTCATGGCTCATCCAGGTGCAGGGACTAGTCCTAGGACTGCCTGTAGATAGCCTAAGAGATGTCAAACCTTGTGGGTAAGAGAAAGTCCCTAAAGTCATCTAAGCAGGGACAGGCTGACAACTCCTAAGAGGCTTCCCCCCTGTAACAGATGAGGCCATGGGTACACCATTGACTGAGGAATGAATGAGAAGACTGGCCTTTCTGCCTTCCTGTCACTCCTGCTAATACATTAACTTGATGGCCTAGCTGGGGTACACACCATACTTCTGACGTGGCATGTTACAAAAAGCCAGTGAATGATGTGGGTTGAGTATAGAGAGGTAAGATCTCCATCCCCAGCCCCAGGAGGAGAGCACTCCTCACTTCCAGGATAATATGGAAAATGTGCACGTGGGAGGAAGCATCAGAACAGCATTCTGTTACAGGTGGAGTCTAGAGAGTAACTGAGGCTATCGCCTTGAAGTTGTATTTGCAGAGAAGTTGAATAAACAAATCATTAAGTTATATATTTGTGTTCCACCAAGTATCTTTAAAGATTATATTTGAAGGTTTCACATAATTTTCACATAAGCATTAACAGAACAGTATCTACATAGTCATATCTTCAGTTCTATCAATTTTAGGTGGGTACAATTTTTCTACAATTGTCTTTATTTAACTCAATCTTGAACATTTCCTAATCTTTGAGGAGAAAAGAACCCCAAAACACTTTGAAACCATAAGAAATAAAATTCGGGGGCATCCCAAGTTCATTATTTTCAGGAGAAAAATCTAACTTTCTTCTTGTTAGTGAATGGTTCCCCATCTTGGACTCTCAGAAATAAAGTATATGCCCTCCTGAACTTATATATCTAACCTTAGAAATGTAACCAGACACTGCCTATCATGCAATTGCTCATTAATTTATGCATTTAGTTAACTATAGAGAAAACAGAAGAACTAAACTAGAAGTTGATCCAATTTTAAATCCTTTCCACCATTTTCACGATTTTTTTGTTGTCTCAAACAAAATCCTTCTTTAGGAAGTAAGTTGGTTAATTAGCTTACTAACCTCTACTTTGAAAGTAAAATTATCTAATTATGCCAGCCATCAATGCCCAAATAAATTCACCAGCAAAATCAAGGTTAGAAAATAACACTGTTGGTGTTTTCTATATATAATTAGAGCAGTTTTTGACCTTTCCAATTGACTATTATAAAAAATTCAGTATTCTAGCAAATTTTTTTATATAAAATGGATTTATCTGTCTACCTAGTATAATCTCCTGTTCTATGAATGGAGTTTATATCCGCTAAATTAAACTATCTGCAAGGCAAACCTTGTTAACATACTTCAATAAAATGTATTTGATGTTTTATATAATATACATGTATTATATGTGTGTGTATCTGTGTGTGGGTTTGGATAATTTAACCAAAAGTTTTTTGGTAAATTTTTTTCTTTTTAAGCATCAAAGCATTTAAAGTAAGTTCATTAACTCCTGGGAAGAGAATTAATTGCCAAAGGTTTTAGAAAATTGTAGAAAGATTATTTTGCATAAACATACAGAGGGTTAATTTTCCATGAATGTACTTTATTCAAGTTAATAGAGGCTACATGGGTGCATCAATAATATAATATGATTCTTAATCTTTCCTCAAGTGAAAGACTGCATTTTGTGCATTACAACTCTAACAAAAGCATTAACATTTCCAACAGGTAAGACCTATTAGATACTCTAACTTGTTCTTGGAACAATGTAAAATTATTTATGCTTTGTTTTCCCTCTCAGGGGCTTTCTCAAGTAAACTCTTTTATTCAAAAGTTACAAATACAAGGAAAAATGTTCTTGGAAAAATATTCTGAAGCCCAGAGGATCCTTCAGGCAGTTTTGCTTTCTTTCTTCTTCTTTTTTTTTTTTTTTTGAGACAGAGTCTCTGTCGGGCTGGAGTGCAGTGGCACGATCTCAGCTCACTGCAACCTCCGTCTCCTGGGCTCAAGCAATTCTCCTGCCTCAGCCTCCCAAGTAGCTGGGATTACAGGACTGTGCCACCATGCCTGGCTAATTTTTGTATTTTTAGTAGAGATGGGGTTTCACCATGTTGGCCAGGCTGGTCTTGAACTCCTGACCTCAGGTAATCTACCCGCCTTGGCCTCCCAAAGTGTTGGGATTACAGGCGTGAGCTACCGTGCCTGGCCTGCTTTCTTTCTTGAAGTCCAGTCTAAGTTGAAGATTTTCATCCTCCACACTATTCTTATGCTTTATCTTCGGCCATTTATTTTACACTATTTTATGTGTAAAAAGGGCCAACGGTTTAGAGAGGGTCAGTCACTATCAACATTGTAACTATTAATTAGAGAGGGTTTACGAGGAATTATGCTCTGTGATTTGCATAAAACGGTCTAATCCCTCAGATCAACACTCACATCTATTTGTGTGCAGATGAAGAAACTGGGGATTCAGAAACCAAAAATAGATCACCAACAGCAAAAGCAAGAATAAAAACAATGATCAACGAAATGGTGCAATTACTCAACGTCAAAGTCTTTCAGAATTCCACCATGTTGCATCTCCAGGAGGCTACAAGTGAGGTTTTTATGCAGAGGTATTCAAATACAGGAACAAATCCCTAAACACGTGGAGTCATTCTTTTGTTGTAGAATTTATAAACAGTAACTCAACCTGCATTCTGTTTTGCATCTGTAATTCAAGCATGAAGGTCCTGTGGTATATCTCTGGGCTTGTAGTTCCTGGCTGGGTTTACGTTCAACTCTGCAATCGAAACTACACATGCTCTCCAGATAAAAGTGTCGTGCTATCTAAACTTGCATTTTGTTTGACAGACTACCCTCTCAAAAAATAAAATTTTCAAGACCTTACTTTTATTGAGAAAAATGCACACACACAGACACATACATAAAAATTCTACACAATAAAGGTGTCCACAGCTTATGTAGTAATTTGGTATAATAATGAACTTCTCTTGCCCTTTCTGCCAAGTTCCTGCAGGCTGTTTACATTCCTGCCTCTTTATCTTCCTTTACCCACACACTTCCTCTTACGTAGATTGCTCCAGCCACATGGTCCTCTTGAATATAGTGCCATTTTTTCTGCCATTTTTTTATTTGCCTAGAAAACACTCATTCTAGCTCTTCAAATGGTTGGCTCTTTTTTCAGTATAAACACTATATTTCCAGAGAGGCTATCCCTGATGTCTTAGGTCAGGTTTCCCAGATAATGACTTGTAGAGTATCCAACCATCCTAGGTTGCCTGGGATTGTCCCAGTGTGTGCTCACAGTCAGGCAAACTGAGACAGTGAGTCACTACAGATCTGTTAGGGAAGTGCTCCCAAGGGGTTTTTGCCAAAAGCATGGGGGAGCAAGAAAGGAAAGGAAGATACAAAAGCTCGATGGGGGTACTTGAACTCAATAACATAAGGGAAATCTAGAGTGTAAAGTAAGCTCGGAGTTTTTCCCCAATGGAGTCAAGAGATTTAAGTTTCCATAACCCCATGGAAAAGTGCCCATCAGTGGTTAACAGGTTGCCTTTCGGTGGCCATTGGGGAAGTAAATTTTCAGGAAGGGACTTTTTTTTTTTTTTTTTTTTTTTTTTCTGGGAATGTAGGCAAAGCATTCCATTAGTCCAAAGGCAGATTTCCAAAGAAAATTACAGGTGTGGGTCATTACAAGCAAAGGCACCCTGAAGCTGGGGAGGAGAACACAAAAACAATCTTTTCCCATTGGAAACACCTTTTCCTCTTCAGCCCTGCTATATTCATTGCTTTACTATCTTCAAAACACATATCAATATTTGACATTAACACATGTGTGTATGGATACATAGATCTATATCGGTATCCATATCCACATTCATGTTCAAATCTGTCTATATTCATTTCCGTATCTGTGTTGTGATATTTTAATTACTTTTTTCTCCTGCTAACATTTATCTCCAAGAGGGTGGTAACCCTATTTATCCTGTTCACTATCCAATATGTGACAGCTACTCAATAAATACAGGAAAAAACAGTAAGTTAGTTCATTTGATAAACTATAATATTTCAGCAGAATTGAGTAACAGCATAGCCTTTGACTCAACTGCTTTATCTCAATTCTAATATACCTGTTTAGTTTTCATTTTCTTTTTATTTTCTATAGTCTTATTGAAAAAAATACATTTCCTACCCAGCCATTCTTTAAAGCTCCCTTTCTTTTTATTTGTCCCTATTTCTTTTCCTTTAAAAATATTATCACTCAGACAGTAGAGTTTAGTTCTAAGAGAATAAACTCTGGAGCATTCTAGAGTGCATAATTTTGGAACTTACATCTGCCACTTTCTATGTGTGTGACTTTGGGTAAATTTTACTCAACCATAAAATGAGGTGTATAGAGTCCATTTCATGAGGTTATAATGAGGGTTAAATAAATTAATATATTCAGAAGCAGTTAGATAGTGCCTAGTACATGGAGAACACTTAAGTATTATCTACTACCAATCATTGATAAAATACTGATTTTGTACATTGACTCTCTGTCATTGCGGATTATTATAATTTATTTTCCAACAACTTCCAAAAAGATTCAAGATAGTTTGATTCTAGTCTGTTATTGTATTTTAAGTCATCTTACTAGAATAGTATTTATAAAATCAGTTTTCTCAATAAGTATTAAATTTATCATTTAAAAACACACACAAACTCTTACACTCACTCACATTCTCAAGACACAAAATCTAAAAAGTTTTTATGTAGCTCATCAACCTCTTGGGAGAAGCCTGTTCAGAATTCGTGGAAATAACTCTGAGGTCTCAAATGAGTTGGGGAACAGAGTGATGCATTATTGTCTTCTCATTTTTGACAGGCACTTAGAGTTCCCTTGATGGTTTGTTACATTTAAGATGATTTTATTTTTAATTTGAGAAACGAATCACTGTGATTACTTAAAAATGTTTTTGCTTTGCTAGTTCTAAAGATTGGTGTACATTTCTTATTGCTCTATTCATAATATAACTTTGAAAAGTTTTATTTTTAAAAATTTTATACAATATATATAATGCTCTAGAGCATAGGTAACATTTTCACTATTTGAACATACTATTGTATTTGAACAGTAAATGAGCAGACTTATTAGCATATTAACACAACTATTAATTATGTAACACCATTAGATGCGGATGACATGGTACCAGATTCTTTTGAAAACATATGTACTTTAATATATAGATTATAAATATTTGAGAAGCTGTATTAGTGTACTATTTATGGTTGCAGAACGTAAAGACAGAGTGCTTACTCCACCTCTACCTGTGAGAGCTTAACAAGTCATGACTTCTGTCCATGTTTCAGTTTCTTCATCTGTAAAATGGAGATAATGGCAGCATTTACTGTTAGGGTTGTTATAAAATTTAAATGGTTAAATTCATGGAAATCATCGAAGTTGTTTGGCATAGCACTTGGCTCATAGCCAGTACAATTTAATATATAGTTATTTTTATTAATATATCAAAATCCTCTGGAATTCATTTTATTTATTTACAATATGAGTCAAATGGACTGAGAGCACTCCCATGTATATATACTTCTTACAAAAGAGAATTTCCTGTTGTCCATTTGATAGGGCATTTATGATTGTTTTTTATTCTTAGAACAAGGTATATAAGTAAAGAATGTGATATAGAATCATAAGGTTTGGGCTCTAATACTGACTTTACAGTATTGGTTATGTGCCCTTGAGAAATATACTCTCTCTGTGGTTCATTTTTATGATCTCCAGAAAAGATATAATAATAACTCTATGAAAGAGTGGTTATGAGATTTGAATAAAATGATGTCAAAACAGTGGAAATTATTGACAAAGTTCTGTTGCAAAAGTTGTACTTATAATTGTTATGATCAATGAAGATGTATTCTTTTTTAATTTTTGAAGTTTAATTTATATTCCTGATATACTGTTATCTCCCTTAGAAGTGTATGATTTTTAGTTAGTGTTCATAAAATGTTTAAATACTTTGAATTTAATGATCTAATCTCTGGACTTATTTTCCTAGCCTAATATTTTACAATGAGAATGGCAAATAAAATTAACTCCAGGTGCCAACATCAATCTACTGCTAGTGTCTACCTGGGAATGCAGTGAGTTGAGGATTCTGAGGTTCTACTTGAAGAGATTTTGTGAGTCACTACACTTGCTACAGTTCTTAGGGGAACCTGTGTTTGTTGCACTTAGATTAAAAGGTATGATTTAATTGTTAATAGGAAAGAAAGAAGGACATTCTAGAAGGGATTTGGTCCAAAGAGTTATAGCTAGAAGAAGGGCTTAGGTTCAAAGCATTTTCTCCTTTGAAAACCTCTCCAGAGGATATGTAGGGTGTCTGAGAATAAGACTGAGGCATCCAGGAAACAATGCCTAAACCCACTGCCAAATTTCGATTTCTACTCCTCTTGCTATGGGCCTTTACAACTTTTACTAAATGCAGAAACACAAACAGATAATACTTGAAAAAATCTACTTCTCTGATGATTTCTGTAGAGGCCTATGGGCTGTTTCATAAATACATTTTACTGCCAAATTGCATTTTACTTAATTCCTTTATGACACGCTTTAAAATAAATTCTTTAGAATGGAGTGGTGGGAACTTTTAATATCGATCTGCAAATACATTTCAACAATCTCAGAGAAACTCCCCTTTTTATGCTAAAATTCATTTGCTAATGATTTAAGCTCAAAACTTAAATGTGGTATTTAAGAGCCTAGTAAACACATTCCAACAAATGCATCTATGAACCAATTATATCTTTATGCCTCATTGATCAGTATGTGCAGAGCTGGGCTGAGAGAATGTCTGGAGCTAATTTGTATGTTGTAACTTTAAATTCTTTTCTAAAGAGCCTTGTATAAACAGGAATGGTTGCCTTTTCAGAACATGCTTTAATTTAAATTCTAATATAATTTAAATGTGTTATCCTCCACCACCCTGCCACTTCTCCAAACCTTCACTCTCCCCAACACCATCCATATTTATTATTGTTGGACCCATGATGACACTCTCAATCTCAATAATTTGATGACCTTTTTGTTCAAAATTAAATTAGAAAACCAAAGAAAATTCTATGTAGTTGAAACAATTACCCATTACAAAATGAGGTCAGTGGAGACATTGCAATCTAGAAACAATGGAACCAGTCTTTGGTCTTTCCGATGCAATAGGACCAAACGGTGCTTAGATCATAGGTATTTTGATAGGGCTGTGATTGGAAGGGTATAAATGTTTTTTCTTGGTGGTGATGGGGGATGTTTTTTAGATTTTGGGTGGTGAAGAGCAACTAATGTATCAATTATTATTATATGTCAGACTTTGTGCCCACATTTTATTTATATTATTCAAATAAATTAATCCTCAAAAAAGCTATCAGAAGTTTTATTAGGGCCTGGTGAAATGGCTCATGCCTATAATCCCAGCACTTTGGGAGGCCGAGGCAGGTGGATCCCTTGAGTCCAGGAGTTTGGAACCAGCCTGAGCAACATAGCCAAACCTCATCTCTACAAAAAATACAAAAATTAGCTAAGCATGGTGGCACATGCCTTTAGTCCTAGCTACTTGGGAGGCTGAGGCAGGAGGATCATTTGAGCTTGGGATGTGGTGGTTTCAGTGAGCCAAGACAGTGCCATTGCATTCTAGCATGGCCAACAGAGGGAGGTGAGAACCTGTCTTAAAAAAAAAAAAGAAAAAAAAAAAGATTTATTAAATTATTATTATCTCCTATTGACAAGGAAACTTAGATTTATAAATAATATAAAGCACCTGTGGAAAGAAAGGAAAAGAAGTGGGCTGCGTGAAGGCTTGAGAAACAAGGATCTTTTACCAGGAAAATTTCCTTGGGGCACAATATTCAGAATGATTAGCCCCTCCCCACTTAATCTGAATCTGTAGGTCCTACTTGTGAAAATATAATTATTAGAGAAGAATATTTGATGGGACTAACTGAAGCCACCTGCCAATATTGGTCAGGTTGGGTTGGATTACCTTAATTGACAGCCCTGAAGATAGTAACAAATGAGGGAAGGGAAAAACACGAAAGAGCAAAAGAGTAAAAATGAAATTCTAAATAAGACCTCTGAATAGCTACCAATCATTTATATAAGATGGTATCTGTTATCATTTTTGGATGAAGTAGAAAAACTCTCAGGTGATTGTCTATTTCATTGTATGTTATCAAAACGACTTCTCTTTTCTCCAACCACAGATAAATTTTAATGTTTCTTTCACTCTGTCATCCTAAGACCAAGTTCGCATACAGAGATATGGGGAAAATGTCCTTTCAACAAATAATATGCATTGCTGTCTATGTTTAACAATTCCAATGACAACAAAAAGCAAAGAACCCAGGTTCACCAGGGCTGTAGATTACAGCAACTGCTTTTTGCTATATTGCAGATTAAATCCATGTCTTTAAGGAGGTCCCTTAGTCACCTTCAAATCTCCATTTCCTCACCCATAAAATGAAAGTAATAATAGCCCTTTACTCAGTACCGGCAGAAGAGCCAATGCATGTGAAGTAATTAGCACTTTGCCTAGTACATAACGTCCCACTGGTATCTATAAAACTATCTGGACAGCATGAAAGAAAGCAAGGCACTCAATCTTGGGGAAACCTCAGCTCAATGCATTGATCCAAATTAAGCAATCATTTGGGCTAAAAATCAATATTTGAAGCAAAAACTCAGAATACTTTATTTCTTTTGACTCCTGTGTCTATTGCATACAAGTCTTGTGAATTAGTATAAGACTATCAGCATTCATATACATCATTTCAGCCAAGGTATAGTCAAAATGTCAAAGCCTCTGTTTAATTGTATATAGCCTGTTAAGTAAAGCAGTGCCAGGTATCATTAATAGCCATCAATGAAGAAAAAGGTTGTTACAAACTAACATCCCCAGGGAAACATGCTGTAAAACAGACTGTCAAGAAGCCCTATAAATAATCTATATTAACTACATCTTCACCTAAGTCAGAGAGCAGCCCAACCTTACTATAAATTACATAAAAAAACCCCATCCCCAAAACAGAAAGGCTATAATCGCTTCTCATGTGCTAATATATTATTAGATATTAATTTGTCAAGTTTAGGGTGGAGTAATAATTTAAATGGGTGAGAAAAACAGTTACCTTGCTTAATTAAAATGTAGAATAAATATTCCCTGAAGACAGTCTGACCCTCTTTCTTTGTTCCCTGTTTTCATTCCAAAATCCCTCCAAAATCCAAGATCCTGCATTGTGTCTGAAATGGTGATCTCTGGTGATCTCAGTAGCATTAAACAAATTCTTCCTGAAATGAATGGGCTTATCCTCAGAAACATCCCAGATCAGTGTTTGGGGAAAATGAAATTTTGTTATCAAGATGTATCTAAATCTGACACTGAAATTTACACCTTTTTGGAAAGGTTTCTTGTTCTATTTGGGTTGAAAAATCAGTTTCCATGTTGAATAATAATGTTGAAAAGAGCAAACTCTGGTAAAAGGGAGACCTGGAAGTACACTGTTAAACTGCTTCCAGTAATGAGAGAAATACGGAAGCACTTTGAGACTTTTAAGTCTTTCTCCTCTCCTGCACCATTAAATCTCCAAAGTGCCTAAAATTGTTAGATCTCCTAAACAGTGTGAATATAAATGGTCGTTGAGGATTGGAGAGCTAGAAACTGTTTTTTTTTTTTTTTCTCTGCTGAGTAATTATATCAGTGGAGAAGTTTAGAAATGCAAATAAACCTCTCTCCTGCTCATATGTGTCTGTTTCTGTGTGCACAGTGTTTTTACCTATAACCCTTGCAACAAGGTCGGGCATTTCCAAAAACAAGAATGTTATTCTCAATTGGTTTCAGACGTGGTATAATATTTTTGGTTGTTTGAAAAAAACTGTCACTTGGGCTGAAGTTTTTCTTTCTAGTATCAGTGATATCAAGAAACGTCTTATCAACGAATAGTATTCATTGCTGTCTATGTTTAACAACAATGAAAATTACAACAGAAAGTACAGGACCCAGCTCCAATCATCAGAGAAAACTCTTGATTGAACAGAAGTCATCTAAAAATACACTTAGTTATTTAAAGAATGAAAGGCTTCATTTACCTCTTTGAGCAGCTGGACAGCAGTACTATTTCCTATGTATGACCTTACGTATGTAATGAGTAATTACATGTGGTTTTAGGAATAAAATCACTAACCTCAACCTAAAAGGGAACATTTTTTGACCTTGATAATGTCAAAACTTGTTCCCAGTCTCACTGATGTATTTTAATTCAATTTAACACAATACATCTAATATCACTCTTTTTTTAAGATTAATAATATTTCCTCCCTAAATTGTTAACTTTAAGTTTACTTTTTATTCTTCATGGCATCTGACAACATGCCTCTTAAAAACAATTGCAACACCTTTCCAGAATCCCTGACAATAAAGTAAAAAATAACATTATGGCACCATCTAGTGACCTAATATTTTTCTTTTTTGATATTCAGCTTAAAAGCATATATTTCTATTGATTATGTGAAGCTATGTGTACTTGCAGCAAATGGGCAGCTAGAAATAATTTCTTTATACTATTACCCATGGATCAGTCAAACTGATCTCAATGAAATAAAATTTCAAAAATAATTTTCTACCTTGTAGAGTAGAAAGTGTTTTATAAGCAGGTTGATGATTTTGGACCTAACCTAGTTCTGCTAGATAAAAGTGAAATTATTGTACGTAATGAGACAGGTAATGAAATTACTACACACTCATATTTTGAACTGAGTAAGACAAATCTATTTCGAGAACATGTTTTCATAAACAAATGAAATTTTTCTTTGCATAACAACATTGAAAAAGCTGATTTTCTCATATAAGTAATCATGATTACTTATGTGACAACATCACAAAACCTGAAAATGTTGGTAAAAGAAAATAAATACCTCTTATACTACCAGATATAAATATTAATTTATTACATAGCTATGCATTGTCATTGTCAATAGGTGTGATGGTTAATACTGAGTGTCAACTTGATTGGATTGAAGGATACAATGTACTGACCCTGGGTGTGTCTCTGAGGGTGTTGTCAAAAGAGATTAACATTTGAGTCAGCGGGCTGGGGAAGGCAGATCCACCCTTAATCTGGTGGGCACAATCTTATCAACTGCTAGCGAATATAAAGCTGGCAGAAAAATGTGAAAAAGAGAGACTGGCCTAGGCTTTCAGCCTATATCTTTTTCCCATGCTGGATGCTTCCCGCCCTCGAACATCGGATGCCAAGTTCTTCGGGTTTGGGACTCGGACTGGCTTTCCTTGCTCCTCAGCTTGCAGAAAGTCTATTATGGGACCTTGTGAACATGTAAGTTAATACTTAATAAACTCCCCTTTATATATATATACACACACACACATATATGTATATATACACACATATATGTATGTACACACATATATGTATGTGTATATATACACACACATATAGGTACGTGTGTATATATAGGATATGTATGTATATATATACATTTATATGTATGTGTGTATGTATATATATCCTATTAGTTCTGTACCTCTAGAGAACCCTAATAGGTATGTATTGCTTGACATTATAATATGCAAATTAATTTATAGCTTATTTTTATAATTCATAGATGTCTCATGACTTATTTTATAAATTTGTTATTCTAAGATTGAATCTTAAATAGGAATGTATTGCATTTGTGTGTGTGTGTGTGTGTGTAAAAATGTGAGTTATCAACATATTAACTTACCTTCCTCTTCGAAATGTATTGCTTTCTGTTTGCAGTGGGAAGTAGAATTTACAAAACAGAACTTGCTAAAATCATGCTTAAAACTAGAGCCTTTAGGCTATGAAAATGTCTGAGCAGATTATGCTATGAATAAACTAAATATGTAGGGTTGCTTCTGTAACATGAAAGACATCTAAGAAGAAATTCTCACTGAGGATACTGAATTGTATACTTTTCCCAACTTTGACATCAGAATTTGACTATAATGAAGCAGTATCTATCAGGAACAATTAATCTATTTAAAATAAAGCTCCAAAATAAAAACAAAATTGTAGAATTTTTTTAAATCCATAAGTTTATAAAAATAGTTTTTAAAACGTTGAGAATTATGAATTCTAGACTTTGTAAAAAAAAATCCTGCATATTTTTCTGTAGTATTTATTAATATAAATAAGTATAAATGCTCATTAGTGGTTTCTGATACTTATCTCCAGTCTCTTTTTCTATGGAACTGACAGTACACTTCACCAGCCTGGAAAAGGGAGTAGTTCTGTGAGATAAGAGAATTAATTTATCTTCTTGTCAGTGCAGACCATGCCACTCACCATCTATACTGGGCCTGCTTCATGATCTTTATTCTGAACCACAGAATGGTCTTACTCAAGTATAATCTTTAAGCAACTAATCTCTATCAATTGATGTGCATGGAAGACCTCACGAACATCTATATTCTCTTCAAATCTCTGGTTGCTGAGTGTATATGTTAATTCTGGGAGTACCTTTGTGACTTGACTCTTTACATCTGCGTGTCACTGAAGGTGAGATTCCCTTCTATAATCACAAAGATATTGGTGGTGAAAAGAGAACTGCTTTAAACCCTGTTTAAGATGAACAGTAATATATTAGTTCAATTTTTTAAAAATTATAATATAGAGGAAGATACCATTTCCAGTATGGCTCCATTCAAGTCCTTTCAGATTCAGTGATATAGTAGCAGGTAAGGCTTAATCATTTTGGGTTCCCATCTGGCTAGAAATGTTAGTATTTCTTCAGCACACTGAGTACCTTCTACTTTCATTCTCATCTTCAAGTATGTAATTGTTGGGTTTTGGTTGTTGGATGCCTTTATTCAAAATGTTTTCACTTTAGAAACTTTCAGGGTAGCTATGCTGCTTTCCTAGCAACAGAAATTCAACTCCCTAAGATTCAGTAAAGGTTTTATGAGCGCAAGAGGGAGATACCATTGCCCCTGAAAATGGCTGATCGTGTGAACTTGATGACACATTTTTGGTGTTCTGAGCAGATGTCATGGTGATCATAGAAAGGACATTTGAAGCATAAGGGAATAATTTGAATACAAAATCATGGCTAGCATTGGGAAAAATAAATCTCTCATTGAAAGTATCAGAAATGAGTAGGTGCCAAGAAGTGTTCCACAGAAAGAGAATGCAAAGGCAAACCTGGTATTTTAAACTTTATGAAACTCACTGCTTTCACTGTGACAAGTGAGAACACTGAGACAAAAGAAAAGGCATGGTTGTCTCAAAGCACACAACTATAATAAAACTGATACTAGAAAACTAAGAAGACACCATAGCATAGCAGTTGAATAAACAAATTAGATATCTAAAGACAATCTGGATTTGAATCCCAGGCTTCATAGTCTTTAGTTCTGAAAACTTTGAAAATATATTTCATCCCTATGAACTTCAGTTTCTTTATTTACTGAAATACATTTAATAATACCAGTAGCTGAGAAAACTGTGCTAATTAAATGAGATAATACAGGAAAAGATCTTGGCACAGATACTAAAATCTAGTAATTGAACAGTAAAATTTAACCAGTGTGGGAACCCGTGTTATAGGCTCCCATTACTGGTCCCTTTCCATTGCACTACAGTAATTGTACCAAATAACTAATATTAAATGAGTATTTGAAATAAAAGAAGCAAAATGTCTGCATGGAGGTTCTAGCAAAATATATATAAAGAGAGAGAGAGAGAGAGAAAGAGAGAGAGAAAGAGAAATTATTTCCTCAGTAAGCCTCATAATTACTGAGGAAGTAAGTAATTCCATAATTTTAAAAATGTTAACAATTTAAACAAATTCCAGTAGTAGACTCTATCTTTTCAGCTCCAACTCTAAGTGACTGTATCTAAACTACAATTAATTAATTTATTTAACAGCAGTGTGATGGATGCTGAAGATGGTGGTCACAAAAATAACTCTAAGTTGTCAAGCCATGCTTGTCTCCTGCAAGTTATGCTTGTGAAATAGGAAGAGACTTAGAGATTTAAAAATATTGTAGCATTTGCCTGTGGGAGGGTTTTGACTTAAAAGGACCTACTTCATGATTGTCACTATGACCATCATGTGACTGAGTGGCTTAAAGAGTAGATATTTGTATTATCGCAGCTCTAGTGCCTGGAAGTCTAAAATCCAGGTACCATCAGAGTTGGTTTCCACGGAGAACTCTTTCCTTAGCTTGCGGATGGCTGCCTTCTTGCTGCCTGTTCTCATGGTCTTTTCTCTGTGCCCGTGGCTTCCTGGTGTATCTATGTGTTCTAAGATCATCTTTTTATAAGGAAGCTAGTCAGATTGGATTAGGGCTCACCTTACCTGCCTCACTGTAACTTAATCACTTTTTCTAAAGTCCCATCTGCAAATACAGCCATATTCTCAGGTACTGGGGTTTAGGATGTCAAAACATGCATTTTTCAGACACAATTCCCGCCATAACATTCCACCCTCAACTCCTAAAATTCATGTTCTTCTCACATGCAAAATACATTCAGCCCCGGCCGGGCGTGGTGGCTCACGCCTGTAATCCCAGCACTTTGGGAGGCCGAGGTGGGCGGATCACAAGGTCAGGAGATCGAGACCATGGTGAAACCCCGTCTCTAATAAAAATAGAAAAAATTAGCCGGGCGCAGGGGCAGGCGCCTGTAGTCCCAGCTACTCGTGAGGCTGAGGCAGGAGAATGGCGTGAACCCGAGAGGCGGAGCTTGCAGTGAGCCGAGATTGCGCCACTGCACTCCAGCCTGGGCGACAGAGCGAGACTTCGTCTCAAAAAAAAAAAAAAAAAAATACATTCAGCCCCATCCCAACAACCCCAAAATCTTAACTCATTCCAGCATCAACCCTGAGTCCCGAAATCTCATCTCAACATCATCTAAATCAAGCGTGGATGACACTTCAGGTATGATTCATCTTGAGGCAAAGTTCCTCTCCAGCTATGAGTCTGTGAAACCAAAAAAAGTATCTGCTTCCAAAATGCAGTGGTGGGATAGGCATGGGACACACATTCCCATTTTAAAAGAAAGAAATCAGAAAGATGGAAAAGGTCTTGGGTCACAAAATCTGGTTGTTTAAAAGTATGTGGCACCTCCCCATTCTCTCTCTTTCTCCTGCTCCAGTCACATAACACATGTCTGCTCCCCCTTTGTCTTCTGCCATAACTGTAAGTTTCCTGAGGCGTCCTTAGTCATGCTTCCTGTACACTTGTGGAACTGTGAGCCAATTAAACATCTTTTCTCTATAAATTACTCAGTCAGTCTCAGGTAGTTCTTTATAGCAATGAGAGAATGGACTAATACATCCACGCACTTTATAAAGGGTAATCTGCTTTACTCGATGTCCACAAATTTAAATGTTAATCTCATGCAAAACACACCTTTACAGAAATATCCAGAATAATGATTGATTGAATATGTGGACACCATGGTCTAATCCCATTACACATAAAATTGATCATCACACACTATTAATGTGTTTTCTCCACCAATGAATAAAGTTCTAAGTAGATATAATTTCTACGTGTGATTTTTATAAATTAAAAGTGGCTTTTAATAATGAGACAGTATATTTTATATAAGCAATTTATTTTAGTATATTAGCTGTGTGTGTGTATATATATATATATTTATACTGAATATCCACGATTGAGTGACTTTGTGACAAAACGTGTGACTATTTAATTGAATACTAATATTACTATATATTCAAATTTAATTCTAGCCCATTTTGAGCTCAAAGTACATAAATATGTAAGCCAAAGTTATGTTATCTAATTAGGAATAACAAAGATAGTAAAATATTTTATACCAAGGATACATAAGTCAATTGAGCCTTGTGTTATGGAGCAATTTGTAACTCTGCTAAAGGAAACTGAATATGACTGATTTCTTGATAACATATAGGATAGGTTGTGTTATTACAATCTTAATTACAATTTCTTCCTAAGTAAAATCTGCACCAGCCTCTCCAAATATCTTGCTTTTCATTGAACATTTTATGTTATTTTTTGATATGGTTTGGCTGTGACCCATCCAAATGTCAACTTGAATTGTAATAATCCCCATGTATCATGGGAAGGGACATGGTGGGAAATAATTGAGTCATGCGGGTGGGTTTCTCCATGCTGTTCTTGGAAGCTTCCACATGGTGTTCAGCCTGTGGGTGTAGAAAAGTCAAGAATTCAGAGGATGTATGCAAATGCCAGGATGTAGAGGCAGAAGTTTGCTGCAGGCGGTTCCCTGTGGAGCAGAAGAGAAATTAGGAGTTGGAGCCCTCACAGAGATTCCCCACTGGGGTACTGCCTAGTGGAGATATGTGAAGAGGACCACTGTCCTCCAGATCCTTGAATGGTACATCCACCAACAGCTTGCCCTGTGTGCCTGGAAAAGTCACAGACACTCAACAGCAGCCCATGAAAGCAGCCAGGAGGGAGGCTGTACCCAGCAAGCCACAGGAGTGAAGCTGCTGCCCAAGATCATGTGGACCTACCACTTGGATCAGTGTGACCTGAATGTGGGACGTGGAGTCAAACAAGATCATTTTGGAGCTTTAAGATTTGATTGTCCCCTTGAATTTCAGACTTCCATAGGGCTGGTCGCCCCTTCATTTTGTCCAATTTCTTCCTTTTGGAATGGGTGTATTTACCCAATGCCCGTACCTCCACTGTATCTAGAAAGTAACTAACTTGCTTTTGATTTTACAGGCTCATAGGTGGAAGGGAATTGCATTGTCTCAGATGAAACTTTGGATTGTGGACTTCTGAGTTAATGCTGAAATGAGTTAAGACCTTGGGGGACTGTTAGGAAGGAATGAATGATTTTGAAATGTGAGGACATGAGATTTGGGAGTGGCCAGGGGTAAGATAATATGGTTTGGCTGTGTCCTCACTCGAATCTCACCTTGAATTGTAATAATCCCCATGTGTCACAGGAGGTGCTTGGTGGGAGGTAATTGAATCACAGGGGTGAGTTTTTCCCTTGCTGTTTCATGATAGTGAATAAGTCTCATGAGATCTGATGGTTTTATAAAGGGGAGCTTCCCTGCACATGCTCTCTTGCTGGCCACCATGTAAGACATGCCTTTGCACCTCATTCACCTTCTACCATGATTGTGAGGCCTTCCCTGCCATGTGGAACTATAAGTCAATGAAACCTCTTTTCTTTATAAATTATCCAGTCTCAGGTATGTCTTTGTTAGTAGCCTGAGAACAGATTAATACATTTTTTGATTTAATAACTTTTCAAATTATGCTTGTTTTGTTTGTAATATATTTGTCACTCTTCCTAGTTAACTTTTTCCTGACCTTTAATATTCAGCTCATGCATTATTTTTCCACAAATGTTTTGTCAATGTAGTCCCTCTCTTTTTTAGACCTGTATAACCTTTCAGCCCATACCTCATTTGGAGTATATATCATTTTTATTGCAAATACTTTTTATATATTGAATTAATAAGAATTTATTTTTATTGCTATTGACCCAACTTCGGTAGACAGTATGTTGACCATTGCTTACTGATGTATGCACTGCCTTTTTTCCTTATTAACAGGACCCAGATTTTGTTCATAGTGTCAGTCTGATGAGTATGAACATATATTTGGCCTTCATTTTTCCCTATTTCTTTCTGTATGGAATATGATCAAGGTATTTAAGTGTGAGGAAGCTGAACATGGACAAGAGTTAACTTGTAAGCATGAGACTGAAAGAAACATGCTAAGAACAACGGGTCAAAAAGAGAGGAGTGTGAGGCATTGATGATAATGTCTCCTATAGATCCATGGTTGAAAAATCTATCCCAAGATTTCTTGTTGCTTGTGAAAATATGAACTGAATCTTCACTTTTCTGTTATTTGTAGTCAATATGATCCTGACACATATACTGACTCAAAATGAAGAAAAAAGTAAAAAAAGAATTGGTTTAAATTATTAGATATATTTTAAAACTATATATAGATATATACACATATATACACACACAGAGAAATGTATTTCTCTGATTTCCTCTGTCATACTATTTTGCACATGGACTTTCATCCTTGCAACTAGCAAAATGGCTTATAGAATTTCCAGGTTTATATCTATCTGGTCTAAAACTCTGCAAAAAGTGAACTGTATTTTCTTGATCATTTTAACATAAATCTCTGAACTTACAGATTCCCATGTCCATTGTCCAAACATCCACTCTTATGAAGGAATGGAATACATGGATTGTTGTAGATATAAAATACGATTTTTTTCTCCAAGCAAAATCAGGCTGTGAAGACTATACAGAGAACAATGGGTGCTGAAAGAATGTCAATAAATGTTCATTAAGTATATTGATCTAAATTTCTGAAAAATATAAATTATTTCTTCTATGAATCCTGCATCTACACTGTGTGATTTACAAAGAATACTATTATGATGCAGAAAAATTGTGAGAGTGGAAGGGATGAAATGAGACAAAGAAAAACAGAGGAATGAAGAGGAGGAGGAATAAAAGATAAAAAAGAGAGGGTTTCATGACTACGCTTTTCCAGGTTTTCTGTCCAGAATCTGACTAATTATTTTTATATTTTTTACTTTGTTTCTCATTGCTTTAATTTCCTGTGTTCAATAATAGGATTGAAGGCAGGAGAATTTCTGCTCAGTTACTCACACAAAGAGTCTGGATAATGCAATTATGATAACATAAGAATGGATTTGAGAGTTTACTGACACATTGAATTTGATTATCTCTCTTATTCACTTGATTCGCTTGTTTTATTTTCTTTTCTCATAACTGAACCAGGAAGAAGCAGTTATCTCTAGAGAGTGGTTATTACGTTTTTGCCTAATATTTTTAGAGTCAAGTAATTCACAATTCTGATAAGGTTGGGAGCTTTTGAGATGTTGAAATGATTGCCAGAAACAAACTCATTTAAGGAGTCCCTATTCTCATGTCACAAGTCATTAATTCAATAAACTAACGTCAGATCTTGAATATTTACCTAACCATCTAGAGCCCATTATTACAATCAAATCTAACCACGTGACCTCCAATGTTTATGGACAGACTGGTGTGCATAACCTTAATTCCACTCAGCATGCAGCGTCTCCCAGCTTGCTACTGAAAGGATAATTGTCATGGTTTTATCTGGGTAAGTGTGGGAATAGATCCAAATTATATCTCTTTCAATATTTACCAAAAAATCCAGAGAGAAAAAATGAATGTGAGTTCTTATTTACATTTATGCTATGCTGCATAATTCCAAGCCATTAAATAGCCAAATCCAATGGTCGACACTACAAAAATGAACTATTTTACAATTAGACTAAAACATATTATTCATATAGATTGATAATCTAAGATTTGAGACTTAAACAGAAGGATACTTCTGGAGGAATTTTTTTTTTCAAAATAAAATGGATTTGTTATATATCTAAATAATATACTTGAGGCTAACAAAAGAGAACATTGCTTCTATCCATAAATGGAAGATCTTTTACTGAGAAAGTTTGGTAAATATTGGGTACAAGTAAAGGAGTAACTGAAGCATTATTACACATGAGTGGAGATACGATTTTGTGATTCTATATTTTAGGGCTAGGTTTATAGTAAAAGAATCCTTAGTAAAATCCATAAATGTTAGGAATAATCAATATTTAAAAACAACAAAATTAATATTTATATAGTACCTGCTCTGTGACAGGCCTTACTAAAATGGTTTACGTACAATGACCCAATTCAACTACTATGTGCATTCTTTTATCTGCTCATGTTAGAGATGAGAATGGTTATTATAAAATCTCAGATTATTGGCTGGGTGAGGTGGCCCACGGCTATAATTCCAGCACTTTGGGAGGCCGAGGCAGGTGGATCACCTGAGATCAGGAGATTCAGACCATCCTGACCAACATGGAGAAACCCCGTCTCTACTAAAAATACAAAATTAGCCAGGCGTGGTGGCACATGCCTATTATCCACAGCTACTAGGCAGGCTGAGGCAGGAGAACCGCTTGAACCTAGTATGCAGAGGTTGCTGTGAGCTGAGATCGAGCCATTGCACTACAGCCTGGCCAACAAGAGACTCTGTCTAGAAAAAAAAAAAAAAAAAAAAAAAAAAACTCAGATTATCAAAAAACAAGCACATGAGGTCCTACTATGAACAAAACACTGTACCAATTCCAAGGGTATAAAAGTGTGTTATTTATTGATTCAGGAATCCATAAGATTTGTATGTCTACTGTGTACCAAGACAGGGTCCTGAGCACTGGAATAAGTTGAGTGTGCAATGGAGATTAGTCACATGTGTAAATTTCAGTACAGCATCATATATGTGGTATAGAAGACAAAAACAATTATTTGAAGCACAACTATGGGATCAATTATACTCAGGGAGGCTTCATGGAGGAGGTAACATTAGAATGGAGTGTGGAAGGATAAATAAAACTTCATTAGTTATAGAAAGAGGATACATTCATTCTATATCAGAGTTTCTGAAGGTTAGCACTATTGACATTTCGGAACAACAAATCTTTGCTGGAGCAGAAGGAGGAGGAAGGCTATTTTAGGCACTGCAGTATACTTAGCAACATGTCCGCCCTCTGCCCACTAAGTGCCAATTGCAGCTGTCATAAGATCAAAAATGTCTCCAGACATTTCTAAATATTCCATGGGTATGGGGTCACAATGGATCCCAGCTGAGAACTGCTGTTGTACAGAAAAACATTTCCAAAATCAGAGTTCCAAAAACAGAGGTTCATCAAGGCCATTAATTCTAAAGAAGATGGGGAAAGAGGATGCCAGGCAGAGAGGTACAGAGACAAGTTAAGGTCACATACAGAAAAGCCAGATAGCTACACACAGCGAGTTATACATAATCTCATAGATAACTGAGAACCAAAGAAAAGCCACATAATCAGATTGGCTACATGAGGAATTAACTTGGACAATTCTGTGGAGAAGAGCCTGAGTTAAAGGAATAATACTCCATGCCTCAAAAATACACTTTCTGAAATATTTTGGAATTGGGAACTTCTTCTTATTTTGTCTTATTATTAATAACGTAAGTGAAAATGAATGGCGTGTTCCTATCAGTTCAGGCTAGATGGGTTTTTATAAATAAATGCATCAAATACACTTAAAAATTATCATCATCACCATCATTATCTTAGTCCACAAATATTTACTTACAGACTATAAGCAAGCTGCACTAAGTCTTCATCTTCATAGATATGTGAAATGTTCAGGTCTCCCTGTCAACATAAAAGAACTATCTAATACAAGTAAACACTTCCTTATACAATACAATTATAGTTAAAGGCATAATATATTTATCTGTTAGTGCTGCTTCTAAATTGCATTTTCCATATTGTCTTCAAAATTCTCGGAAAGTCCTATTATTCCCCTAGGTATTATTCTCAATACTGCCTTTTTTTCTTGACAATTTTCCAAATGTGAGATTTCTTTCTTCTTGCCTCTTCTGAAGATTACAAATGCCATGACCCCGATGATCCTGCACAGAGTGTTTCTTGTGTATATCATGACAACTGTAACAATGCAGGCTGTCGAACTCGCCCCAGTCAGGAAGCCACCAGAGAGTATCCCAGGAATTTTGATATTTATTGCATACCTATGGCATACAACTTTATGAGTGCAATTCTGTCTGGTCAGAAATGTTGAAGCAAGTAAGAACACAACAAGAACTCTCTCAAGTAATCTCTCACTTAATTTGAAAGGTAAATGCAGATATGTAGATTGTGTGTGTGTGTGTGTGTGTGTGTAATACTGTGTGAGAAATTATATGAAAGCATCTAGGGTATTCACCTTGTTCTTACTCCTGTCCCTCTGTTGAATTTATCTCATGCCTAAAATAAACTCATTCCACTTTCCCCATTCAATATACTTAGGTCATTTAAAATCTTAGTGAGTTAGACCATTCATTTTTAGAACATATCATTTCTATTTAATGCAGGAATAACCCCAGAACCAGATCATTCTGTCTCAGAACCCCATACCAGAACTCAGAGTTTCTGGGTTCAGTGACATTTGCTAAATATCCCCTGAGTAGGGTGTCACAATTGATCATACTTTGGATGATCAATTTTAATATATAATGACAAGGTAAAAAAAGAAGCATATTGCTCTAGTCTTCCCCTGTGCTTTGGTCATTGAACACTGATCCTAAATTCATGAAAACCCAAGTTGTCTTTCTTAATTTGATCTTCTATTTAAGGTATATAATTCCAGTGTTTTTTGGAGTCTGGCTGTGTTAGCCATCGTATTCTCTATTTAAGCCTCATGTCATCTGTCAATATGGGGGGAAAAAACAACAAAATAAAATACAAAGAAAATAGACTTTTATACCTTACTCAAGTTAGGGCTGAGTAATAAGCCCAATGTGATGCTCCGCCGAGAAATATTAAGACCTAAAATAATTATTACCAATCTCAGTGTTACCAAAAGTGAACCAGAAAATTGTGTGTTTACTGCAAAAGAACAGTAGGTGCTTTCAGGAAAAAGAACTCTACCTGTGTCACTATCATTAACAACAGTGACTTCACCACAAGTGTCAGTTGCAAAGTTGGCTTCAGTGTCAGATACAATCATTGTGGAGAGGTGGTTTCCCTTGTTACAACCACTTCTGCTGACTCCATTACCACTACTCATGTATTTTTTTTGTAGGTCATTTGTTTCATATTTATATGAGTGTGAATATGTTTGTGTGTTGCTCTTCAAAGCCCTATTAATATCCCCCAAAAGAGTCCTATCTAATTGTAACTTTTTGTTCACTGACCCACCTTTCTTATTCACCCTTCTTTGTTACTTCTCAGTCTCTAGAAACCACTGTTCTACTCTCTGCTTCTATGATAGCAACTTTTCCATTTTCATTTCATATACAACTGAGATCATGTGTATTTGTCTTTCTGTGTCTGGTTTACTTCACTTAACATCATGTCCTCCGAGTTTATCTATTTTGTCACAAATGACAGTATTTCATTCTTTTTTATGACTGAATAATATTCCTTTGTCTAAATAAACAACATTTCTTTATTCATTCATCATTGGAAACATTTAGGTTGATTCTAAATCTTGGGTATTGTAAATAATTTTGCAATAAATGTAACAGTGCACATACTTCCTCAACATATGGAAATCATTTTTTAAAATATATGCCAAGTAGTGAGATTGCTAGATTATATGGTATTTCAATTTTCAGTTTTTTTGAGGTACCTCCATACTGTTTTCCACAATCACTCTACAAATTTACAATCCTACCAATGGTGTGCAAGTGTTCCTTTTTCTCCACATCTTTGCCAACAGTTGCTATCTGTTGCCTTTTGGTAATAGCCCCTCTAACTGCTATGAGGTGGAATCTCATTGTGGTTTTGGTCTGCATTTCCCTGACGATTAGTGATATCGAGCTTTTATTCATATACCTGTTGGCCATTTGTGTGACTTTTTTCTATTAAGGTCTTTTGCCCAATTTTAAATGAGGTTATTATTATTATTATTATTTTCTATCAAGTTGTTTGGAAATGGATCTTTGCCCAGCCCAACATCGTCAACATTTCCCCAGTGTATTCTTCTAGTTGGTTTATAGAGTGAACTTTTACATTTAAGCCTTTAATTCATTTTGAGTTGGGTTTTGTACATGGTGAGAAGTAGGCATCTAGTCTCATTTATCTGCATGTGGATATAAATTTTTTCCAGCACCATTTACTAAAAAGACTCTATTCCCTCTAACGTTGGTTCTTGGCTTTTGTTAAAAATCATTTGGCTATAGGTGCATGAATTTATTTCTGAGATCTTCTTGTTATTCCATTGGTCTATGTATCTGTATATCTTGTTGAGAATATTTGCATCTGTGCTCATCAGAAATACTGGCCTGTAGTGTGGTTTCGGTTGCTGTGTCCGCATCTGATTTTGGACTCAGAGTAATTCTGGCCTCATAAAATGAATTTGGTTGTATTCCCTCTTCTTCAGTTTTCTGGAGTGATTTGAGAAAAACTGGTATTAGCTCTTCCTTAAATGTTTGGTGGAATTCAACAGTAAAGCCATCAGGTTCTGGGCTTTTTTTTTTTTTTTTTTTTTTTTAGAAGACATTTTATTACTGATTTAATTTTCTAATTCATTATTGGTCTATGTAGAATTTTTACTTCTTCACGATTTAAAATTGATAGGTTGTATATATTTAGGAATCTATTAATTTCTTATATGTTACCACATTTGTTGATCTGTAGTTGTTTATAATAAACTATTGTGACTCTTGGTATTTCTGTGTCCATTGGAATATCTCTTTTTCTATCTCTGATTTCATTTCTTCGAATATTGTTTTCTTTTTCTTAGTCTACCTAAAAGCGTTTTGATTCTGAATTTTTTTTCTAAAAGAAAAACCAACTCTTCATTTTGTTGATCTGTTAATATATTTTTAAGTCTCTATTTCATTTATATTGGCTCTGTGCTTTTTATTATTTCCTTCCCTCTATTGATTTTGGGCTTAGTTTCCTTTTATTATTTTTTTTACTTTCTAATTCCTTGAGGTACATCATTAGGTTGTTTTTTAGAAGGCTTTTTTTTCTTATTAATATAGGCATTTATTTCTATAAACTTACGTTTTTCCGTGTCTCATAGGTTTCTGTGTTATGTGTTTCCACTCTCATTTGTCTCATGAAATTTTTAAGTTTCTTTTTAAATTTATCACTGGCCTATTGGTTGTTTAGAATCACGTTGTTTAATTTCCAAATCTTTGTAAAGTTTCCAAAGTCTTCCTGTTTTAATTTTATACCTTGTGGTTGGAAAAGATACATGATATGTTCTCTATTGTTTAAAATTTGTTGTGAATCATTTTATGGCCTACCGTACGACTTATCCTGGAGAATGTTCCATGTGCAGTTGAGAAGAACATGTACTCTGCAGCTATTAGATGGAATCTTTTGTGAAAGCCTATTAGGTCCATATGGTCTATGGTGCAGATGAAGTCCAATATTTCTTTGTTGAGTTTCTGTTTAAATTATCTGTCCATAGTTGAAAGTGGGGTAAAGTCACCTGCTATTATCGTATTGCGGTCTGCTTCTCTTTAGTTCCAGTAATACTTGCCTTATATATTTGGGTGTGCCAGTGTTGGGTGCATATATATTTATAATTATTACATTCCGTTGTTGAAATTATTCCTGTATTATTATATAATGACTTTTTATCTTTGTTTTTATAGTTTTTGACTTAAAGTCTATTTTATCTGAAATAAGCATGAATACTTCTGCTTGCTTTTGGTCTCCATTTTCATGGAATTTCTTTTATCCCTTCACGTTCAGTCTATATTTATCTTTAATGGTAAGAGTCTCATGTAAGCTGTATATAATTTGATTTTTTAAATTCATTTGCCAGTCTATATCTTTAAGGGAAATTTAGTCCACTTACTTTCAAAGTTATTACTGTTAGTTCAGGATTTACTCCTGTCATTATACTAATGGTTTTGTCCTTGTTTTTTATTTCCTTTGTTTCTTTTTGCATTCTTATTGTTTATCTTTGTGTTTTGGTAATTTTCTGTAGTGACAAGTTTTGATTCCTTTCTACTTCTCCTATGTGAATGTGCTCTAATAGTGAGTTTTATAATTTTGCATGCTTTTATGATGATGATTATCATATTTTCACATCCAGATACAGGACTCCCTCAAGCATTTCTTTTCAGGCCACTCTAGTGCTGATGAGTTTTCTTAGTTTTTGCTTGTCTGGAAAAGACTTTTATTTCTGCTTTTTTTCTTCTATCTTTTAATTGTTGAAATCAATTCATTTACATTCAAGGTTGTTACTGATAGGTAAAAATTGCTTCTGCTATTTTAATTTTTTTTCTGGGTATTTTATAGATTCTTTGGTCATTTCCTCCTCTCTTGTTTACTTCTGTGGTTTGGTGGTAATGCTGCCATGCTTTCTTTTCTTTTCTTTCTTATTTGTACATCTTCTGTAGTTTCTTTCTTTGCAGTTACCATGGAACCAACATAAAATGTCTTGTAGTTATAATAAACTATTTTAAGCTGATAACAACTTAGTTACATAAAAATATTCTAGACTTTTTTCCCTGCCTCCCCACAGGTTGTATTTTTGTTGCCTTAATTTACATCTTTTTCTATTATGTCTTCCTTAGCCACTAATTGTAGCCATTGTTTATACCATTTTGACTTTAAACTTTCATACTAGAGGATTGCCCCATTCTGGTACTGGTATATTTTGAGTTTCATAAGGAATTTATCTCTACTAATGAGTGTTTTGCTTTAATGTGTTCTGGTGATAGTAATTACCATCCTCTTATCTCCAGTTGTAGCACTACCTTAAGCATTTCTCATAAGGCCAGTCTAGTGATAATGAACTCATTCAGCTTTTATTTGTTTAAGAAGGTCTTCATTTCTTCTTTATTTCTGAAGGACAGCATTGCTGGGTATATAGTATTCTTGACTAAACTTTTTTTTTTTTTTTAGCACTTCAAATATATCATTTCATTGTCTCCTGGCCTGTGAGGTTTCTGATAAGAAATCTGATAGTCTCATGAAGATTCCTTATATATGACTTGATACTTTGCTATTATAGCTTTTATAATTCTCTCTTTGCTTTTGACTTTTGACAGTTTGATTATAATGTGCCTTAGGATCCTTTTGGGTCTAATCTAATTGATAGATTTATACTTTTTGCATCTTAAAGCTCATACTACTCCCAAGACTTGAAAATTTTCACCTATTATGTTGTTAAATAGTCTTTCTATGCCTTTTTCCATTTCTTTTGTCTCTGTTTCTTAGAAAACATGTTTGCTTAATGACGTTCCATAAATTCCACTGGATATCTTCATTACTTTTTATTTCTATTCCTTTCCCACCCTCCTGGACAGGGTTATTTCAGAACATCTTTCTTCTCGTTTAAAAATGATTTCCTCTGCTTGATCCAGTCTGTTGTTGAAACTATCAGTTGTATTTTTATTTTTAATTTCATTCATTAAATTCATCAGCTCAAAGATTTATCTTTGGTTCTTTCTCATGATATCTATCTCCGTTGAATTTCTCATTCTGATTTTTTTTTCTGATTTTATTGCATTGTTTGTATTCTTCTGTATCTTTCTGAGTTTCATATTTTGAATTCCTTTTCAGATATTCTGTAAATATCCTTTTCTTTGAGGTGTATGACTAAAGTCTTACTATCTTGTTTTAGGAGTATCATATTTTCTTGTTTTATTATGTTTCTTGTGTCCTTATGTTAATGTCTGTGCATCTAGTGAAACAGTCTATTTTTTCTATTTTATGGAGTAGCTTTTGTAGGGCGAGACTTTTTTCCTATAGAAGGGTCCTAAAATGTCAGCTGAGTATAATGCAGTAGTTTGCTTGTGGGTTTACTAAGCCTGGTTTCCATGCAGTTTCTTCAACTGTAATAGTCATCTGTAATGCCTGTGGTTTTTCTCAGTGGTCAAGGCTGTGGATATTGTGACAGTGGTGGTGTGATTTTGCTTGTAGCTGGGGCACTAGATTGATTGTGGTTTCAGAGTTGTGCAAGCTTTATGGGCTGACAGACTGTGCAATAGGCTCTCTGAGGAGGAAAGGCCACCCCTGGACTGTAAGTCCAGATATGCAAGGGCATAGGAACAGCAGATCAGGTGTCTGTGCAGTAGGATTCCCCAGGGAGGCAAGCCACCACCAGACTAGCTGTTAGGCCAGGCTTGGGTGCACATGCGCATGAGGCCTTGGCTAGCTTTTCAGTGGCTGCCCTACTGTGCACTTTCATCTGATCCTCAGTGGAGTGTGTGCAAGGTGGGTATGGACAACAAGGCTCAGTTTTGTTGTTGTTGTTGAGCCTAGACTCCAGTCAGCCATGATTGTGCTGCTGTAAACAACTGCATGAATGTCATGACATAATGGTGGGGCTTTTGGGATGAAGATTTAGTGACTACTGATGACCAGTACAGCACATACTCTAACAGTAGGTTTAGTTTCAAGATGATTCTGTGCTGTAGCAGCTTAGTTCACAGCGGTGGGAGTGTGCTTAATATAGGCTCTAACTCTGAGGAAGTTCAGCCATGTAAACTCCCACAACTCTCCAAACTGAATTTGGGGCCTGAGGACTGGAAGACTCTCCTTTAGCAAGGATTGCTGACATCTGTGGTGGCAGTGGAGACTTCTAGGGGTCTCCATCTTAGCTTTTTATTGCAATAACAAGTACCCCCTGACTCCAAGCCAATTCTAGCAGGGAAGACAATGTGCCACAGTCAGGGTGTCTTGTTTTCTTCTCTACGATGCTAACCTGAAATTCCATGCTCCATAGGAATTTTGCTACTCCTCTGGTTCTCTCCAGCACACTTCCTCAGTAATTTCAGTCAAGATCTATTTATTTATCTGTTGCTTTGATCTCCTTTATTTTGTGGTGGGTGATAAGCATCAGGCAACTCCAGTTGGCTAACTTAGTGATGTCACCTAGAATTTTAAAAATGTTTCTTGTTAAATATATTAGTCTCTTAAATCATTTTTTAAAATAAGTGGAGCTACAAACTGAGGCAATGCAGCTGTGCAAACTCCTGCCAATTTTAGTTTGAGTGTACAACAAACTAAAATTGTTACAACAATAGTAGTTTTTATAATTGCCCATGGATTTACCTTTATTGCAATCTTTTTTTATATGGCTTTGAGTTACTGTATAGCATACTTCATTTCACTATGCAGGATTCCCTTAAGCATTTCTTTTAGGGAAGTCCTAACGGTAGCAAATTTGCTCAGTTTTTTCTAAATCTGGAAACGTCTTAATTTTTTCCTCATCTTTGAATAACAGTTTTACTAAATATGTCTTTTTTCTTTTAGCACTTTGAGTATATTAGCTTGCTGCATCATGATTTTAAAAGTTTCTTATGAAGAAACTGCTGATAGTATTATTGAGAATCGTTGTATATAATTAGTCGTCTGTCTTGTTGCTTTCAAGATTCTTTGTCTTTGTAAATTTTGGTTATAATGTATGTTGGTGAAGGTCTCTTTGAGATCATCTTACATGGAGTTTGTTGAGCTTCTTGGATTTAATATTCATGTCTCTGATCAGATTTGTTGTGTTTTCATCTATTAGTTTTTGATTATATTTTCTCCTTTCTCATTTTCTTTTCCTTCTAGGACTCTCAAAATATGTGTTAGTTCACTTGATGATGTTTCATAGGATCCTTAACTTCGGTCAACCTTTTTCAATCTTTGTTCTTTCTTTTCTTTAGACTCAATAATTTTTATTGTCCTGTTTTCAAGTTCTCTGATTCTTTCTTCTGTCTGCTCAATTATGCCTTTGAATCTGCTATGGTTTGAACATGGTTTATTTTTCCTCTTCAAATCTAACATTGAAATTTGATCCCCAATGTTGGATGTGGGGCCTAATTGCAGGTGTTTGAGTTGTGGGTGTAAATTCCTCATCAATGGCTTTGTGCCATTCTCGTGGGCATAAGTTCTCACTCTTGGTTCCCAAAAGAGCTGGTTGTCTTCAAGAGGCTGATTCCTCCTCTTCCCTCTCTTGCCTTCTCTCTCACCATTCGATCTGCCCACACTCACTCCCCTTTCCCTTCTGCCATGAGTGGAAGCAGCCTGAGATTCCCATCAGAAGCAGATTTTGGCACCATGCTTCTTGTATAGCATGAAAAAAAAGATGAACCAAATAAACTTTTCTTTATAAATTGCCCAGCCTGAAGTATTTCTTTATAGAAACACAAATGGACTAAGACAAAATCCCATTAGTGAGTTTTTATTTGTTATTATATTTGTCAGCTTCAGAACTTTATAAAGTTTATTTTTAGGTTTTCTATCTCTTTAGGAATATTTCATTTTCTTCACTTTTGCCACATCATTTTTTTAGTTCTTTGAGCATCTTTAAGAGAGTTGCTTTAAAGTTTTGTCGAACAGACTTGCCATTAGTTCTAATTAGGGGTAGTTTCCGTTGATTTCATTTTTCCTTGAAATTGGCAATACTTGCCTCTTTGTAAGACTTCGGAAGTTTTTTTGATAAAAGATAGCTATTTGTATCTGATAATGTCACGTAATTCTGGAAATCAGATTTTCTTCCAGGGTTTGTGTTTTTTGTTATTCTTTGTTGTTTTGTATTATTGATTGATTGATTGATTGTTCTAGGCTGGCCCTGTGCCAGAATCAGTATGAGGTGTAAACTTAAGATCCTATCACCTATTTTCTGAGTCTCTGACTTTTCCTGGGTGTACACAGTCACTTTCGAATTTTCCCGATGGATGTAGCTGCTTTTGAATGTCCTACTCTTTAAGGTCTTACTCCTAAAAAGGGGAAAAGAGGAGAAAAAAATCCTAGCCCTTTAAATACCCCAAAAGTCATTTCAACGGGAAGGGGAGTGACTTGAAACAAAGACGGTAGGTGTGACAAAAATGGCTCCCATCTATTAAATCTCCCTTTATCTGATGAACTTTTGTCTCTGCCTGTCCACAACCAAATCCTGTGTCACTTCTCTCTGGAAATAAGCTCACAATAGCACTCCTTATTCATTAGCTATGTTTGATTTTTGTATTTTCTTGGGTTATTTTTGTCTTCTGGTTCTTTCATACTCTTCCTGGAAGTAGCATTTTTACTTCTGTGCTTTTTGAGAAAAATAATAATAATAATAATAATCTTACCAGGAGTGGGACTAAGGAACAAGGCTAGACAAAATACAAATCTCTTAAAATTGAAAGTTTGTATGTTTAATTGGGGAATAAGGGAGGCAAATAAATATTTTGATTTATAATTGTTTTGGTGAAGCCTACGTGTTCAGGAATACTCTTCTGTCATTTTTGGTATATACAATCAAGTTTCAGTTCTTTATGTCTTATAATTATATAATTTTATTACACATTTACAAACACTGACCTTTCTAAATGGCAGATTTTTCAATAATCAGAAGCTAGTGATGTAATAAGAAACACATTTTTAAAAAAGTAACAGGAATCTTAATGTTTCCAAGGAAACTTAAATAACCAGGAAGATGTTTTAGGAAGTAGCAAAGTTCATTTTGAAAATAGAAATAAAAATAAGAAGAAAAAAACTTTATTATAAATTTTAATAAAGTGACTTTGGAGTGTCTTTCAGTTCTATTAAATATAATTCTAACAAACGACTTCACTCATTTACATGATGAATGACTATTCACATTTAGTTCTTTTATTACTTCTAGCATGACAGAAAATAGCTCTTTTGCATGCTTCTTTAGAACTGGATTGTTTTTCCTTTTTCTATGGTTGTATAGGGTTTGCAATCTCAGTATGAAAAGATGACAGCTATTGTGAGTTTCTTAAGTGATAATTAGTTCTCTATGACAGTTTATTATGTTGCCACAGCTTATTAAAACTCTTCATTTTCATACAATTATCAAATTCACCACTGGAAGGCTACCTTCAAAATGGAAATTTGCAAGCAGGTGCTAATTCTTTGAAAAAAAAGACAGGAAAATGTTGGTTGGTAGGGTCAAATGGCAGATACAAAAGGGCACATAAGCACATAAGTACACATATGATTTTCTTTCCTTTTGTTAAAATATTTCCTTGGTTACTACATACCTTCTAGAAAATAAAATTAACAGTTTAATCTTCTGAATATTAAAAAAATTTGTAAAAGCAACTTTCTCCTTGTGGTTTTTTTTCTCTGTGTGTGTGTGCATGTGTATACCCAGCTTTGTGACACCATTCATTATACTTAGGAGCTTTAACACTGCTTACAGTTTCAGAGACTGCCATAATAATTTCTTATATTAAAAAGCTGATACTTTTTAAATTCTTTCTTATTGTAGACTAGAAGAATTAGTAATTTCTAAAACAAAACCAGTCAATTTTGGGGAAATTTTTTTATTTTATTTTATTTTATGGGAAGGTTTACTTTCTTGAAGGATTAAATGGAGAAACAAAGTTTGGCTATTAGAAAACTTGAAAGAGTTTTGACTCTTACCCCTTATGATAATGCTTCATTTGCATACATGATCTACTATTTATTTATCAAACCTGCATAGTCCTTATATTTTGCCAAATACTGTTATATGTGTTTAACAAATATTGATTCATTTAATCCTTATAATAATTGTATGAAAGGTAACTGTTACTACTCTAATTTCACAGATGAATAGTTGAAGCAGAGAGGTTGTTTATGATGCCACTCAGTGTACAAATGACAAAGATAAGATTTGAACGCAGGCAAATTAAAATCTTATTGTTCTCTATAATTGATAAAATTGGGGTACTCCACTGGAACTCTATCACTGCTAGATTTAGATTTATCTTAATCCCTTCAGTATTCCTTTAAATGGGTTCTTGATAATTCACTGACATCTTTTTTTAAAAACAATATAACGTGAACATTTTCTTTTTCAGTTTGAAATTTGCAGTGTCTGCCTACAGTTCATGGTATAAATTCCAGCAATTTTGTATATTGTTCATACTGTCTTGACACTTACCAGTCTATCCAGTTTATCTGTTGTAACTTTCTCTGCCCTCTCCAAAATGCCCATACTTAAGCAACAATAAGCCACATACAATTACCAGAACATTTCATGTTTGCATTTGTACTTACGTTTCCTATATTGGAAGCAGCTGATCTCTACTTAAACATTTGGGATGATTCTTTAAAACTCTATTTGAGTACTACCTTATATGTCAAGCCTTCTTTGAATTATTTAGCATTGTGTTTCTTGTTCCCTCATGTTGTTATTGTGCCTTGTAGATACCATTAGTAAAATAATCATTTAAAGTTACTGTTTTTACATAGGGATGTTTTTAACTCCACTTTATCTATACGATCCTTGAGGGTGGAAGCATGTCTTTGGTGTCTGCATATATTTCGAATAAGTGCTTCATAAATGATGGACATTTCCACAGGTCTGTTTTTCCTATGATATATCAGTTGAGAATGCAATCAGTGGCAAATAATAATATAACATAAACAGGGGCTAAATATTTTAGTTGGGTGATGTTGATGATTTAGCAACTCATGATGTCAAGGCAGGAATTCTGCTGAAATATGTGTGTGTGTGCCTTTGTTTTGTGTTTTTAGCTTATTTGTTATAATACAGCTGCCCAGTCCTAGACATCACATCCACATTTGGAACAGAGAGCAGGGACTAGAAAGCAGGGACTAGGTAGCAGTGCCAGCCTAGGGAAATTATGCCAGTATTCTATCAGAGGGCCTGATCTATCTTTCAAGAATGCAGACAATGCCTATTTAGCATTTCTAGCTTCTATAATGAACATGGACAATAAAAAAATTATTGGGAGTGGAAGTTTGGTGATCCAAACCTTAATGGAACAGCCATAATTTATACTTCAGTCATTAGGATCTATTCTGTCTACTGTCTTGCAATTCTCAGAATAATTTTCTTAGAATATACAGAAAGGAAGATATTTCATACATAGCAATTCCACAAAAAGGACACCCACTATCATCCTTCCAGGTGAACATTTACTTGTGTTAATTGGTCCAGTCTTAAAGGCCTGGTGGAAAGGAGACATGGCAGGAGAAATGAGAAGAGTGTCTGTGTGTATGAAAGAATGAGATGCACAGTAGCATAGATAACAGGGCAGATTCTTTTTTATAATTCTTTTAATATAATTAACACAATGTCCTGTTCAATGATTACTATAGTATTTTTAATAGTTTGGGGTGGAATACAGCCCAAAATATGCCACGTGACATTCTTCCTTGAAATCAGCTCTCCTATTGTTTTTGTAGAAGCTCTCTCTTATGTCATTGGAATAGCAACATTTCTGGTCTGGTCTTTATTCAGCTTAGGAATCTCTTTGAGAAGATATCAAAACAGGCATTTCTGTCAACTGACATGAAAACACTGAGTGAAGCAAATTTTCCCATGTAGTTGTCAGTTTACATAGTTAAATAGATCTAAGTCAGTGGTTTATTCTGCTATAGCATGTGTGGAGAATAAATTCAAAAGCATGTTTGGTATTTTTTAAATTTAATAATTTAATAAATTTAATAATAAAAATAACAATAGCTAATATTTACTGATTATCCATATTTTATGTCATTCACTTTATCTCTTTTAATATAGTACTTTGTTTTAAAAACCTTCACAACAATTCCATGTGATGTGTTTGGCTGTGCCCCCACCCAAATCTCACCTTGAATTGTAGTTCCTATAATCCCTCCAAATTATGGGAGGGACCTGGTGAGATGTAATTGAATTGTGGGAGCAATTACCTCCATGCTGTTCTCATGATAGTGAGTTTTCATGAGATCCAATGGTTTTATAAGGGGATTTTCCCTGCCTTCATTCTGCACTTCTTGCTGCCACCATGTGAAGAAGGATGTGTTTGCTCTACCTTCCGCCATGAGTGTAAGTTTCCTGAGGCCTCCCCAGCCATTCTGAACTGTGAGTCAATTAAACCTCTTTCCTTTATAAATCACCCAGTCTCGGGTATATCTTTATTAGCAGGGTGAGAATGGACTAATACACTATGGAATGGGAACTATTTTACATCAATTTTATAGATGTGAAAATTAAGACAGTAAGAAATCACTTACCCAAGATCATAAGAAGTCAAAGAGTAAAGCTGAACCAAAAGTTCGTATTTTATCACATTGTTTTAGCTTCTTGAAGCTGCTCTACCAAACTGCCACAAATATAGTACCTTAAAACAAAAATTTATCCCCTTACAGTTCTGAAACCACAAATCTGATAGTGTTAACAGGGCTGCACTGACTCTGGAAGCGCAAGAGAGAAATTTGTTTCCTGTTTCTTCCAGCTTCTGGTGGCTGCAGGCATGTGAAAACTCCCTCTGAGAGGGTAAGTCTCACCTGTTGAGGTTCTTAATCATGTTTTTCCCATATAAGGAAATCCTTACTATTTTACCATATCAGGTAATATTTACAGGTTCCATGGATTAAGAAGTGAATTCATCTTAGTGAGGCTATTTTTCAGCCTACCACACACATGCAATGAAGAATCCTCCAATACTGCTAAAGCGCAAGGTCATTCTGTGGAATCTGGTCTCTCTCTCTCTCTCTCTATATACACACACACACACACACATGCATATTAAAATAGAAAATATATTTCACGAGGAAAAAGTAATGATGGAAATCTAATTTACATAATTAGAATTTAAAAAGTACTACAAGAAACTGTTAGAAAATGATATCATTTAATTTAGATAATTTCTCACAAAACACAGAGAAAATGTTGTGCTGCTCCAAATCCCTTACACGAACGAAATGTGACTTTGAGTCAAGCTTGGGCTGTTAAGTGATACAGTATTCATTCCTGTGAACCAATTTGAAGAAAGATGGGAGAAAAATAGGGGTATGAAGATCGTGGATGTCTGTAATTGAAAAGGAAGGCATTCTTGAGGTCGGATGTGAGGACGCTACCTCCATGTATTAGTCAGGGTTCCCTATAGGGATAGAACTAAGTTTATTCAGGAGTTTATTAAGAACAAATAATAATAAAAGGGAGTTTATTCAGGAGAATTGACTCACACGATCACAAGTCCCATGATATGCCATCTGAAAGTTGAGAAGCAAGAAAGCCAGTAGTGGATCAGTCCAAGCCCCAAAACCTTAAAAGTAGGGAGGCCAACAGTGCATCCTTCAGTCTGTGGCCAAAGGCTTGACAACCCTGGCAAACCACCGGTGTAAGCCCAAGAGTCTAAAACCTGAAGGACTTGGAGTCTGATATTTGAGGGTCAGAAGCATCAAATATGGGAGAAAAGGAAGGCCAGAAGATTCAGCAAGACTGCTCTTCCAAATTCACCTGCCTGCTTTATTCTAGCTGCACTGGCAGCGGATTAGATAATGCTTACCCAGATTGAGGGTGAGTCTACCTCTCCCAGTCCACTGACTCAAAAGTTAACCTCCTTTGGCAACACCCTCACAGACACACCCAGGAACAATACTTTGCATCCTTCAGTCCAATCAAGTTGACACTCAATATTAACCATCACACTCCAGAAATGAACTGAAGACTTATGGGAGGGGATGGAGTGACTCTGTCTTCCTATTCTTTTCTGGAAGACTTAGATCATGTATTGACATCTCAAAGGAAGAAATGAAGTGGTGGCAACTTCTTCGGTGTTTTGTTTGTTTTTAAAAAAATCTGATCTATGTTTTGGTGAAGCCTCTGAATTAAGCAATGCTGTTTTTCATTTAGAGGTCTCCATTTCTTCACTGTGATATAGCTGTGTCCTAAGAAAGCCATGTGGTCAGATTGTGACGGGTATTTTTCTAAGTTTCTTTGTTAGTAAGGCCTACTGTCCATTTTTGTTTGTTTTCTGTTTGTTAATTTTGTTTTGCTTTATATTTTGTTTTTTCTTATAGTCATTTTTAATCTAAATGAATACTTTTACCTATCGTCTGATGTGGATATAATGTAGACATGTACTTTTAATAAGGACCCATCTAATTTGGAGACATTTTAGAGACATGGGTAAACACATTCATAAAGAGGCAATCACTAGGCAACTAGGTGAGCATTGTCATAATCTTTGAGTATCCAGGTGATCAAATAATGAAATATGTGTTTCCGTCTTCTAGAATTAAATCCTACACTTTAATTTATTGTTTAAGATACCTAATTATTCTACATCACCAAAACCTACGCCTAGATTTATATTTTTCTTTCACCAACCTGTTTATCTTTTACCCACATTAGCTCTATATGTCTACCTAGCATCAATCAATCATCTGTCTATCTATTTATCTATTCCTTTTGCTAAAATATCTGTTAAAGCTAAAATTCTATGAAATACTCATCCATCAGTCAAATAATTCATATGCATAATTTAGATAGAATAAATTCACAACTAGTGATGAAAATAAATGCTCTGAATGTTTTGTGAATTTAAAACCGTTGGGTTAATCATAGGACTTTACAATATGACATGATAATGTACTCATAGAGATTAAATTTTTAGAACTGCATTTCTTATGTCATCCATTAGCTATATAGAATAAAAGGATATATAGAGAATAATATATATACACACACACATCTGTATCTATATCTAGACATATATAGATATTTCTGTGTCATGTTTTTCTCTTTAAAGATTATTAATGAGTGAGTTATTTTTCTGCATCATAGTCAGTTTGAAATCACTATTTAAATTAATTATGACAGCCATATCAATTAGACATGAGAGATTTCTAAAGCTAATTAGAGTCTGAGAGTTTTTAATTTGACGTCTGTCTCTGTGTAATATGTGCTTTATGCATTAAATTAATGAAATTAAGCCTGCATCATTATAAATATCCACTTTCATAGTTCCATAAGTTTCACAATTACATGCCATATTTGAATGATAATTGAATGAAACTAAATAATTATGTTCACATCAGCACTGGTAGGATTTTAAGAATATATCTTTTACTTTTCACTCTCAAGTCTTGTTTCCCTAGCAGTACATAACTTGTCGCCAAGAAAACCTTGTCATTTTCAGAAAAAAGACAATGTAATAGAAGCTGTAGGAGAGATGAGCTTCATCAGAAGCATATTAATGTATTATAAAATAAGGTAATACCTGAAGACCAAAAAATGCATAAACTCTAATTAGTGTACAGTATAATATTTTACAAACTCTTCTATTTAATAGGACCATATTTACCTGGGAAGATTACCTGATACATTATACTCAATATAAATATAGAAAATGATTTGCTTTTAAAATAGGAAATTTGTCTTCTCTGCATATATATGTGTATATTTGTGTTTATATTAAGGTTGCATCACTGCATAATGTTTTGAAATAAAACTTTAACATATTCTGTGAAAATACATGTTTAAAGTGAAGAAAATAATTAATTTGCATGCAAATGGGACTAAAACATGATATATGAGAGGACTGCAACCCTGCCTTTAAGATTTGCTTGTGACATTTGTGTTTTAAAAGGCAATTAAAATTTAATTTGTCCTATGATGAAAAACAAATCCTTTTATCCTATTTCAGCAGTCTGAAAGGGTACAGACTCTATTACAAAGGTTCTATGGCTAAAGGTTCCTTGTGCCCTTGTGACCCCATGGTATGAAATTAAATGATAATCCAATCAAGGGATTGACATAAAAATAAGTCTGCACATAAACGATTATGAGCAGAAAGACAGTGGCTGAGAGAAAGGAGTCATTGCTCATGGTCTACCCGAAGCCTTTCAGAGTAAGGCTTTGTCTTTTTTGCAATTGCAAAAGTGTCCCAATGCATACGATTGGTTTGTTGAAATAGCTATCAGGAAATTCTGTCAGGGTGAGATTAGTGCAGAAAACCAAATGGGATGTTTCCAGGCCCTTACCTCTGAGGAATGAAAGAAAGAAGTGAAGAAAGAAGAAGTAAGTGATGAAGAGGAGGGAAAGGGGCTTTACTATAAGCTGAATTGATGAAATATGTCTAAATAGTATTTGGCAAGCTGGAAATACACCTGGTCTGTATAATTCTGTATTTTTCTTAGAATATTTGTAATGTATTATTTTTAATGATAGAAATAATCAATTAAGAATAAGCCATTCATCTAGCCAAAATATATATTATGCCTAGTTGACCTTATGTTTTCTCAAAGAAGGCTAGGGATTTGACCCTGGCTTAAGAACTAGGGCTAAATGAAAGTTAACAATTTTTAACAGAAGGAGTCCTGTTTACTGGAAAGTTTGTTCAGAAACATATGAGGATACTTTTCATTGCACCATGATGTGGCCCTCAACCTTCATTTAAGTTGTGGGGCAACTGACCGGGAGCAGTGGCTCATGCCTATAATCCCAGCACTTTGGGAGACCAAGGCTGGTGGATCACATGAGGTGAGGAGTCCGAGATCAGCCTGGCCAAAATGGTCTCTACAAAAAAAAAAAAAAAAAAAAAAAAAAAAAGGCTGCGTATGGTGGCCTGCTCTTGTAATTCCAGCTACTCAAGAGGCTGAGACGGAAGAATTGCTTGAACCTGAGAGATGGAGCTTGCAGTGAGCCAAAATTTTGCCACTGCACTGCAGCCTGGGCAACAGAGTGAGACTCTGGCTGAAAATAAATAAGTAAACAAACAAACAAACAGTGGGGCAGCTTTATTCAAAGAAGGAATTTTCCCATATTCATCACAACTAGGGAATATCTTTCCAAACACCCATTTGAGGAGAAAATATTTTAAATGATCTGGGTCTGTAATGTAACTCTCTTTTCATGTAAACAAAAGGACGTTTGCATGGGTTTAATATGCACTAAATTTTGGAGGAAGATTACTGTGCTCATTGAGGAGATATTTACTTTGTTGTGTTTTAATCTAGGAGGTTATTCAGTACTTCAGAATATCATCTTTCTTTTTTTTAGTAGCAGTGCTGCTTGTCGTATTTCAGTCACCAACACAACTATATCAGTCTGTCTTTATAGCTGATATACTCATGATATTTCTGTGTTTAGAAATAAGCACCAGGTGCACTTTGGGAGGCCAAGGAGGCTGGATCGCGAGGTCAGGAGATCGAGAGCATCCTGGCTAACATGGTGAAACCCCGTCCCTACTAAAAATACAAAAAAATTAGCCGGGCATTGTGGCGGGTGCCTGTAGTCCCAGCTACTCCAGAGGCTGAGGCAGAAGAATGGCGTGAACCCGGGAGGCGGAGCGTGCAGTGAGCTGAGATCGCCCCACTGCACTCCAGCCTGGGCGACAGAGTGAGACTCCGTCTCAAAATAAATAAATAAATAAATAAATAAATAAATAAATAAATAGAAAATAAGCATGGGGTTACTTCATTCTGTTTTTGTATAGTCACGATTATCTCTAAATTTTAAAATTACTTTATAATACATTTCTATTTTTTCTTTTTATAGAAGAGTTAGGGCATTCCATTTTTTATTTACTAACTAACATGGTAGGATATGTTATCCATAGATATATTTTTCAGGATACTAGGGCAGAGGGCTTTAGCAATGAAATAAAATCTATATTTAATAGGGTAATGGGACAGAGAGGGTCAATATTATGTACCAGGTGTTAGGTGTGTGTGATTGCTCTGAAATGCAGTGTTTGAGATCAAAACATCTCAAAGTTGGGTCCTAGTGGTAAAGCCAGCTTCACAAAACAAGGGATGGTGTGTTCTATCCACCACTTTGGGAAACTGAAAAAAGTGGAGTTCAATATTGAAAGAGTTGCAAGGTAAAGTTAGTATAGGATAGGATTATCTAAATTCAAGAGTTTTACATAATCCTAAAGGTAATTTTACCCAAGAAAATGAAGGCTTCAAGGTAGCACCTATCTTGCCTGTGAGGTATTGAGCACTGTAATACAAAAATGTATGTGATAGCAATAAAATCCTCCACATTCAATACCTCATAAGGTAAGTGTCTTCCAATTTTAATTAAAATGTCCATTCTTCTAAATATTTGAATTCCTCAATTTATGGAGTCCCTGAATTTTAATAATATTGGATACACAGAAGATATGTATAAAATATACTGGTTTTTGATGAACATATGGATATAACTCAGATATGATAGATTTGACCTCAAACTAAGTTAACAACTTATTAAGAACTGGGTTTTCATTGTGGAAAACAGTATGGCAATTCCTGAAAGACCTAAAAACAGAAATGCCATTCAAACCATCAACCCATTACTGAGTATATATATCCAAAGGAATATAAATAGTTCTATCATAAAGATATATGAACTTGTATGTTCATTGCAGCACTATTCACAATTACAAAGACATGGAATCAACCTAAATGCTCATCAGTGTTAGACTGGATAAAGAAAATGTGGTACACATATACCACCAAATACTATGCAGCCATAAAAAACCCCAAGATCACGTTTCTTGCAGGAACATGGATGGAGCTGGAGACCATTTTACTCAGCAAACTAACACAGGAACACAAAACCAAATACTGCTTTTTCTCACTTATAAGCGGGAGCTAAATGAGAATACATAGACACATAGAGGGTAACAACAGACACTGAGGCCTATCAAAAAGTAGATTCTGATGAATAAGCATTAATAATCTCTGTTTCCAGGATGAATGGCTAGTAATGGCAAAATAGAAAAGGGTTTGGAAATGTGATAGAAAAGAAGGCAAAAGTCCCTCAAAATAAACTTATTGGTTAAAAAATAAATGTGACCAGGCAAGTATCAATTTGATTTTACTAGCAACTATTAAAATGCCTCCATACACTATATTGTTCAGCTTAACATGGGACTTGTCAACATCAAAACCCAGTTACTTTTTTAAAATTTCACTTTTATTGTTAAGTTTATGGGTACATATGCAGGTTTGTTACATAGATAAATTTGTGTCATGGGGGTTTATTAAACATATTATTTCATCACCCAGGTATTAAGCCTAGTACTCATTAGTTATTTTTCCTGATCTTCTCCAGTTTGTTGAACATATTATTTAATCACCAAGGTATTAAGCCTAGTACCCATTAGCTATTTTTCCTGAACTTCTCCCTTCTCCCACCCTCCACTTTTTGATAGGCCTCAGTGTTTGTTGTTACTCTCTATGTTTCTATGTATTCTCCTCATTTAGCTCCCATTTATAAGTGAGAAAAAGCAGTATTTGTTTTTTTTAGAGGAGTCTCACATAGTGCTGGAATGATCCTGCTCTAGTTACACTGTCATACTCAGTCATTGACTGGGTTTGCAGCAAATATAGTGGTGAATCCACAGAGATGGCAGCGGGATTTGTCATTCAGTTACATAACCTCCAGCAGATACTCTGAGCAGCACCTTTCCATGTTGAGAAAATTGTGCTTTAAGAGTTAGAAGCCATCTTCAATGGACCACTTTTACTTCCTGCTATACACTAGAATTTGCTTCAGTAGGTCAATCGAAAAAGATGTGGACATCAGATCAGTTCTCTGTGCCCTTGACACTTCTCAGGCCATGAAGAAGATAAACAAAGCTTGTGGTTGCACAATATTCATCAGAGAAAACTTTGCTATTGGGAGTGGCAGTGAGAACAGTAAGGAACAGGTCTTATTTGATGATAGGGAATAAACCAAACCTTCTCTATGCTTGCTTATGACACTCAAAGTGAATTCTATTTCTGGAAGGCTTCTTTCTGACTTTTGTTTTGAGAGTAAGAATTTTGCTGCCCAGAGTCTCTAGATTATGGTTGATGTTTTCATTCTCTGATCCTTTGCACACCCAATGAGTACAAATGTGGCCTGGGACATTCTTTCTTAAACTCTTAATGGCCATATGATGTTCAGAGTTTGCTTTCAATAGAAGCTGCAGACTGCATATACACTTGCCTGGTGTGCAGTTAACATCCAGGGGCACTCAAGGTTAATTAGAAATGGTAATAAGTTTAATCATGATGAACTCATTTAGTTCTGATGCGGATGTCACCTGTAATTCCATAAAAATTCCATTGTAATTTAACATTAATTAATGTCCACTTATCAACGAGTGTTACAGCAAATTAGTAGAGAAATGACAAGTTATGTGCTTAAGAAATGCTTAATGGAAAAAAAAAATAAAACAGCATTTACCAGGTCATCTTAAAATATAACAGATCGAGACATCTTTATTATTTAAAATATGAGATTAAAATCAGGTAAAGTGGCAGTAATTAGGCAAGACTTTTGACGATAATTTGTCTGAAAACTAATGGGGTTATAGCAAACATTAAGAATATAGATTTGCCTGAATTACCATTTTTTTAAACATAAATGACAGAGAAGAGATGGAGCTGTTCTTATCATTATCCTATAATAAGAGAAGCTGCTGAATCTTCAATAATCATCATCATGAAGCAATGGTCTTATTCATGTAAAATAGAAGTATTTTTCTCCCTATGTAAAAATGTTATTAGCCATATCTGAAGGCATTATACTCAGATATCATTTTTCCATTTCTGTAAATGACAACCATTAAATGCAATCGTAGATACATGACAAGACTATTTTTGTTACATCAAAAGGAAGAAAGGGATTAAAATGAATTTATTCAAAGGTGTGATTTGTCAATTTTTTTCCCTTATCAAGGCACAAATGGGCAGCTTTAAACCTAAATACTGAGATCTGACCTCATCTTTGAATAAGTTAATGTGATCTGGTGTTCTCTGGGAAGTACTGAAGCCTCTCTTTTGTATCAAGAAATCCCAGGAGAAATTTTGGCTTTTAGGAGGTCAGCTCCAAGGTTCCATTTCTTTTCATCATTTTCCCTTTTATCATTTGGCAGTTCTTGACAGCTTAGGAGTCTTCTACGTGTCTATGGCATGCAGTACAGTATGGGAAGAAATTTGTAGATAGTATTTCTTTCTTATTACCTAGATCTTTTAGAGACATGTTACAACTATTTAAAAAGCTTTTTCCTTAGGGAGAGACAAATCACTCCAAATGCACAATTGAAATGCATACTTCAGAGAATGATATAGAGCTATCAAATTTTTGCTGAATTATTTTCAGATTTCAGTTATGAATTTGGGTTCATTAATTTAGATATTATCATAAAGATTTCAAATAATTTCTTCAAATCAGTAAAAAAGACATTTATTAATGTCAGTAATGTCAGTAGAATTTTTCTGGATTTGTTCATCAAGCCAGTTTTAGTTTTATGGACTTTTTTTTTTTTTTTTTTTTTGGCCTTAAACATGTATTTCTGCTCTAAATACTCAATGTTGCCTACATATATGCTCAGATAAAAGAGAAGATATATTAATAACATAATACAATAACTGACAGTAAATATTGAGCTTGGAATATAATGTTGCTTTTATAGCTATTTAAACATGGTCGATAAGGCTGGAGCCATTGGTGCCTAATTAAATTGGGATAAAATGTGGACATTTTGACAGCACCACAGGGTACAAGTGAAAGGGACTTCCCTAAAGTAAGGGAGCAGGTCATACTTTTCCACCTATGAATTCTCAGCTTTCAATATGGTGCCTAGAACTCATGAGACACTCAGTTAATGCACTTTTGTATTTTGAATGAAAACTGGAATTAAGTTCAGCACCTGTATTAGTCTGTTCTCATGCTGCTAATAAAGACATTCCCAACACTGGGCAATATACAAAGGAAAGAGGTTTAATTGACTCTCAGTTAAGCATGGGTGGGGAGGCCTCAGGAGACTAACAATCGTGGCAGAAGGGGAAGTAAACACATCCTTCTTCACATGGTGGCAGCAAGGAGAAGGGCCAAGAAAAAGGGGGAAAAGCCCCTTATAAAACCATCAGATCTCATGAGAACTCACTCACTATCATGAGAACAGCATGAGGGTAACTGCCCCCATGATTCAATTACCTTCCACTGGGTCCCTCCCAAACCTTGTGGGGATTACCAATTCAAGATGAGATTTGGTTGGGGACACAGCCGAACCATATCAATCCACCGCTGGCTCCTCCCAAATCTCATGTCCTCAATTTCAAAACACAATTGTGCTCTTCCAACAGTCTCCCAAAATCTTAACTCCTTCCAGCATTAACTCAAAATTCCAAGTCCCAAGTCTCATCTGAGACAAGGCAAGTCCCTTCCACCTATGACCCTGTAAAATCAAAAGCAAGCTAATTACTTCTTAGATACAATGGAGGTACAAGCAGCGGATACATAAACCCATTTCAAATGAAAGAAATTGGCCAAAACAAAGGGGCTACAGGACCCATGCAAGTCTGAAATCCAATAGGGCAGTCATTAAACCTTAAAGTTCCAAAATAACATTCTTTGACTCCATGTCTCACATCTAAGTATTGCTGATGCAAGCTCTACCCCTGTGGCTTTGCAGGATACAGCCCCTCTCCAGGCTGCCTTCATGACTGGCATTGAGTGTCTGCAGCTTTTCCAGGCGTATGATGTAAGCTGTCAGTGAATCTACCATTCTGGGATCTGGAAATTCTCCAGCCTCAATTCTTGACTTCTGTGCACCAACAAGCTCAATGCGACAGGAAAGCCACCAAGGCTTGGGGCTTACATCTTCTGAAGCAGTGGCCCCTTTTAGCCACAGCTGGGACACAGGGCACCAAGTTCCAAGACTGCACAAAACAGCAAGGCCATGGGTCCAGCCCACAAAACCATTTTTCCTCCTATGCCTCCAGTCCTGTGATGGGAGAGGCTGCTGTGAAGATCTCTGACATGCCCTGGAGACATTTTCCCCATTATCTTAGCAATTAACATTTGGCTTCTCATTACTCATGCAAATGTCTGCAGCATGCTTGAATTTTTCTTCAGAATATGGGTTATTCTTCTGTATCCCATGTCAGGCTGCAAATTTTCCAAACTTTTATGCTCTGCTTCCATTATAAACATAAGTTCCAATTCAAACCCATCTCTCTCAAGGTTAAAGTTCCACAGATCTCCAGGGCAGGGGCAAAATGCTGGCAGTCTCTTTGGTAAAGCATAACAAGACTGACCTTTGCTCCAGTTCCCAAGAAGTTTCTCATCTTCATCTGAGACTGCCTTAGCCTGGACTTCATTGTCCATATCACCATCAGCATTTTGTTCAAAGCCATTCAACAAGTCTCTAGAAAGTTCCAAACTTTCCCACATTTTCCTATCTTGTTCTGAGCCCTCTAAACTGTTTGGACCTCTACCTGTTACCCAGTTTCAAAGTAGCTTTCACGTTTTCAGGTATCTTTACAGAAGAATCCCTCTCTCTGTGGTACCAATTTACTGCGTTAGTCCGTTCTCATGCTGAAAATAAAGACATACCGGAGACTGGGTATTTTATAAAGCAAAGAGGTTTAATTGACTCATAGTTTAGCATGGCTGGAGAGGCCTCAGAAAACTTAAAATCATGGCAAAAGGGGAAGCAAGGAGAATGGAGGCAGCAAAGAGAAGTGCTCAGCAAAAGGGGGAGAAGCCTCTTATAAAACCATCAAATTCCATGTGAATTCACTCACTATCATGAAAACCATGAAGGTTAGCTGGTTCCATGATTTAATTACCTCCCACCAGGTCCCTCCACGACACAGGGGTTATGGGAACTATAATTCAAGGTGAGACTTGGGTGGGGACACAAGCAAACCATATCGGCATCATGTGTTGAAACATGGTATTTGAAAATTGAATTTTTGTTGATTATAATATTTTCCAACCCCTATTAATTTTTCTATGACACCCTCAATTATATCTTTTCTCTATATAAGCCTAGTTACTAGCATTGTTTTTAGTATTTTTGAATGCTCAAATGCTTGGATGAAGGAACTAATCATTCTCCCTAAAAACAGGTGGACTTTTTACAAAATTGAGGTATTACATATATAAAACTGGATAAACCTTAAGTGTACAACTTACTGAATATTTACATGTGTTTACACTCATGGAACCATCACCCAGAACAAAATACATACTATTTCTGTCACTCTAATAAGCTGTTCCTTTACTGCACTCAGCGAATCAGCTCCCAAATTGTTATCACTTCTGACCACATTCACTGTGGAATAATTTTATGCATATATTAGACTGGATTCATATAAATAAAATTGTATGTCTAGCTTTTATTTCCTTCAAGATTATGCCTGAGATTATATCTTCCATGATGTCATATGCAGCAGTAGTACATCCCTTTCATCACTATGTAGATCACTATGTGGATTCTATTTTATAAATATACAGTAATTGATTTATCTATTCCTTTTTTTCAATTTTTGGTTATTATATATAACATTGCCAAAAATAATTTTGTACAATTACAAAATGTGCTCATAAGTATTACTTTCTTTTGGGTATATACTCAGGCATGAAATGACTTTTTTTTTTTTTACATGTATATGTGTACATGCATCTAAACATATTTTCAATTGTTTTATGTGTATAAATATCTATATCTATATATACTATATAGATATCTGTATATAAATATACCATATATGTATACAGCCAGTTTCCAAAAATTGCTGTACTTTTGCTTTTACTTTCAGTTCTTATTCACTAGTGCATAAGAATGATTTTCCATATCCTCACTAACAATTGGTATGGACAGTCTTTTTATTTTTTGTCATGACATAGAGGATGAATAGTGTCTCACTGTAAACTTGTTTGCATGCATGCATACACGCGTGAATCATCCAATTATATCTTCCAAAGAAGTGAAGCTTCTATTTTTTTGCCATCCCAATGACTGAAAACCCAATTACCACTATATATCTTTGAGTTGAAAACAAAAACAAAATAAAACCAAAAGCTGTATTGTATTGTACTAAAATCTCTCAAATATGCTTTATCCCAAACCACTGATATATTTCTGTTTAGAGTGCTCCTAGCATGCTCAAAAATAAAATTATAACTAACAGCTGCTCAATAAAATTTCAGATCCCCTATCTCCTTCAGTTTGATTTTGTTATTCCTCTTCTCTCTGTTTCTTGTCACGTTGTACTTATGTCTATTGAGGGGCTTAGTATTCTGTGTTACAGTTAATTCTCTATTTATCTGACTCTTTCACTGGACTATCATCCAAACACCGTATGTGACTTTATATTGTATACTCTGTGTCTTGCAAAATATTTGGTTTGATAAGAGCTCCAGAAGCTTTTGCACAATGAATAATCATCAAGTTCATTGACTCTCCACCTTACCTTTTACAAGCTCTCTGTCTATATATAGAGAAGATGAAAGGGAGGGACAGAATAAGAGAAGAGAGACTTTCATGTCTTATGGCCTTATTTAATTCCCCCATATTCTTACAATAAATTTCGTATCTCTCCTTGATTGATGATGTGACCTATATTATTCAAATGAGGACGGGATTTTGGAAAAAGAGATATAATCTGTTTACATATAGTAAAGAATACAGATCTGAAGTGGTTTGTGCTTAAGCGAGTTTGAATGAGTTTCTATTTCTTGCACCCCAAACAGCCTTGATAAGCTACAAACATGTTTTTGCTATTGCATGATCCTCTGGACAGTTTTAGAACCATCACCTTTCAAAACCGGAATGATTTTTAAGGATAGATTTGCTGTATGAGTCATAAGATGATACTGAGATGAAAATCACATAATTTGAGATCCTGTGAAATATGAATCATTAAGGATTACCCTGGTAGCCCCACTCTGAAGATCCCATTGGAACCAACTACATATCCCATCTGAAGATTTATGAGCTTCAAATACTCAGTTCTTTCCACCTGTAAATGTCTGCCAAGAATATGTAGGCGAAAGAATACTGTAAGACCTAGAGAATTTTGAAAAGTGAGAGGAGATGTGAGCTTTCTCTTAGACCTAACAGCCCTTATCTGCAGCTTTAGTTACTGAAGATCCACTGCAGTCTGAAAATAGATAAGTATGCTACAATAGGATATTTTGAGAGAGAGAGAGAGAGAGAGAGAGAGAGAGAGAGAGAGAGAGAAACAGAGAGAATCACATGTATATGATTTTATAGTATATTGTTATAATTATTCTATTTTGTTACTAGGTATTGTTGCTAATATCTTACTGTGCCCAATTAAACTTTATCATAGCATATATGTATAGGAGAAAAGGTAGTATATAGAGGGTTTGGTACATTCCACAGTTCCAGACATTCACTGGGGGGACTAAGAACATATCCCTATGGATAAGAGGGAACTGTTTGTGATTAAAAATTTGGAATATGCCAGGCTTTGTGGAACAATCTAAGAAAGCTAATCTAGAAACATAGTATAAAGACTAAGTTTTAGAGTCTGTATATTCTGAAAAAGGAAAATAATAAAAATAACAAAATAAATCTTAAATAAAGAGGTGTGTGTATTTCCTCTGGAGAAGAAGGAAGTCAAGAGGTTTCTTTGCAAACTGTTTCTCACTCCATAGAAGGCAGAGTAGGTACTGAGGGTAGCTCTACAGAAGAAAAATGTGAGCTGGAATCTTAGAAGGACTTTTCTTTAACGAAAAAAAAGTGTTTCAAATATCTGGACTAGGAAAGAGATATCCCTGAGACTAAATACGGGACCATCAACAGTTTCCTCAGCTGTTATTTCCCACAGAGAGTGTTAGGAGGCCTCATTTTATCCTGTCTTATTACTTGCTCGTATATCACTGGCTATTCAGGCAATTTACAATTTTATCCAGGACTTCTCCATGTTTTTTTTTTGTTCCTTCCTTGTGACAGCGCAGAAACCCACATATGTTTTATAACTCTTCCAGAGTCTTGTAATACAATCGTTTTCTGTATGCATTTCCTCTCTAGACTATTAACTGTCAAGATGAGACTCTTTGGTAATCATCTTGTTTCTGTGTACACAATAGTATGGGTTAAACATTATAAGGGCTAAAGAAATATTTGTTGAATAAGTGAGACAATAAATAAATTAACCTTCCCAATCTGAGTATTCATCTTTGTTTATCATAAAAAATTTAAAGAAAAGACCAGATAATTTCTAAATATACCACCAACTTTAACATTTGGTGTTCCAGTATTCTCTAAATAAATTTAAAATATACTGTCAAAGACTAAAATAACTTGCTTTGATTAAAAACAAGCAAGCAAACAAACAAACAAACATTGAAAGCCCTCTGTTTCCATTTTACCTTTACTGTATTAACATTTTAAACCCTGGAAGTTGTACATGAACATTAAAGAGTCATTTTAAAGGAAGTATTTATGATTGAACGGGAAATGCTAGAAGGTAGGAATTTCAAATAAGTTCATAGTGTTACTGCATTTAAAAATTTCATTAATTTTCAACAATGGGTTATGCATGACACCCTATCTTCAAATGCTGAGAAATAAAAATAGCACTTGTATAATGACACAGAGTTTACAGAGCAGTTTTCTTATGCACTAATTCATTGCTTTTTGAATATTCTTCAGGAGAAAAGTATTTCGTGATAAAATTCTGTTGCTCTTAAATCTTGTCTGTGATCCTAATGCTAAAACAAGGTCAAGTGGAGTTAATCTGCATGGAAAAAGACCAGGAATCTTGGGGCCCCAATCATTTGGTCTAGCACTCACTGCTTCAGTGAATTCTGCCATGCTTCCAGTAAACCCTAGGGCTCAATGAAACCCAGTTTAAATGTCATTAACCCTATAGCAATGATTTAAGGATCTGTTTGATTGAATAACAAACTAACGTCAGAGAGATTAAGGATTTGCTCAAAGTTACAAGGCCAATATACAGTGAAGATAGGATACGTCCACATATTGAGACAACTCTGATACCCTTCATAGTGCACAAAATTGAATATGAAGACTTTAAAGGCAGTCCACTTAACCTTCTTTCCACTAGAGAGCTGAACACTTTCTACGGTATATCTATAAAATCACTTCTTTTCTTTTCTTTTCGTGTTTACCACTCTCTATACAAAGGGGCACTTTTTTTTTTTTTTTAAAGATAGAGTCTCACTCTGTTGCCCAGGCTGGAGTGCAGTGGCGCAATCTCGGGTCACAGCAACCTCTGCCTCCTGGGTTCAAGCAATTCCTCTGCCTCAGCCTCCTGAGGAGCTGGGACCACAGGCGCATGCCACCACGCCCAGCTAGATTTTTTTGTATTTTTAGTAGAGACAGGGTTTCACTATGTTGGCCAGAATGGTCTCAATCTCCTGACCTCATGATTCGCTGGCGTCGGCCTCCCAAACTGCTTGATTACCAGCGTGAGCCGCTGCGTCCAGCCAAGGAGCACTCTTAAGAAGAAATTTTATTTTTCTCCTACACTTCTGTGAAGTGCTAGCTTATTTCTTTTTTTCTAAATTGTTCCCCTCTAAGGCAAAATACATGGATAGATAGGTGACAGCCAAACATCTGCAAATCATATTTTCTGTGCCAGCGTGGAAATCGATTTCAGATCCCTACTCAAATGAGGCATTCCTAACTCTGCTTCTTCTTTTAGAACGTTTGAGCACAGATGTGATGGCTTCTCTTAGGCTTCCAGTTACCATGCTATATGCAGGCAAGCTAGTTCTCATGGTTTCTGCTCTTTATCTTTGCTAGACTTCCTACCTAACGTTAGCTGCAAATTATGTGGGACTTCTCAGTGGGTGTGATTTTCTACCCTTGGGGAAGAAGAAATTGAGTGAAGAAGAAACAGAAGAGGAAGTAGGGTGTACCTTGTTTACATCGTGCACAAACCATATTCTTCATTACAGATTTTCCAGTAATAATTAATACTTCTAAATGGATAATTATAAATCTTAAATACTTATAAATCTCCATATGGCATCTGCCATCCACTCTCCATTGGTTAGAACCTAGATGAAGAGTAAATAATTGACATTCCTTATCTTTGATGCTTTCACAAATAAAATCAAATAATTACTGAAATATGTGAAGCAGAGATTCTAATATATGAGAATTCCACCAGGAATTAATTTCATTTTGTTTACTATTTTTAGTGAGAGACTGCAGCCAGAATCAAGTCAAAAGCAGAGACAGAGGTGATCTTTTAAAAATAACTTTTCTTGTCTTTGTAGAAATAGGTGAATGGTGTTTTATTTTTAGTGGTGTATTTATTAAGTCAGTAAGCTTAATTTTTTCCTGAATATATATATATGTGTGTGTATATACATATATATGTGTATATATACACATACATATATACACACACATATATATGAAGACAGACATTTTCTTCAACAAATATATGTGTATATATATGTGTATGTGTGTATACACATATATTTGTTAAAGAAAATATCTTTCTTTCTGGAAAGAATAATATTATTGAATAATAGCTTATTTTATGTCAAAAATGAGGTCGAAACTCAGTGGGTCATGCCCCTAATCCCAGCACTTTGAGAGACTGAAGCAGGAGAGTAACTTGCACCCAGGAGGTTCAAGACCAGTGTGGGCAAGAAAGTGAGACCAACCCCATCTCTACCAATAATTTTTTAAAAACAATAGCCAGACATTGTGGTGTGCATATGTAGTCCCAGCTACTTAGGAGGCTGAGGTGGGAGGATTGCTTGAGTCCAGGAGGTTGAGGCTGCAGTAAGTCATGCTTGTTCCACTGCATTACAGCCTGGATGTAATCAGCAAGAACAAGACACCAACTACAAATTTTTAAAAATAAATAAATTGAGAAGACAAGCTCAGGTTTTAGGAAAGAGTTATTTGGGAGTTGTATCAGACAGTTTGCACCTGACCATACACCATTGTCACATTCTCATTTTATTTCATGCCACCAACTTAGAGCTACTAGGATTTGCAACTTCTTACTGGCTGGTTTCTTTTGGCTATGGGAGCCTGCTCTCCTACGTGCATGACCGAATGGAAGTGTTGTAGCACTATCCCCACCCAGGAGCAGCTATTAAGCAATGACTGACAAGAGTTGTGTAAATTCCTCAACTCCTTCAGCTGTCAAGTGCAGTAAGTGTGAGGCCAGTATCTACACTCTGTATCAGAGTCCCCCAGTAGAGTTCAGCTCTACTTACCTTGAGTGATAACTTGCTGGATCACACACCAGTCTTTAGACTCCCCCATTTTCTGTCTTATTTTGCTATGCCCCTACCAGCATTCTATAAAATCATTTCCAAATATATTACTTACAATCAGGTTAATTTTTGTAGAGTCTTGTTCTGAAGCAATCCAAACGAAATCAGGTTAAAATGATTCTGGGTTCTTGTTCACCAGGAAGAAACTGGGAACACTGTGATTCTAGAAATTTTTAAAGGGGAGCCTTGGTCACCTGGGTCCAGAACGTGCCCTGGGAAATGGCTGTGTGTTTATATTTTGATAGAGGAGTAACGGGTTAGTTAAGAGTGACCATATACATAGCCCAGACATATCTGGATGTAAAGTCCTTTTGATTCAACTCAGAAAAAGGAGACCAAATTGCTTGGAAGAACATGTGCCAATGTTCCCCCCCCCCCCCCCCCCCGCCCAGAATACTGGAAAGCAATTGGAGCCTTGGACTCAATGTATTGCTGTGAATTAGACTCAAACTTACAGAACATCATTACTCTGACATGACAGTCTTGACCAATTTGGATTACAGCTGTTTTTAATAAGGGCTGACAGTGGCGAGAAGGCAATCCACCCCAAGGAGAGGCTTTATCTTTAGAATGTGCATATCTATCACTTGTGAATGCCACAGAGTTCAGAGATTCTCCAAGCTTTTGTTTTTTACTCTAGATTTGCCAAGTACAGTATATACTTTCATATCCACCACACAAGGGAGGACATGACAGGTTGTATCCATCTGAAGATACTTGAAAGCATCTCACAGTTCTCTGTGTAAATAACGGAAATAAGGAAGGATAATGGGATTATGAACTTCCCACCAATATAAGCACTTTTCGGACTAAGGCTGCACAGTCTTTTGTATCCACATAGGACATAATCTGGCTACCAAAGTCCTTTTATGCATCTCCTGGTACCAAATTCTAGTGAAACTGAACTAACTATTGTTAATAAATATAGATTTAATTTATCTGATACTCTGCATTTATTAAAACTTATTTATCCATGTCAAATTTAAATGGCATATATAAAATGCAAATTTTACCAATTAGTAGTCAATCCTTAGGTGAAGAAATTTTTGATACTTATAGCAAATATTTGTTGAGCACTTATGATGTGTCAATTACTGAGTTAAGTATGAAGGATAAAGCAATGAAGGCAGAAGCTCCTTTAGTTCATGGAGCTTAGAGTCCAGATGTGCAAAACGTTAATAGATACTTACTATTAAAGGCAATTTAGACAAAATTAAACACGATACAAAATGGCGAGTATTTAAGCCAAAGAAAATTTCCTTTAGGTTTTATGATTGCCAAGCTTCTTGATAAATTTGTTCCATATAATTTACAATATTCTAGGTTAAAATAATTATTAGTTTGATATGAACTAAGCATCTAAATGCTTTATTACTGTATGACTTAGCTCCTGTCTAAGAACTCGATATTCTGCCAGGATCCCCATAACCTCTATACTCTGATCAATCTGAACCAATTCCAGTTCCTAGAATAATCTTTCCTTTATCCCTCGCTACCTTTGTAATTGCTATTTACGCTGTTTAATATCTGTGATGTCCCCTACCCTGTTGTCTTCTTGGCAAACTACCATTCATCATTCAAGACCCCGAGCAAACACAACTTATTAGATTGCATATTGCTCACTGCCCCTGTCATATCCATTTTCTTCTGCACTCTAAGCACTTTCCACGTCTATAATTTCAATCACACTACCCATTGCGTAGCTCATTACAGCATGTGCAACACTCATTTGCAACTATGTACAGGTTTTGTTTATTCTTAAACTGTGAGTTGCTTAGAATGAGACTTCTCAAATTTGAGTGTGCATAGGGGATCACCAGGAAGATCTTGTGAAAATATGTATTCTGATTCCACAGGTCTGGAACGGGGTCTGTGACTCTGCATTTCTAGCAAGCTCCCAGGTAATGTTGATATCTGATGCTACTGGTCCCTGGACCACACTTTGAGTAGTGAGACTTTAAAAGTTACTTATTTCTATTTGTTTCTCAATTGCCTGGCATTGAATTTGGTGCTTTATAGGTACATCAGTGTTTATATATAAATAAACGGTTTGACTGGCATGCTGTCATCCATTCATAAATCTCCAATGCCAAATGGTAAAACTCCTCGAAATTCTTTATTTTCTCTGAGACGTTCTTGAATATTGTATGCACATGGGGCTTTCTCCAATCAGAAAGACATAAAATATGGTGATAAAATTGTAGCTGAGGTTTGCAAAGTGATTGGTCAGAGTTGTAAATTAAAAGGTAAAATGTTTCTGACATATTTAACTTTCGAAGCATAGTAATATATTAAAGAAACACACATATATCCAATGCTATAATTAAATTTTAACTCATAAAAAATAATCAACTCCCTACAGGAACAGAACATTTTCAGTTAAAAAGCTACTTATCATTTCTATAGCCATACAATGTTGAATGTGCTGTTTGATCTTTTAACAACTTTATTTTAAAATATTCACAAAAGAGTGGTAATTAAATTACATGGGTACCATGGTAACCACTGCGCTAAATATGCTTAGATTCTGTGCTCTAGCATTTTGCTAGGAAAAAGGGGTATTCTATTCTGTGACAATCACAAACAGTGGGTGTTTAGGTCAACCTCCGTCAGCCTGTCAGAAAACGATGAGACTATATGACTGAAGTTGGATAGGGATGGCAGGCAGATGAATCCTATGGTGAAGTAGAAGCTACCTTGGACTGAGCATCAAGAGTCTCAGTTTTAGTTTGGGCTTTCCAACTGACTAGTTGTGCATTTTTAGATAAATTGCTTAATTTCTCTTAGTTGCAAACCCCTCATGTGTAAAATGAAAAGGCTAAACACGGGACCAGATGTTCTGAAATTCGACTTAGCCCTTTTCTATTCCATAGCATATTTATGATTTAATAAACATTACTGATTTTAAAGAACACTTTATAACATGTAATTTTTGTATTTGTTTCCTAGGGCTGCATGAAAATGTACCACAAAATGGATAGCTGAAGACAAGAGAGGTTTATTTTCTCACAGTTCTAGAGAAGAAAAGTCGAAAATCAAAAGGTTGGCACAGCTGTGCTCTCCTAGGAGCTTTTTGAGGAGAAGGTATTCTCACCTTTTCCAGCTTCTGGTAGCTCCAGACACTACTTGGCTTGTGGCAGCAGAAACCCAGTCTCTGCCTTTGCCTTTACATGGCCATTTTCCCTTTGGATCTCTCTTCCCCACATCTTTTAAAGATGGCAGTTGTTTTGGATTAAGCATCCATCCTACTAATATGACCTCACTTGAATTTAACTAATTACTTCTGCAATAACTCTTTTTCCAAATAAAATCATTTTGAGGCACTGGGGGTTAGGACTTCAACATATATTTTGGGGGTACAAAACTTAATCCGTAACAGCTTCCTTTTGTGAAACGCAAATAGTGTGTGTCTTTCTTCCAGGCTACAATCTGGTTAGAAACTAAACATCAAAATCATCTGATTCTTTATGTATCGTTTTCATCTCTACAGTATTGTATTGGGGAAAGGAAATCAACACAGTGATTATACCACAGTATCATGACTATAGTGGTACAATTTTAAGCATGGATACTGAGGGAACAGGATAAAAGAATCTGTCAGTGTTTTAAGAGTATGCAGCATACCTTTGTGATGCCCTGCACAGCAATGTCTTGGCCCACCTGGTTTCATCAGCCGAGGTGTACAATCCATGTACTGTTGCCCATTGTCCATAAGATGCATTCACCACACGGTCTCGTCTCTGTGCTTTTTCTTCTTATAGCTGTAGAAGGCTGTTCAGCCATGCCTAGGAGCAAGCCAAAAGTAAAGAAGACTGATGCTTTCCATTACAGCTCTCCAGAAATGGGGAATGTGAGTCAAGGTACAAATGTCTATATGTCTATCCTCTAATGAAGTAACCAGCTCATAAATACACCATCCATTGTTTTTGAGTGTGTTTTTGTTTGTTCTCCTCACTCTGCTTCCCATTTTCTGTTTCACTTTGCCATCTCCTTTATTCCTGTTTACTGAGATCACCTCCAAAATAAATTTATCTTTATCTAAGAGTCTATTAACATATCTGGGGGTATTTGCATTAGGGCAACCCAAGTTAGGGCAGAGTACCAAGCATATGAAAAAAAATAGCATGTGCAAAGACCCTTCCTTGTGAAAGAGAAAGACATTGCAGCAAGGGTAGTATAGAGAGGAATATTTAGAGATGAAGCATGATTTAAAAGGTTCATGTGTACTGCAATACTGTAATAAGGATGTTTTCACTCTATTCTTTATTTAATAGAGACCATATAAGTTTTTATGCAGATGGAGGCATGATGTGATCTGTGTTTTAGAGCAATCAAAGGAGACATGAGAGGCAGGGAGACTAGTTGGGATGCTATTGCAAGAGTTCAGTCATGAAACAGTAAAGAAGTCAATCAAGGTAATGACAGAGAAATCAGGACTGAAGTGATAGAGGCAGGTCATACAATGCTATTTCATACTGGATAGAATTTATTGACTGCATAGTTATAAAAGGTGGAAAGAGAGAGCTGGTAGTGATTCCATGGTTTTTGCTTGGATAACTAGGTGGTTCTGATTAAGTGAGGGAGGAAATGCTCAATAGAATAATATGATTGTCTAATGTTATTAGAGACTGTTTAGTTCTGTGTTTCTTAAACATTAATGTGTATGTAAATTACCCCAGGATCTTGTTAAAGTGTGCATTTAGCAGTTGTAGACTGGGATCTGTACTTCAAACAGACCCCTAGATAAATGGATGCTGCTGGTCTGTAGACCACACACGTACAAGTTAAAGACCCTGGCTCTGATTTTCAAATCCAGTATTGGCTTGGGCATTTGTTTAGAACCTCCAGCCCTCTTGATGCTTTTTTTTTTCTTAATTCTAGTTCTAATCTGAAAGCATCTTTGGTTTATTTCCCCATAGCCCGAGCTTCCAATTACTGTGCTAGTCCTTCCCATAATATCTTTTTCAGGAGTGCATATCTCTTTTTTTATGTTTGCTGCCAATATTCCAATCATCTTTGTCCTGGTAGCCCTATCCTAACCCTACTTACCTTTGAAAATTAGTTTATATTAACTAATGGATTCTCTTTTTTGGCTATGCCAGTTTGGGAACTTTCTATCCTTTTCCCAGTTTTATGTCCTTGGCACTCCTCATGGCTCTGCAACTCATTTCTTAAGTTCACAGTTTCGTTCAATGTTAGTGCATTGGTATAAGCTCCTTACTATAGTCTTCCTCATTATGTTACATGTTTACTTTTGCCTTAACTTCTCTGATCTCTCTTTATTCACAGAAAGAATTTAAAAGATACATGAAATCTCCGATTTAAGGAATAATTAAAACATGCCTGTCCCACTGGTTAGAAGACTTTTACGTCCTGAAGTCTTTTGCTCATACGCTTAAAAGGATTGGGTCAATCATAGGAAGCCTAGAGCACTAAATAACTAATGAAAGGTAGCACACTTTTACATTTGTTCCTTCTCTTTTGCTATACTAACTCAACAGGACTATATATGTGTATGGGCAATGAGTTTGACTTCTCACGAGAAACAAAAAAATCATGTGTTTTATCCAGTACCAGCTTAATATAAATACTATCTTCGTGTTCCTTTGCTTAAAATGTTGTGGGGTTTTCTTCGGCATCTGGTTCAGTGGCTCTTAACTGGGAGCAGTATCCCTTACCCAAGGAATGTTTAAAAAACTGTACGTGCAAAGAGATTGGGTTGTGACAATGACTGGTATGGGGGATGTCACTGGCATCTAGAGGAGAAATTCAGGGATGTTAATTATCCTGCAATGAGTGTGGTGATCCTGTCCATACTTGTATTTGTTCCTTGTTGAGAAATACAGATAGAATATTATTGCATGGTATGTAAATTTGTACTATGTAAACTTGAAGAAGAAAAAGCACTATGTCCGTAAATTATCTATTTAGAAGAATAATGTAAAACAATAAAAATAACTGATCGAACAAAAAAAATTAAACAAAAATCTTCCAAGCAGACAGACGTCAGAATGGTATATTATGTTACCACTCTTTCCCCAGGGTAGTGGCATATTTGTTGGAAAGAGAAAATTTTAGCTATATTTGTCAGGATACAGCTTAAATTATGTGAACTATAGCTTGTGAGATTTCTTAGATTTCTACATCTCTTACATCTCTTCTGTCCACTTTTAAAATACATAGTTGGAATTAATAACAATGACCTGCTCTATCTGATCCATAAATATTTATTTATTTATTTATTTAGATAGAGTCTCGCTGTGTCACCCAGGCTGGAGTGCAGTGGTGCCATCTCAGTTCATTGCAACCTTTGCCTCCCTGGTTCAAGTGATTCTCCCACCTCAGCCTCAGTAGCTGGGAAGGCACATGCCACCATTCCTGGATCGTTTTTGTATTTTTGGTAGAGATGGGGTTTCACATGTTGGCCAGATGGGTCTCAAACTCCTCACCTCAGCGTCCCAAAGTGCTGGGATAACAGGCATGAGCCACTGCGCCCGGTCCATAAATCTTTTTTCTTCAGATATTTGATATACAACATTACGTGCTGCAGAGAGAAGACAGATAATTAAATTGGGTTCCTAGAAAACTGAAATTGTTACCGCTGTGTGATATTTGAAGAACTTAATTGGTAATGTTATAGATCTTTAGATGTTGAGAATTCCTGAGAAGGTAAATATTTGAATAACAATTCCCCAAAAGGAGACTTCAAAAATCTTCTCCTTTTGGTTCTACCACTGCCCGGGGGTCTAATGGCTTAATACAATTTGAGGGTCATTCTGGTTAAGGTGAGGCTTGAATTACAAGGAGACTGAAGATAGTCTATGAAGCATTCATTCTGAGATTTAGGGTGGAGACATGTTTCCAGTATTGGAATGTCAAAAACAAACTGTAATTCTGCAAGTAAAACCATTTTTCTTCTCTACATTGATCTAAAGATTCACAACTTTAATGAGGATGACTGTAGTAAAAACAGTCAAGTCCACTGCATCTTCTCAATAACGTTTGTATAACTTAGTGTAGACTTTGTGCAGGGTGGGGGCATGAGGAGATACGTGCAAAGAAGGGAGTAGTTTATTATAAGAAAACAAACACTGGATGTGGAGTAAGGTAAACTTAAATTAAAATCCTGGCTCTGCTTCTCCTGAGTGATATGATTTATACAAGTTATTTAATATTTCTCAATACATGCTTTCTTAGCTGCAAAACAGGGACACTAATGCTTGATCTGATCCATCACAGGGCTTGTTAGAAATATTTAAATCAGGCAGACTGTGTGAAAGCAGCTAAGAGGTCACTTTCTGCATAGTAGGCGCTCATTATAATTGTTAATTCTGAATAACATGCCACATTTTAAAAAGGGTTTAGAAAGCCTGAGTTTTATTTTGAATTGAATATTTGGCATGTTGGGAATTTCTGTCTGTCTGATTGCTATTAAATTTAGAAGCAGGTAATTGCAGTCAGAGAGCCAAAGGTCTTTGGGGCACAGGTATTGTCCTTCTATGGCCTACAAACAATGTTAGTACTCAGTCGTTGCCAATGTATTCCTCACGGTGGTGTTAAGTCTATCACACTAGATGGATTTCAATGAAATATGGTTCTTTCCAAGAGGTCACAGCAATCTCATTGTCTTGCATCAAACAAAGTCACGAGACTAAATGGAAATACAGGCGCTGGGTATTTGATCATGATGTAATGTTTGGAAATATAATCCCTAAGCCTCCCGTCCTTACACCAGTATTTTCAAATAAACAAGATAATCAGGATTATTTAAAGTTTGGGGTCTGGTTCTTCTCAGATGACCCCAATAATGGGGCATTCATGGATACTTCTTGGAGTGGTAGTTCCTATTATTTTTACCTACCAAACTTAAACATTTATTAACTTTTTCTTTCTAATAATCAGAGATGGATCCATTAAGTATAGTCTAAGTAAAGTATTATACTAACCCTGCTTTTAGGGGGCAAAGCAGGAGGTTTGCAAACCATATAGTAAGCATGAACCACCTAGAGCTTTATCATTTGTATTAGGTAAACAAAATAATTATTGTTTTTGAAGCATTTCATTGTTTATAAGTCATTTCTTATACTTTATTTTCTATGAGAAAATTATAATTCCTATTATTTCTATTTTGTAAACAAAGAAACTAGGGCTCAGAACATTAAAGTGAATAAGCCAATATCCTTAACTGTCTCACCCACCTTCTCATTTCAAGGTCTTAACACATGCTGTTTTCTCTCCCTGAATTTGCTCCTGTTCTTTAATCCCCTACCGATGTTCCTTTTTGCATAGTTACCACCTTCTTAGCCTTCAGATTTCTACTTAAATCTCACAGCCTCAGGAAGTCGTCATTTTCTACATATCCCTACAATTTTACCTCTGCCATTCTTACACATGCATATACTAATTTTCCTCCAAATACACATTCATATAACACTAATCCTTCAAATACACATTCATACAATACTTTTCCTTCAGAATATAATTATGCACGTCGTTACATCATTATTGGAATGTGTGTTCACCTTTCAATCATAAACTTCATGAGTTCAAGTGTTCCATATGTCTTACTATCTGCTGTAGCTCAGGGCCCAAATTAGTGTGCAGCCCATAACAGATGCTGAAAATGTATTTGCTGCATAAATGAAGGGAACTTCAAACCATATAATCTATGTGGATTCTTGTTCTATAAATGAATGAGAACCTTAATGGCATTTCCCATTCAGATCCTAAGAGAACAGCAATACCTGGAGTAGGCTAGTGTCCATTCTTCACTTCATCATCATTTAGGAAAGATTATTAATGCATCTTACGTTTTAGAAAAACAATTTCTCAGATATTACCTCCTTTTAAATCTGCCTAAAATACCAAGAAGAATCCAGGAAACTAACTACTACTCACTTTTTTTAGAGGAGGAAACTTCAGAATATTTATGTTTAAGGTGTGTGTGTGTGTGTGTGTGTGTGTGTGTGTGTGTGTGTGAGAGAGAGAGAGAGAGAGAGAGAGAAATTTCCTAAAGCAAGGCAACATGTCTTACAGATAATATATTCATTTTCTTGATGGGTCAACTTGTTCTCTTTATATAAGTCATTAAGATTTAATTAACATGAGCCTATAATATGTCAAAATAATGTTTTAATACATTTCTGTTTGAACATGGGTACAGGATTAATTTTTTTCTTCAGGGATCAGGAAAAGCTGGTAAAAGTTCAACAGCTGGGACCGGGTCTACATGTTGTTCCCAAATATTCATTATCAGCTACTTTCTCAATAAAACAACGTCATGTTAGCTGATCAGATGGCCACCAAATATTAATATTATATTTTTATTATACCTATATGTGCCAATGTAAGTAAGTTATGATACAATGGAATCTAGGTAGCTCTGGAAACAGCCTTCAAAGTGAACATGAGTTTCTTTTCTCTTTCCAGTTCTTATGGTTGGAGCTTGAGCAACCACATTGATCCACAGGACAAGAAGGCATTTATATATTCACAATAGCATGATCACGAGTGAGAAGAAACTAAGACTTCTGATACCCATGGACCCATCTCATCAGACCTATAGACTCTTCATTTTCTTTTTTAAAATTTATTATCTAGATTTTTTTTTTACACGTGAAGAAAAGAAGTGTCAATCTTGTTTAAGCCCTTTTTTTTTCACTTGCTGTTGAATCTAAATCTAATGATAGAATAGTCAACTATGAAATAAAGATCAAGGCAGCCCACCATTGCCTTGAATATTCTGTAATCATTAAGACTAGCAACTCTTGGAATTGTTACTGGCTGCTGTTAACTTTTAAAATTCCACCAGGTCTTCCCAAGATATGCGTTTGATATAGAAATATCAGAAAATGATCATTTATTTTTTCTAGAATATATGGGGTATGGGAGCTTTCAGGGCTCTGAACATACCACTAAATAAGGCACCTTAACAACTGAGAACACTTCAAAAGCAAGAAGATCACTCTTACCTTCTCCCACCTTACTCCCCTGAAGCATAGTCATAAAGAAATGCTCTTATTTCCCCTGAAAGTAGATCAGAAGACCCTTATTCCATAGGGGTTCTTTCCTGACACCCCGAGGCCAAGAAGAATCTGAGGAAACAGGACTTGCTAAATGTCCCTCATTTTATCACTATTAAATCATATCCCCATTTTGCTCAGTCGCAATTCTACATGACTGGCCACAAAAATACACAGTTTTCCTTGGGTCTTCAGGTCTCCATTTCTGAAGTCTCTCATGCCACATAAATCTTCACTTAAATACATTTGTTATGCTTTTCTCTTATAAATCTGTCTTTTATTATAGGAGTGTGATCCAGGAACCTTGACATAGGTGAGAAGATACTACTTTTTTCTCCTACAGAGCCCTAGCTGGAGGTGAGTCTATAAAAGCAGTTTGGGGTCAGGCAGTGCCTTTTAAGCCATGCTAAGGAATTTGGAACTCTCCATCATAAATAGACCTGTAATAAGAATTAGACATCTCTTATATAATGGTGGAGGATTTCAGTGAGGTTGTAAAAATATCTTTCTGGTTCTGGCATACGCTCTCTTACATCATTCAGCCCAAAGGAAAATGTCTTTATTCTTTCTTGAAATGCAGACATTCTGCAATTGTGCTTGCCTGCTAAAAGCTGACATGAGAGTTAATTGTTATTTATATTGATAGCAGTCCAAAAATCAATCTAATCCCACTTCCTCCGCTCCTGAGTGGCTACTGAAAATGTGACACACAGGAAAAGTCTAATTTAAGAGAGGCACCTGTCAGAATATCGAGCGTCTAGCCCTAAGGATATCATCGACTCTAGAGAATTTAGTCTCCTGATGTAATGTGTCTAACTTGTCTCATTCGCTGACTATGTTGACATGTAATGCATGGCAGAAGAATAGAAAGGGAAGGAAGTTGCAGAAATTCTTATGACTTATTGACAGTATGTTCAGTGCTGTACAAAACCAGGAATAAAGGGTTTTTTTTTTTTTCAACAGGCATTGAGAACCGTTAACAATCACAAAAGGAAAGAATATATTTGGTTCATTATGTTCTTTTAGCTGATTATTCAAAGATGTGCAACCAATCTCCTTCTTGCAAAAATAAATAATCCCTAGGGACCTCATCTAAAGGGAAAATGGGCCTTTAAATAGCAGAAATACACTGGGTTGCTTAGTTGTTATGATAAAATATCTCTGTTTTCTTCCTTGTCCACATAGCTGAGAGTCAAACATGTAGCAAGAGACTGAAGTTAGCAGTAAGATGCTATTGATGGTGGAGACCTTCTAAAACATGGAAGAATAAATTGGCTCTATCTAGCTATCTACCTGGAATATTCCTGGAGAGGAGAATGCTTCTCTAGAGATATTTGTGGTTCCTATTGACTGAACTGAACTATTGTTGCAACTCCATTTTACATACTGGACTTTCCGGTTCCTAGTCTACTTGTCCCCTTGAATAAGAATTCTGTTTTTCTTGCTTGGTAATTACTTACAAGATAACTGTGATAGACAAAGGAAAAGAAAGTAAGTTGTGTTTTTTTTTAGTTTCTTTCTGTATCACAGAATGTGTGGTGACTCTTCTATACTAAATTAACAAGGAATTCTTAGTTCCTCATGTCTAAGACCTTGAATTTGGTCATGAATGCTGTCTTTCAAATCTAGCTCTTGAATATAAGTCTTTTAAATTGGTTTACAATCTTGAGCTTTCCCAACATTACTGAGAGACTCAATTCTCAATAATTCCAATTTCAATTGCTTCAGTTTCTACTTAGCACCATTGCCTTGACTATTCCATAATTCTTAGGAGTGGCAACTCCTGGAATTGTTACTGGCTGCTGTTAACTTTTAAAAGAAACCTGGCCTTCCCAAGATATGGGTCTGCTATTATTGCTAGATCATAGTGCCAGGTGACACTAAGTATGGGGTCTCTTCCCAAGTCATACACTATCATGTCAAAATCTAGAGATAACGTTAGTGAATAGCAGGGGCAATATTGCAACTGAGGATTGAGAGAGTCTAAGAAGCAAAGATAGAGTTAGGGACTTCCCAAAGGCCAGAAATAAGTAAAAATCAGAAAACAAGAACTCTAGAAATAGTTTAAGACAAGCTGAGAACAAAACAAAGTAATAGGAGCTATTAGATTAGAAAGCAACGCTGTTTGTCAAAAGCCAAGTGAACTATAAAAAGAGATAAACAGAAAGGCATAGGCAGCAATATGACCTTAAAAACAGTCAAGTTCTGTTTTGCCAGAAAATCACCTATAGAGATTCTAGTCGACTAAAGCCAATGGCAGAGCTTGTAAGAGGGGCTAGTTAAACTCTAGTTAGGGGGTAATAAATTCTTTAATAGATTTGCCTAGTGTAGTACAGGATTAAAGCTAAAGAAGTCAAATTCTGAAAACAAAAAAATCGCAGACTTCCCTTTGATGAGACTCTTTATTTACAGGAATGACTCCATACCAGCACTATTCTTCACACAGGAGCATCAAAGATAGTTAAGTAACAGGGCCTGAAATGTAGGAGCTAATGATCTAATTGTGGGAAAGGTCTTGTTAGAAATTAGCAACACATTTCTGTGACCACAATTTAAATTTACTAATATTCCTCAGTAGTTAGTATAGGGGATGGGTTTTTGATACCTGAATGGAGAAGAAAGTAATGTTAGTGAGAACCAATAAAGATTTGAATTAAGGTGTGCCAGATTGGGGGTGTAGGCATGTTTCCCATTTGAGAAGCATTATGAGATTCATTTTTTTAATGGAAGGAAAAAAGAGGGAATGACAACCATGTTTTGGCATCTGGAAATGGCTGAAAGTATTATCTGAAAAGGAGACTAACAAAGAGGGAGATTTTCCTTTGTGTCAGAATGGGTTGGGGTAGCAGTTCTGAGCAGCTGAAGTTTATAGTGACTCAATTACCTGTCATCTTTATGTAGTTGTCAGGAAGGTAGACTTGTCAATCATGTGGTCAGTAGAACAACTGAGGCTGAAAAAAATACCTTTCTTTTTTGCCTTTTTTTTTTTTTTTTTTTGAGACCGAGTCTTGCTCTGTCGCCTGGGCTGGAGTGCAGTGGCTGGATCTCAGCTCACTGCAAGCTCCGCCTCCCAGGTTTATGCCATTCTCCTGCCTCAGCCTCCCGAGTAGCTGGGACTACAGGCGCCCACCACCTCGCCCAGCTAATTTTTTTTTTTTTTTTGTATTTTTTAGTCGAGATGGGGTTTCACTGGGTTAGCCAGGATGGTCTCGATCTCCTGACCTCGTGATCCGCCCGTCTTGGCCTCCCAAAGTGCTGAGATTACAAGCTTGAGCCACTGCGCCCGGCCTCCTTTTTGCCTTTTTAACATAAGGAAACTGATTCATCTATTAATGTATTTCTTTCTAAGCCTCACACAGATTGAGCTCAAAGAAATAGCAACCCAAAAAAATCCTACTCCTCTGCAAGCAGAATAATCTGATATTGATTTTAAAAAAATTAGTGCCCAAAAAGAGAGTAACTTCTTTTATAAATCATTACAAGAGTAGTTTGTGATCACATCTGTATAAGTGGAATAAAACAAAAAATGATCACAAGTATCCAGATAAATGTTCTAAAAATTTGTTTAATTACCTGCATAATTTAAGAGTTCACTATTTTAAATATGTTTGATTGTCCCCAACTAAGTGTTATAGTTGCATCAAAAAAAGATTAAGTATCAGAAAATCTGAGTTTCAATCTGGTATCTTCTATCTAATAACAATTACTATTCAATCAATTCCACACTCTATATTATTCAATTCCAATAGAACTAATTTACTTACCTAGAAAATTTAAAACATATATATATTAGAACAGAACACACAGTGCTATAGTGTATCTTTTTATATATATATATATATATTTTTTTTTTTTTTTAGACGGAGTCTCGCTCTGTCGCCCAGGCTGGAGTGCAGTGGCTGGATCTCAGCTCACTGCAAGCTCCGCCTCCCGGGTTTACGCCATTCTCCTGCCTCAGCCTCCCGAGTAGCTGGGACTACAGGCGCCCACCACCTCGCCCAGCTAGATTTTGTATTTTTTTTTTTTAGTAGAGACGGAGTTTCACCGTGTTAGCCAGGATGGTCTCGATCTCCTGACCTTGTGATCCGCCCGTCTCGGCCTCCCAAAGTGCTGGGATTACAGTAGTGTATCTTATATCTTAAGCACTATTCTAAATGTTTCAAACATACACAATCATGACTTCAACCTACTGAGGCAGCAACTCCTCCTATCCCTGTCTTAAAGATGAGAAAATTAAGGCATAAATACTAGACAAAGTTATAAAGTTATTAAGTGGTAAGTTTGGAAAAGTAACCCCACAGAGTAGTTGCCAGCAGAATTGCAAAATCCTTTTATTTTGTGGGAGAGTGTACACTTCTTGAAGGCAGGGATACATTATATTTTGGTTGTTTCTTTATACCACTCCAGATTCTTGTACAATATGTTTTTTACAGATTCATTGGTGATAATGATTACTGGAAGAATAAATGAAGATCAGATTTCCAAAATACTAGATTAGTCTATTACCAGTCCTTCTCTTATTTAAAAGTTTGCTTATTTTCTGAATATAAAATAATATGAGACTATTTTGGACTATACAAATAACAAAGACAATCCAATTTAAAGAGAAAATGAGAATGATGCCCCCTATTTAGTCTCATCTATAACAGTTACTCAGAGAAACTTCCAAATTTCAGTAGCTTAACACAAGCCAAGATTATTTCTCACTCAGATGAAGTCAAAGTGGGCGTTGCTGATTAGTGAAGTGACATCTACTTTATTGGTGATAACTGGTCTCATGTCCCTGCCTAGATTCAGGATGAGAGAGGCGCACAGATCTATGTTGGACAGCTGTACATCTGCATAGTTTCTTAAGGCTGAGATCTTACTGCATATTTTATTACTGTTGTATCATCAGCAGAGACTTACTCTTCTCAAGATATGTCTACATGAACCATAGCACCCATATACTTTTTATTCCAGAGCAGCAAACATTTTTTTAAAGTACCTAGCATGTGCTTAGTACTATACTCAGCACAGTGAGGAATATGTAATACACAGGATATGGACTCTTAATGAATACTATTATAGTATCATCAATGAGTGAAAGAGTAAAATAGTTAGACTAAGATGAATGCAATCAATTCCATGCTCTATAATCAGAGCAAAATTCTCCAAGTAAGTTACTAAGGAAGGCATGTGGCAGAACTTGAAACATTAGAATAGACTGTAGGTAGGCTATAGAAAGGGGAAAGAAATTTCAACATATAGAGGATACAGAAAAATTACGCATCATAGTGTAGCTCTTTCAAAAATCACCACTGTTCATCATAAGCCAAATATTATAGGATATTTTCACATATAACACTTTTTATAAATGACAGAAGGCTTTTAGCCAACTGGTGATAAAACTGAATTAATTAAAATTTACAAGATCTCTCAGAGTGTTCCAAACACCATACTTTACTCTTCTGTTTTGAAAAAGATTGGTATAATTGGCACAATTTCATCATTTTATCCCATGAGTATAAAGAAATGCCTTCCTAAGAATGTTTTTCTCTGGCGCAGTATTTATTTCAGCTTTTTAATTTTTTTATTTTTGTATCCATTTAGTTTAACATTTGGAAAGAACTTGGTGTTATCAAAGAAAACTGTAGCACAAATCACAACTGTCAACTCAAATAATTTTAAGCTTTAGCAGACTAAGATGGATGACTTCATCATTGAATAAATCATTACTAATCATAATTTGTGTTTGTACTTGGACTGTGCAGTTGAGACTGGCGGCACTACAGCCTGCCCAGAACTAATTGCTATAAATGTGCCAGATGTTGTAAAAATCTGGACACATTTGTGATAAAGCCGAATGGTGCAAATTTGGTATGAAGCTAGAAGTGCATGATTTAAGGGTGTAATCTATATTTCTGACATTACAGGTCAAAGATATATAGTAAGTATAGAGAGCCTTTATTAATATTGTAAAAGGTTATTTCCCTCTGCACTAAAAATCATTTTTTTCCTTTTATGTCTTGATCCTAATAGATCTGGGCTTGGCTGTAAATTTCTATGCTCCCACAATGGGCACTGGTCTGTAGAAAAACAAGAAACTGAAGTTTAAATTAGAACACTGTTTTTCTTATTTCAGACATTAACGGAGATATCTGCCTTGCTACACACAAAAGTGCATAAAATCGAATGTTTCAATTTGTTAAAAGTCCTAAGATTATTAAGACAGAAATAATATGTTAGCAGGAAAAAAATATGCTTTGGAACTTTCTGATTTACTTAGAATTAAGCTTCCTATCCCCACATTAAATAACAAGCAAACATTACTTAGAGATTATGGGTATCAATATGTCCACTTTCTATGCATTGTTATGGTAATAAAGCCTCTTAGTCAAAGAAAATATGAAGCCATAAAACTTAACGCTCTATTTGAGGAACAATTACAGCAAATTATAAGCAACTGGGTTGTACAAAACTGTGATGAATAAAATTTTAAAGTATAATAATATACTATAAGCATTTATATAGCTGATAATATCCATTTATTTTAAGTGTCAGTCTTCTAAAGATAATTATCAAAAAAAGTAGGATTCATGAAATAATTATCGTGTTGATTACTTAGAATGATAGGCTTCAAATAAATTTGTGATGAAGGATTTTTAATAGAGTTCTGGTATAAAATATCATATTTTCTATTCCATTTCAGTTAATGCAACAGAGAATCCGTTGCATGCTTCAAAGTAACTGTGTGTGTGTGTATTTAATTATTTTTGCAATGCAAATATATATTTACTATTAAGTAGTTTTGACTAAATATTATTAAGTTTTACACACGTTTAAGCATTTTCCTCATAATGTTTTTTAAATTAAAATCAATACGTTTTGAAATCTACTAAATCATTAAATTCACATATATACGAGCTTTTAAGTATAATAAAATTCATCCCAATACGTGCTTTCCAATGTGCATTTTCATCAAACCATCAAAAACTGAAAGCAACAGGTCATAAACCATATATTTATATTGTAAGTGAATTAAATGATGTGTAATAAATAATTATTGATATAATCTCTTTATTCAAACTATGTTCTCAACCTGCTTAAGATCTCTTTGGTAATTTGAGTAATATTAATATTTAATTAACATTTAATTATATTATTTCTATTTTTGATGAAAAAATATTAATAACCCAATTCACATGATTATCATTGCACATTTTAAGCATATATGATACATTTATAATCTGCTTTCATATCTAATACGTTGTTTCCCCATTTATTCTTTTAAAAAATACATTTTCTCTTTCCATCTATTCACACATATTATTTTGGATGCTTTGCAATTAATACTGAGATATGTTTGTATGTTACTGTTTTACTTTATAACTTTTCAGCACTGCTACACGAAAACCTCTTTACAGTGAGAGAAAATTTAGAATAACTTAAATAAATGTACAGTGAGTCATTCTAAACCTCCAGAGGATTCTGTAGGGTCTGTAATATTCTGTATACATCCTTATTGATTGCACGACTGCATGAATAGATTGCAACAGCATGGCATAGACATGAAACTGAGTGCCTGCCTTATCCCTTTTATACTTCGCTGATATGTAACCATGCCCATAGCAATTGCTAAAATGGTAGACCTGATATGTTTTTACAACTCACCTCACTGGAAAGCACTGATTGGCTCAGAGATAGGCACCTGTGAACCTTATAGTCTAAATATTGAGTTAATTGATTTTCACTTAAAAGTTAAAATAAGAGAACTAGTGTCTGTATTTAGGCAGTGATATCTATTGAGATCGGATAAGATTCAGGACCTTGGGAACCCACTTTGGTTTTCTGTTCCTGCATTAGTTTGCTAAGGCAATGTTGGTGAAGAAACTATTCGTAAGCAGATTAAATTTTTATTCTGGGATCAGACCTTCACATACAGAGAATAAGCTTACACACCCACACACGCAGGCAAAAACAAAACAAAACAAAACAAAAACGGAGTATGTAGTCTTTATAACTGAGCACTGGGAAAGTGCTGCAACTGTTAAATTTCATATTTAAGTTTCAACCTCCAGGATGTATATTTTCCTTTCTGTTTGTTTGTTTAGGATGTCTGAAGGACTGAATCGTTGCATCCTTCAATCACTGTTCTTTTATTATAAGCTACTTTCAATAGGTTTCTTATAAAATGAATTCTATACACTTCACACAGCAACATCAAAATTCTTTTGAAAGCCTTGACTGAAAACCACAATCATTTCATAGTTAAAACAGAATTTTTCTAGTATTATTTTTTAATAACCAGACTCTCTACTGTTTTCCTAGAAAAAGCAAGAAAATTTATATAATTAATCTGGGCTGGTTACATCATTTTTAGAAAAAAAGATGAAAAGTCTAACAGAATGAAGCCTGTAGCAATAGGGGGATATTCTAAAGGGCTGCTGAGTTTTTTTCCTCCCGTTTAAGCTTATTTCAGTGTGGCGGGTGGGAAGGGTGGGTACTGAACCATCTAGAATAAAGGTAATTGGTGAACAAGAGCCCAGTTACTCTGAAGAGTGATTCCGTGCCCAGCCAGTACAATCTTCTTACATTGAGTTCTCTTGTACTATTTTCATTAGAAAGAGCCTATGACCAAAGAGCCACCAAATTAAATGAAAATAAACTGAAAACCTAAACAAAGTATATCCAATGTCCTATTCTGTCTCTTCAGAAAAAGGAATCTTTCTGGGTTTTGGTTTCTTTGTCACATCTTCTAAATTCTCCCTGTACACATGTCCTTTCCTAAGACAATCCTATACCCATTTTACTGGGCAGAGACCAGTGTGCTAATTGTGTGCCAAGTCATACATTACTAGCTTGCAAGGCTAAGAAGGTTTCACGCACGGTTGGCATGTTAGAATCTCTTTTCTCTTTCCAGGCACTCTGAGTGATACAGATGGCCAGTACATTTTCTTACATGAGAAGACACCAAGCCAGACTGGGCATTTCAGTCTCCATGTCTTCTGTAAAATGAGGGAAATCAATTACCTAATAGGGTTCTCTGAAGATTGAATAGGAATATAAAAGTAAATAAAGTACTTACCAAGTAAAAGTAAATATTCAAATGATGTTTACTTAGTAAGCATTCAATTAATGGTTGCTCTTGTCATTTTAATATTGTACTTTGACACATATTATCTGGGTCAATAAAGCACAACTAAGACAAATACAGAAAGACATTTAATTAGCAATACCTGAGTCAAATCATAATTTAACCTTAATCTACTTCTTCCAGGTATCTTCAATAGCTAGTTAATCATTTGGTTATTCAATTGTCTTCAAGCTCTGAGATTTCAGATTTTCAGCTTCTGGTGGAACAATGAATGAACTTTTGCTCCCACGTAATGCTACCTCCTTAATGGTGGTCAAAGCCTGTCAGTTTATTATATGTTTCAGCCCGCAAGTCAGAATGCTTTAGTTTTTTCCGGGACCTACCCCGGAAGCTACCAGAGGCTACCAGAAATTTCCAGTAGTTCTCCATTATTATATCTACAGAGACCTCTACCTTCAAGATCTCATATTATAGGGACTTGTTTCTTCCATTTACAGTACTTATTTAATTTTCTGTTGCTGAGAGGTAAAAATGATAAAGAGAAATAAATATAGTGAATCTGAGATGTGCTCAGATATCCTAAGATGACAATAACACAGTAAGACCAGTTCTCTATCAGTCTATCATTATGACATTACATCACTCATTAGTTATTAACCTGAAGAGACATACTTTTAAATCTTAAAGATCACAGTGGAGGAATAGACACTATTTTGATATCATTACTTTTAAAAAAAATTCTGGCCCTTCTTTTGATTGTCATTTATAATGGACCTAGATTACAATAGCTAAGGTTAATGAGACAATTAACTTTATACACGATACGAATCACGAAGACTGTTTTACTGTAATTAACCATAGTGACTTCTAGCAGAGTTCTTTGTATGCATAAATATATATTTTTTTTCGGGAGTACTCAAGGCTTCAGGGAATTATTCTGAAAGTTTCAAAAGCATATCAAAAAGCCAGACATAGAAGTATTTAATTAAATTTTGCCATGGGAGATGAAATGAGGAGGAATCATGTGAAATGCAAGACTGTGGTAGTCAGCAGTATATCAGTTTCCGAATAGACAGATACAGGCATTCACATGAGAGCTTTAAGTGTTTATCTAGAGCCTCCATTTGACCTTTCCTTAAGTCTGCTTTTCAAATGTGCTTGTTTACTGACTGATGTATTCAAAATGCTTCTTTTCTGCTGACAGTGTCCAATTTTGTTGTTTGATGAGGGTGCTGCTCAAGAAATTTGCAAAGACACGACCAGTAGCTTGTGTACAAAAATGGATTTCAGAAATTGAAGAACTGTAATGTTTCTTGTGTTTTCTTTCCTCACGGGGAAGCTTGTCAGTACCTCATGCAAATGAATTTCATAATTTTAAGGACTCAGACCTTTAAAGGTATACCCACCCTTGAGATTTCACTTGCTTTGGTGGGGCTTTCTCGTCTTACATATGCCTGCGACTTTAAATGACTCCTTTAGGTAGTCAGAGAGGGTAACGAGCCACTTTGGCAGAGGATAAAGCAAGCAACTGCCGGCTAAAGTAACAAGTTATTTCTTTCATCTTTAAACACATCTCTCGATGCTCTTATTTTTATTGTGCTTTCTGTCAGTGTTGAGTGAAGTAGTAATTAATTTGCTTTCCTGCTATTGTATAAAATTCTCTATTTCATTTAACTTTTAAAATCATTTCAATGCTTTCTTCTTTTTTTCCCCAAAATGTCACAATGACATCTCTGTACACTGGTGTCCTAATTAGTTTATCGCTTGACATAATTTTAATTAGCTTTATGATATTTCTGGATGACTTTTCTTCATTGACAATTCTACTGTGCTTTAAAGACAATTGGGATATTTATGTTATAACCCCATTTACTTTTAAAAATCTTCCTAACATCTATCACCAAAAAAAGAGAGAATGTTTTTCCTTTTCACTAACAGGAATCTGAAGTTACAGTAAAACAAGCAATAGATTTCTCCCCTGATCAGCCCCTTTTTGACATGTGGCCCTGGACAACAGTTTAGCAGTGTCTGTGTAGAAAGGCAATCACTCAGCAATGCAGCCTCATTGCATTCTCCATCAGAACTGGGAATTCCCAGCAATGTCTGCCGACTGAAGCGATATATGGCCTAGGGGGAGCTGAGCTTGGTTTTTGTTGATGCCAGTATATAGCCCTGTGAAGGTTTCCTTATATTATTTTACACTGCTTCTCTGCAGTAGTTTTTCTGTTCTTCTAAATTGGAAACATACTTCTCATTCCGTTCAGCAATTATTGAGTTTCCCTAGTGGTTTAGGTCTAGGAATTGCTTGTAAGATGGTGAACGTTTAATATACCTATAGCCTCATTCCCAAATTACCTGAAATATGTAAAGTAGTAGTTTGTGATTTTAAACGTGTTGTAGAAAACCCTTTCCTCTCCTTTTCCAGCTTCTAAATTACAATTTGAATCAGTTATTAAAAACCAACATGTAATCTCTAGATCCCACTTTTGCCTTTAAGTACAGAGTGGTTATGGGGGAAACATTGAAATCAGGAATATCTAGGCTGTCTCATCTGTAACTGGGATAAGTGTATTAACTTTGAAAAACTAGCAGGTATGTTTTATTTTATTTTTTAAGTTCAGGGTTACATGTGCAGGTTTGTTACCAAGGTAAATTTGTGTCATAGGGGTATGTTGTACAGATTATTTTGTCACCCAGGTACTAAGTCTAGTACCCATTAGTTATTTTTCCTGATCCTCTCCCTCCTCCCAACCTCCACCCTGTGATACGCCTCAGTGTCTATTGTTTCCTTCTATGTGTCCATGTATTCTCCTCATTTAGCTCCCACTTATAAGGGAGAACACGCAGTATTTTGTTTCTGTTCCTCCATTAGTTTGCTAAGGATAATGGCCTCCATCTCAATCTATGGTCCTGCAAAGGACATGATCTCATTTTTTTTTTATGGCTGAATAGTATTCTGTGGTTTATATGTACCACATTTTCTTTATCCTGTCTACCCTTGATGGACATTTAAGTTTATTCCATGTCCTTGCTAATGTGAATACTGCTGCAACGAACATAATGCGTTCATGTGTCTTTATGTCAGAACAATTTATAACCCTTTGTGTATATACTCTGTAATGGGATTGCTGGGTTGAATGTTATTTCTGTTTTTAGCTCTTTGAGGAATTGCCACACTGTCTTCCACAATGGTTGAACTAATTTACATTCCCACCAACAGTGTATAAGTGTTTGCTTCTCTCTGCAACCTCGCTGGCATGTTATTTTTGACTTTTTTTTTTTTTCTCACTGCAACCTCCCCCTCCTGGGTTCAAGCGATTCTCCTGCCTCAGCCTCCCAAGTAGCTGGGATTACAGGCGCCTGCCACCAAGCCCAGCTAATTTTTTGTATTTTTAGTAGAGGTGGGGTTTCACTATGTTGTCCAGGCTGATCTCGAACTCCCGACCTCGTGATCTGCCCGCCTCGGCCTCCCAAAGTGCTGGGATTACAGGCGTGAGCCACCGCGCCCAGCCTTGACTTTTTAATAATAGCTATTCTGACTGGTGTGAGGTGGTATCTCACTGTGGTTTTGATTTGCATTTCTCTGATGATCAGTGATGTTGAGCTTTTTTTTTTTATATATTCTTATTGGCCTCATGTATGTCTTCTTTTCAAAAGTGTCTGTTTATGTACTTTGCCCACTTTTAAATGTTTTTTTTTTCATACATTTGTTTAGGTTCCTTATAGATGCTGGATCTTATACCTTTGTCAGCTGCATAGTTTGCAAAAATTTTCTGCTATTCTGTAGGTTGTCTGTTTACCTTGTCATTAGTTTCTTTTGCTGTGCAGAAGCTTAGATCCCATTTGCCAATTATTGCTTTTGTATAAATTGCTTTCGGCATCTTCACCATGAAATATTTTCCTGTTCCTTTGTCCAGAATGGTATTGCCTAGGTTGTCTTCCAGGGTTTTTATAGTTTTGCATTTTACATTTAAGTCTTTAGTCTACCTTGAGTTAATATCTAGCAGGTTCATCTGTAACTGGGATAAGTATATTCACTTTGAAAAACTAGCAGTTATATTTTTTAAAAGAAAAAAAACCCTCTCTATTATAATTTCTAATAATTTTTCTAATTTCTAAGTTGAAATTTCAAATCTTATTTGAGCCAAATGAAGAAGTAGATTAAGGCATGTCATGGGACTTCTCAAACTCTAGTCATTTAAAGTAAAATTTTACATATATCATAAAGAAAGGAGGCCATGGTATAAAGCAGTGGCAATCTTCCCCACAACCAAATAAATTAGAAATAACAGATGTAACATTGTGTTTGGAGGAAATATGATATCCCTTTACAAAGAGTTACTAAATGATAAACTGATGTTTAAGAAAGCAGAGTCTGCGATTTGCCACATGAACCTTGATTCTATTGTCAGGCTTACCTTTTACTGTGTGATTATAGCAAAATTAATTAATCTCTCTAAACCTCAATTTCATCATTTAAGCAAATGGTGCTAAGGTAGATGCTATGATCATGCCCATTACTGAACTGTTTAAAGCATGCAAAGCATTTAGCACAATGGCTTAACAAAGGATCCCTTATGGATTATATCATTACATTCTTAGTAGTATTAGTATGAGGGCATCTAGCTTTGGCTAAAGTTGGATTAGTATGAGATCGTATCAATCTGATTGTATACCATTTGTGTGAATTATGTTTTTTGGCCATTGTATTATCAAGGGTTACCTTTTGACTTACTGTCACGGGGACTTTTTAAACATTTTTTGATTACTTTGATTGATTCAAGACCAAGACACATGGAAGAGTTCCTATAATTGTAACAGTCATTGAACAATGCCAGTCAATCAGTCATTCTTCTCATAAACATCTTAAACCTTAAAAGAGAAAATGTGAACTTTTTCTTTCAGGGTTCTTTGAAATTCATTTGACACCTCAAAAGCTAAGACAATTTGTCAACCCCCCCCCCCACCATTTCAAACATAAAATTAATGACTTTGCCCCCAAACTGATAAGAGCAGTGTTATTTAATGTCTTAGATGAAATAAGAGGGGGTAGCAATAGTTGTGGATTCTCCATTAATAAGAGGCTCCTAAGTGGCAAAGCTCTTAATACACCGCTTTACCTTGTCAAGAATTTTAATACCTCCAGCTGGAGTCCTGATGTGCCTCCAGGTAGATCTCACGTGTTCTCACATAATAAAAAGCACCTGGTGCCATAATGAGTGAGTGAGAGATTGGCACCCAGGAATTGCCCCCTGTGAAAATGTCCTCCAAAATCTGATTATTCTAACAGGCAGGTGCTCCCACTCCCTGATAATGACATGAATGTCCCCAGCCTCATGCTGAAGGCAATCCTCTCCAAGGTCACTCAGCAGTGCTTCTTGTTTCTCATGTGTTTGTTGTTTACTGTTGCTTTTAGCACAGGTCAATTATATCTACTTGGAATGCCACTGTCTCTGAGGTTGCCTAACAGACTGTTAAATTTCCTTTTGCAAAGCCATGGGTGAAACATACTGTAAATTTTCTCAAGTAAGTCATCTATTTGAAACCACATTTGAGTTATCTTTGTTTTGTTAACTCAAGGTAGGATAATGTAAGAAAAAATTATATATTATCTTGCTTCTTCCCCTTCCTCTTTTCCCCCATTTCTTAATTTTTCTTTTTTATTTGTTGAAATTATTAATAGGATTAAATGAGATATTACAAATAATCACATCTAGTGTGCAAAAGACACTGAATGAATGAATAAAATGTCCTAGAAAAGCCCAAATACTGTTATATATTCTAATCCATTAATTCTCACTCTAAAGATTGTCCTCAGTTTTGCACAACACATTATTTTTTTTCTTTCTTTTCCTTTCCTTCTATCTTTTTGTTTGTTTGTTTTTAGATAACTGCTTTTACAATTACAAAATAGCACATGGTTATGGCAGGGTGCCCAGAAAATTTCATTTCCTTGAGGACATCAGTGTATACAAAGTGGACTGTTCTTCCAGCGTTGCTAAAAAATAAGAGCTCACAGATTTCTAAAATCATCCCACTCGTAAAGAAGTCCTTTGGCTTTCTTAATCTCTCCTTGACTTTAAACACAACTTTCATAGGTTTATATGGTTGTAGAGTAGAAAAAGCATATGCTTTATGCTATGAAAGAACTTGCATTTGAATTTCAATCATATCTGGTATTTATTACTTATGTAACCTTTAACATATTACTTAATGCTCCTTGAATCTTTTTTTTCATTTAGACTATATAATCTATTCACCCCACAAGATTATTGTGATAACTTTGTATGTGTGCATGTGTACATATTTATGATTAATTCACAAGGGCAAACTGCTAGAGTTAGGGTCACAGCCTCTAGTTGAAAGCAGATATTTATCTGCTTAAAACATTTACATTCCATATGACATCCAGCTATTTCACAAAGGCAAAAAGTAGGGCTAAGAGGAAATGTGCTATTACTAGTTTTAGATCCATGTGTGTGAGTGTATATTTGCGCGTGTGTGCATATTTCTCTATGTCAATACAATCTAGATGCATTCACTTCTAAATTCTTAGTTAAAAATACAAAGAATCAGGTTAAATTTTGTTAAATGATGAAGACCGTGTATTGAAGGAACGCATATTTCAAAAAAATACACCACTGAAGGGGGGAAATTTGGAATTGCCACATTTCTATACAAATAATTTTCACATTTCTAAACAAAATTTGTGAGAAATTTCTACGTTGTTTGTGCAAGAAAGGAAGATCGTTTAACTCTTTAAGATCAATGCCATAATTTTTTAGGGGAGCCAAACTACATATGGGTCTGGTTTACTTCAGTATCAGTAAAGACGCCAGATGTAGATATAGACTTTGTTTGACCTATGACATTACTATGAAAGAATATCAGTCTGGAATTGTTGAAAGTTTGTTGGAGAATCAGCTTGAAATAGCAGACTTCAATAACATGGAAAGAAGAAAAAATAAAAACAGATTTAACAAATAGAAGAACTTGGGAATCTAAAGGCGTATATTACAATTAGCCAACACAAAGTATGTGAGCCATCATGCAATGATTCCACATGCACAAAACATTACATTCTATCTCAGCTCAAATGCTGCTTCACAACAATTCTCAACAAAGCCTTCCAGGAAGCCCAACCAATCTACCCCTACTATACCTGTAGATAAATCCTGTCTAGCACCATGATTCTGTACTATGTGGTCTTTCCATACAAGTCACTGAATTGGCAAAAGAACGAACGGTAAGGGTATTGTGTTTGTAGGTTGTTGGTCTGAGGTTTAATCCTATCTGGCTTCCCATGGAAAATTTGCCTCGACTTTCTAAAATTTACCTAAACTTTCTATATTTTGACCTCAATGTTCTAAAATTTTTATAGTGCTTCTTTCTGCAAAGGTTTGTTGGAAAGATTAAATAACAGAATGTATTCAAATGTGTTCTCTAAATTCCAAATGCCAGAAGATTCTCCTGAAACATTAAAATTTACATTTCAGGCTCTCGGTTTTAGAGATTCTGGTTTATTACACCTGAGAGAGGGCCATAGAATCTGTGTTTTAGGAAATTACTAGTTGATTCCAATGAGCAACTTAAGAAGGCAGTACATTGACATACCACAAGTAGGTAGAAAGATTAAAGATGTGATGCTAAACATCCTGGATGACAGAATGTCAATAATGGCAGTGCCAAAAATAGAAGATACCTCAATGTAAATTTGGGCTAAAGCCCTCTAGAAAAAAAAGTACAATTTTAATTAAATTAACTTAAATAAAAACTTTGCCCAGATAAAAATGGGTCCCTCTTTGAACTTCTTACATTCCCTTGCATAATTCAAATTCCTTCTGTGCTTGAGGGGATGTGCTTGGGCATTCAGAGATGAAAGACAGAATTTCACAGGTAGAATTAATCCAATAAAAACTCTATCAATGCCACTGGAACAGTTGTGCCAGACGTCTGTCCTAGTATCCCTGCCACACCTGCCTTGTAGTTAGCAAAAAATTAGGTCATGAAGTAAAAACATCTGCACAGAGATATTGATTGGAATTCAGATGTTTTTCACTCTTGCTCAATATATCAAAGAAAACTATAGAAGAAATGGACTCTGAAGTGGTCTAGAATCACAGCCAATCAACCCCCACTATACAGGTAAATTCTCATTCCCGTTCCACTATTGCTAGCTGGTTATCCCTATGCAAAGTACTTCATCTTTGACAGGCTGAGTGTATTCTTCTATAAAAAAGAGACAATAATTCTTATCTTGCAAAGTTGTTGAGAGAATCAGTGATGAAAACTATTTGTATCTAGATGATGTTCAACTCTGTCCTTAGCATGAGTGGCTACTGAATGAATATCAAAACTTTCTTTCATTAATTTTGTTAATTTACTAAGAGCAAGGTGCTGGGCATGGTGGCTCACACCTGTAATCCCAGCACTTTCGGGGGCCAAGGCGGGCAGATCGCGAGGTCCGACTCTACTAAAAAATACAAAAATTAGCCAGATGTGGTGGTGCATGCCTGTTATCCCAGCTGCTCAGGAGGCTGAGGCAGGAGAATCGCTCGAACCAGGGAGGCAGAGGTTGCAGTGAGCCGAGACTGCGCCACTGTACTCCAGCCTGGGTGACAGAGCGAGACTCCGTCTCAAAAAAAAAAAAAAAAAGAAAGAAAATAAGGTGAAGATATTGAGTAAGGCAACACCAGCATGATTTTGGAGTTGGCTGGTTGGTTGGCCCTGGCAGGGATAATAACCACATTTTGATCTTACATTGGGTGATGCAGCATTTCTTCCAAAGCATGTCCTCTTGAACATACAGGGTCATGAAAATGTTCAAGGTCTGTTTTGCTCATAGACACTCAAAGGATGAGGCCAGCATTCATCGAGAAGCTACAACATTTTATTTTTAGGCAGTGAAGAGAGATGCACAGAGGTGAGAAATAAATTTAAAAATTATCAGGAAGTCTCTTTGTCCTCTCGGCCCATCTGGGTAAACAGATCTTTACCGGGGAGGAAGGTCTCACATTCAACTCCACCAATCTTCTTACAATATGATTCAACTCTAGAAAACTACCTTTGCCGTTAGGACCAGTCTTCACTTTTCAAGAATTATCTTTCCCTTTCAGATTCCACCTAGTTCTCTGCAAGGACTGTTTCCTGACTTACATTGCAACTTCAACGATTATGAGCTCTTCTGAATGATGCTGATCTGTTCTCGGCAGGTCTACACTCAATGATTCCTCACTTTTCTTCCTCCTGGTTCTCACTCATATTCTAGTCTGGCCACACCTAATCAGGGGCTTGAAACAGCCTTGGTCTGAAATTTGGCTGGAGCAACCATGCAGATGATGACTATTCTGAAGACATTTTAAAGGTTGGGTTTATTTCAGTCTGAGACAGACACTAAAGACCCTTTATTTCTAAATCCAAACTTTTGTCTTCTAAGAGTTGAAATGGGTGATATGAGGAAAATAAATGAGATTAAGAAAAGGAAAGATCATGGAAGGTCAAATGTTTTAACAAAGGTTTCCTCTGAACCTCAACCTGGACATTTAAAGATGTATATTTTTTAAAAAGTCCAAGCAGGAAAGAAACATTCCTAGTAAGGGTACAGCACTAGCAATAGCATGATGGGTTTAAGGAATGTTGAGGACCAGTGACTTTTCTCCTTGTAGGCTGTATCTGCAGAACCTAAGAGTGGACTATCTCAATGGGGCTGGAGAAACCTTATTATAGGCAGACTAGTTATTTTTCTAACTCTCTCTTCAAGAACTGAACTCTGCTCTTTACACCCTAAGCCATTTTTTTTAAAAGTTTTGCTCAACTCTGAAACCAAACCATCATTTCACATTCTTGGATACACAGTGTGAACTGGAACCATTTTCTATCCCATTCATTATAATTTTTCAGAAAAGTTGTCCCTGAAATCCCTGTGGCCCCCTCCTCCACAAATTTCTTTCATCTTATTTGTCTTATTAGCTAATGTTGACAAAATTTCAGCACTCATAAAGACTAGCCATCCTAACTTATAATAAGTTGATGACAAATATATGTTTCTGCTTCAGTAAGGACACTATGTTTAGTAAGTGAATAAGGTGATGATTTGCTGAAGTTTTCCTTTCCCAAAAATAAGATGGACATTAATTCATAAATAATTTGTTAATGCATTCAGTAGACAACCTCAGCCTTTGTCAAGTCCTCCTGTTATGTAAAAAGTCATGTAGCGGCTCCACATCATCTCCACCTACATGGCCCCCACAGCATTCATAGTCTCACACAGCCTCCTCAACCACCTCCATCAACAAAACAACATTTCAGCTACTGAATGATTTACCAATGACTTAACATAGAATATACTTTTATGACTCTATATCTTCACAGTTACTTTTCATCTGCCTTGAATGCCACCCTGATATTTTCTACCCAGTGAATTTCTATTTATTATTATCACATATTTTGCCATTATGCCTGATTTGAAATATCTCAATCTGTTCAGGTTCTATTAATCATTAGATATTTTTGTATGTGTTTCCATAGCACTTTTTCCTCCCTTAGATTTATGAGCATTGCACCGCACTGAATTATGTCTAAACACGTCTGTGTTGCCCACCATACTTAAAGCATACAAAGCACTGGAGAGCTGTGTTATATCTCTGTGTATCCCTGAGCCTAGCTCTGTGTTTGACAGAGCAGATATTTAGCTAAGGTTTGTTGAATGATGCCTTAATGGACAAGTACACAAACAAGCTGGCCTAAATTGCAATGGGGCTTGAGAGATCCTCTGTAGCCCAGAGGTGCAAATGGGTCCGTGAGCCAGACTTGCAATGGCATTTGCTTTGCTTTGCTTTTTACATGGAGCCTTTGCATTGTATCTAAACACACTGGCTGCACAGCATTTCACCTCTCACTCTCTGGAAGCTCTGGACCTTCCAAATCCAAAGCCAGCAGCTAGGCTGAAAGAGCTCACACAGCCTTGCTCAAGGCAAAGAGAAGTTACCTCTTTGTGGGGTTCTCATGAAGTCTTGATTGTTACCGTAAAACCGGTTTGCACATTGAAATAAAAAATAATAGTGAAATAATGTGGCAGAACATAAAAGCTTGGAAGTTCATGTGGAGGGCTGAATTGCACCATATGGCTTCCAGTTCTGTACCTAGACCCAATAGAGTACATTAAGAAAGCCATTTAGCCAGTGTCCTGTTGTGACCGGTTATAGAGGGGCATATGGTATATTATCCCACATCAGAATAATTATGACTCCTTGTGTTGATCTTTGTCTCTCTCAAAGTTTTGGTTTTTGGCACAAAGGAAATTTCAGCAGGGATTTCTTGTTACATTTCTGTTCTTTCGCATCTTTCTTTACTACTCACATCTGTAGAAGTTAAGTTGAAGCTCGTGACACAGTTATTTCTTACGAAAACTACAATTTTAAAAGAGAAAAAAAGAAGAATAGATCTTGAGGATTTAGGAATTTGCAGTTGTAAAGGAGCTGTTTCTGGTAAGTATTTACTTTTCTAGCCATTGGTGAAGGAATGTGGCAAATGGAAACAGACCCAGAGGGCATTGAATAGGAAGGAAATAGTATAATCACACTTGAATGGATGATTACTGTGTGATGGATTCAGATTTAGGAATGTTGTACAGTTAATCTCATTTCATCTTCACAATGTGTTGAATAAGGATGACGGTTTTGTCATTATTTATCACCTTCTAGCAGGGTAAGTTATCTATTGGACCTGTAATTTATTGCCTGTTTCTCCCACCTGTATGTAAACCCCACAAGAGAAGGTACTTTTTTTTTTTTTGGAGTTTTCATTTAATAAAGTATCACATGACCTAGGACAGAGTCTTATAACATAATAGAAGCTCAATAAATGCTGATTGAATGAATAAATTATATCTACTAAACGAAGAAATCGAAGATGAGGAAAATTAGATAATTGCATCGAGGTCACAAAGTAAGGTTTTCATTAAATGAAAATTTCAACTTTTATGTGTGACTGCCAAGACATACCCTTCATTCTGACATCTATTGCACATCCTGAATGAAAAATATTAGTGTTTACTCCCAGGCAGATCACTTACTAGCTCTTTGATCTAGGAGTTGATAATTATTTTTGAGTCTGCAAAATAGATAGACACAATTAAGATACAGTAAAATAGATTTAGATTAGGTTCTGACATGGACATAAATATACATACACAACACTAGTATATATTATCTCACTCATCTATAAAAGCTCCAAAATGTAAGTAGTTTAGGCATATACAATATGTACAATAGTTTAGACATGTTCAATGCAACATACATATGTATTGTTACAACTCTACCTAGTTATTTCATATGTTTAGACACGTACAATACATATTTCAATATTTCAATAGTTTAGACAAGTACAATGCATATACATATGTATTGTTATAACTATACTATAACAATACATATGTAAGATAATGGAGATAACTATTAATGGACTAATTGTCATACAATTATGAAATCTGTAGAGCCTATTGAATGTGAGACTGACCTTTCATCAAACCTCCAGTCTGTCTAGACTCAAATCCCTGGCTCTGAAACATACCAAATTTGTGAACTTGAACTTACTGTGTAAACTCTTTGAGTCTTAGATCTTCCTATATTAAATATAGATCATTGAGTCTCCTTCATGCAATTGATATGTTAATCAATAAGAAAATGTAGGTAAATTGCTCAGTAAAGTACCTAAAAGTAAGTAATTACTCAATTATATCTATTCCTTTTCATTTTTATCTTGTTACTCAGTGGTTCTGTTTTTTTAAAAAATAGTCCTCATTTCAAAATCATTATGACAGACTAAATCCAAATGAAATTTTGTCGTATTCTACCTCTATATTTCCATTAACTTATAGATACCCATTTTCATATCTGGTGAGCAAATTTCTTCTGATACCCTATTTTGACCAGTCCGATGACTGTGTATTTTCCTACTTGATTACAATTTCAGGCAGTCAGCAAGTGTTAGGTAAATTTTCAGTCACCAAAATAACATCCACTTGTTTCCACTGAAGCAATATTCAGAAAATAATGGTAAATGATGAGAATAGCTGTTAAGTTTTAATTATCAAGTGCTGAGCCACAGATTGAAATAAAAACTTCAGAGCTTACAGTTTATGGACACTCTTCTTTATGCTGATAGATTCCATATAATCTTTTCTTTTAAATAATCTATATAATTTAGTGTGTGTATATATAATTTTAGATATTTTAATATAAACTATAAATTTTTATTTGTTTCATTCAATCTAAAAGAAGAAAGGGTAGCTCTGAGAAAACATCTCTGAAAGGCAGGAAAAAATGCTGAGCACATTGAAATGCAGACAATGCTCTGTTAAATGCACCGTTTTATTCTTTTTTAACCTGTAAAAAAGTAATTTATAATAAAAAAAAAACTGTATAAACCTAAATATGTCCCCAAAGTTAAGTTCTTGGTAGGTCTTAAATGTGCTAAAAATGGCCTCTATGTGACATTTTTGCCCCACTTGTCAATTTCTTCTTTATATGGTTTCAGCGGTTTGAGAGTTGGGATACTGCTGCTAGGCACTTTTCAGCAAGTTTGAAGATTTAAACTCCTCTGCCCTGCTGTTTTATTTCATCGTCAGGATTTCTAAAAGCATGAGACAGGTGAGATGTGCTTTGACCATTCAAATCTGGTGACACCCTTAAGAGGCCCGTGCCCCTCAAAATACTGTGTATTATCATGAACATAAGATGATTATCAAACCACATGTATTACTATTTATCAAGCAACTAAATAGACTTTTGAATATGATAAATGCTAATTTCCTACAAATTGAAGTGCAGTTTATGAGACCTTGTGATCCATTAACCGCCAGAACCCTTTATAACTGTGGGAAGAGAACCAAATGCTGGATTCTCCATGGATGAAACTTTGGCAATTAGTTATATCTGCAAATGCATAATTGCAGGTGCAACCCAGCTGGTTAGCCAACAATTTGTTAATGTTTGATGCATAGCACCCTAAGTACCTAAGCAATTAGAGACCTGATACAACAATTAATTAGGGCCCCAAATTAAGTCAGGCAAGAAGTGTTGTTATATTCAAAAATTCAAAGCATAAATGCCACTGAAGAAAATTTAAAAGAAACCCCAAGAGAAAGCATTTCTAAATTAATATATAGAGGACGTTGCAAACTGGTGACCTATTTTGCTAACTGAATCCATTGGGTGAATGTGTATATTGAAAAAAAATACATTTTCTTATTTAACACCAGCAAAATACAAAGAAATTCTCAATCATCAGAAGGAATGTCAGACTTAGTCCTGACAATCTTTTGTCAAATACGAATTAAGGAGTTCTTCAGTTCCTCACACCTACCCCATCTAACAGCTCTAAACTTTAATCATCTTTGGATGGCATTAATAAACACTGTTCTCTACGTTTCTAAACAGAAATGGCTATGAATACATTGTGAGTTTAGAGAAATATTTACTGTTTCCTCAGGTTGTCTTCCAAACCAAGTCCGCTTTACAAGGTGGCCAAAACATGTTCTTTCCTTGGCTTTCTGCCCACTAGCTCCTTATTTTTCTGCTCACTTTAACACCAGATCTCTTTCCTTCTACCACCTAGAAAGGTATCTAGTTGCATTTAGATGTGTTGCCTCCTGTATTCTGGCAAATGCAGCATAAAAACAACCGATCTCTGTCTTGCACATGCAGATTGCCTCCTATAGCATAACTATGTTACATCGTAAAGCTAAAATACATCTTGATTGCCTGGAGTGAGCATGGCAAGGGCAAGGTGACAGAGAAAAGAACAATGAGCAGGACTTTATGAAACATGCATGTGTCATCATGGTGCATCTTTAGAAATAACCTCTACAATCAAACTAAAAAAACAATTGTTATAGTTGTGCTGTATAGTCCAGTCCATACGCTGAGTGATGATTAGGGAAGGAAACACTAAAATCATCGGGTCTGAAAGATTTATTTTGAACTCCAAAGATTTAGCAAAGATCTAGAATAAAAGTGGATGAGAATCAACAAAAAATAAAAAAGGAGTGGCAGTGGGCATAATTATGGAATCACAGGATAATAAATTGTTTTTACCTCCTCTTTACTCCAGTGTTGAGGAAGGAATTCCCACCCTAGGCTTAAGGGGATGGCTGAACATACGGCAGCTGGAACTGGACATATGAAAACAGGAGCAGTTTATAGTCTCACATAAAGTGCTCTCTGTTTATGAGAAACTCATACAGACTCACAGCCCAGGGAAGGAGGACCCTGCACCATGTAGGGCCACATGGCATTTCCATTCAAGAACAGAGTGAACTACTGGGACTGTGGGAGGCAAACGTTGTAGTTACAAGGAGGTACGGTGGATCCCAGTTTTCGAGAAAGAATGTAATTGTCTTGCTTGTATAATTTCACAGGCTGGCAGGGAACTGAAGCTTCTCCTCAGGGATAAATGAGCACATACCTAGCCCCCATCATCAGGAGATGGTTGTTTGGCGAGGTGACCTCATGCACAAAAGTGCAGTGGGTGAAGGTCTTTCATGCAGGCCCTTTGAGGCTGTCCCCATTTCACCAGATATCAAAACAGCACACTATATTGGGTTTTAATTTCAGAATTTACATCACACAGGCAAGCAGTGCATCAGTACAAAATAATTATCAATTCTCTTAATGGCAGGGGCTGTCAAAATCTCTGATAGGCTAGTTGGTCAGAGTTGTTTTGTTTTTTGTTTTTTTTTTTTTAACTAAGAGGGCTGCCTCTCAAGTGTTGCAACTGTTTTAAAGTAGCAGATATTGGTACTTTCTTGGAAACTCTATTGTGCTTACCACATTCCAAAAAGAGCTGAATGAGGTATGGTTAAGGACAAACTGTGAGTCACTGGTGAGCCATACTTTGCTTTGGAGGGTTTAATTTAGATTCCTTACCAGATAATAACCTGCTTTTTGTGTTTCTTTTCCTTTATTTTTATGATGGCAGTAGAACTTGTGTGAGGCCATTCCACCGACATTAACGTAGCATATCTATTGACACCATAAAGGCTCAGGCACCCGGGTTGACACAGTAATGACTCCTGCGGGGCCATTATTATCTCTATGGAAGTATATGAGACACGTCACTGACATTGTAACAGCTCCAGTAGTTGCAAAAAGAGATGGTAATAGCTCCTTGGGGGATATTGCTAAGGCACTGGAAGTGCATGTGGTACCTTTGTGAACAATGCAGCAGAACTTTCACTAATACTTTAGATTAGTGCAAACTACATACATTCATACAAAGCATGCAAAATACATACATATATACAAAAAATTTTTTCAAAGAGTGTGGCTATGACCACACTTTAAAATAATAATGATTGAATATATATTTTATCTAGTTATTTTTAAATTGTAATAAGACAATGTATATATACATGTCTGTATATATGTATGTCACCAAAAGTTTCATGTTTCTGATGGACTATTAAAATCAAATTTACTTATTTAAATAATTTTGAAACTTTATAGGGTTTTGGTGGAAATGTGGAAAACACCAAAAGTTACTGTGGCAGGCAGAATTATTTTTATTTTTTTGTTGAGACAGTTTCGCTCTATCACCCAGGCTGGAGTGCAGTGGTGTGATCTTGGCTCACTGCAAGCTCTGCCTCCCGGGTTCGTGCCATTCTCCTGTGGCAGGCAGAATTCTATAATGGCCCCCAAGATTCCCAATCCCTGGTGTGCGTGCTCTGTGTAACTCTTACTCCTTGAACGTGGACAGGGTCTCTGAATATGATGAGCTATTACCCCATGGTTAGGTTAACCTGCATGTCAAGGTGAATGGATTTTTCAGATATAATTAAGATACCAAATCAATTCATTTTGAGTTTATCAGTAGGGTTATTATACTGCAGGACTTGAATTAATTAAGTGAAAGCCTTTACAAAAAGGACTGGGCCTTTCCTAAAAAGATTCTCCTGATGATTGGGAACAAAGGGTCATATTGTGAGACCCTCTAGGAAGGCCAGGTGGTGAGGCATTGAGATTAGTCCTGGATCACAGCTAGAAAGAAAACAAAGACCTACAACAGAATTGAATCTCCCAAGAACATGTGAGCTCGTGAGAGGACCCCAAACTCCAGAAAGAAATGCTCCTGGCCAATACCTGGATGGCAGCCTTGAAACCCTGAGCCAAAGAATGAAGGTAAGCTGTGCCCAGACTCTAGACCTACAGAATCTCAGATAATAAATGAATGTTGTTTTAGTTTGATAAATTTGTACTGTTGTTGGCCCAATGTATACCTGGGTTTCACCTCCATGGATTCGATCAAACACGAATTAAAAATATTATTTTTAAAAATTGTATTTGTGGCCAAGTGCAATGGCTCATGCCTATAATCCCAACACTCTGGGAGGCCACAGCGGATGGATCACAAGGTCAGGAGTTCGAGACCAGACTGGCCAACATGGTGAAACTCTGGCTCTACTAAAAATACAAAAATTAGCTGGGCGTGTGGTGGGCGCCTGAAATCCCAGCTATTTGGGAGGCTGAGGCAGGAGAATCACTTGAACATGGGAGGCAGAGGTTGCAATGAGCTGATATCGTACCATTGCACTCCAGACTGGGTGACAAAGGTGGAAACTCCATCTCAAAAAAAAAAAAAAAATGTGTTTTCAATAAATGTGTGCAGACATTTTTCTTTGTCATTATTTCTTAAATGATATAGCTTAATTACTGTCCATATAGCATTTACATTGTATTACGTAATATAAGTAGTCTAGAGATTATTTAAAATACACCAGAGAATGTACACAGGTTATGTATAAATACCACACCATTTTACATCAGATACCTGAGCATCCATGGGCTTTGCTATCCTTGGGAGGTCCAGGAACCAAACTCCCCCATGGATACTGAGGGATGACTATGATTTGTTATACAGCAATAGAAACTGATATAGTTATAAAAAGATAAAATATTGCCTATAATTCCTTAATATAACTCTTTAGCTTCCTGAGGCATTTCTTTTCAGTTCTTAATTTGATTTTTTTCTACAAATTTTTAAAAGGATGATTGAGGTCACCAAATACATAATTCTGTGTTCTTTAGAAATTAACACGTGTCTCTATATATACTACTTCAAAATGATTTTAAATGGTTTATTTTCCTTTCATGGATTTTTGTTCTACTCTTTATTCCCTTTTTTCTTCTTGCTTTGGGTTTAATTTGCTCTTCATTTTGTAGTTTCAAAGTAGCAGTTTAGATTGTTTATTTGAGACTTCATTTCTTTCCTATTATAAGCATTTAATGTTTCGAAATTTCCTTAAATATACTCTTGCTATATCCTACAAATTTTGATATACTGTGTTTTCATTTTCTTTAAATTCAAACTATGTTCTAATTTTCTTTATGACTTCCTCTTTCTCTCTTCCATCATTTAGAATTGTGCTCTTCAATATTCAAACATTTGGCATTTTTTCTGGAAATCTTTCTGTCATTTATTTTTAAAGTCACTTTTTACAGAACACATATTGTATGATTACAATTTGATTAAAATTGTTGAGATTTATATTATGGTCCAGGATATTATCTGCCTTGGTGATGATTTCATATGCACTTAAAAATGATTTCGTTCTTCTGTTACTGGGTGAAGTTCTCTATAAATGTCAATTTGAAAAGGTATGTTTGATATTTGTTCAGGTTTTCTATGTTCTTACTGATTTTATATCTACTTGTTCTATAGATTACTGAGAGAGGGGAGGCAAAAATCCCAACTATTATTACAGAGAAAATCAATGAAATCAGTTGGTTCTTCAGAAAGGTTAATAAAATTGATAAACCTCTAGCTAGTCTAATCAAGAGAAAGACAGAGAAAGAAAGAGAAAGATATACCACTCATTTTACCAACCTCAAGAACGAAAGAGAGAACAATAATGATGAACTCACAGGCATTAAAACGATAATAGAGAAATATACAGAAACACTATGCACAAAATTTGGCAACATCAATGAAATAGAAATATTTATTGAAAATAAGAAGCACCAGATCTCACTGAAAAACTAAATACCATGGAGTGTCATATCTATTAAGAATGCCAAATTTATAGTTAAAAACTTTTCAACACTGAAACTTGCAGATTAAGATGGCTTTACTCCCAAATATTACCATACATTTGAAGAACAAATGATACCAATTCAACACAAAGTAGTCAATGTAGTTCGGAGTGTTCAAACATTTCTAAAATATGATAAATACTTGATAGAAAGAAGGAAAACAGGCCAGGCACGGTGACTCATGCCTGTAACCCCAGCACTTTGGGAGGCGTAGGTGGGCAGATCACGAGATCAGGAGTTCAAGACCAGCCTGACCAACATGGTGAAACCCTGTCTCTACTAAAAATACAAAAACCAGCCAGGCATGGTAGTATGCACCTGTAATCCCAGCTGCTCAGGAGGCTGAGGCAGGAGAATCACTTGAACCCAGGAGGCGGAGGTTGCAGTGAGCCAAGATCATGCCACTGCACTCCAGTGTGGTGACAGAGTGAGACTCCATCTTTAAAAAAAAAAAAAAAAAAAAAAAAAAGAAGGAAAACATTAAAAAGCCTTATTTTCCTTAGAGTAAAATAATAAATAATATGCATTCATTGTGGAAGACACAGAAAATGAAAAAGAAAAACCATTTATAAAATGATAACCCAGGATAATCAGTGTCAGTAATTTATATATACATTATTTAATTTCTTGATTATAAAATTGTATATGGAAATTGCTAAAACTTTAGGACATAAAGAGAAAAGTTAATAAAAAGTCACCTACTATTCTCTCCAAAAGTTACACTTTGTTAGCATGTCAATATTAGCTAAGGAGAAAGAACAATTGGATTGATATGGACTGATAAAGGAAATGAGGTTTGCCTGACAGATGCAGTTGTACAGTCAAAAGAAAAAAAGGAAGATGAAATTTAGTGTTTATTTTTTTCTTTTTTGAGACAGAGTCTCGCTCTGTAGCCCAGGCTGGAGTGCAGTGCCGCAGTCTCGGTTCACTGCACCCTCCGTCTCCTGGGTTCAAGTGATTCTCTTGACTCAGCCTGCTGAGTAGCTAGGACTACAGGTGCACGCCATCATGCCCAGCTAATTTTTGTACTTTTAGTAGACATGGGGTTTCACCATGTTGGCCAGGACGGTCTCAATCTCCTGACCTCATGATCCACCCACCTCAGCCTCCCAAAGTACTGGGATTACAGGCGTGAGCCACCATGCCTGGCCAAAATTTTATGTGTGCGTACATTAGAATTATGTGGTGAGATTAAAAAACAATTTGATGCCCAGCTCTATCCTCAGATATATTTTTGATTTATTTGGTCTAGAACACAGCCAAGTTTGTCGATATTTTTGTTCTGTTTGTTTGTTTAAATTAAATGAGCCCTAGATTCAAAGTTGAATGAGAAATAAGAAAGGCAAGTGAAATAGAAGGGTAAGGGATTGGGAGGATAGCAATACAGATTCCTCCTTGAAATGGAGGTCTCATGAAGAAGATCTCAATGAGGTTAATAATGGTCACAGAAGAAACACTAAACGGGGCTTCTCAATCTTAAGGTGCATACAGATTATCTGAGGATATTGTTTCAGTGCAGATTCTGATTCACAAAGTCTAGGCAGGAGCTGATATTCTGCATTTCTACCAGAATCTTAGGACTACAACTCTAAATAGCAAGGCAGTGAAAACAAACAGGAGAGGCCTAAGTTATGATCGGAAAGCATAAGATTTTAATTAGAAATTTTAAAGTTGAAGATGTTTCAGCGAATGGCAATGTTCAGCTGTGACCTTGAATAAGATAAATCATCAGAACCGAAAACAACAGGTTTTGCAATGCTTTTTTTTATTTCCAAAAATTTTAAACGAGAAGTTCTCAATAGTATTACATGGAAGTATTTTCTTCTATTTAGTATCTGCTTTTATTCTCACAGGCAACTGAAGGTGGTTTGGGTAAGATAATGTATTTATGATTTTCTAAACCAAAACTACAGTGTGGGAGTTGACTGTGGTTTGCATACAAGTTTGTTTATTCTTGCATTTGAACATGGACAATATGAATTCTTGCCTCACAGTGTTCATATGAGAACAAAAAATTGGCCGGGCATGGTAGTTCACGCCTGTAATCCCAGCACTTTGGGAGGCCGAGGTGGGCGGATTACAAGGTCAAGAGATTGAGACCATCCTGGCTAACAGGGTAAAATCCCGTCTTTACTAAAAATACAAAAAAAATTAGCCGGGCGTGGTGGTGCGACTGCAGTCCCAGCTACTCAGGAGGCTGAGGCAGGAGAATCACTTGAAACTGGGAGGCGAGCGTCGCAGTGAGTCGAGATCGCGCCATTGCGCTCCAGCCTGGGCGACAGGGCAAGACTCTTGCCTCACAAAATAAATAAATAAATAATATAAAATATTCTGGAAAGCAACAAGTACATTGTTGGAAAAAATAGGTACTCAGTCAACTGTTTTTCTGCCCGCTTTCTTCCTCGCACTGATCTTCGATAAATACTTGAGAAGCAGAGGCTGCCCAACCTCCTGAATTTTCTTTCACAATGCTAATTATATGTAAATGATTCTAAGGTTCCAGATGTTGATATGAATTGGTATCTGAAGTCACAGAACAACATATACTTACCACCTAAATTATCACAATTACAGCCCATGACAGGCAGTTGGGTGAAATCATGATGTAATCATTTCCATTATTTCCAGTTGAGTGGTTGTTAGAAAATGATAAAGAGAATTGCTTATGTTTATTAACAAAAGTGAGGTTTATTTCCTTTTTTGAGACGGAGTCTCGCTCTGTCGTCCAGGCTGGAGTGCAGTGGCGCGATCTCGGCTCACTGCAAGCTCCGCCTCCCGGGTTCACGCCATTCTCCTGCCTCAGCCTCTGAGTAGCTGGGACTACAGGCGCCCGTCGCCAGCCCGGCTAGTTTTTTGTAGTGTTAGTAGAGATGGAGTTTCACCGTGTTAGCCAGGATGGTCTTGATCTCCTGACTTCGTGATCTGCCCGCCTCGGCCTCCCAGAGTGCTGGGATTCACAGGCGTGAGCCACCACACCCTGCCTCATTTTCCATTTGTAATTGCAAGCTAAAATAAAACACCCTGCGAATTTGGGTTTTTAAAGAAATCCTGATTGCAATGTGTATTAAAGTCTCTTAATGTAGTTCTCAGTAATAAATACATTATATATTTGTTTAAAATAACAAATTTAATGATTTATACAAGTGGACCTATCCACCTCAAGTATCTTCTATCCAAAGTTCAGCATGGTTTTCCATAATTGTACATTTAAAGGTTTATTTTTTGATGAAGCAGATTGCAGGGTTGTTGAAGTCTTGATATCAGACATATTATGGTCAGCTTCACATTGGTTCTCCCTAGATAACACAGTCATATAAATTAAAAGACTTAAGAAGAGCTCTTTGGGAGTCCAATATGGGGCTTTCATTAAGAAAAATTTAAGGATAATTGCAATGTAGTAAAAGGACATTCTCTAAACAATTGTATACTAATAAATTTCAAGCTACTCAATGGAACCCATAGGGACCAAGCTTTTTTTTTTTTTCTTTTTCTTTTTTTTTAATGTGCTGAGCTTCCCTCAAAGAAATTTTATTTCAAGGGTATAGTATTGTATAGTTGGAATTAAGACAGATGTGAATCTGAATAGTTGCAGTGCTGCTTATTAACTATTTGACCTTGGGAAATAAGCTTTCTGAGTCTCGATTTTGACATTGGTAAAGTGGGACTTTTAAAGCTTGTCACAATCGTATTATTAAATATCAAGTTTAAATGACTAAGTTTATTTTTTGCTCATTTCCCATTTCCAGACTAACTGGGATTTTTATGCATTTTTCTTCCTGAGGTTGGATGTCTAAGAGGGGCCATAAAACCATAGGTAAAGCTCATCATTCTGCCATCTTTGCTAACTGATATAACCACCCCCACCTGAAAGGCAACAAAGTCTTCCTCACAGCAATATCTGTAAAAACAGATGTTATTCACAAATTGAAAATAAATGTCCATATATATATACATATGCAAAAGGTTGGGTGTGGTGGTTCATGTTGGCAATCCCAATACTTTGAAAGACCAAAGCGGGCAGATTGCTTGAGCCCAGGGGTTCAAGACCAGCCTGGGCAACACAGCAAAATCCTGTCTCTGCAAAGAATACAAAATTTAGCTGAGTGTCGTGTTGCACATCTGTAGTCCCAGCTACTTGGGGACTGACGTGGGAGGCTCGCTTGAGCCTGGGAAGTTGAGATGGCAGTGAGCCGAGATCATGCCATTGCACTCCAGCCTGGGCGACAGAGTGAGACAGAGTGAGACCCTGTCTCAAAAATAAAATAAAATAAAAATATATAAAAGTAGAGTAAAACAAGCAGAAATCTTAAATTACCAACAGAAAGGGTGAGGGGAGGGGCAAAGAAAACAGAGAATGCATAAACGTGCAATAAAGATGGCTAAGGCACAATTGAAAAAAAGAAGCTCAACTTTACTTAATTATCCAAACATACCGGGGAGTGCCTACTATAAATGACATACTATTATGAGTTTCTAGGGTCCAGTGAAGAGGTAAACATGGCTGGTATTGTCATCAAATGCAAAAACCTATTATAGAACATAAACCCATAAATAATTATGATTACAAAGATTGTATGCAAAGGATACATCCATGAAGACATAAATATGATTCAAATTTTTCCTAGTTTAAAAAGTAATTTCATAACAGCTATAGGCTATTTTTATATTTATATTATTTTTATTCTTTATTTTTTCCATTATGTTGAATAGTTTTCAGTACTCATTCTCCCCAGTTAACAGTGTGGTACATTGTATCATTTGCGTGGCATTTCATAGTATTTTTTCTCATCGAACTTCCTTTTTGTTATTTAAGCCCATTTTCTAGCACTTGCTATGGTTACTCCAATTAGTGAACACTAATTATAGAGAAGAAAAATGTTCCAGAAAATAAAAGTAAGAGTTAAAGAGGCATCAAAATCACTATGAGAAGTTTGAATACACGTAAGAAACAAAGTTTAAACAATACTGAAAAAGTATTTAAATATATCAAATTACCACCTTAAACAATGCCACCATGTGGAAACAGCGTAAACAGTATGCAATCATTTTGTTGTTTTGTATTAACAGCTTGGGATTCTAAATAAATTATGAATAAAACCAAAGTACAACAACTTAACTTGCCTTATTACAAATTTTTCTAACTAGACTATAAGTCTGTTAAGATTTTACATTGTTCTGTGTCAATTTTATAGCCTCCCTGCTGGTCTAGGGGTTAGGATTTGACATTCTCTATGTCAATTTTGCAGGATTTCAGCTGGGATAAAATGAATTCATATTGTATATCTAGCTAAAATCTACCACCAGAAGAAACCAATAATTGTGGAAGTATAGAAACACAGAACTAAATTGGCTGATACAGGAAAGAGATTACCTGAAAGGACTCACTGAAGAAAGTAACATTTAAAGTGCAACCTCAAAGTTTAAGAAGTTATTCAAGACAACAACAACAACAAAGTAAAATTTTACTTTCCCTGAAACTGAGAAAAGTTTTTTTTTTTTTTTTTTTTTTTGAGATGGAGTCTCGCTCTGTCACCCGGGCTGGAGTGCAGTGGCCGGATCTCAGCTCACCGCAAATGCCGGGTTTACGCCATTCTCCTGCCTCAGCCTCCTGAGTAGCTGGGACTACAGGCGCCTGCCACCTCGCCCGGCTAGTTTTTTGTATTTTTTAGTAGAGACAGGGTTTCACCGTGTTAGCCAGGACGGTCTCGATCTCCTGACCTCGTGATCCGCCCGTCTCGGCCTCCCAAAGTGCTGGGATTACAGGCTTGAGCCACCTCGCCCGGCTGAGAAAAGTTTTAAATTAAAATATTACGCAATGCTTAGTGTAATATTTTAAGGTTTGGTGACATATTCACATATTCATCTTATTTAATAACGACTTTCTTCCATGACAGTATACTATTTCAGTGGATAATTTGACAATATATGCCAAGATGTTCAAAACTTTGATCCAGTAATCCCTCTGCTTTGAATTTCTCTCCAGGAAATAAGCACAGAATTAAATGCAGTATTATTAGTTGTTGATCACAGCATTATTAGTATTAGCAAAAAATTTAGGACACTCTAAATAATCTTCATTTAAGATAGTTCATGTTAAAGAATTTCATTTAGCCACTTAAAATGATGCCTGCTAAAGCATATTAGTGACATTTTAAAAAGATATATATATAGATATCTATATACCTATATCTATATATAATAAATTATTAGGTGCAGAAAGCAGGACCAATTGCATATACTATTTAAATTCACTTAGGTAAATTTTTGAAAATTTAGAAAAAGAAAATCTCAAAAAATATGACTGCAGTACTTGACTCTGGGTTTGAGTTTCTGGGAGTTAAAGGAGTAACAAAATCCTTAACTATAAAAAATGCACAAAGTTACAATTCCATGAATTTAAAAATTATAAATTTATACAACTTATATAGTTTATATATATTGTTATTCATTTTTAATATATTATAAATTATATACAATATATATGTCTTCATGTACATATCTTAGTCCATTTTGCTGCTATAACAAAATACCTGAGACTGGGTAATTTATGATGACAGAAATGTATGTTCTTATAGTTCCGAAAGCTAAAAAGTCCAGGATCAAGACATGAGACTATTCTGCGTCTGGTGAGGCCACGTCTCTGCTTCCAAGAATGCCTTGCTACTGCGCCTTCACAGCGCAGAAGAAGTGAAGGCTGTGTACTCACATGGTGGAAGGCCAAAGGGCAAAAGGCACTGCAGTGCTCCCTTCAACCTCTTTTATATGAGCACTAATCCATTTATGAGGGCAGAGCCCTCATGATATAATTACCTCCACTGCTTAATAATACTATTACCTTGGGGTTTAAGTTCCAACATAAGAATTTTGTTCAACATAAAGAATATATACACTCAAACCATAGCAGCATACATTCACACACACACACAAACATGAAACAATATATATGTGTGAATGTCTGAACACACACACACACACACGTATATACACACACATATATGTACATATGTATATATACACACATATATATACATGTGTATATACACACAGACACACACACACACATATATATAGGAACAACTAGGAAAAGACTGTTTATAATTTTCATGGGAGAGACCTTTGGATGGATGGTCACTATAGGTCATTTTTTTCCCCAATAAGGTTGATATGGAGTAGTAGTTTAATAAAAATATCCCAGCATAGTGACAATTGGCCATAGGGGAAAAAAAGATAAAGGTAAATCCAGGACTACATATGTCATCGATACAAATATAAAACAGACCAGGATGGAGGAATGAGCAAGGTAGGACACAAGATAATAAAAGGGGTTTGCACCTCGTCCAACTGTAATGTTGATTTATATAACCCTGATTCGAGCTATTGCTGAAATTCTCAACAACTTAAAAATGTCTAAGATGATGAAATGATACACTTTGTCAGATAATTCTATTACAGAGATCACAGAAACTAAAACACACACAAAACACAGTGAACTTACAAGGCTCTCTTTAAAAGACTAGAGGCTTAATTTAACTTAATTAATTTATTCATGTATTTATTTTGAGACAGGGCAGAGTCTCAGTCTGTTGCCCATGCTGAATTGCAGTGGTGTGATCACAGCTCATTACAGCCTTGATCTCCCGGGCTCTAGAGATCCTCCTGCCTCAACCTTCCCAAGGGCTGGAATTACAGCTGTGAGTCACTGCATCCAGCCCAGAGGCTTAATTTTACAGGATACTCGATTAAAGTATTTTGAAAGTCATTCTGTCTACATTTTAAAACACAAAAGAAAAAGTATATTATTTTCCTTAAGGAGAAAAACACAACTAATTTTATCTGAGAAGTATTTAATTTAAAACTGTTTTTTCAATGGAAATTCTACTTTCTTTAGTCTGATTTTAAAAAGTTCTTATTTAAAATTTAAACAGATGCTACTGTACAGTTTGCAGAATTTTGAAAATCAAATTGTTTAAATTGCATATATTTGCCAAGTATTAATTTTTAGCATTATTTTAATTTGTATTCTCTTAAAAATATTAATATAACCATCTCCCTTCTCTATAAACCAATAGATATCATCCACTTTTCATACATTTTGTTGAAGTAAAATGTCCAGGAAGTATAGTGTTTATGTCAAAGTATAGAGCTCAATGGATTTTCACACTGAATACACCATGCACCATGCACCACAGATAAAGAAAAAGAATATTAACAACCCCCCAGAAGACTCCTCATACTCTTTTGTTATCACTACCTGCTTTAGGGAAATCATATCCTGAAATCTAAAAGCATGGCATAGATAAACTTTATCTGTGCTTGTCCTTTATGTAGATGGCATCGCACAGTATGTATTTTGTATTTGGCTTCTTTCACACAACATTGTGAGATTCTACATGTTGTGACGTGTAGTTAGAGATCATTGATTCTCATAGCAATATAGTATTCTATTGTTAATACATCACAGATTATTGATGCTCTATTAGGTATTTGGGTGTATATTATGAAGGTCATTTGTAGAGAGTTGATACTGATTTAAGGGTATGTTAAAGAGAAACATTTCTGAGTCATAAGAATATGTGTGTGTGTGTGTGTGTGTGTGTGTGTGTATTCAGCTTTGCCCTTTATGTGTGTATGTGTGTGTGTGTGTGTGGGGGGTGTATTCAGCTTTGCCCTTTACGTTACCCAGTGTAATGCTTACATGACCTAGGTAAATTTCTACCCTGCTGTCAAAGATTCCCCCTCATCACCATACCAGATAAGACCGGTGGGATTCAAGATGGCAGCTCCCTTGAACTCCGAAGAACCTCTAGCTTAATTTTAATCTAATTTCCATGGCAAATGGCACTCCCAACAGTGCCAGGACAGTTGACAATCACCATATTACCATGACAACAACCAGAAGAAACCATTAAAGGACAAAAAGGAAGGTGGCAACTCTGGATCTGAAAAGTTCTCTGCCTAAGTCCAGAAAAGATGAATATTCTTGCCCTTGTTTTAATGCCTCATCCTTTCATTAAAAACTCCCTTTATCTATGAATTCTAAGCTTCCGTGAACTGAGAAAGAGATTAGTGAATCGAGCTTCCACTTCTCAATCCCATGGCCATCGAATAAAGGCTGCATTACTTGATGCTCACTTACTGTTTTATGTATTATCTTCACGGCATCCAACAAGGAAGGATCACCATTTCCAGAGGGACTGGTTTTGTCAGTAACATTTAGCGTTTCCCAGCCCAGCTCTCTGAGCTTGAGCTCTACATAACTTCAAAGACTGGTAAATTTCTTGAGGGAGAGACTGGTAGTGTGCTTGAAAGCTAGTTTCTCTCCTCCCAAGTTGGGTCTTTGTTTCCGAAGACTGTTCAGCACGTCATTCTGCTTTTTAGATGTCTTTATATTACCTACCAGTCGTCCCTCACTATTTCAGAACCCAGGCAATGTCCTATGGGGAAAGATGACTATGTCGAAGAAGCTCTTCACCTTCTGATGTGTAATCTACTTCTTCATAATGCTAAAAGAACTGCTGGCTTGTTTCACCCCAGCTGTCTGGGCCTGGGACAAACAGAGAATAGACTGCTGCTCTCAGGGTCAGGAAGAGTTACCTGGCACCTTTAGAATCAATGAGGCTTTTTTCCTTACTAGAGTGTTTGTTATATAATCCTGTAGCTACTGCATTTTGATGCCTTAAAAGTACATATTTTGGTTTTATAACTTATCCAGAATTTTCTAGTTGTGCAAAGCGGCAAAGAAGGTGCTGCTTTGCCACAAATTAATTCAGCCTGTCTGGTCACAGAGGTCCTCATCTGCTTTTTAAAGATGGGTATATTCAAAGTGACAAACAACAGCATATATGTAAGCTAAAGGGTTGGAGAGAATATGAATGTCTAAGATAAGGATATAAGACCGAGCTATCCTTTGCTCAAACAGGAATACGAAAAATATTCTTATCCTTTTTCTTCCTATAACAAGTCAGTAAGTTGGAATTCTTCATGTGAAGGTGAATGAACACCGAGTTACAAGTAACTTTGTGACCTTAGGGAAGTCAAATACCTTTTCTGGGACTCAAATTTCTCATTTGTAAAACAGGATAAATACTTTCATGTTTTCTTCATGCAGAGACTGCATGTCAAATCAAGGCAAGCCTCTGAAAGCAAATTAGAAGGCAATTGCCTATCCTAAGATATGATGCCAAGATAAGCAGTCCACTGACTATGTTAGCTTATTTTAAGTGGATCTTGGGTTTGCATAAATGGTTACAGTAAGTCACAGTAGATGGATTTGCTACTGACACACACAGTATACAGTGACTGGTTTCCTGACACAGATCATTGAGTGTTTCAGTCTGAGTCTTCACACTCCTTCAAAGACTTTATTGTTATCAGAATTGGTAGATTTTTCAGGAGAACGTAATTAACTCTAAGGGATTGAGAGAGCAAATTTTTGGTGAAAAATATTTCTCAGCTAAATATTTACTTACAAATGTAACTGAAATGAAATAAAAACCTCTTAGCACAAATAATTCTTTTTTGTATGTTTTCAAAATAGTGTCTTAGAATTATACAGCCATTATAAGATGAAAAATACTTTAGTTTCCTTATGTCAATTGATCTGCATTTTTCTATGCTTTTATCCTCATTTTATAGAAGGAAATAAGATTATGACATGACCAGAATGTGGCAGCAACCACCACCCATTCTTCTGACTCGTAAATAAGTCAAATCTCCATGTTTTAAATTAGTATAAGGAGTGCAGACCAAATATTTGGTAGTTATTGTTTCTAGATGGAAGCATATAATATATATGTCAGTAAAGTGTAAGAAAGTCTGGATAGCACATTTTTAAATCCTAAATTCCAATACATTAACTCAATGATAGAATCAATTATATTTGTGCTTTGCCTTATGTTCCTCTATATATAGTTACGGTTATAATATATGTACAATCTTATACCAGGTATTTTCCAGTTAATGGGACAACTTTTTCCTTTTCTCATGTACTTATAGTCTTTGCTCTGATTTTGATTTTAGAATGTATACAATAAATCATTCAGAAGATGTGCTTTAATTTACCTAACTTGCCTCTTCTTGTACTCTAAAGTTGCTGATCGTTATTTTAAAGTAACTTAAATATATATATGTGCTCATCACAAATAAAACTTACACTATACTCTAAGAAAAGGCAGTAATAGGTCAAAGAGAACGAATATTTATATGGCTCTTGATAAATTGTTTTAAAATTCTATCCCGAATTGAAGAAAGTAACTTAAAAATTTTGCCAGAAATTCTTGTGAATATCTCTTCCAGGCACAACTGTGGTCTAATGAATAACTTGGAGCTTAAAACAATACTAATAATTTTATTATTTCTAGTGGTTTCTGTGGGTGAGGATTTTGGAAGGAGCTTGATAAAAGTTTTGTCTCAATTTTTTTATCAAGTTGGAATCAAATGGTGGCCAGAGCTGGGCTGAACTATTGTCGCTTTTTCTTCATAGATGTTTTCATGGTTTGAGCTTCCTCACAGCATGGTGGCCTCAAGGCTCTCATACTGCTTATAAAATAGCTGTGGTCTCCAAAACTGAATATTCCAGTGAGCAATGAATAGACACAGAACTCTTATCGGGGCTATGAATGAGTCACAAGCCTGGCCAAATGCAAGGGGAAGAGAAAGGAATGCTACCTCTTGATGGGGAAGTGGCAACATTCCAGAAGAATATGTCAGTTACAAGGTACCATGAAAGCATTGCCCCGATGGCCACCGCATCAATCTGGAGGGAGTGCATAAAATTTTGTACAAAATTTATGCACTCACCATCACACACTGGTTCTTAAGTAATTTTGATACAGGGCAGATAAGTCCCCAAATTGGAACTTAGCCTGGGAGGGTTCTTGGCTTCATTCAGGAAAGAATTCAAGGACAAGCCAATGTGTTAGACACCAACTTGACTGAAGCAGCAGTGTACAGCAGCTGCTGAGGTACTGCTCCTTGCAGAGTGAGGCTAATCCATAGGCAGTACGCCCACAGTAGCAGCATATGGGATGTTGGCTGCTGTATTTACAACCACTTTTAATTATATGCTAAGTAAGAGATAGGTCATTCAGACTTTCTAGAAAAGGGGCGGGTAGTTTCTGGAACCATAGGAGGTAACTTCCAGGCCATTACTATGGCCCACTGCTACGACATTTGTAAACCGTCATGCCGCTGGTGGGAATGTCTTTATGCTAATGGCAGTGAGGGCGACTAGAAGTTGCTTTTGTTGCCATAAGCTGGTTTGGCTGGCTTTCTTATTGCATCATGTTTCGACCAGATCCTGTTCTGATTAGCAGGGTTTTGACTGAGATTGTGACCAGTGGTTGGAAAACAAGTCCTGCTGATCTCCTAGCTGAGTTTTGCTTAGAAATGGCTCACTCCAGCTCTATTCATGGCCTTGTCACATGACCCCTTCCAATGCTCTTCCAGCTGTTTAGAAAGAACAGAACTCAAAATATTGTGGACACCAATCTACTGCCAGCAAGATAATTCTTTTTAAATTTTATGACTATATTAGGTGGCATTGAAGTTTCTTAAAATAATTTATATTTTATTTCCTAATTTTATTTATTCCTATATTAATTAAAGGTTTATATCATTGGCTGTTAGAATCTAAATATTCTTCCATGCTGGTGTGTGGACATATATTTATATACATGTTATATATGTATGCTATATATGTTATATATACTACTTCTATATAAAAGTATCAGTAACCCAGTGATACAATTATTATGTTGTTTCAGTATTTCTACCTGCCTTCTAATTTGTGTACAACTATGATTATTTAGATTATCCAGCAAGTATTCACTCTTCTTTTCCTTCTCCTGTAGACAGAATTCATAATCCCAGCCCATTAATTTCAAGTTTAGGTGAGTAAACTTGCTTTGTCCAGTGGTCATTACTCAAGTCCAGGCCTTAAATGTGTTTACACAGTTTGAGTTGGCACGGGCTGTGCCAGTGATCTAATATAGGACAAGAAAGTCTTGAGCCATTTCCCCTTCACCTTTTGTCTAAGAATGAATACACATGGAGGTGACCCAAACCCAACCTTCAGTCAGAGCAGTACTGCTCAGCTGGATTCATCCTAGAGAAACCAAACCATTACTGACCCCACAGATCCATGAGACTAATATAAGCACAGGTTTTCACAGGTCCCAGAGTATAGGATGGATTTTTTATGCAGTATTGTTTCAATATCCAATTAATATAATAACTAAACCTACATATCATTTTTGTTACTGTCCACAAATGCCATTTTTTTCCTATTAACACAATTGCCCCACTTGATTAATTAAATAAACATTATAGATGTATGATGCAGGCTCATATGTATGAAAAACAAGACAACATGAATATTGTTGCCATTTTGCCAGCCACTTTTTGTATTTACCAAATTAGGAATAAGGATGTGCAATCTTCCCATTAAAAAGCTATGTTGGTGTGCCAGCTGGCTCAGGGCCATGATTTAAGGGAATAGTAATGAATGAGGCAGAAGTAAATGGCCACCATCTGGGTAAAGCTCAAGTGAGCTTGTTTGGACAAGACTCTAGGGTCAAGTAAATGAAGCGGACTTTAATTTCTCAATGCAGCTGTGAGGGAATATTCCCCCCTCGCCTGTAAGCCACTGCAGGTGTGGAAAGTCAGCAATATGTTTTCAAATGGGGTGGGTTGAAGTTATGTCTTGAAGGCACTGGCAGTTGTCATGTCTGAAGAGCCATGTGAAGTGGCCCCTCAGCAAGCATCAAGAAATGGGAAAGTATTATTAGACCTTGCCTGAGCCAAAAAAACCAGCATGGGGGTTACACTAGGAAAGGGATGTTTCTGCAGGGCTTATTATAACACGCTGATTCTTTTTTCTCGCTACCTGGATGACTAAGAATGATATTTCACTAAAACACCTGTATTGCTAGGGTTTGTTGCTAAGTACTTCAATTGGTAAAGAAAACAAGCTAAGCATCAGGATCATGGTGATTAATGTTTCCCTCTTGGGCAATTGAGCTCCATGCATTCCGCAACACCTTGGTTTTGCTAGAACGCATTGAATGATTTTAAAAAGGAGGCAGACACTGGATTTAAGTATTAAAAAAAAACCAAAAAACTCAGTGGGCTAATTGGGTCCAGGACCACCTTGTGCTGGGGTTCATATTTGGAGCATTTTACATGGGAATTTTTGACTCTGTCCTGTTGTGTGGTCTGGCCAGTGTAATAATCTGCAGAACAGTGATTAGATTGCTCAGAATAATAATTAATAGCCTAAAAGAAAACATCCGTGTCCCCTAGAATGCCTATGCATATCTAGTATAGTGGCTGACTAGATGGCATACAATGGTAGGAATAATAAATTAAGTGGTCAATAAATGCCAGATATTAATAATACAATTTATCGTATCTAAAATTTCAAGAAATTATTTATAAAACTTGACAATATAGAAAAAAATTGAGAAATATGAAGTGGCTTCTGGTGAAGGGAATGAAACATATTGGTCCTTGGTAAAATGAAACAGGACTGATATAGCTCTTATATTAGAAAAAAATTAAGTTAGGGCAGCTAATGTGAGTATGAATAGGGAATAAGGAGTCCATGTTAGTTATTGGTATCTGCATAAATTGGTTTAATCTTCTCTGGAAAAGTTGTCAATGTTTAGTAAGTTACATGAAATGTGCAGATCCATTAGGCCAGTCATATTGCTTGAGGTTATTCTATGGAAGTCATCCAAAAAAGAAAATGTTTGTGCAAAGATGTATACACTGAGTACACTTTCTAAAATAAGGAAAAGTATTACATTGAAGTAATACTTGTATCTTTTTGGATATGAAGCATTGAAATTAAGTTGTAAAAAATGACAAAATATGGGAAATGTTTGTGTTATAGCACTAAAGGGCAAAACTGTAAGTAAAGTTGTACCCGTGCAACATTTTCTGTTATCTAAAATTATAAAATGAGTACACAATTGACTGAGAGAAATATGTTACAGGTAAAATAATTGTGTGATAAATTATTTTGTTGATGAAATGTTTACTATGTTTTCTAAATTTTTTGTAACTACAACCTCACTCTGATAAAAATTGGTGAATTAAATTGATTTAAAATGTATTTAGGATTTTCTATGTAATACAAAGAACTCTCCTAACTCTGTAGCATATCTGCTCTAAATTAGCTTATAATAAGAAATGTAGACATATCAAAATATATTATTGAAAAAATGCATTCTGGAATTCTACGCAGATGCAGCTTAAGATGAGGAGCATGTATTCTGTATGTAGGTGGGAGGATAGGGGTAGATAGCACAAAATCCTCAAAAAGATGGCAAATGAATTGAGTCTAAAAAGATGACTTTTCCTAGGCAGATAAAAGGTTATATCCAAGACCGAGGAACTAAACTTCGAAAGCAAAAATATAATAACAAATTTAAGTAGAGAATGGAAGCTGTTATGGCAAAGGTGAGTAAGTGGGAATCTTAGATTGTGGAGTTAAAGAAAATGGGAAGTCAGTGAAGTACTTTGAGAAGAGGAATAAATAGAACACATTTAAATGTTAAAGGAAGGAAAAAAAGAAAGACGAGCACAGTTTCAAGAGGAGGAGATGCCCTACCAGATACATGCATCTTCTCGGTAGTATCAATTAGCAATCTTGATATATGGTCTTAACCAGGGCCATACACTTAGCCTCTCTCTTTTGTCAACATTAGTCCAGTGAAAAGGGGAAAATGTCAAATTCTGTGATGAAAATGTGGTCCTTTTCCTGAGTGAGATTAGTTCATATGAGCTGACAATCCATCACTCTGCATCCATTTTAGAAATGACTGGAAATTATTCTGCTGGGAGAAGCTTGGATGAAGAATTGGTTTTGGGATGCTGGTGCCTGCCCCTTACAACCAGGCATCCCTTTTCAAATCCTGGTTGCCATAACAACCAGACAGCACTTTTGGTCCCAAACACAACAGACTCCTTTATGGTGATGATTATTATTAGTCAGTTTGCACTCCAGGCAGAAATCTGATTTACTTTCCCTGAGGAGACTCACCATATGACATGCAAAATGTCAGAGAGAGAATAATACAAACTAGAAGTTTGGAAGTGCTATGAAATAAAACATGTATGGGGAAAATGCGCCTTGTGAGCCCTTTATTATTTTTAAATGAAAAGTTGTCAGATTATTCAGTTCAAAGTGTGATGTTAACTGTGTCATGCCTGTGAGCTACATAATAGTTATTGTGAAGGCTGTGCCTGTAGATTATCTATTATGGAGTGTTTGATACAATGTGACACCTGAGAAGTTTGAAGGTGCATGAATTTTTGACATTAGGCTGTAGAACCATTGATGGAAGCTGAAAATACATAAAGAATGAGGTGTTTTCTCTAGTACACCAGTCACAATGAGATACGTACCTAGTTTCCTTTGCACAGTTTAAGAATGGGAGAAAAGCAATTTCACTCCCAGAATACAAGCGATCACAGTGATTATGAACAAAGTGTCCAGCTCCAAATGTACTGCTTCTGAAAAGTAGAATTTTAGCATTTTCCTTCCCAGTCAAACTTAGCCAAACCGTTATTTTAACCTTTAATGAGGTTTGACTTTCAGGCCAAATCAGAAGAATAAAACTTTTTGGAATCTCTTGTGTGGAAAAAAAAATTGCATCTGCTGTTCAAGCTAACTATTTCTTTGTGGCATGTTTATCAGTAATACGCCCCTGACCAGCAAAATTGTGTCCTTGAACCAGGGATATAAAATGATACTATTAAGGGAGCCAAGCCAAGTCTGGTCAAAGAAAGCCATTTATTTTCACTGACCCAGCTGGTCAAGTGAATTTAAGTTCAGCAGCTTGGCTCACTTGAGAATCAAGCACTGCCATCATGCCTGTAATTACAGCATGAAAGTGATTTCCAGGAATGAACAGTGCAAAGGAAACAGACTTTCCCTGGCAACACTATACTTGAGTACAGGAGTGCTGGAAAGGTAAAAAGGAAGCATATATTTTTATGTGATTCATCTAATAAAAGCAACTTCCATTCGCATCAATCAGTTTTTTAATATATAACAAACCACCCCAAACTTAGGGAATTAACACAATAAACATTAATTATTTGCTTGGAATTCTATAAATTTGCTGAGAAGTTCTAGCCTGGGCCAGCTCATGTAGGACGAGACAGTTGAGGATGGCTGGGCTTAAATATATGGAATGTCAGCTGGGACTATTGGGCGAGCTAAGATAAATGGGGCCTTTCTTCATGTGGATTCCCATCTTCCAGGAGGCTAGCTGGAGCTTCTTCACAAGATTGTTGAAGAGTTCTCAGCATGAAGAGTGGGCAAGCTCCAATGTTGAGCCATTTTCAACTTCTTCTTCGTCATGTTTACTATGATATAGTGGTAGGAGTAAGTCGTATTGCCAAGTCAAAATTCAAAAGATGGAGAAATAAACCATCTCTTGATAAGAGGTAGAGCAAAGAATTTGTGGATTTCTTTTCCAATGCACTACAGCATTCTTACTGTAATTGGGGATTACCAAATTGCTGCTGCACTTTAGCATATTTTAATTTGGATATTTTCTCCCTTTAAAGAACGTTTCCAGATGCATTTAAAGGTGAAAACAGAAGCAAATTTAGCAAGGTTGAACACATAGTTATTACTGCTGCTATAAGACCTCAATTGCATGATTTGTAAATTGAGCAACCGAGTAAGTATAATTAGCTGAGTCTATCTTGATTTTATTTCGTCTTATTGTTCTTTACAACACAAAATAATTCTGTGATCTGATTTATTTCCACCACAGTGGCCAACTAGTTTGGCAGAATGCGAAAATGTCTCTGCATCTCCTAGGCACAAGTAAAGAACATTTTCTTGCCCAAATTTGAGGCTATCAATAAATATTTAGTATTATTTTTATCAACTTATTGTATTCATGAGGGATGTAAGACTACATATTCGAAAGATATAGAATAAAAACAAAATGTTGTCACCTAGTGTTAAAGTCATATATTCTGCATAAAAAATTACTCCAAACTTAGTGGGTTAAAACAACAATCACTTATTATCTTTCACTGTTTCTGTAAGTCAGGATTTAGAAATGACTCAGCTGAAAGGTTCTGGTTGATAGCCTTTGATGAATTTGTGTTCAGAATGTGGCTGGGGCTCAGGTCATTTCAAAGGTTTCTTATCCCACATATGTGAAACCTCAGTTGGGAGACACCAGCAGGGGCTGGAACAGCTGGGGCCCCTTGGCATCTCTACCTCTATTGGTTTTTTCATAGGTTCTCTCCAGCATGGCATCTTTAGGGTGGCTTGGTTTCTTATATGGAAGTTCAGGGCTTCAAAGTAATGTTTCCCAATAGGGAGATAGGTGGAAACTGCATCTTCTAATCTATCCTTGAAATTTCCACAACTTAACTTCCTATATATTCTATTAATCAAGCCAGTCACAAAAGTCCAACCAGATTCAAGGGGAGGGATGTGGACTCCAGTTCTTGATGGAAAAGTGGCAAAGTTCTGTAAAGGTCACGTAGAACTGAAATTGATTAATTTTGGAAAACTACGCTCTAACGCATTTAGAAAACTTTAAACGTTGCAATATGGACCTTTACTTTTCAGGAACACAGATATCACTCTTCCTTGAACATTTCAAGATCATGAACTTTGGTGGATTTTTGGTTTAACCAAAAGCAGAGGCTGAGAAAGGGATTGAGTACAGGTATCTTATTTGGGAAATAGTTCATAAGAAAGGTACTGAAGTGAAATAGGGAAGAAGAGAAAACCAAAATAAGGATGCATATTATAGTAAGCCACTGCTATGGATGACTAGAGCTTTCAGCCTTTCTAGAACATTCTGAGAAGACATATGCACACTATCTCAGAGCTATGTATCTAGAGGAATAAAGGGTGGAACATGTATTAACTAGCATTGGTTAAATGGGATCCCAGGATCGTTAATTCTCTTGCATTTTCTGGTTTCTTGTGTATGAGTGCCCCAAGTGTCCCACAGAGGGTATTCAAGAAGCACTCAAGTAGAAAGTAAGAGATGTATGACACAGGTTCACGGTGAAGAGCTTTGAGTTGCTCTCAGGTCAGGCTGATAAAAGACTGTTCAGAACTGGTCAGTGCAGCAGTGGCCAGAGAAAGAGGTAAGGCTGGGATAATTTGTGCTTGGTAAGTATACATTCATTCAAGCCAAAGAGAATTATATAGTGAGCACTTACTGTGTTCTGGCTACAGTTCTGAGCACTAGATGATGGGATGAAAATCATAAAAAAGTAGACCCTTTGTCCATACTAGTGTGGTAAAGGTCTAAGTAAACAGATAATCACAGCACAATAAAATAAGTGCTAAGACAGAAGAATGCAATGTGCTATTGGTGCAAGGAGAACTGAAAAACATGTGTGCCAAAAAAGAGCAGCTTTGGCTAGAAAAGCCATTTTATTTCTTTTATTTTTAAAATTATTTTGAGACGAGTTTTGCTCTTGTTGCCCAGGTGGAATGCAGTGGCACAATCGCAGCTCACTGTAATCTCCGCCTCCTGGGTTCAAGTGATTCTCCTGCCTCAGGTCTCCCGAGTAGGTGTGATTACAGGTGCCTGCCACCACGCCTGGCTAATTTTTTGTATTTTTCATAGAGATGGGGTTTCATCATGTTGGCCAGGTTGGTCTCGAGCTCCTGACCTCAGGTGATCCACCCGCCTACGCTTCCCAAACTGTAGGGATTACAGACGTGAGCCACCGCACTCGGCCTAGAAAAGCCTTTTTGTAGGATAGGTGATTGAGTAAATCTTCAACAAAGAGAAGCATTTTTCTAAATGCGAAATGGAAATGAAAACATAAAGTAAAACAGGAAAAAATGTCACAAATGTTATATGTGAAAAAGTTAATTTCATTAACAGACCTCAGGACATAACCTTTATATATGAGTAAATCGAACCTCAATGAAAGTAGTCATTTGGCTGGGGTCACACCACTTCTTAGTTGACAGTTCAGACAAAATCCTAGAAATCCTCTCCTCATTTAATTTTTGTTTTCTATTTTGTTAGACTTATACCATATTTTTAATCATTTATTTAAAAATAAATATCATAGTCCATGGCACTTCTTTTTTGTCTTTTGGTGCTAATGTTTAAATTAACAAGAATCAATCTTGCTTGCTTTGAGTTTTCTTTTTATTGGAGGAAATATAAAATCGAATCGGGAATTTACAGTGAAACTTTTTTACAGTGATCACTCATTATAAAATTGATTCCCCCAGGCAGAGGGAGCACAAAGTTCAATTTTTATTTTAGGCAGCTAAGTTAATGTAAAACATGCTTTTAAATCCCTGGATAAAATAGCAGACTTAGACAACCCAGAATTGACGCGTCTGACAGATGGTTGGGATATGCCAAGAGAGACCCGGTAGAGACCCAGGGCTGGGGAATAGCAATTGGCACCTAAGGAAAAAGGTGTGAACAGGTTGAAATTGGCCTCTGATTCTGCCAGTAGTCAACACGTTAGGAAACCATTGAGGATAGTTTTCACAGGATTGCTCAAGTGTCTTACGCAAATATGTCAGAGAAAGGACATTTGTTAAGGTTTAAGAATGGATTTTCACATTGTCTGATATAGTTGAGCAATTTGCCAGAGAGACAGCTTCTGCTAGGTCAAAGATGTGATTTCTCTAACCGTTCTGTCTTTCTCCTTTTTGGGTTAATGAATAGCTCACCTTTATAAAGGGCTCTGGAACGGACTAGCGACAGATCTTTTTTGAGCTATAATGCTGGAAAATCACTTCAAGCCATTAAGGTCACTGTAGCCACAGTGAAAGTCCAAATGAATTCGCCACTTTTCTTGGAGTCAGGTATAAGGGGGAGTCTTTCAGTAACTTCAATTTTGTCTTTTTAAAACATTTATATTTTGTTTTTCAAAACATTTAGGTATATAGTTTTGGAAAAGGAATGGTTGTTCTGAGAAGGGAAGGGCGGCATTCAGGCACTAGGAAAATAAAGAGGACATGGTGATGATGGACTCTAAAACAAAGGAAGAAAAGGGGAACAAAAGAAAAGGGGAGATATATTAGTAAATGTAAAAGAGCATTCAATATAATGTGAAACTCACAAATATAACTGAGAGTTACCACTTTTCAGGGAACTAGTGGAGAGGAGATTTCCTTATGCAGTAGAACAGGAACAAAGGGGGTAGAATAAACTTTAGCTTGTCTATTCTGGGTCTCTTTGGTAGAGTTTTTTTCCTGTCATACTAAAGAAGTGGAGGCAACTTAGTATCATGTCAACCTTCTCAGTCCTCAAAACCACAAACAAACTCCAAACTAGAGACTCAAAACACGTCAGCTCTGAGTAGTTAAACACATGTTCAGAGCACCTCCTATGTCAACAAGGATGTACTGAATGACTGTTATGTCTTCCAGGCATTTTGCTTGAGACTGAAATGAAAGAAACAAAGAGCATGACGTAGTCCTTACTTGCTTAAGGAACCACTTCTTAGAAACTGTATACATTTTTCCATTCAAGATGGTAAATGTCATGATAAAAGTAATGAAATTTTCCAGAGGAATTTAGAGAAAGGAAGACCAGAGAGTATCTGACATTGATGGTGAGTTATAGGCTGAGTCTTAAAGTGTCTGTTTAATTTATTCAGATAAATAAAGTTAGGGAGGCTTCGCATCCCAGGAAGAGGGAAGAGCTAATATTTGGGGCCAGGAAGGAGAGTGGTGTACATGGTGTTCTGTGACTACTTCAGCACCTTCACCTCAGAACTTTAAAATACAAGGTAGGATGTAGCAGGAGCCAAGGGGGTGGGCAACTTGCTAGTCATGCCAAAATACATCAATTTCAGAATTTTATTCTATACATGTTGAGTATCCAGGTATTGCATTTCAGTATGTGGATTCAGGACCTTCATGTCTGGAGGTAGAAGGAGCATTGGGAGTTATACCTGATGTAAATGACGAGTTGATGGGTGCAGCACACCAACAAGGCACAAGTATACATATGTAACAAACCTGCACGTTATGCACATGTACCCTACAACTTAAAGTATAATAATAATAAATAAATTAAAAAAAAAAAAAACTTATCAATCAGATGTAATGGGTGAAGTTATATGAGGAATGGAGGACGGATAAGCACCCAGGACAATGCTTGTATCAGGGAGATTAAATGACCACCAGAGTCTGCAGGGCTGGCGAAGCATTACAGCCAGACTCAAGGATGCAGGAACAAACTCATGAAGAACAAGGCCAGAGACCCGACAGGAGTAATGGTTTCCAGCAAGGTAATGTGGTGACAGCTAAAAAACAAACTAAAAGATGTGCATGTCAGTGAGTGCCTACATGAAAAGATGGTAACTCAGGGCTGGCCAGCTTGTCCTAATCCCTCAAGGCCATCTTCAGTCCCATCGAAACCCACATCTATATCCAGTCACTCATAGCTGTTGGAAAGAATAAGACCAAATGGACCAAGAAAATCCCAAAGTCATACTTTACCTAGAATACTTTCTATCCATAACATGATGGATTTTGTTTGTAACAGATATTTTCCCCTACCATTAAAGCAGTGTAACTGTTGTGAATCCAGAAAAGGGAGCCACAGCTAAGTTATGAAAGGCTATCTCCTCTCCTACCTAAAAAAAAATAGGCAAGCTATTCACTCTCCTACAACTTGAAGGACCACGGAAAAAAAATGAATGAGAAGGGGAGACTTTAATACCTGCTTCCTGATGGAAAGGGAGCTTTAGGTAGAAACTATTTCCAGGTAACTAAAATTATAAAATACTTAGATTTACATTGTATTTTATAATTTTACATTTTATTTACCTGAGTGTCTTCTGTAGTGTCCTTAAAAGGGGTTTTAGATAGTTGAGTAGGAAACCCAACAGTAAATCACCAATGTTTCTGAATACTGGGCTACACATTACAAGGACAGAGAGGTGGATCCAGGTGTACTCGTTCTGTGTTTCAGGTCTGGCTACCTCCAGGATTTGACTTATTCTGACCTTCACTATCAGAATCAATAATGGGAGTTTGCTACAGTACAGTTTGCCAAGCCCCAACCCATAGCTAATGAATCAGAATTTCTGGTGATGGGTCAGAATTTCCTGCTTTTAAACTCGCTTCTCTTGTGTGTCTGAAGCTCATCTGAATTTAGAATCACTGAAACTGTTCTGAGCACACCCAAAACATCACCTGCAGGCATCACTTAAAACGCACTGGGCAGTTTAACTTGAATCAAGGAATTGCTCCAGGCAGTTCTTTCTTCATCCACATGAATATCCTCATGAATCACCTCTCCTCCCTCCCTGGACAAGTCCCCATATTCTCCCTTTCTTCCCTCACCTAAGTTTTAATTTGATAGTGAGACTTTCTTTTGCCTGCCTTTCTTCTCATCTGGCATCCTCTGTCCCTTAGTCCTGGGACAGCTCCAGGAACCAAAGGCAACCCATGCTGAGATCCTGTCAGAGCACTGCCCTAACCCTGCCCCCACAAGTCCTGCATGTCTTCTTCTTGACTTTGCAAATCAAATAAAGAGAGATTTTCCTTTAATCTGACATTTTTATAACATGACTGAGCATGCAATCACAATTACTATGGAGGTAACATATTAATAAGTGGTAATATTTGGCTTCTACTCCTAAGACTGGGAAAGAATACATGACCAGCTATGTGACCTTCGGTAATTTAGGTTCTCAGGTACTTGTTTCAGTCATCTGTGAAGATGGATTAAAGCAGGATTTCTTTAAAGATGGGTTAAAGTGTTTACAAACATTGACAGTATTCAAATTTGGGGCCAGATAATTCATTGTAATTGGGATGGGGTCTGTCCTGTTCATTGTAAGATGTGACAACCAAAAATGTCTCCAGGAATTGTCAGATATCTCCTGGGTGTGCAGCAAAATTGCCCACAGTGGAGAATCACTGGATTAAACATTCAGACTCCACAGGATTCTTGAGATACGGAATGAGATAATAATGAAAATGTTATGAAATTCTAGTGGATTAAACCAAGAGGTTGTTTTTAATAAAGTACAGTACAAAGTGTTTATGAATTTGATGTACTTAAATCTAGCATTAATATGGTTCAAGCTATCATCTAATCTTTACAGGACATGAGTGAGAATGATATGATATTTTTAAGGATGCATATCAAAGAGTTACACAAACTTGATTTTAAGCACACTCTGACCTTGGTTAATGTTCTATGTAGAGAGAGAAAACCAAGACTTGCTCTGCCTTAAGAAACATCCCCATCATTCATCGGAGCTGGATGCATTTTATCTAACACTTTATGCATTTATAAATGTGCATTTATAAATGCATTTATAAAAATCACTTCATGACTTCAAAATCAATCACTAGTCAGTTTTTATGTTTCAACAATTGGAATGTATTTTAAATGAACAGTCCCTCTGAACTTATTGGCATTTCTGTAATATTACTCAGTAAAACAAATGTGGGAAGTCCATAGTTTTAAACTTGCCATTTCCATTTTAAAATACTACAGCTAAAATAGCTAAGCAAATAGATTAAAACCAAAACCTTATAAGGAGTTTTCTTCAACGGAGAGAATATTTTAGTTTCCTTCCGTTTAGATTTATAAATTGCTCTTCCTTCTGAAAAGCATGAAAGTATTTTCCTTTTTCTGCTCTCTCCTCTCCCATTGTCCTTCTCTCCCTTCTCCACTCCCTAAACACAACACACACACATACAGGCGTGCACACACACACACATACACACACACACACACACTCATTCACTCATTTTTTTTTTAACCAGTTCCCAGACAATAAACATATACATGATGGCATTTACTTTGTTTGTAACTCTGGTAACAATGTGGTTCAGTGCAAAAACCATAGCCCTTAGTCCTTGTAGCCATGAAACCATATTCATGGTCCTACTCTGTCTTTTGCCAACTGTGTGTTTGGAGGGGAAGTCACCATGTGACATCTTAGTTTCCTCATCTATAATGTGGGGACTTCAGTGTCTTTTTACAAATACAGTTGTGAGTGCTGAATGAAAAGAACAATAGTTACCCTGGGTAAAACATATTCAATATTTTAAAAGACTTATCTTTTTCCCATTCTCATTCATTTTTTTTCCCTTGGTCCCCGAAGTTGTCGTAGAGTGAATAGCTTGCCTATTATTTCCTTAGGCAGGTGAAGAGATAACTTTTCATCACCTAGCTGTGGCTCTCTTTTCATGATTCACAAGAGTTATACTGCTCTAATGGTAGGAGAAAATATTCATTACAAGCAAAAGCCATAATGTTATGGATTGGAATTTCCACTGAGGAAAATTATTCACTCAGGTAGGGAGGAAAATTATTTATTCAGGTGAGGAGGTACCTTGTCATACTTTAGCTATGGCTTTCTTTTTCAGATTCGCAAGAGTTATACTGCTCTAATGGTAGGGGAAAATGTCCATTACAAATAAAATCCATAGTATTATGGACTGGAATTTCGCTCTGGGGAAAATGATTGCAATTCATGCTTAGGTCAGCAGTAGTTACACTTAAGTCTGATATCTCTAGTAGCAGAGCATGAGACAGAGGCTTCTATGAGAGTACTTTGCTAGGAAGTAAGATCCCATAGACCAGAAATAGAGATCACTGGAAAGAGGAAAAGATAATTCAACGGTTATAAGTACTGGGTGGTGGTATGGGAAATTCATTTCAGGACCATCTTTCTTTGGTGGGCAGGGGTGAGAACTCTTTTCCCACATTGGTAGATGTTTTCCTCCATGGTACTATAACTTGTCCACATTCTGGTTTATTTGCACACATGTGAGCACCAAGGGAATTCCTGAGACATCCCTCACTGCAGGGACAACAGACATGTCCAGGAGGCAATAAACATCTGCATGAACTGGTAAAAGACCACATAACTGCCCACTCCAGTGGCAATTAGCATAAATTAGAAGTGAAGACAAGAAGATCTTATGAGGTTACGTGCAGTGGCCTGTAATTCCAACACTCTAGGAGGCTGACGCGAGAGGATCGCTTGATCTCAGGAGTTCTAGTCCAGCCTGCACAACATGGCGAAACTCTGTCTCAACAAAGTATACAAAATTGGCCATGCATGGTGGCGTGCGCCTGCAGTTTCAGCTACTCAAGAGGCTGAGGTGGGAGGATCACTTGAGCCTGGGAGGTGGAGACACAATTGCACCACTGCACTCCAGCCTGGGCAACAGAATGAGACCTTCTCTCAAGAAGTAAAGAAAGAAAATCTTACGATGAACACATTCATATGCTCACTATAGTGTATAGTGTGTGTTTTCAACATGTATTCATCTTTATATCAGTACAATAGAAGATGATTGCTAAGGTCTATCATATGCAAGTGATGTACTGTGCCCTGGAATTAATGCGGCACTGAAAGAGATGGCCCTTGCTCCATTTGATCTTATAAGCTAGGCAAGGTCAAGTAGTTGATAGAGTGCTACAAAATAAAATATTGGCAGGAGATCAAGATATTTCTTCCCACTGCTAATTATTATGCAAATGATGATAAATATCAATGTATCATTACTGCACACAATATATGTTTCTTAGGACATCATTTTGGGAAAAAAAAAAAAACCTGGGGACAAAGTTAGATAAAAAAGGAAATCAAACAAGCAACAATTGTGCAAACAAGTAAACCATATCACTCAGTGGTTCTGTGGCTTGGCTCTAGTTGATAGATTGCTGAATGCCTAGCCAAGCTCTTTCATGTACAAAGTTTTTCTCTACAAGCAGGTTACTATTTTTTTTTTCTTTTCTAGGTTGCCTCACATTCTTTCCCTGATTCAGACTTTTGGGGGCTTTACTACTGCAAGCATCACTTTTAGCCTGGTTCTGGGAACTTCTGTTCTTAGCTAGGAACCATCTCCATTGTAGTTGTTTGTATTATGTTTGCCACCTGTGCACTGCACCAGCTACTCACTACTCAGCAGACACTGCTGCACTCTAATGGTATGGTAGGAACCTGGACTTTTCTCTGTACCATCTGGTTTGAGAAGCACCTTACTTAAATCTGTGTTGGTGACTAGAGTGAGATTCAGGCACTGTTCAACTGGCTTTCCTTCGTGAAACCAAGTCTCAAGTCGCTTTTTTCAGAATAGGATGGTGATATAAGCAAAAACTGATATATAATTCTTTCATTTGCTTTGTCTCATTCAGTCCTCAAAACTAATCTTCCAAGTATACACTATCGTATCTAGCATTCCCCTAAGGAGTAAACTGACACACACAAAATGTCTAGTCCGTAGACATGCAACTGGCACATATAATCTGTTCTCTTGACTCAAGAGCTGTGTTGCCACTTACATGGTTTCTTAATCCTTGAGCCCCTGGTAGAACTATATCTCAATAGAGGACTGGGAACCATTTCCCAGGCTATAGCATCATATTCTATGTCTCTTTCTCTCTCTCGAGTGCTGATACAACCCCAAAGAAATTAGATTGATATTCTGTCCTCTCCTACAATTTTGTCTGCGTATATTTATATTACTCCACCTTGATTTGCTGCCTCATTTTTACCTAAAGTTGTAACTATTTGGAGATTTCATTTCATAATAATTAATTCCTTTCCATATATAATGTATAGGCTGTTTATAGTGCATCTTTGCATATGGCTGAACATGATGTTAAGAAAAATTATGGAAACTTGGAAATAAACAGTGTGACTACACGATCTTTCACAGTCAGTGGGTGTGGTTTAAAAGGCTAACCCAAAGATTGTTCAATTCCCTAGGAGATGTACCTTTATTTGACTTTGCTATTTGTTATTTGATTAGAACCCAGACACTGTAAAGTTTCATGTTAACTTATAGATTTCTGCCTCCTAGAAAAGATAACCCAAAGATTATGATGTTTTGCCCTGAAGGACAAGAGAAAGCTTTGTATCTAACTTAGCAAATTTATTCTACCCTGATTTTATTTTATTTTTTTCCTTAAATGTTTTTGCTGGAGGCCTAGATAAACTCTTCTTCCTTAAATTTTGTGAGAACGATCATTAGCATTTGACTGGTCCCTTCCTTAGTTAATGAGTTGAATAAAATCTTTGAAATGTGTTCATTTCGCATGTGTGTAAGAATCATGATTTTAACTTCTGGAAAATTCTATGCTGACAGTTGTTACTTTATTCATTTGTTATTCATTTGTCACCTGTTCATTCATTCATGCATCCACTCAGGCATTCAGTCATTCATTTTGCAAACACTTCTTAGGTGCCTGGTATTGAGTCTTGTCCTGGGTTCCTAGGTTATAGCAATTAACAAAACAGAGTAAACTTCTGTTTTCATGGAGCTGAAAGAATACAACCCGAAGAATAATATAAAATGTGGGAAAGTTTATTTAGAGTTGTGGGTTTCCAACCTTGCATAAAAATCACCTTTGATGCTTAAAAATCATATAGTTTTCGAAGAGTCAACCATGGGTATTCTAAGTCTATATAACTTTTTTATGGGAGCCAATTCCTTTCATTTTTTACCAGCTCCCTAGGCAATTTTGATGAATTTGGTTTGGGGAACATATTTTGAGAAAAAAGAAATGTGGACTTTTAATATTTTTGACCATTTGCAGTTTTTTATTTTGTTTCAAGGGATTATCAAATCGCAACAACAACAACAACAACAAAATAAGGTCGTGGCAGGGGACCTGAATCCAGCTTTTTTTCCCCTTTGTTTTTGTGTTTGTATTTTTTTCCCCTGAGTATTTAGAAATGTAACCTTGGGCAAGTTACTTTTCATCTCATCTCTGGGCCTCATCTCTGTCATTCTTAGAAGATCTGACTAGACAAAATGACAGCTAATGTTTGTTCCAGCTCTAAATTCTATGGACAAGACAAAAAGTTAAACATACAAATATCACTTCATTATCCAAAATTTGTTATGCTCACTGCATCCACTGATTTATTAATATTAGAATTCATTAGTGAATACCAGAATTAATTAGTGCAACAGATTATGAACTTGTACCAAATTTTGTTTGGCTTTACTTAATACGATAGGCAATAAATCAGATCTTCTACCAGTTAACATTCTGTAGCTGATCTTTCTTGCAATACTGCCTAATGAAGAACAGCTAATTAATATGCTTCTAATAATTTACTGAACCACATCTTGGCACCTAAAATCTACATCACAAGTAGCTGGAACCACAGTGCATAGGCATGTCTGTGGCTTCCAATGTTCAAAGAAGGCTGTGAATTACATATAGTGTCTAATGAATTATTTATAATGGTGAGAAATGAGCTGAAACACGCATACCAGCCATGGGGAAGAGTAAACTGTGATAGCACTTGGAGCAGTGGGCAAACTCTGGCTGCCAGGCCTACTTGTTACTTTGAAATTCCTTGTAAGCAATGTGCAGCTTATTCTGGCTTCAATTTTTTAAGAAAAAAATAATGTAGACCTTCTCCATTAATTTCCTCTCAGTTTTTATCACTGACATTTTGTGACAAAAAAGTACGGTTTTCTCTCTCCATCACATTTCTTTATTTCACTATATTTTAGAGGATTTGTTTCTGCAGTTGACAGGTGGAAAACTGCAACCTAATATGTACTAGAGCTCTAAATAGACTGTTTTTTAAAACATATTTGCTATTATTTTTATTGCTCTAGAAATGTTAGATAAAGCAAGGGTAAAATAGGAAGTATCACCTTGATTGTAAATTCTTCCACTAGATCAAACGCTGGTTGAAGACAGAAGCTGAGAGTCATCTTTGTTTCCTCCCATAGTACCTTATGCCTACCCTGTCCCACTGTGTACACTTGTTATTCAGCAAAGTTTTTGATACATCAAGAAAAAGTGCCTGGATTCATATATCTAAACACTGAGGATGGAACAGTGCATGAAGTACAAAAGATCACTTCTTTTATGGAGTTTACATTCTAGGGATACACAATAAATGTCTGTTGAATAACATGAGCACTCTAACCATACTCCTTATTTATATTCTAACAACTAAAGGAAGCTCCAAATGCCCTATCTGTTCCTTCCTCAGTCCTCACCTAGTGTCTTTCCTAGAATCTGACTACATATTCTTTTTTTTTTTTTTTTTGCTTATAATAAGTTTTCTTTCTTAAGTGCATTTAGCCTTTCTCATACCCATTAAAAATAATCAAGAACATCCTTTATGTGTGTGTATATACATATGTATGTATATACATATATGTATATATACATATATATGAATCTATTTTTTATACAGCCATGGATCTGCTCAGTGTGCTGTGGGATGGGAATGTAATATAAATAAATCAGATAAGACCCCATTGTTGCCTTTTGCATTCTCTTTCTAGAAGGTACTTTCTTTATTTTTGTGCTTAAACACCTACTAAGCTCGAGTATCACCTCTACCAGGAATTCCTCCCTTACCCTCACTTCTTACATAAGATTAGTTTGAAAAGACCAGTGGTCTATGTTCCCATGGACCTCTGAGCTCAGCTGGTTATAATAGAATTTGCAATGATTTTTTTAACTCTATTTCTAATTTGACTCTGAAAACTTTCATTTATCCCTCAAGAGTAAAGCTCATAAATAATCACCTTTGTGAAATTTCCTTTGGCAGACTTCTGGAGAAGCTGAGCTCTCACAATGTGATGCAAACCTAAGTTAGATAATTTATCACATCCTTCTCTATTATTTATTCAATAATACTTTGTATTTGGTTTTGTATCCTCAGAACCTAGCATAAGATCTTGTGCAGAGTAGATGCTCAATGAATGTTGGCTAGATTGGATATGTCAAAATCCCATATGTGGACCGGGAGTGGTGGCTCACCCAGCCCACATATGGCTGGTGATCCCTGCACTGTGGGAGGCTGTGGTAGGAGTGTTGCTTGAGGCCAGGATTTAGAGAGCAGCCTGGGCAATATAAAGAGATCCCAATTTTATTAAAAAATAAAAATAAAAAATACCATATGTGAGTGCCCAATGAGGTTTCTTGATTTTGTTTGTTTTTGTTTTGTTTTGTTTTTACAGATTTTTGGAATCTGCCTGTATTCATCATTCTACTTGAAGAATGGTTCCTTAAACATTCAATCAAATCTAATAAAATCTAAAATCTCTGAAGCTCCAGGGTTTCCTTGCCATGACAGCTGCAAATCTCCTATTCTTCATGACAATGCCGCATGGCCACAATTCCACCTGGTATTCCCTCCTCTGAGAATGCAAACCAGCAGGATCTGAGTTCTCCATGATCATATGAATGGTGGAAGCAATCAGCATCTGGCAGTGTCTTTCTTTCTTGTGAGGGGAGATTTTTCTTTCTCTGCTGGCTCACAAAAAGTTCTACAAATATTTGAGCACATTATAGCAGGGAATGTTGTTATTTCTCTTGGTGGCACCATAATATGTATAAGAAGGCGTCATTTTCAGCCAAACTGATACCCTGATACTTCTACTTCTTTTCCTATTAGTTCTCCTTGGGTAGAACGAACCAATAAATAACATAATGATAAATGTGTATTTATGGCAACGTGAAGGCACACTCTGTGAGGATTCCAGTTATGCCATACTACTGAAACCAAATCAGGAAATGCTCTTGTGGTGTCATGGATTCCAGGGTCTATATTCTTCAGTTAAAAGTTAACTTCCTCTCCAGGCAGAGGCAGAGCTTGCAGTGAGCCAAGATTGTGCTACTGCACTCCAGCCTGGGTGACAGAGTGAGACTCTGTCTCAAAAAAAAAAAAAAAAAAAGTTCCTCTCAGTTAAAAATGTGAAAGTAATTTCAGTATCAGTATAAATTAATTCCCAAGTTATATTTTTCAATGAAAAATGCAAGGTCCAAAAGAGTGTGCCTAATACACTACCATTTATATAAAAAGAATGAAAACTATGTTTGCTTTAGGTGTTTAGTTTTCTCTAAAGGATACTCCATAAATCGATGACAGAAGTTGCTCCTAAGTAGGGAAACTGGTTATCTGAAGTACAAAGATGGGAAGCAAGCTTTTTCCTCCATAACTTTTTGTGCTTTGTGAATTTTGTACCATGAGGATATATTTGATGCCCATTCAAAATTAAAAAAAAAAAAAAAGCATTTGGCTAAAAGTCTGATGTCTAAGTCAAGTCAGTTACGAGTGTGATGGATTTCAAAGCAGACACGGCACTTTCATTTCCTGGAGCCTTTCTTACCTCCTTTGTTTTCCTTTCAGATGTCACCAGTGAATTCTTTCCTCCTACTGATTAATGCTAGATGGACTTATACAAAGCCTACTGCATCTGAGACTCATTCTTATCACAGACCTTTCCCCATATTGATATGCACATAATCAAAACATGAGCACCTCCTCATTTCTTATCCAGAACTTCCCAGAGGCCAATTAGGCAAAGATTTCTTTCTTGAAATTTCTTAAAATTTTAAGCCCATCTCACAAAAGAGAAAACAAATAAACTTAAGTCATCAATATATTTTCTGTGCCTACAGGACATGACTGGATAATTTATATTTACGGTGGGAGTTATGTTTCACTTACCTTGAAACCAGATCAATAGGAAATAGAAGAAAGCAAGCATTTGTTAAACCACTGCCATTATGGAACTTTAAGATAGGTATTTCCTATTTATAGGTATATGAATTATATAACTAATTCATTTAATCCCCTCAAACCCATCAGAGAGAGGTAGTTTTATTATTATTGTTTTATAATTGAGGAAACAGATATGAGAATATTGAATAACTCATGCATGCATCCAACCCCTCTGACCCCAAGGCTCTTTCTACCAAACTCCTGTAGAACTATAGGAAAAGGTAATAAAATAATAGAAGTTGGAAAGCTCATATCTTTGTTTCAGTGTTGTTTTATTAATCCTGTGCAGCAAAATGTCACCACCAAATGCAAGATATATTTCATAAAATGCCTTAATCTGTTTATTTATCACTTAAGGGTACATTAGAGAGATTGAGAACTTGATCTTTATTTTCCTACTAACAGCTGTTGTTACTAAGAAACATGTAATTGAGCACTTTGGGGCAATTATTTTAAAATATAATGCTCACCTTCACAATAACTTTCAACGCAGTTCCCTGAAATTAAGACACATTTCATGTTGACTCATCAAAGGGCCCCATGCCCCCTCCTTTCAGACAATCCTACCTCAAAAAGTACGGTTTAAATTTGCCAACCCAGTACAAAAAGGAAGAATGTCAGGCCTCCTACATATTCACAACCGTCTGTCACTAGATCTGGAGCAGCTTTTGGAAGCTTTTTAAGCCTCTCTCAAGTGTTTCCTTTCCTTACATCCAGGTGATTACTGCATTCAAAAAATATTTTTCTCCCTTTCAGAAATTCCAGAATCCTGAAGTACATCTGTATTAGGTAAGATTTTAAAAGATGTTTAAGGATAATTTAAATAGTCAGTGCAATTTCTTAATTTCTCCAAACGTGCTGTGCTCTATCAAACACACTTTTTGCCTTTGTATCTGAATTTCCCTTTGCTTGGCTTGCTGCTGCTTCGCCCATCAACTGCATCATCTCTTTCTTGTCAATCTTTATTTACCTTCAGGAGCCATTTCATAATCGATTCTTCTTTGAAATATATTCTGATTCCACTCCACCCCCTAGGCAGAGTTATGAACCTCCTCACTGTGACCACATTGAATGTCTTAAACAATAAACTCTCTTACAACATTCATGTCCTACATTTGCCTACATCCTTTCTCCCCTGCTAGACAAAGGCTATTCAAAAACTGCTATATGCATGCACACAGGGATGAAGATATGGCATTATAGACTGTGCCTGGCACAGAGCCTTGTTAAATGTTTTGAATACATTTTTGATAAATAAACAAAATAGTACTGTTTGTTTTTATTACAACAACAGACATTTATTAAGTCATTACTGTGTAGACCATTATGCTGAGGGTAATGTGGGACTGAGACATACAAAAGCATCTACATAGGAGGAGGTCAAGAGCATATGCTGTCGAACAATACAGATTTGCTTCCATTACTTATTCTAAGATGTATGGTAAATTAATCAACCCCTTATTCAAATGGTCCTCATTAGGAAACTGAAAATACTAATAGTATTTTGACTGCACATAGTTGTCCTGTATATTTAATAAGACAAATGTATATTAGACACTTACTGATAGATCTGACACACGAGAAGCATCAGGGACCTTGAGAACACAAGATAAGACTGAGAACGCAAGATAAGATCGAGAACACAAGATAAGATTGAAACTGCCTTTGCAGAAGTTAAAACAGTGAGAAAATTAGACAATGAAAGAGATCTGATGTAACCAACACTCAATGTGCCTTTAACCTCCAAACTGCCCTTAATCATTCCTGTATTTGAGCCAAGCTAACCGATATAGTTTGGCTCTGTGTCCCCACCCAAATCTCATCTCCAATTGAATCATGGGGGTGGTTTCCCCCATGTTGTTCTCGTGATAGTGAGTTCTCATGAGATCTGATGGTTCTAAAAGTGTTTGGCACTTCCCCTATTGTGCTCTTTTCTCTCTCTCCTGCTGCCATGTAAGATGTGCCTTGCTTCCCTTTCACCTTCCACCATGACTGTAAGTTTCCTGAGGCCTCCCCAGCCATGCAGAACTGTGAATCAATTAAACCTCTTTTGTTTATAAATTACCCAAATCTTGGATATTTCTTATAGCAGTGTGAAAACAGACTAATACATTAAATTGGTGCCAGTCGAATGAAGTCCTGCTATAAATATAACCTGAAAATGGGGACATAACTTTGGAACTGGGTAATGGGGAAAGGTTGAAACAGTTTGGAGGACTCAGAGGAAGAGAGGAAGATGTGGAAAAGTTTGGAACTTGCTAAAGACTTGTTGAATGGTTTTGACCAAAATGTTGATAGTAATGTGGGACAATTAAGTCCAGGCTGATGTGGTTCCAGATGGAGACGAAGAACTTACTGGGAACTGGAGGAAAAGTCACTTTTGCTATGCTTTAGCAAAGAGACTGGTAGTATTTTGCCCCTGCCCTTGAGATCTGTGGTACTTTGAACTTGAAATAGACGATTTAGGTTATCTGGTTACAGAAATTTCTAAGCAGCAAAGCATTCAAAAGGTGACAGGACATATAAATTTGGAAAAATTGCAGCCTGAAGATGCAGTCAAAAAGAAAATCTCGCTTTCTGGGGAGAAATTCAAGCAAGCTGCAGAAATGTGCATAAGTAACAAGGAGTTGAATGTTAATAGCCAAGACAATAGGGTAAATATCTGCAGGGGATGTCAACGATCTTCAAAGCAGCCCCTCACATCACAGGTCTGAAGGCCTAGGAGGAAAAAGTAGTTTCCCGGGTCAGACCTAGGACTCTGCTGCTCTGTGCAGCCTCTGGACTTGGCATCCTGCATCCCAGCCGCTCCAGCTGAAGCTCCAGCTGTGGCTAAAAGGGGGCAATGCACAGCTCAGGCCATTGATTCAGACAGTCCAAGCCCCACCCCTTGGTGGCTTACACATGGCATTGGGTCTGTGGGTGCAAAGAAGTCAATAATTGATGTTTGGGTACTTCCATCTAAATTTCAGAGGATGGCTGGAAGTGCCTGGATGTCCAGGCAGAAGTCTGCCGAAGGGAGATAGCCCTCATGGGGAACTTTTGCTAGGTCAGCGAGGAAGGGAAATGTGGGGTGGGAACACCCAGACATAATCTCCAGTGGGGCACTGCCTAGTGGATCTGTGGGAACAGGGCCACCATCCTCCAGACCCCACAATGGTAGATCCACTAACAACTTGCATGGTGCACTTGGGAAAGATGCAGGCACTTAATGCCAGCCCATGAAAGCAGCAATGAAGGCAAAGCTGCCCAAGCCCTTGAGATCCCACCACCTGCATCAGCATGCCCTGTATGTGAGACATGGAGTCAAAGGAGATCATTTCAGAGCTTTAATATTTAATGGCTGCCCTGCCAGGTTTTGAACTTGCATGGAGCCTGCAGACCCTTTGTTTTGGCCAACTTCTGCCATTTGGAATGGAAACATTTACCCAATGCCAGTACCCCCATTGTATTTTGGAAGTAACTAACTTGCTTTTGATTTTACAGGCTAATAGGAGGAAGAGGCTTGCCTTGTCTCAGATGAGACTTTGGACTTGGACTTTTGAGTTAATGTTGGAATGAGTCAAGACTTTAGGGGACTGTTGGGAAGGCAAGATCATTTTTAAAATGTGAAAAGGACATGAGATTTGGGAGGGGCCAGCAGCAGAATGATATGGTTTGACTCTGTTTCTCCACCCAAATCTCATCTTCAATTGTAATCCCCATGTGTGGAGGGAGTGACATTTTGGGAGGTGATTAAATCATGGGGACAGTTTCCCACATGCTGTTCTCATGATAGTGAGTGAGTCATCATGAGATCTGATGGTTTCAAAAGTGTTTGGCAGTTCCCCTCTCATGCTCTGTTCTCTCTCTTACTGCTATGTAAGATGTGCCTTGTTTCTCCACTTTCTGCCAAGAGTCTAAGTTTCCTGAGACCTCCCCAGTCATACAGAACTGTGTCAGTTAAACCTCTTTTGTTTATAAATAACCCAGTCTTAGGTGTTTCTTTATAACAGGGTGAGCATGGCTTAATACACTAACTTTGGGAAACATTTAGTTTATTGTTTAAATGATAATAGGTCTTCCTCAAAACTAAACTGCCTTTTTAAAACTAATGAGAGACAACCAGGTTAGGAGGATGAGAGGAACCTGAATTCTACTAAGGTGTAGACATAAACTATTACCAGCTGTTATTCCAGAGGTCACAAGACTTGAAACTTCCTCATTACTCCTGCAAATAACACCACTCTTATAGAACCTAAGATTGGCCTTTTGAGCAATGTCTTTTCAGGGTTTTGCATTTCTGATGACCAATGGCTTCACCCTGACATACCAATCAGTTTTGTGTCCCTGCCCAGAACTGGACTTAGCAGGAATAAGGACTATTTTCCAAACCCTATAATTGCATCTCCAACCAATCAGCAGCACCCATTTCTGGGCCTACCAAAGTATCCTTGAAAAATGCTAGCCTCCTAATTTTGGGGAATATAACTTGAATAATAAAACTCCAGTCTCCCACTCAGCCAGCTCTGCATGAATTAAACCAAAAAATGTGCCTAGTTTGGTGAAAAGAGATCAATGTGGCTTAATGCTGGTTTTCTTTTCTATTGACAGACTTATTACAGTTATACATACCTTGTAAGTTTAATCACTATCTCTCACAAAGTATATAACCCAAACTTTCTGGCAGTGTAAAATAAATTGTCGGCTCCGTTAGGCAGGTATATTAGCTTTAAATTTTTTTATTCCTTTTGCCCACATATTTTGAGTTTCATAATGTACCAGTAATCAATGCAATGAAAAATGCAGAAAAGTTTCTAAGCTATTCAGGCAAAAGATTGTAACCTAAATTTCACAATCATTATAACTTCTTTGGGTTCACAGGATAATATGTTATGCTTCAAGTATTTGGAGAGAAAATGAGTCAATACTCATTTAATAATGGTCTTCAATCTTCTTCTAAAATAAATGTGCAACCCTGTTAGAAATTTCTCCAAAAGTGAAGATAGTACATGAATTAAGTTGGCATCAGGAAGCACGAAGAACACAGATGCTCTTAATTTACTTTTAGCTTATTAATTAACATAGTGTAGTTTTTTCAAGAGCTTATTCAAAAACTACTTTAATTCAGATTTAGTTTTACTTGGTCAGAGATGATGTAAATTTTAGATAACATTTGCAAGTGATTTTTTTAAATGTCAAACCTGTCCATTAACAAATTTATTTTTGAAGATGTACTTATGAGGTGACATTTTTTAAATACAAAAAGATAATTGTAAAAATGTAAGCATTTTTATCAAAATACATTGAAGAAGTATTTTGGATCATATCTGCTATTTCACAGTTGATTCTTAATGTTAAAATAAAAACATTTTAAAAATAGAAAAATATAAACACAGCAACTTTACATCCTTGGTAGTGTATTTAGCAAAATGTCTTAAGTACTCTAAACATATTTTTAAACCTTTGACATATTAATTATACTTCTGGGACTCACTTTTAGAAAATAAATCCTAAAAGTAGATCATATTTTAAGCAATAAAATCTCTGCTGATGAGTAAGTGAAATGCCAAAAATATATGAAATAAACAATCACCTATCAGTTCAAAATATATGTAGCTATTGACAATGACAATGGTATTATATAATTATCTAATATTGTGAAAAATAATATGCATTAGATTGAGCATACATCTTTATTTACTCAGGGCAGTCCCAGTATAGCCTTTAGCAAACCAATTGAAACCAACTAAGTACTTTTAGTTTTCCTTTTATTTTAAAGGAAAGACTATATGTTCCTTCCACTTATTATGTAAAGAGAAAGTCCAGGAAGAAAACAGTATGCATGCTATAATTGTAAAGGGCACAAATAAATAACAATAACAACACTTTTTTATAATAAGGTCAGAAAGAAAAATATTAAAATATTAAAAGTGACTATCTTTGATATGGGTGGTGATGGTGATGTGCTATTTTAAATTGTTCCTATATTATCCTCTTAAACTCTGGCTTGAATACTTTTCATAATGAGCATGAATTATAATGAAAATTATATAAAATAACTACCATTAATGTAAACAATGTATATATTATATATAAAGGTATTAATGGGTTCTCTAGAGGGACAGAATTGTGTATGTGTGTGTGTGTGTGTGTGTGTGTGTATATATAGGAAATTGTTTTATTAGGTATTAACTCACATGATCACAAGGTCCCACAATAGGCCATCTGCAGTCTGAGGAGTAAGGAGAGCCAGACCAAGTTCCAAAACTGAAGAACTTGGAGTCCAGTGTTCAATGTTCAAGGGCAGGAAGCATCCAGCATGGGAGAAATATGTAGGCTGGGAGGCTTGGCCAGTCTCTCTTTTCATATTTTTCTGCCTGCTTATATTTTAGCCACACAGGCAACTGATTAGATTGTGCCCACCCAGATTAAGGGTAGATCTGCCTTCCCCAGCCCACTGACTCAAATGTTAATCTCCTTTGGCAACATCATCACAGACACATCCAGGATCAATACTTTGTATCCTTCAATCCAATCAAGTTGATACTCAGTATTAGCCATCACAATTAACCATTTTGTTGATAACATGTAGTGATAAGGTTTTATGTTAATTGGATGTCTTAAAAACCATGACTACTGTAATGTGTTTATCTGAGTTCCTTTCCTTTTTAATAGAAATTTGTAATAAACTTTTAAAAATTAATTTTTTTTATTTCAATAGCTTTTGGGGTACTACTGATTTCTGGTTACATGGATGAATTGTATAGCGGTGAAATCTGATATTTCAGTGCCCCAGTCACCTGAGTAGTGTATATTGTAGCCAATATGTAGTTTTTTATCCCAAATCTTCCTTCCTCTCCCTGCTCTGAGTCTCCAAAGTCTATTATATCACTCTGTGTACCCATAGCTTAGCTTGACAGAAGTAGAGGCAGTTCTAGTAAAACACTGAGATCTTATCAGGGTGAATGGTGGGAGCCACCTCAGCTCCCCTACTAGACCAGCAGGAAAGCAATCCACCTTCCCGTCACACTCCTGACTCAGTGTTCTGGCTTTACAGATCATACAGACATCTTTTTTCATCTGCAGGAATGTTGATGTTCCATGTAGAGAAGGATTGTGACTCTGCTCCTCATGCAAGCCTGAACCTAGAGGACACTCATCCTGTGGGGATACAGTCACCCTGAAGTGTTCCAGAAAGGCTATTTACAAGTGAACCCATTCCAAGCTCCCATGGAGAAGCTCCAGGTGGTTTTGCAGTGGTGGATGAGGAAGAAAAGAAATCTCCTTCTCCAAGACCCTTCATGAGCACCAGGGCTGCCTGACTATTGGTGTAGAGCCACAGACCCTCCTTGCTGAGCCCAGCACTGCATTTGTGCCTTTGCTGAAGGAAACTTTCCACATGCAGAAATTTCTGAGACTCAAGACCTGCTGTCTGAATTCTTTTGTCCCATGGGGTACTCCCTTGATGTGGTGCATTCCCCTTTCCCCTAGGAATAGGAGTCCCTGAGAGCCAGACTACTATAAATGCTGCTGTCCCTCTAGGTCTAGCCACCCAGTGGTGCTGCCATACCCCAGGCTGGTGTTACAGAATGTCTGCAAGAGACTCAGTGATGTGACCAGTCCTCAAGTCTCCTAGCAGTAGGTACCAGCACTAACTCTGATGAGGGTGACAGAGGAGAGACAGACCCTTTATATTCCCTGGTTATAAATAGTCTTAATTTGTTGGCTTTCTCAAATGCTGGTTGTAATAGTAATGAAGTGGTCACGTGGACAGACTAAGGAACTGGTTAGCCAGGGTGCTGCAGGCAATGTTAATTGCTATAAACAAATACCTGAGAATAGATAATTTATAAAGAAAAGAGGTTTAATTGGCTCATGATTTTGAGAGTTGTACAGGAAGCATGTTGTTAGCATCTGCTTGGCTTCTGGGGAGGCCTCACGAAACTTACAATCATGCAGAAGGCAAATGAGGAGAAGGCACATCATACACTGCAAGAGCAAGGCGGGGCATGGGGGACAGTGGGAGAAGTGCTATTGCGATTCACTCTTAAACAGTCAGATCTTAGGAGAACTCACTCCATTATTGTGAGGACAGTACCAAGAGGATGCTACTAAACCTAATTCATGAGAAATTCATCCCCATGAACCAATCACCTCCCACTAGCCCCCACCTCCATATTGGAGATTACAATTGAACATGAGGTTTGGGTGGGGACACAGATCTAAACCATATCTCCCACCCAGCTCTTACTCAGTTACCAAGGTGGGTCTCACGCTACCTAAGTTCCAGGCAGTCTGTGCTCAGAACTCAAAACTGCCCCTGGCCAGTGCCTTCCCAGTGGAGACAGGACAGGAATGGCAGCTTTCAGGCCATGCCCCTCCCAGTCTATCCATGAAGCTGGGATGCCCAGCTCCTGCACTTGTAGCTGCAGCACATTTCCCACTCATCCACCGGTTCTGCCCAACGGAATTTGTCCTCAATGGAGACTGTATTACAAATCTTAGTTGGGAGCTTCTTGCAACCAACAACCGCTGCCTGAGTTAGCTGGCAGGCTTCCACAAGATTCCTGCAAGGTTGAATCAGGAATGGCTTTTCTCCATTCATGCTGGAGACTGGGATTGCATGCAAAGCACTCCCCACTGCTGCTCCTTTTCATATATTCCCCACCGCTCCCTATATCAGCTTCAGCGCTGGGAAGTGTTAAGGCCTTCCCCCTGTGGTGTGGATTGCTGGGTTCTCTGGTGGGAGTGTGTTTCCCAGAGGCAGTTCTCTCCCTTCTCATACAATGGGGACTTACATTTTTCCCCCGGCTCATGGTGTAGGCTGCAACCTGCTTCTTCTTTCAAAAGGTCTGTGGTTTATTTCAGTTTTCCCATTAAGTTCTTGCATTGTGTCTTGGAAAACGTTCACTATGTGTATTTCTATACATTGTTTTGTGTTTCCAAATGGAAGAGGCATGTTAACAATGTCCCCAGTCTGCATTCTTGAGGGAAAAATAGACTATTTTTTTGAGAAGTTTTAGGTTGGCAGCAAAACTGAGCAGAAAGTACAGACGGTTCCCTTATTTCCACCCCCATACCTCACATACATAGGTTCTCCCATTATTAACAACCTCCACCTGATTGATACATTTATTACAATTGATGAACCTACATGAACACATCATTACTACACAAATACTATAATTTCCATTCGCGTTCACTTATGATGTTCATTCTATGGGTTTGGACAATTGTATAATGATATGTATCTACCATTACATTATCAGGAAGAATGGTTTAACAGTGGTAAAAGTTCTCTGTGATCTACCGATTTATCCTTTCATCCCGCCTAATCCCTGATAAAGACTGAACTTTTTCTTGTCTCCATAGTTTTCCCTTTTCCAGAATGTCATACATTTGGAATCATATAGTATGTAGACTTTCTAGACTGGCTTCTTTCACTTAGTAATATGCATTTAGTATTTCTCTATGTATTTTCATGATTTTATAACTCATTTCTTTCTAGTACTAAATAATATTCCATTGTCTGTATGTACCATGGTTTATTTACTCATTCAGCTGCAATGGGGCAGTCTTGGTTACTTCCGTGTTCTGGCAATTATAAACAAATCTCTTATTTATGTCTGTGTGAAGGTTTTTGTGTGGACATAAGTTTTTAACTCCTTTGAGTAAATACTAAAGAACATAATTGCTGAATCATATGACAAGAATATGTTTAGTTTCATAAGATACTATCAAAATGTCTTCCAAAGTAGTTATGTCATTTTGCATTCTCACCAGCAATGAATGAGAGTTCCTGTTGCTCCACATCCTTGCTAGCATTTGGTGTTGTCAATGTTGTGGATTTTTGCCATTCTGAGAGATGCATACTGAGTTTTTTCCCTTTTAATCTCTCTGTTTTTATGTTTTTAAATGGAACTTTCTGAGAGTTTAGAACATGTGTTAACTGCTAAAAGCGAATTTTGCTTTTTTTAACATACATTATACAGAGAACAATCAAGGATCCACCCACTCATTCATTAAATAAACATCAATGGCATCTTCTATGTCTTCTTAAGCAAGCTAGAAGGCATGAAGATTCTGAAATAAACATCACAGCCATAGTCCCTGAGTTCATAACAATTTTGTTTAGAAAAATAATACAGAAAATGAATGCATTAAACAAACAAAGAAAATATTTAATTTCAGAAAGTCTTAATGATCTATAGACATTGGAACAAGTAATATGATAAGTACCCTGAATGGGGGTGGAATACTGTTTTATGTAGGACAGTCTGGAAAGGTCTCTCTGGGTACACATTTATTCTGATACTAATTATAAAAATTTCTGAGCTAAAAGCTTCCTTTTCAGCATATAAGAGTGTAAGCACAATGGAACTGAAGAAACCTTTGCTCTCTTGACACCTACACAAAAGCCAGAGTTCTTAGAGTCAAATAGCTTTAGTCTCCAATTAAAATATTAAAATTTGTCATTATGGAGTCAGAAACTATTGCAGAACTTTACTTCGGAAACATTCCACCAATAAGAAACCATTGTTACCATCAAAATCAATCCAGAAAGATAAGAAGGCAACTATTAATGCACCCAAACAAACTTATGCATATTTGCTGATGTATTTAATATTGGATAATATAGCTGAACATCACATTTTATTCTTTGTGCTTTTGACACATATTTATTGGATACCTACAATGTGAAAGCCACTTTTCTAGGATATGGGGACATAAGACTGGAAAGGTAAAAATTTAAAACAGGTAAAAATTTCCATCCTCATGAAAAATTCTTTCATGACAGAGCAAATATTAAGTAACAACAGCACATTGAAATAGGGAATGTTGAATAATGATAAGTATTAGGTTGGTGCAAAAGTAATCTTTTGCCATTACTTTCAATGGCAAAAAATTGCAATTACTTTTGCACCAACCTAATAATATAGTAGAAAATAAACAGAAAAGAAGAATTAGAAAGGGTGTAAGACTTTTAATTTTAAATAGGTATTTCAGAAATGGCATTCTGAGAAACTGTTACTTAAAGATCTGAATTAGGTGAAATATGGGAAGAGCATTCTAGAAAAGGGGAGCTGAATGTACAAGGAAAAAATAAAGCATAGAGATAATGAATACACATTTACATAATTTACCTACATATGTGTATCCCTTATATGCAAGGGAATAAGTATAAAATACATACCTTCATACATATACACAAAGAAGCACAAGAACATACATGCATAAAAGGTTATCAGTAAGGCTGGAAAAGACAGAACAAAGGAGAGAAAGAGTATTTGTAGAAAAATGGGTAGCAGATAGTTTTGTTGAGGATTTTATAAGCTGTTTAACATATTTAGCTTTTACTCTGAATGATATGGGAAATTAATGGAGACCTTTGAGCAATGAATGATAGGTTTTAACTTGGTCTTAAAAGTTCCCCCCTCATTAGTGATTACAGGTGTATTTAAAAGTGCAGTCATTATGATTAGCTGATTTAAATGTGGGTGACAGCAAAAGTGGAGAGCAAAATGACTTCATGGCATTTGGCCTAAGTAACAAGAAGAAAGTATTTGCCAATAATTAGATAAGAAAGTCTATGAGCAAAGTAGGTATGATGGCGTGCACTGGGAATTTGTTGGATGTGCCAAGTTTGCAATGTGACATCCACATCTACATGTTGAAGGGAAAGTTACAAAAACAAATATAGGGAAAGGAGGACATGAGGATATCAATTTGCCAGTGTGCTTTACATTCATTATTATTATTATTTTTGTTATTATGATGAGATGGGGTCTCCATCACCCAGGCTGGAGTGCAGTGGTGCAATCTCGGCTCACTGCAACCTCCGCCCCCCGGGCTTAAGTGATCCTCCCGCCTCAGCCTTCTCAGTAGCTAGGACCTGGCTAATTTTTTTTTTTTTTTTTTTTTTTTTTTGGTAGAGACAGGGTTTCACCATATTGCCCAGGTTAATCTTGAACTCCTGGACTCAAAAGATTCACCCACTTCAGACTCCAAAGTGCTGGAATTATAGGCTTGAGCCACCACAATGGCCACATTCACTTTTTTTAAAAACTGTCTTTAGAAAAATTCCCAAATTAGAGTTTCAAAAATAATATGAACAAATTACACTTAGAAAAATATGTACAATCTATTTAAGCATATAACTTATAGCGAAATTAACTCACTTAAAAATGTCAATGTTTCGTTTGTTGAAAAAATATTTTTATTGTTGCTTATTATCGGGAGAACCCGCTCCCGATGTTTAACGTGTGTTCTTTTCTATTTCCTAAGTGTCTCGGCTGGGTTGAGAAATAAAGGGAAAGAGCACAAGAGAGAGAGATTTAAAGCTGGGTGTCCTGCGGAGACATCACGTGTTGGCAGGATCCGTGATGGTCCCCAAGTGGTAAAACCAGCAAGTTTTTATTAGTGATTTTCAAAAGGGGAGGGAGTGCACGAAGAGGGTGTGGGTCACACAGATCACGTACTTCACAAGGTAATAAAATATCACAAAGCAAATGGAGGCAGGGCGAGATCACAGGACCACCGGATGAGGAGAAATTAAAATTGCTAATGAAGTTTCGGACATGCATTATCATTGATAACATCTTATCAGGAAACAGGGTTTGAGAGCAGATAACCTGTCTGACCACAATTTATTAGGTGGGAATTTTCCTCCACCTAATAAGCCTAGGAGCGCTATAGGAGACCAGGGCTTATTTCATCCCTTCGACTTCGACCATTAAAGACAGGACACCTTAAAAAGGGGCCCTCTATAAGCCTACCTTCAGGGTGCATTCTCTTTCTCAGGTATGTTCCTTGCTGAGAAAAAGAATTCAGCGATATTTCTCCTATTTGCTTAGGAAAGAGGAGAAATATAGCTCTGTTCCGTCTGACTCACCAGCGGCCAGTTCAAAGTTACCTCTTTTATTCCCTGAACATCGCTATTATCTGTTCTTTTTTTAAGATGCGCAGATTTCATATTGTTCAAACACACATGCTCTACAAACAATTTGTGCAGTTGATACAATCACAGGGTCCTGAGGCGATTCATCCTCCTCAGTTTACAAAGAAGATGATGGGATTAAGAGATTAAAGTAAAGACAGGCATAGGAAATCACAAGGATATTCATTGGGGAAGTGATAAGTGTCCATGAAATCTTCACAATTTATGTTCAGAGATTACAGTAAAGACAGGCGTAAGAAATTAAAAAGTATTAATTTGGGGAACTAATAAATGTCCATGAAATCTTCACAATTTATGTTCTTCTGCCACGGCTTCAGTTGGTCCCTCCGTTTGGGGTCCCTGACTTCCCACAACAGCTTATGTCAACACATAGACATATATTTTCTTTTAAAACTTTTTTTTTCAGCCAGATGCGGTGGCTCACACCTGTAATCCCTGTATTTTGGGAGGAAGAGGAGGGTAGATCACTTGATGTCAGGAGTTTGAGACCAGCCTGACCAACACAGTAAAGCCCCGTCTCTACTAAAAATCCAAAAAATTAGCCGGGTGTGGTGACAATCACCTGTAGTCCCAGCTATTTGGGAGGCTGAGGCATGAGAATCGCTTCAACCTGAGAGGTGGAGGTTGCAGTGAGTCGAGATGACTGTACTCCAGCCTGTGCAATGGAGTGAGACTTCTTCTCAAAAGTAAAACAAAACAAAAATACTTTTCACGGGCAAGAATTAGGCATTTGGTGCTGCTGATGCCAATGTAAGAGTCTCACGCTCTAATGACTGAGCTAGCTGGGCCTCCTCATTGTCCAACTTAAATTGTTTCATCTCTGATGTACAATTTCAGGCACTGGCTTTGCATGTTGTTTCCTTTTCCTTCTGTTTTCATACAGAGGTTGTAAAGCTGGAAATATGAAATCCCTTGAACACCAAATCAACAAGAGTTACATGGGGTAGCTTTAGAAACATTAGGCACTTATATCCAATGTAACTGTTCTCCAAAAGTGCACTGCCCTATTTACTCACACAGACCAAACACTGAATATTTAACAAAGGTGTAATACATTTTCATTGAATTGAGATTTCTGTTTTTGCTGTTTACAGTATGCCAGAGAGAAAGATGTACACTACAATATGAATACTGCCCATATCTATAAAGGTCCCAGAAGGAGACAGATGGCACACCTAACAGGTTCATTAAGATGGTTTAAAAAAGGTGTTGATTACAAATGTGTTGGTAGGCTTCAGAAAGACAAAGAAACATGGAACTGTACCCCAGCTCTAGCAAAACAAAGGAAAAAGATCTTAGATTTAATGGCAAGAGAAGAGAGAATTTAATGGGAGCAGGGAGTGAGTAGGTGTGTGAAAAGGACCATGTACCTGGGGCAGCAGCCTTTCACAAAAGGATTTTGCCAAAGTGACTGGTTAAGTGGAAGCTGAATATCTAATATCTCGACCTTAGTCTCTTCCCTCACTCTAATCTCCTGGAATTTTGAATTATCCAAACTCAGAGAGAAGCTAGTGGGTAAGGGTGCCCATGAGGCAGTACATGCAGTTTAGCTTCTTGGAGGCATGAAACAAAGATGAAGAATAGAACTTGGAAGAGTGAATGGAAAGTATGCAGTTAATTTTCCTACTATTGGGTGGTAAGATATTTAGTGATATAACACACAAGAAGCCATAAGCCCTATATGGTGCTGGGAAGATTCTCAAGCTCCTTTCTGCAATTTATATCAATGTAGCCCCTTGGAACCTATATTACCAATGCTTGTCTTGTAAGTAAGCAGTACTCAATTAGTCCATTGTGTCCTTCTCTCTAAAAGCCAGCTAGTGAGGGAAGGAAGACATTTAAAATACAGTGAAATAACATATCTAACAGTATACCTGAATGAAGCTGGAGTTGTGTGTGCCAATTTTCAAGATAGTATCTTTATAGTGAAAACGCCTTTATGATATGGCTGTGAAATTTGCCAAAATGATCCTTAAATTTAGGAGGTAAAATTTTCATTTGTTGAAACATTTCTACCTTTCTCTATGATGCCCTTAAGGGGTCTTTTTTTCTGAACCATGCATGGTATCTTCATTCACTTGTTCTTCCACACGTGATGTGTGATTTTATCAGTGAAAGACACATGATGTGTTTTATCAGTGTAAGACTATAATTTGGTGATCTCTTAGCAGATTAAACAATTTGATGATATACCACATATATAATTTTCTTGAATTTAATTAGCCTTTCTGTACTCAAGTAGCATAACCACGAGGGCCTCTCATTATTTATGAAGCTCTACTAGAGAAGCAGAATGGGATTCTCTGTTCCCTTTATTTTGGGGAAAACGAAAGAATAAGAAGCAATCCTGGGTACATGGACTCTGTCCATGCCTCCTTTCAATACACTCCAGGGGAAGGACACTATGCAAAGCTTCTCTTATATTTGCACTATTCTTATGTGAAGAACTGGAAGGTATCAATCTCAAAAAACGTCAAAGTTCATAGGAGGAGACTGACGAGGAGGAGTGGTGGCTATGCTTTGCTTCTTCCTGATTTGGCTGAGACAGAGCCTCTATTTCCATAGCTCTTAAAGAATCTGAGAAGAGATTTCAAAATTTCAGTATGCTCCTTTCAAAGGATGGAATTTAGCTTACAGAGAAGAGAGAAAAAGTCAAGATACAAAGAGGTGTATTGCGGGCCACTTTCTTGGGGATAAAAGGGAATACTGTGATTTCTCAGAGAGGGCACAATAAAAAAATTGAAAATAAAGTTTAGACAAGAGAATCAGATTATCTAAATCTGTCTGGGGATTTCTATGTGTTGTTTAGACTGATAAGTCATAGTAGTCATAGTCATACAAGTCATACTAGCCATGGCAAAAGGAATAAATGGAAGCAAACGTAAGACAAACCATAATTAAGACTTTTCTCCCTACCAAGTTTCCTGGACCTTAGAATCTGAACAGATAGTAGGGAATAGGAAGATACAAGTCAAAGGATACAAAGTAGAAAATATGTAGGATGAGCACACTGAAAGATCTAATGTACAACATGAAGACTACAGTTAATAATAACGTATTGTATGCAGGATTTTTGCTACATGTATGCAGGATTTTTGCTACATGAGGAGTTCATAGTTGCTATAAGCAATAGGAGGCATGAGTAACTATGTGAGATAATAGATATGCTAATTTGTTCAATTTTATTGTGTATGTGTATCTTATCATCTTGTATATCTTAAATACACACATTACAATTTATTTTAAAAAAACAGATAGTTGTGGGGAGAGGAAAGTTTTGTGGTAGTGTTTTAACTTCAATATAACTGAACTGTGAATCTGAATTGACTACTGAATAACTGAAGTGTATGGAAGTAAAAAATTCCAAATTTTACCTTGGATAGAGTAGACAAAGTTCTCTCTCATTTGAAAAATTGTAACTTCAGGACAGAAATCTAACTGAGTTAAAGAAAGAAAGAATGATATTTGTTATTTTGCACATGTAAGCTTACAACTGCAGTAATCCCCCCTTATCCATGAGAAATAGTTTTCAACACCCCCATTTCTGAAACTATCGACAGCACTGAATTCTATATACACTATGTTTTTTTCTTAAACATACATGTGATAAAATTTAAGTTATAAATTAGGCGCAGTAAGAGATTAACAATCATAACTCATAATTAAATAGAATTATTATAACTATACAGGGTGATACAAGTTATGAGAATGTGGTCTCTCAAAATATACTTGTTGTAAAGATGTGAGATGATAAAATGTCTACAGGATGAGAGGCAGTGAAGTGAATGACATAGGCATTTTGATGTACCATTAAGCTACAATTGAGCTTCTGATGCTATATCAGATAGAGGATCATCTGCTGGGGGTGATCCTGGATCATCAAGTCATGGCAATGGTGATGGCTGAATGTAATGAGCAAACAATATTGACGACTAAGGGTTGGGTAGGGTATACGGAATCAATATGATGGACAAAGGATGATTCATGTACCAGGCAGGATGGAGCTGGAACATGCTAGGTGTTATTAAGCTGTTTAGAACAATCCACAATTTGAAACTTGTGAACTGTTTATTTCTGGAATTTTCCATTTAATATTTTCAGACTATAGTTGACTGTGGGTAACTAATACCAAGGAAAGTGAAACCACAGATAACGAGGAACTACTGTATAATTTATACCCATTCGTATGTTTTTTCATCAACTTTTATTTTAAATTATGGGGTACATGTGCAGAATATGCAGGTTTGCTACATAATTAAATGTGTGCCATGGTGGTTTGCTGTACAGATCAATTCATCACCTATGTATTAATCCCAGCATCCACTAACTATTATTTCTGACGCTCTCCCTCCCCTTAACCTCACCCATGACAGGCCCCAGTGTGTGCTGTTCCCTCCCTGTGTCTATGGGTTCACATTGTTCAGCTCCCACTTATAAGTGAGAACACGCAGTGTGTGAATTCTTGTTCCTGAATTAGTTTGCTGAGGATAATGGCTTTCAGTTCCATCTATGTCCCTGCAAAGGACATGAACTTGTTCCTTTTTATAGCTGCATAATATTCCATGGTGTGTATATATGTATATATACCACATTTTCTTCATCCAGTCTATTATTGATGGGAATTTGGGTTGATTTTATGCCTTAGCTATTGTGAATAGTGCTGCAATGAACATATGCACGCAATACGTGCAGGTATCTTTATAATAGAATGATTCATATTCCTTTGTGTATATACCCAGTAATGAGATTGCTGGGTCACATGCTGTTCCTGCTTCTAGATCTTCGAGGAATCACCACACTGTCTTCTGCAATGGTTGAAATAATTTACATTTCCACCAACAATGTAAAAGTATTCCTTTTTCTCAGCAACCTTGCCAACATTTGCTGTTTCTTGACTTTATTTTTGAGACAAAGTTTCACTCTTGTTGCCCAAGCTGGAGTGCAATGGTGTGATTTCAGCTCATTGCAATTTCTGCCTCCCCGGATCAAGCGATTCTCTTGTCTCAGCCTCCCAAGTAGCTGGGATTATAGGCTATGCCACCACATCTGGCTAATTTTGTATTTTTAGTAGAGACAAGGTTTCGCCATGTTAGTCAGGCTGGTCTCGAACTCCTGACCTCAGGTGATCTGCCCACCTTAGCCTCCCAAAGTTTTGAGATTACAGGTGTGAGTCACCGTGTCTGGCATCTTGATCTTTCAATAATTGCCATTCTGACTGGCGTGAGGTGGTATCTTACTGTGGTTTTGATTTGCATTTCTCTAATGATACAGATGTTGAGCTTTTTTTTCAGATGTTTCTTGGCTGCATGGATATCTTCTTTTGAGAAATGTCTGTTTATGTCCTTTGCCCACTTTTTAATGCAATTTTTTTTTCTTGTAAATTTGTTTAAATTCCTTATAGACTCTGGATATTACACCTTTGTCAGATGGATAGATTGCAAAAATTTTCTTCCATTCTGTAGGTTGTCTGTTCACTCTGATGATAGTTTCTTTTGCTGCACGGAAGCTTTTTAATTACATTCCATTTGTCAATTTTTGCTTCTGTTGCAATTGCTTTTGGTGTTTTCATCACGAAATTTTTGCCCGTGCCTATGTCCTGAATGGTACTGCCCAGATTTTCTTCTAGGGTTTTTATTGTTTGGGGTTTTACACTTAAGTCTTTAATCCACTGTGAGTTAATTTTTGAAAAGGTATAAAGAAGGGCTTCAGTTTCAATTTTCTGCCTATGGCTAGCCAATTCTCCCAGAACCATTTATTAAATAGAGATTCCTTTCCATATTGCTTGTTTTTGTGAGGTTTGTCAAATATCAGACGGTTGTAGGTGTGTAGGCTTACATCTGAGTTCTCTATTCCGTTCCATTGGTCTATGTGTCTGTTTTTGTATCAGGACTGATATGGTTTGGCTGCGTTCCCACTCAAATCCCATCTGAAATTGTAGCTCTCATAATATCCATTGTGGTGGTGGAAAAGACCCAGTGGGAGATAACTGAATCATGGGGCCAAGTCTTTACTGTGCTGTTCTCGTGATAGTGAAAAAGTCTCATGAGAGCTGATGGTTTTATAAAGGGGAGTTCCCCTACAAAAGCTCTCTTGCCTGCCACTATGTAAGACATGACTTTGCTCCTCATTCCCCTTCAGTCATGATTTTGAGGCCTCCCCAGGCATGTAAAACTGAGAGTCAACTAAACCTCTTCCTTTATAAATTACCCAGTCTTGGGTATCTCCTTATTAGCAGGATGAGAACAGAATAATACAAGTAACATGCTGGTTTGGTTACTGTAGCCTTATAGTATAGTTTGACATTGGGTAGCATGCTGTTTCCAGCTTTGTTCTTCTTGCTTAGGATTGTCTTGACTATACGGGTTCTTTTTTTTGGTTCCATATGAATTTTAACATAGTTTGTTTTTTTCTAATTCTGTGCAGAATGTCAATGGTAGTTTAATGGGAATAGCATGGAACTGATAAATTACTTTGGGCAGTATAGCCATTTTCATGATATTGCTTCTTCCTATCCATAAGCATGGAATGTTTTTCCATTTATGTCCTCTCTGATTTCCTTGAGCAGTGATTTGTAGTTCTCCCTGGAGAGATCCTTCACTTCCCTTTTTAGCTCTATTCCTGGGTATTTTACTCTCTTTGTAGCAATTATGAATGGGAATTTATTCATGATTTGGTGCTCTGCATGCCTTTTGGTGTATAAGAATGCTAGAGATTTCTGCACATTGATTTTGTATCCTGAGACTTTGCTGAAGTTGCTTATCAGCTTAAGAAGCTTTTGGGCTGAGACAACGGGGTTTTCTAGAAGTAGGATCATGTCATCTGCAAAGAAAGATAACTTGGCTTTCTCTCTTCCTATATGAATGTCCTTTATTTCTTTCTGTTGCCTGGTTGCCCTGGACAGAACATCCACTACCATGTTGAACAGGAGTGGTGAGATAGGGCATCCTTATCTCATGCTGGTTTTCAAGGGGAATGCTTCCAGCTTTTGCCCATTCATTATTACATCGGTTGCCAGTTTGTCATAAATGTTTATTATTATTTTGAGGTAGATTTCTTTAATACCTAGTTTACTGAGAGTTTATAACATGAAGGGATGTTGAATTTTACTATTGTGGCACTATTCACAATAGCAAAGATTGGGAATCAACCCAAATGTCCATCAGTGACAGACTGGATTAAGAAAATGTGGCACATATACACCATGGAATACTATGCAGCCATAAAAAAGGATGATTTTGTGTCCTTTGTAGGGACATGGATGCAGCTGGAAACCATCATTCTTAGCAAACTATCACAAGAACAGAAAACCAAACACCGCATGTTCTCACTCATAGGTGGGAACTGAACAATGAGATCACTTGGACTCGGGAAGGGGGACATCACACACTGGGGCCTATCATGTGGAGGGGGGAGGGGGGAGGGATTGCATTGGGAGTTATACCTGATGTAAATGACGAGTTCATGGGTGCTGATGAGTTGATGGGTGCAGCACACCAACATGGCACAAGTATACATATGTAACAAACCTGCATGTTATGCACATGTACCCTAGAACTTAAAGTATAATAATAATAATTAATAAATAAATAAGGCCTTTTCTGTGTCTATTGAGTTAATCATGTGGTCTTTGTCTTTAGTTGTGTTTATGTGATGAACTACATTTGTTAATTTGTGTAGGTTGAACCAGCCTTGCATCCCGGGAATGAAGCCAACTTGATTGTGGTGGAGAAGCTTTTCACTGCCATTCACATGTGGATTCATCTTTTGAGTGCACAGAACAATTATGATGGTCAATAAGTTATAGTGTGTTTTCTTGCTAAAATTTTATTCTCTGAGCTTTTCTATTCATTACAGAATGTAATTACAGTGTTACACATATTGCTACCCCAGGGTGAGATCTGTTTTCAACTCTTGTGCTAGAATATTCTATTCTTGCCAAAGTAAGAGGATCAAAATTAGCTCCCAATCGTAGTAGAATACAAAAGATTAAAAATAGTTCAAATTTGTATGAAGGACATTGGGATTATGTACAGAGATGAATGGACAGTACCTTCACGAAAAGATAAAAAAAGCCATTTCCAGATTGAAAACTAATTAAGGACAGAGAATTCTTTCCTCTTAAAAAAAAATCAGTTTTTCCAAATCGCAATTGATTTAAAAAACCAGCAGAAAATACTACTAATTAAACTATGAAATTTTAGACAGTTTGTAAAACCAATCTAGGAATAAGAATTATAATTTGAAAAACAGAGTACCTCATGAACTAGCGACAGATCAGATGGAACTATGGCACAGACAACTGAGAAACTGAGAAGCAGGGGTCCATGGATGACTCAGAATAAAAAGGAACATAGACCAGACTAGAATGGAGGGACTTCTTTGAACCATATCTTATATTTACCCAGTTATTTGGTGAAGCAAAAACCAATTTTTATGGTGTAGAATTATACTAAATATACATTGTAATGTATCTCCTACCATAGCATGGATGCAGTCATTTATACATTCTTTTCATAAAGTCCTAGTATAGAAACTGGTCACATATATATCAACATTTATCTTGGAGAGGAATCCATAAATTCTAAGTGTTTAACCCTTTTCATGATTTATTTCTGAAGAAACTGACTCTGAGTTCTTTTGAATAAATGTTTTTGTTTTTGACATGCCTATTAATTTACAATCACTTCTTCTCTCCTAGACATATCTCATTGGATTATGAAAAACATGAAGTAATTTCTCTCTGCAGTGTCTTGGATTGAAATGGCACAGAGTCTTCTTCACATTCTGTGATAACACATCACCCAAATAAAATTCTTTCTCTTAGAAAAATGTAAAACAAAAGCACTCAGAGAAGATGGATTACCTCAATCTATTGTTGAAAATAATATTGAGCTATATTGAAATGTCTGCACATGAGGTCTGCTGGTCACCTTAGTCTCAGTAGTGTTCCCATAGTAACGGTATGACTGGGAAATGACATTACACAACACTTCAGATTTGCTGTGTACAATTACAGTTCATCCCTACTGACGCATATCTTTCCCTTGCTATGTGGAAGAGGTGCACACTGGTAGATGTCTGGATTAGATGGAGGCTATTTGATTATCAGTTTCTAACCCTGATGACTATAGAATAAAAATAAGGTAAGAAGCCTACTTTACAGAATATTGAGTAAGGAGGGCATATACTACACATTTACACAAGGCACTGTTTCAGCCAATATAAATACAACATGATGCAACTGCAGGAACGATTAGGACAACACAATACAAGAATCAACAATGTAGATTTGAGAGGAACAACAACCAAATACACACTGCGACTTGGACTCTAGCTTCCAATTTAATTCCTCAGCCTTTTTCTCTTCTTGTTTATCTCCCCTCTAAATCCCCCTATTTTTCCCATCCCCTCCCCTAATGTCTTATGCCTTTCTAATGCAGACTAAAGAATTTATTTTTTTCTTTTTTTTCATTTTGGCAGGCCTTGGTTATTGCAGTCCTATGTCTGACATACTGACATTCACCTCCCACATGACTTATCAGATAATGTTCCCACATAAGAATTAGTCCCTTCCTAGAAAAATTCCTATGATAGGTATTGCAAAGACATAAAGGAAAACTTAAATATATGGAGAGATATACCATGTTTATAATATGTGTGTGTGTATATGTGTATATATGTATATATATGCTATATATATATACATATATGTGTGTATATGTGTATATATATGCTATATATACACACATGTGTGTATACATACACATATATAGCGCATATATACACACACACGTGTGTGTGTGTGTGTGTGTGTGTGTATATCTCCATGAGTTACTTCCTTTTGAAGATTAGAGGTTTTAGGAGGAAGTAATATTTCAGAGGTTTTTTTACAATAAAGTTTATAAGGGCATGTTGATATCTTAACCTGGAACATGTCTAGTATGGAGGAAACAATGTTAAAAGTAATGAAGTGGTCAAGAAATAAAGGAAAGCACAGGAAAATATGACATTTAAGCAAGCCTTCTTGGAAAATAGTAAGAATGAGGTTGGCAATATAAAGTAGTGTAAAATTAGCATAGGTAATGAATGCCAGGTGCAACATTTCATGGATGATAGGGAAGAATATGGAAGGTCAGTTTTACCTATAATACTATGATAATACATGAAAGTTCAGGAAAAGAGCAAAGAAAGAGTTAATTGGAACAAGATATTAACTTATATTCGCCATTTTCTTTTTGGTGATCTCCTTCCTTCTATTCTGATTTATTCTGTAAACAGCAACAGGATTTTGTCATATCTGCTCACATTGTACAACTAAAAGCAATTCTAATGCTCTCATATTACTTTGGTTTTTTAATTCCGTAATACATTTATGCTTAAAAGACCCTACACATGGAACTTATCAAGATACAAAGCCTCAAATATAATGTAATATAATACTCTATAAATTGAGTATGTTCCTCAAGTAGAGCTTGTGTTATTTTTATCAAAAATTTTAATTGAAATTTGAAACAGACTATATTTTGTCTTTGTATGTCTATTATACCTTCCTTATGGTTTCAAATTAAATGTGTTGTTGTCAGCTTACTTCATTTGAAAAACTCTCTGCAGGTAATTCTTAATATTAAAAAAAAATTCTTGAGAAGTTTGATCAGCAAATGGATTGTGCCTAGAAAAGCAAATAACTTATATTTTAAAAAGAATAAATTAGAAATATCATATTTGACATAATTTATTTACATACATAATGTATCACTGTTTGATACCTATATCATATTAAAACAAAGTATATTATTGTTCTTTGAACTGTTGGATTTTTAGACTTTATATCTTAAATAATACTTTATAAATTTAAATATATCAATCTTTAAATCTTTACGCTTTTTTATATATTCTTATAACTTGTCAGTAATCTTTCACTTAAGAAATATATTTAAATATTTTGTTTTTCACATTTGTATTTTATATTACTTATCTAGTTAAGGAGATTCAAAGAAAAGAAATAAAATAAAATGTTTCTTCTGTAGTAGTTTAATTTTTTTCAGGGAGAGTATATTCTACATTCAAATTAAATTCTAGTGCATTGTTTGATGTGTTCTTTTTCATTTATCTAGAATACAATACTGGTTATCAAATTGTGCTTGCAGAGACAAAGTTATCTTTATTAAATATCAAAGTATTCAAAATGGCTGATTGCTTTCTGGGCAATTGCATTATTTTCTTTGGGGTTTCAAAAAATTTTTTTGGACTGGATTTGTGTCTCTGTTAAACAGTAACTACAGATAGTAATGTTTTCATTTATTTTTGAAATAGAACTTTCTTAGAGTTTATTGTTTGGTTATTATGTAAGAAAAAAAAGCTTCCCCCCCCCCCCCAACTGCCAGCTTCATGTTTAAACATTAAACTTTATTTAGATTTAAACCTACAAATGTTTTCTATAGTGACATAATAATTCTGAATATAAAGTATTTGTTACATTTGGGTAAATAGGTCATGTTCTTGCCAGCCTAAAAGATGTTTTAATTGACTGATATGTTTTTGTATACTAATTAATAAAGATAACAGTGCCCTTAAATAGAACACTGTAGCAGAGAAGACAGAAAATTGTAACAAGATGAGACAAACACTGTAATACATTTATATACACCTAATATAGGACCATTGGCAGGGTTTATTTAGTTATTTTCTTTTTCTAGAGCTGTAAATGTAGGATCTTTGATCTTCAGTAGAGAAAGAGCTGGAAGAGAGTACCTACTGTTGTCCCGTGAACAAAGTTGAAGAACACAGACAGACAGGGAACCTAGCAGATGTGGCCCATAGGATTCAGCATTCAAAGACATACAAAGATGTAAATGAAGAACATCAACCTGGAGGGGTAGATGAAAGATACTCAGCATTGCAAATACCTCCAAATACTTCTACTTAAGTTTGCCTTACTTATGTGTGAATGTGTTGATTTCTATACAAAATTTAGAATCTATGTATCCAAGTTTTCTCAAAAGTTGTGATAGATCTTTTTATTGGAATTGCATTAAATTTATAGTTAGCTTTGAGTTAATTAAAACTTTATTTTACGTTAAACCATTAATGAACATGGTATATCTCTCTGTATCTTTGTTTTCTTTTACGTTATTTAATTTCAAAATTATGTCCACATAAATCATGTATTTATAAATTTCTAGCTAATGTTTTATATTTGTGAAGTCTTCATATACTTCTCTCTTTTCCTTGTCTATATTTCCTTGGAGTTATTCTCTATCTTGTTATAACGTGTATCAATCTCTTCTTCTGAGTTTGATGCAAGGGCTCAGCCCAAATTTCAACCGATTAACATTTGCTTTCCCTTCTTCTGAAAGACTGCTTCAAAAGAATATCTATACTGGTATTGCCATGGGAAATGAAGGGGGCAGTAGTCCATACTAGTTTGTCATCCTGCCAAATGCATATTTATGTGTATTTCTCGAGGACACTGTGTTCTAAGAAGTAAAACATTCACTTCACATGCCAGTGTTTGAGCAAAATATCAAAGTAGGCTCAGTTTGCCTAAATGCCCAGATGAAAAAATACAAATACAGGAGTGAAAAAAAAAAAGCTCATCAAGAAGAGTGTACCAGAAACAGTAATTTGGGTAATATGAGCCTAATTATGCACCATCTCTTCCAGATCTGCCTCTAGCCTCCCCACAAGCAAACATATGCATATACCAAAGCACTAATGAGATTGTAAGCTTGCTTCTCAGGAGAGTACTTCAAGTTTAACCCTGTTGACATAGTAATGGGATCAAGCTTCCTTTCTTAACTGGGTATTCTTTGACTTTGCACTAATTAGCTCTTCACATATTCTAGTAAACTCTAAAAGCTTCAGTTAAGGTAGCTCAAGTATTCTCATAAGTAGTGCATTTTAACAATTTTATCTCATCAATACTCTGCTTATGGAGGCATTTGATAAGTCATAGATTTTGTTCTTGGACCTGTTTTCCAATTCCTTCTCTTAATATAATACTCACTGTATGACCCTGGGTAATGTATCATTGTTATAATTGGAAAATGATAATAATTTTTTCCCTAATAAGTTCATATATATAAGATTCACTGGCAGCGAGTTAACACTCAGTATGTACTAGCTTTTTAAAAAAATTCCTTCTATTGTCTTCCGAATTCGAGCATAACACGCCTCAATAATATGCATCACTAGTAGAATGATACAGTTGTTTTGCTATAATTATAGTCCAGATATATAGTTCAGATATAGTTGTTTTGTTAATATATGTCATTTCCACATATACAAGGAAAAGCACACATTAACCAAGCCACTGCAAACTACATGTGAGTGGTGCTCACGAGTAGCCATTCATTTTTTAGAATACTGTTTATATCGGCATGCTTAGTAGGGATAACTCTAGCCCACTCACATAACTTGCTTGGCTCCTGCATGTCTGGGGCAAACTAAATCCTTACTGTCTCTCATTACCATGAATATTGCAAAAATTCTTCCAGGTTTTATATTATTGTTTTTCAACCATGATTTAGTAGTCACTGTTTAGGGCTTTGCTGGAGAGAGCTCACTGTGTTTCAATACATATCGGACTCATAAAGGGGTCAGCCATGTTTAGCTTTATAATTCTGTGATTAATTTTATATCCCAGTTTTGCTTATGGATGACAAATACCAAAGACAATTTAAAGGTCCAACATGAGGCAAATGATTGAAAAATACATATGAACACAATTCATTATAATGGTAGCAGCAAAGAAATAAAGGAAGTTATTATGCAATGTTACACTAAAAAATTTCAAATTCAAAATTTCAAATTGTAAGAACACTGTCATTGAAATTAGTCAGACAAAGGTTAAAAGGATATATGAAGAAATAAATAATCATTTCATCAGAATTAGGTTATATCTGTGGATGTGTAGTGAATTTAATTTGTATTATTTTCAAAATACCTGCATATCATTAAATGAAATTATGTAAGAAATTAACAAATTGCTAACCCATTCTATGAATTAGTATTACTCAAAATTTTTCTGTCTTATGGCCAAGATTTTGAAAATATGGCATTTATTTCTGATATGTTAATTTTACTCAAATAATAGTTGAGGCCTTAAATAATTCTAACACTATATAAATATAATTGTATATTACGGTGGAGAATGAAAGTTTTACATAGTTCAAGATAAAATATATGTTAGAGTATTTATTTTTGCTGTGAGCTAATTTATTCTGACAGGTAACTCTTCCTTCAATACATTAATTTGCTCTCTTCCACTGTAGGGATATTTCGATAGAAATATTATTTAGAAGTTCTGCTCCCTACTTCATGAAATTTAAGGTCTAATCAGAGGAAAAATTAAGAGCTGATCAATTGTATCTTAACAATCTGTTTCGAAATTAAGGCAAAGTCTTAAAGCATGAATATACAGCGCATAAATGCATATATATGTGTATATATATTTGTAGATTATGTATAGCATACACAATCTAATAATTATACATACATATATACAAATATACAGCATACATAATCTAATAGTTCTAAATCAAGTTTTTTTTTCTAGCTGAGGTCTTATACATCCTCTTCTATTTCACCATTCACTCTATGACCCAAACTGAAATGCTCATCTTGTTCCAACCCCAGATAAAATAAAAAATAGGTGACCAAATTATTTTAAGTCGACCTCACTAGGGTTTCAAATGTATCCCACACTTTTGATCACAATGGCTGTTATTAGTATCATGGACCTCTTTGCCTATTAAAGGATCTTCTAAGACAAACTTTTAACTGGTCTCTCAGCCTGTTGTTCCTCCTATCTAACCTGCTGATACTGCCACTCAGATCATCTGGCCCCTTGAACTGTGTTACATATAGCAGAACCAGACAGAAATAAGATATCTCAAAACACAATTATTTGACTTTTTATTATATAGGACAATGTTACATAGGACAAATTGATTTTTAAAGAAAGATTAAACCTATACTTAATCATGAGAATACCAGAATAGTGACATGTATATTTATATAAAATATCAAGTTTCTATTTTGTTTATTTAAAAATATCTGAAATTTACTGCTGATATGGGGGTGAAAAAAAATATCTGATAGAACATATTTCTTTAAAAAAAGTTGAAATATTTAAAAGTTTGTCTAAGGGAGTAGTGCCCATTATGATCAGATCTTCTTTGATATCTTTCCCATTATAATTGACTTGTGAGAGCTTGTTTGAGTTTGAATATTCACTACTGTTTTATTATTTTTTAAGTAAAAATTTAATTATTTTTAGCATTTTCACTACTATTACTAGTGAGTTGTCTTAAAGAGTGTATAAGCATTTTCTATTTAATTTTCACCTTAATCCATAATAGTAATTATTATTTCCATTTGATTGAAAACAAAATTAAAATGATTATGCAACTCACCCACAGATTCAGAGCTAGAAAGTAGAGAAATAGGAAATCAAATAGGGTTTTATCTGATTCTAAAGTACATTTTATTAAGACCTACATTACACTGCCTCTCAGCCCTTTTCCATGTTCCTTAATATTAAATCATAGTTGATTTTACAGTCATAACTTATATAGGTCTTTCTCTCTTAATATTTCATGTCAAACATGAAAAATACGTTTTAGGACTCTTGATCTAATTTTGCACATAAAAAGAGTTGCTCTTGCCAGGTGTGGTGACTCACGCCTGTAATCTCAGCACTTTGGGAGGCTGAGGTGGGCAGATCATGAGGTCAAGAGATAGAGATATCCTGGTCAACATGCTGAAACACTGTCTCTACTAAAAATACAAAAATTAGCTGGGCGTGGTGGTGTGCGCCTGTAGTGCTAGCTACTCAGGAGGGTGAGGCAGGAGAATCGTTTGAACTTAGGAGGTGGAGGTTGCAGTGAGTCAAGATCGCGCCAGTGCTCTCCAGCCTAGCGACAGAGCAAGACTCCGTCTCAAAAAAAAAAAAAAAAAAAAAAAAGTTGCTCTGTAGCCTCTTTTGTGTTCTAACTGAAATATAACAGCAAAAATGAAACAAAATGAAAATACAATAACAGAAATTCCTCAGCATTATTATGTTCTGAGCTTTAAGAGTAAAAAGAACAATGATCATTAATGATTAATTCTACCTGGAATCCCAAATTACACATTGCATATTTAAAACGAACAGTGTTTCCAACAATATTTACAACAAAGATTTCAGATCTGTTGTTTTCTACAAGTAGGAGCTAGTGAGCTGTGTCAAATGATGCAGAAAGATCATTTAGGATAAGGCAAACCATAGGCTTCCAACAATTAAAACATGGAACAATGTCAGCGAAGGCGTGAGACAAATTTCAGCTTAGTATGACTAGAACTGTGCAAGCAGTGTCAGTTTGTATAGATTGCCATTTGACCTTGAAGGAAGAAGAAAGATGATCTGCAGTGGCTTTATGGCTTTATGGTCATAGGCAAATTACCGACCATAGTGCCAGGGAAGGCTTAATTGTGCCTGTAAAGAAGCGGGGATGTTCCCTAGAAGCAATCAACATCCAAATACATGGGGAAGAACAAAAGCAGCAACACACCTGGAAGAAAACTCTGAAGAGGGAAATTAGACATAGCCTAGAAACATAATGAAAGAACTGTAAAAAGTGATTCCTAATTTTGTATTGAGAGCAGCAAAAAATTAGCTTGTGCGCATTGGAAGAATACCAAAACGAAAACTCACAAATAAAGCACACATATGCACAATCTGACATGTAACTGGCAACAATCATACTTTAAATGAGAATACGGTGTTAGGTGTTTCAAGTGATCCTCACAACATTCTTTTGAGGAGGCGGAGAAGATAGATTTAGTGCCCATTTGACTATTAAGGAATAAAACCTCAGAAGTGTTAAGAAATTGGCCTACAGGACACAGAGGCAGAAGTCGAATAAAATCCCCAGTCCAGAGAAAATGCTTGGTTTGGTGCCTATCTCATTACAATACAACCCTGATGTGCATGCCCCATTATTGACACGGTGACACTAGAGAAATTCACAGCCAGACTCATGTCCTGCTCAAGAAAAGTAGCTAATGTTCTCTGCACAGTTTACAAAAGTCACTTCCATAATAGATGGTATTTCAGTTTTCTCTGTGGCCACGTAAATGAATAAGGAGTGATAATGACATTCTCATTATTTTAGGAACATATTTGCATTTGTAATGATACAGCTCCTACCAGGAGCCAAAGCCACAGAGACAACTGTCTGAATTAATTATATTTGTTTGGCTGATTAGATAAAAAATGCAAACATAAACTGCACATCAACTACTTCAAGATTATTTAATCCTTCTCTTGAAAGGGAAATAGATCTCTGAAGTTGTTCTTCTCTTAAGCTCAAAAAATAGACCATTAAATCAAGCAGCTGAAACAGTTCTTTAAAAATCACCCTCCCCAAAATTCTTCCCATTTTCTCAAGAGTCTGAAATAAGTATGTCAATCTACATAATATCAAGATTTATTTATTAATTTGCAGTTATTTCCTACATTAGTCTATTCAATTTTCGTGAGCCAGTCCCCACACCTCTATGGGAAGTGATGGCTTAAACTCTGTCCATTTAGCAGACAGCAACTTTCAAGTGAGGATAAGTGCAGCTAAAATGATCTCCCTGAAGTTCTCAATGTGTGCAATTAGCTTTGCAGATGTGCTTTGTCCACACCTACCTTTTAATGATTACTAAAACCTTGTTAAATGAAGCAGTACCAGTAGTCTCCTCCCTATACACACCAGCTGCCAGCACACCTCTGGTTTTCTAAGTTCTATAATGGAGTTCAAATGTGGCTGAAACCTTTTCAAAGCTTTCAATACTTTTGTAAGTCATGCCCCACTTATCAGCGAAGAATAAATTTCAGAGTGGGAGGCAGTGGTCCAAAGCTTTACCATCTCTCATTTGCATACCTCTTACTCCCTCACCCCATCCTACTTTATTCTAAAGTACAAATGGAATGTATCTCCTCCCTGCTTAAAACCTTTCAGTGGCTCCTGTCACTTAAAGTTCAGGCTTCTCTATATAGTTCCAATCCATCACCAAGTTTTATATTATTATTGTCTTCACATTTAGCATTGCAAAACTATGTCTATCATCTATCTATTCACCCATTTGTCTCTTATATTGGATTTCTATATAGTTTCTAATTTCTGATATTATGACTCTATATTATTATAGATATATATTTAAATGACACTTCTTAAAATGTGTAGTGATCACTTTCTACTGGGCTTAAAATAATTCCATGGAATATTTCAAAAAAGTATGTGCAAGGAAGGAGGGGTGGTACTTGTATATGTATATGTGCATGTATGTGTGCATATGTTCCAGAGATATAATTGAATATTAATCAGGAAGATTTTCATTTTGAGTAAAAATAAAAGGCTCTTACAGGGGCTTGAAACTTGTTTGACTTACCGAAGCAAAAGGGTCCCAAGCATCACTAATTATTTCTCCTCTGTAGGCTAGGATAGTTCTCCATTACAGAACTGGGTCCAGTGATACCAAGAGAAAAGATAGGATAGGATCCCTAAGCAGAATAGGTCCACTTAATTACTATAACAAGTAGCAAGGCAGTTGTTAGCATCCAGAGAGGAAAACTGACTCATACAGAGTCACAAACCTGGTTAATGGAACATGATGTCCCTAGGAGCAACACAGATGACAGCCATTATGGTTGTAACCAAAAAATTGTCAAGGATGGATCAGAAGAATGAAAGCAGTTACTCCACTGAAAATGCACATCTTTCCCTAGTGTCTCTAGCTGAGCCAGTTTTTGAATATGGGACTAACCTAAAAAAAGGGCCAGGTATATGTGAGGAAGTACCCTGCAGGAAAGGTACGTTAGTAATTCCAGCATTCCTTCCACTAAGGGATCTGCTGCTATTTTTTTTAGCTACTTATAGACTAGGGAAAGAGAATTATCTAGTATTTTAAGGGTTATTGAACATAGGGCTCAAAGTGACATTGCTACCTGGATATATGAAGCAGCATCATGTTTCACCTAATTGACCAGGGAATTATGAAGAACTGAAAACAAATAGAGTTCTGGCTAAGGTGTGCATCTAGAGGGTCTAGTGGGTCCACACACCTACTCAGTGGGCATGTCTCTGGTTCCTAAGGGTATCATTAGAATATACACATAGTTTGTCATTGGTACACCCACTACATTGTTTTCTTGGAGGGATGGTGAAGGATACCATAGTGGGGAAACCCAAGTGGATGCCCCTAAAACAGCCCCATTCTCAATCAAGACTGAAGAGCTGAAATGATGTATTCTATGGAGCAGGAGTAGAAATTAGGGCCATCTTTAAAATCCTCATGGATGAGGGAGAGGTGTATCCTCTCCTATCATATTTCCATATAGATCACCAGCCTGGTCTCTACAAAACCATTAGAAAATGACGTGGACTAACACACTGCATGGAAGTAGTAGCCACAATTGCAACCGTAGCTAAAGATGTAGTATTCTTCCTAGAGCAGATTAATATGACTTCAGGTATGTGGCATGTAGCCAATGATTTGGAAAAACGTGACTTTTATCTTTATCAGGAAAATGGATCAGAAAGTTTGTATTCACTTGAAATGAACAGTGTCCATTTACAAATTGATTAACTGTCTTAACCTTCGTTATAATGAAGTCCAAAGGGTCCACATTTAACTATGCATCCTATAAAACAATGCATTGAACAAGTATAGTAATTATATAATGCAAATCAGACCAGAAAGCAAGGAATGGCTAGTACAGTGGAGGCTTTGACAAGGCATATGTTCTCCAATGAGCAAGATATAAAGCCTATGAACACTGGGGATTCTACTGCATTAAAATATTAGATGTCTAATGATCTGGAGAATGCTTGGGCATCCTCTCCAAAGAAAGGGAAAACTTATTGCACCTTGCTTCTTCCTTCATAAAGAAAAAAAACTCAATGTTTTAAAGCCTTGTAAGTCTCTGGAATAGCTTATTTCATACCTAGGGAGACTACTTAAAATCATATACTAGGTGATTATAAAGACAGATACATTTTATTATAGTTGGGTCTGGTGCAAGTAAAACTCTTCAGTATGTCAGTATCACGACCCTGCACCTTGGACTCTTTCTTCTGTCAGGCCTTATTGTATACAAAGTGTCAGTATCGGCATAAGATATAAAAGGAACTTAAAGGAAAGACCCACTGGGGGAATCACAATGTAGACCCTTAGGATTCCAGAGCAAATTCATTCTATCTGAGAATCACAGTAAGGTAGAAGCAGTGCCTCTGAGAACAGGCCCAAGCAGGATGATAAGGCACAAGTGAGCTTTACAAGCACAGAACCTAGATCCCTCTTCCCCATTTTACATTCTCTGAATAGTTTCCTAAATTCATAGCTATGGCCACATAGGATATGCCTATGACCAATTGATAGCTGTCAACTCATGATGTGGGTATAAGCCAACAATGGGTAACAGTTGCCCTATAGTCCTGGGGCAGCCTAGAAACGCGAGGGAAAATCTTCCCAAGGGTTACGTAGGGTGCGTGGTCATCCACTCTGTGTGACCTGAATAGTCCACAGTTAGAATACATATAGATTCATGAATAAGGGTGAATGGCTTAGAAGATTTGTTAGAAGTCGGGAAGGAGAAAAATTGGAAGAGAAGGAATGAAGAAGTCTGATGCAGAGGGATGGGGATGGCATATATGAATGAACATAAAGAGAGACATAATTATATTATATGCTATGCTCCACTAGCATGCATCCACTACAGAAGAGGCATTCAACCGTCTTATACCAAAAAAAAGAAAAAAAAAAAAAAAATGACTCAGTCAGTTGACAACAGCCAGACTTTCTTATATCTGCTCTCCATAATTTACATTAATTTCTTGTGTCTGTAACAAATTACCACAAGCTGGGTAGCTTGAAACAACAGAAACACATTCTCTCACAGTTCTGGATGCCAGAAGTCTAAAGTAAGTATCAATGGCCAAAATTATTGTATTAGCAGGGCTGTGCTTTCTCTGGAAAAGAATTGGTTCATTGCCTATTCCAACTCCTGGTGGCTGCTGGCATTTCTTGGTCTGTGGCTGCTTCGGTCTAATCTCTACCTCTGTCTTCATATAGCCTTTTCTTCAGTGTGTTATAAATCTCCCTTTGCTTCCCTTTTAGAAGGATACATTTGATGGTATTTAGGGTTCATCTGGATAAGCAAAGAATATCTCATCATTAAGATTCTTGCCTTAAACACATCTGCAAAGACCCTTTTTCCAAACAAGAAAACATTTATAGGTTCCAAAATTACATACTGACATATTTGGGGGCCCATTATTCACATCACTACAAGAAATGCCCTGTATCCCCACCTCCACCAGATATGCAGTGCTGGCACAATGAGCACACTGATAAGAGAGCCATGGTGGCGGGGTTGAAAATTACATGCGGCCTCAACAGTGCAGGCTTTCATTTATCAAGTCTGGTTTAGCTATTGCTGCTGACAAATATCCAATCTTCCAACAGCAGAGATCAATGCTGGATCCTCAACACTGCACCATTCCACTAAGAAATCACTAGTGATCATAATTAGTCACTTTATGCTAAATTGACTCGATGGGTCCTTTTATATCTTGAAAGGGGGTAACAATTTATTTTGGCACATATTTTGGGTATGGGTTTGCCTTTCCAGATTTAAAGACCTCAGCCAATACCACCAACTGATGACTGTAGAGAGTATCATCAATGGGCACAGTCGGTCACGTATCATTGTGTCAGGCAAAGGAATGTACTTCATAGTAAAGGAAATGAGAGAGTGGCCATTTGGCTCATTCCACATAGGCTCAAGTTGCTAGCCTGATGGAATGATGGAAAGGTCTATGAAGGGTTCAGCTGAAGAGTCACCTCAAAAGGGATGACAATTTTGTAGGATTTTCCAGGCTTCAGAGTATGTTTTAAATCAATGATATTTACAAGTTGTGTGTGTCCCATCCGCCAATGCCAGGCATACACAGGTTTGGAAACCATGAGGTAAAAACAGAAGCGTCCCCACTTACCATCTTTTCCAGAGACGTGGTTGGGGAATTTGTGCTTCACCAATCCTAGGCTCAGTATTTTAGATGTCCTTGCTCCCAAAATGATACTGCTTCTCCCAGGGCACATAGCAAGAGTTCTGGTTAACTATTAGAGGCTATTTGGATACTTTGGGATATATCTTTCAAGGTGCCAGCAAGAATTACTGACCCTGACCACCAGGAAAAAGTAGGGCTGCTGTTACACAATGGGAACAGGGAGAATTATATTTACACCGAGGTGATTCACTTGAGTATCTCTGAGTCCTTTTTGACAAATTATGGTGTTAAAGAGATGAGTCCCGCAAATTCATTCTGGGAAGAGTATGTGACAAAGGCTATGTAGACCCTTCAGGAATATGGATCTTTTTCACAATGCTAGGTAAACTACCATGACCTGCAAAGCTAACAACTGAGGGTAAGAGAGATAGTAAATAGATTATTCAGCAGGGGGGCAAATACAACTTGTGGCATTGAGATGGGTTATAGCCAGCAGCTGTTCAGTTAGCACCCCTCCTCCTACAAACTTTCCCAGGAAGAGAGGTCCATCGGAATCCTGCATGGTTTCTCCCACCAGAACTGGATTCAAGTAGCACAAGGGTGAGTTGTGGTGAATCCCCCAGGTCTCTCTCTTTGAGACCTAATGACTCATTATCCCAGTTTCCAAGAGTGCTCTTGGCACACAGTCCATGGGTTAGCCCCATTTGTGAATTACCTCCACTAAAGAAGGTCCCTTCTCCCAAGACCACACCCTTTCCTGAAACAGCCCATATCCCATGACTGATCCAACAGGGGTAGAAAAAATGAAATTTCTTGCTCCAACTTGAGATGGCATTGAGTGGACTTCTTAACTTCAGTGTTTTCTGTGAATTGCCTAAAGACTCCACTGAGACTGAATCACAGATTCTCTTTTTGCACAATTCTGTTGCCTTCTCTTTTACCTCCATAGGTGTTGATTCTAAGAGCACTCTCACACAAACTTTCTATATGACAGTCTCTGTTTTCTATTGAACCCAACCTGCAGAGTCTCCTAATTGTTCTTCTTGCCACTTTGTCTCCTGCTTGCCCAAAACCCATGGCACAAGCTGTGGCAATATATTTAAAGTAAGTTACATTACATCTACTAAACATTATAGAATTTAAAACTTTCCAGTCCATTTTAAATCCAATCAAACTTCTTATGAGGCTCTGAAGGAATGATCTTTTATTCAAGTTGAAAAATAAAATTGTAAGCCCCCAGTTCACTGAATGGACACCTTCTTGGCCAAAGGAACCCCAGCCAAACCTTGGAAGCTGAGTTCCAGGCCATGACTGGATGGGAAGTTGGAGAAGCCGTGTTATAACCCATCTCTTGCTAACTGCAATTCGACCTTCTTTTCTAAGGACTAAACAGAAACCAGCCCTTTCAAAAAGATTCCACTGCTGTTTTCAACCAACCACCCAACTGCTGCCCCTCCCTTTTGCAGTTTCAACACAACAGACCAGAATTCCTTCCTGATGAGGGGCCACCAACCCTGGGGGTGGTTCTGGCTAGTCTATGGAGCATGTGCAGTGAGAGTTTTGGTGTCCTCTGCTTTACCATTTGATGTCAGAAGGCTGAAAACTCCACCTTAGATCATGCTAACACTGCCATGTTTTTAACATTGGACCCACGGAGAGGCATGAAGCTCCACTGCACATGAGCATGCCTCTCCTTTCATAAATATCCAAAATTCCTTCTATAGCTTAATGAATATGTATATTTGGCCACCCCTTTATGCATAAATAAATCCCTGTTTTATTCTTCTGGCCTTTAAAGTGGCTGCTTCTGGCTTTTGGCCAGAAGCTATGCTTCTCATCCTGTCAGAATGGTGACCAGTCAGGCTGCAACCCTTTCTTAAAACAAAAAAAGGCTCTCCTTTACAAATTCATGAATCTCATCATTCTTGAGTTGGCAAGATTCTCTGACTTCATATCATATTCATCCGCTAACTTTGTCACTAACTACATACACACTAATCTCCTTCCAGTTGTAAGGACAGGATATACTTTTGTTTAAATGGTGGGACTTTTGCACATGCTACATTCTCTGCTTGGAGTGATATTTCAACTCTTCTTGGCTTGTTCAGCTTAACCTCACCATTCATATAGTGGTTTAAATATTGTTTCCTTAGTGAAAACTTCACAGACCACCCTACCTAAAGTAGGCCTCCAAGAAATCCTATTAGTTCCTTATTTATCTTATTCATGGTAATTTTCATAGTCTATGTTTATTGTTTACATGTTATCATCTATCTCTCAATACCAAAACCTCCATAATACAGTAAAAAATATATTTGTAGTGACTGTATGTGTGCTCACACTGCATTCTGCTACATGGCTCTTTTATAATAAATATTTTGAAGTGAATAACATCAGCATACTGTGTAGTTATAGTCATCTCTGCTCCCAGAAAACCTTCTTTTTGACAATGCTACTATCTTTGACTAATTCCTTTCAAACGACCATAAAAGTACAGCCCATTTTAGGTTTTGACCTAATCCCTTCTCATAAACCATGTGGGTGAACACTTGTCCTCCAATTGTATTGCTGCATAGCTTCCAGTGCCATATCATACAACTTTTCAAAAACCCAAGGAAAGGAATCTCAGGTCATGGATCTCTGATGGTGACAAGTCCATGAGAACCCAAGCATTACCTTGGGTTGATTATATAATTGCTCCAGATCTGCAAGCCTGATACTCACAATGAATCCTCATTACTCTTTTGTTGTGTAGTCCCTTTGCTAGTACAATAAATAATAATAAATAATGAGGATGGGGAAAATTTTTGGAGGTGGTGGATATGTTTAAGTAGTAGATTGTGATGATGGTTTCTTAAACTTATCTCCAAACTCATTAAGTTGTGTACATTAAATGTGCATAGCTTTTTATATCTTAATCATACCTTAATAGAATGGTTTACAAAGAAAGGTAGTAATAAAATTCTTGGTGGCGCTGACTGTTTGTAACATTACGTGGCTCTTAATTTATAGGATGTAAGGTGGGGAGCTGATTTTGTTGAGGAACATAGGGTGAAAGAGGAAACTACATATCCATGATGGTTAACTTTATGTATCAAACTGACTTGGGCTAAGGGATGCCCTGATAGCTGGTGAGACAATTCTGAGTTTGCCTGTTAGGATGTTTTCAGAAGTGACTAGCACTTGAATCAGCAGACTGAGTACAGATCAACCTCACCAACATGAGTAGGCCTCAGGCAATAGGTGGAGGACCTGACTAAAATAAAAAGGCAGAGAAAGTGAAATGTATTCTCTCTGTTTGAGGTTGGACTACCATCTTCTCCTGCCCTTGGAAAGTGGTGCTCCTGATTCTAAGGAATTTAGACTCTAACAGAGACTTAAGCCATCAGTTTTTCTGGTTCTCCAGCTTGCATAAGGCAGATAATAGGACTTTCCAGCCTCCATAAACATGTGAGCCAATTCCTCATAATTGGAGCAGAGAGAGAAGTTTCTGGAAAAAAAATAATGGGTAGAATTTAGGCTCTTACAAAAGGCTGTAAAATTCTTTAGAGACAAAGGGCAGGCTGTCATGTCGTCTTTGTAAGCCCAGTTATCAGCCCCGTGTCTGGCACACATAAAATGTGTGAACCATGAAAACAAATAATAAGTGATGAAAAAGGAACTAATTTAAAATGATTTCTAGAGAAGGGCCAGCAAGTAAGCACCCCCTGACACAGGGAGGTGCCTTAATAGGTCCTGTGCCTATTGCACCCGGAAAGAATCGGACATATGGCTTTGAACAGCTTACTTTACAATGACTCCTTCTTTTAAAAGATACTTGGCCTTTTGTGAGTGGAACTACAGCTGTCTCTGAAAATGGCAACATCTGATCCTGAAGCCTAGAATATAAAGCACCTGAAAATGTCACTCATTTAAGGTTATCCTCTGATGCTAAGAGCTTAGAAAAAAATTAATAGGCGGATGTGGTAAAGGAAACGAACAACCAGACAACTACATTTATGAATATGAAGAACAGTAATGCATGCACGCTTTCTGCCTGAGACTTTTTCCTTGGAAGAATTCACATAGGTTTATCACTGTGGAAAATGTGTGGTCAGCTCAAGCACAGTAGAAGAGATAGAATTGTTTATCTCTTTTTAAAATACATGTAAGCAGGGTACTACATGCTAAGTGGCTGTGTAAATCATAGGATCAGTATAACTGAAGGTCGCACTGGAGGAGATTTCATAGATGGAAATATGATTAAGGTGATGGTCTTTTATCAGATAATCTAGGTTCAAATTCTCACTCCACTCCTTCTGATTTATGTGATCTCATCTATAAAATGGAGATTACAATGTCACCTACCCCACTAAGTCATTTGGAAAATGACTATGCACGCAAAGTCTAGCGTATAGTAAATAATAAATATTCCTACTAAATTTAAACTTCCTTCTCCTGATTGGCACATTGAAATCCATTCATTAAGACTTGCGTGAAGCCTTGTAGATGCTTCAGGAGTTTTGTGTATAGCTGAGGGGGAAGGATTACTTTTATAATATCTGCCTAGGTTAGAGGCACACAATTTTGGGGTCAAGTGTGATTGTAAAGACGTTTGTCAGAGATATTTATCCAGAGATAAACAGAAGGAAAGCAAAGACTAGGGTAGACTCAAGTAGTCAATACATAATTCTGCCTGGAGTGATCAGGAAGAATTTCTAGAACAGGAGGAATATAATCTGTGGCCTGATAGACAAACGGAACCAACAGAAAGCTATTAATAAATTCTAAATTTATCCAGAAATTCTAACTTACCAATAGGAATATAAGAAATAAGAAAAGAGGTCCACCATTTTGGGAGCCTCTCTTTCTTTCTTTTATTTATTTTTTTTGCTATCCCTTTAGAATTCTTTTGCTTTTCAGCTTGATTATAGTTGACAAATAAAAATTGTACATGGTAAGGTATACAAACTGATGTTTAGATGTACATATACATTGTCAAATGATCACCACTATCCAACTAATTAACATACCTGTCACCTCACAGTTAACATTTTCTTTGTGTATGTGTGTGTGTGAGATGAGAACACTTAAAATCTACTCTTTTAGAAAATTTGAAGTATATGATACAATATTGTTCACTATAGTCACCATGCTGTGTACATTAGGTCTTCATAACTAATTTACCAACATCTCCCAGTCTCCCCCTTCCCACAACACCTGGCATATACACTTATATGTAGAATCTAAAATAGACTCAAAGAGCAGAGGGTCATACCCTAGTCTAAGTACTAACTGACACTCATAAGCTTTCAGATCCCTTTTGCCCTTCTAAAGTTACAACATGAGAGATGTCATGTTCAAACAAATACCTTTATCTGAAGAATAAAATAATATTTTTAATAGAAAATTGTTTTTATCAGCTCAGGAAGGATCCAAATTTGAGTCTCTCAAAGACAAGTGGTAGTAAGAATTCCATATTTCAAAATCCATTCTGAAAATTACTAGTGGATCTGAAGAGCCAGATACTTTAGAATGCATTTAGTTTATTAGATAAATGCTCCTAGAATTTGAATATCAGTTTAAAAATACTCTTAAAACTACTAAATTTGCACATTAGGCAAGCTGCTTCCTTTCAGGGACTTTTAAATAAGAAGAATTTCAATATCTTATGACTTGTGGCTTTGAAAAATGTTTCCATTTCATTACTGTACTATTCACTCTTCTTTGCATTTATGAATATTCTAGGGAAAAAACAGAGCAGAAGTTGGACTTTTAAAAAGTTGATCTCTATTTACATTCAATTTGAATAAGCTTCTATTTAAACAGGGAAAGTAGGTTTCAAAATTTAAAACACTAATGAATAAGAAAAATGAAGATAATGCTATGTTTATTCTATTTGGTACTAATATGGAATGCTACTGGAGGTGTTTCTTTGTCATTTTAATCCCAGAAGGCTTTTTTTCCCCCTAAACAATCTCTGCCACCTGCATTCTGTTTGAGATATAATCATTCAATGTCTACAAACTAGTGATAACATTATTATGCATTTCTGTCCCTTTCTTTCTTTGCAAGAGTGACAAATATCCCATTTCTTAGATCCAATAGCTCAGGGTGGGCACCAGCGGACTCATTAGGATTCCATTAATAAGCAGAGGCCTCTGGAGAGTCTAGCTTTTTCAGACCTCTGTCTATTCTATCTCCCACTTGATTTTCCCAACAAAAGCCTCTCTGGTTGGTATCTCTTTCATTTCACCATTCCCTTTTTAAAAAGAAACAATGGAAACAAAGTCCTAAGATTAGATTGGTGATATTGAAATGATTCTGACAGCAAGTGACAATGCTGCCAACCCGAAATGGGATGCTTACATTATTTATGAACACTAAATGTCACCGATTTCCCCTTCATCAGATAATTTCAGGAGACAGAACCGTTTCTGTGGGGCGAGAGGGAGTATGTGTACATGAGCTGCTCCCTCCCCTCCCTCTCCACGTCAGCCCTTCCATATATCACACTGGCTCTGTGTCAAAATCTCCTCCCTGGGAAAAAACAGGTGCATCTGACCATGTTTCAAGTTTTACTACAAGTCTCAGATCAGGTCACCTGATAGGGATGTCAAATGTGTTGTAAAACCAAATGGGACCCTCTGAAATGTGAAATCACTAGCAAATCCGCTAACTTTTTAAAAATTCTGTTTCCTATCCTCCCTTCAGAAGTCAATTATCAGAGGGAAATTACCAAGAGTTGAAAGGAAAAGACACTATCCCTCTGGCGCCCTGATCTATGTCTTGTTTTGGTGGCTGGGAAAGGGGGACTGGCATAATGAGAACAAATACAACCGATGTCACCAGGAGTATTAGTGTGAAAGGGAGATCGGAGCCCGCTATTCGGAGATATTTAACTAACATTTTCCAGGGAGCTCGAGTCTTTTTAGAGCTTCAGTTACTACGTAGTTATGTATAGATTTATTTCGTATCACACTGGCTTTTATAATCTCATGTGTCCAAGTTGAACAGTAAACCGTGTGTAAAAATCAAACATTCTATAACAGGTATCTTTTGTGGGGAAGTTTTTGCTTAATTATTGATCATTGAATATTTCATCTTCAGCATTTAAAAGGAATCCTAGAGTTACTGAAGTTTGACCTTCCGTTTGTACGTCAGGTGCCTGAGAACCCAAGAGGTTTTCTGAAAAATAATAATTTCAGTTTTTGAAATAGGAGGCTATAAACAAAGCCTGCCTCTGGCCTTGCATTCTTTGAATTCAGCCAGAACTTAACACAGCAACAGTTACTTCCTCACCTACTGCACAAAAAGAGAACCATATGTCTACCGTCATTTAGATTACAGGTTTCAAACATATCCATAAAATGCTAGATGTTACAACAGGTGTTAGCTTATAAAACTGAGCAGGTCTTTTAAAAGCTGACTTCCCATAGAGGTTTAGTCAACTGAAAAAGAATTAGGCTAGTGCTAGAGACGAATTTAAATATTACGTGACGGTGCAAAGCATGTATTTACTATTTACTCTCCCTGTTAGTGTCCACTGGCTCTTTTACAGAGTTTGTGGCAGATTACCTTTTTTTTCTTTTTTTCAGACACAGTCTCTGTCATCCAGGTTGGAGTGCAGTGGCACGAACTCAGCTCACTGCCACCTCTGCCTCCTGGGTCCAAGTGACTCTCATGCCTCAGCTTCTTGAGTACTTCAGATCACTTACAGAGATGCACCACCATGCCTGGCTAATTTTTTTTTTTTTTTTTTTTTTTTTAGTAGAGACATGGTTTCTCCATGTTGGCCAACTTGGTCTCGAACTCCTGGGCTCAAGCCATCCACCATCTCGGCCTCCCAATACTCTGGGATTACAGGCATGAGCCACTGCTCTTTGCCCAGATTACCTTTTGGATATTATTATTTTATTTTAAAATTTTCACTATTTGAATTCTTAGTGTAGTTTGATTTGCTTTTCTTTTTTTTTTTTTTTTAACTTTAATCCTAATACCTTCACTGAGGTCTCAGATTCCATCCTAGGAAAGCAGCTCCCAAATCATTCAGCTTATATAGTCCTTTAAGACTTTCAAATTCTTCAGGATGAAATACATACAAGATCAGGCAATCAACTGCCACTTTGCTTCTACTTTGCTTTGCCCCACAACTGCATATTGACTTCTACTAATGGTATAACTTCCTGTGTGTCATGATTCTTAAGTCTTTCTTCCTTTGCTCAGTTTTTCTAAAGATCATACTCCCCCACTCCCATTTCAGGAAAGAAGGACAGGAAAGAAGAGGGTGGGAGAAGAAGGGAAGCATCCACTGCTCCCTACAGGGATGGATGGCTTGCTGCTTGCCTGTTTCTTTCCCCCTGTCAGCTACTTGTTTGTTTTCCCTCTGACACCCTTTGACTCTCGTTTTTTTTCTTCTGTTTCATATTTCTGAGAGGTAACCATTGTTACATTGATTGTTCATGATTAGAAGCTAGTGATCAGTAACCATTATCCAGTACATTTTTCTTTTCTGCACCTCATATGTGTCAGACATGTTAACAGCACTGGAGACACAGCAATGAATGGAAAAAAAATTCCTGCCATTATCAAGCTTGCATTCCATAAGGAGATTAAAAAAAAAATGTACCTACTGGATTAATAAGTAATTGTACTCATCTGTTCTCATACTCCTATAAAGAACTATCTGAGACCTGGTAATTTATAAAGAAAAGAGGTTTAATTAACTCACAGTTCCACACACTTAACAAAAAGCATAACTATGAGGCCTCAGGAAACTTACAGTCATGGCAGAAAGCGAAGGGAAGCATGCACGTTCTTCACATGATGAGAAAGAGAGAAAGAGAGAGAAAGAGAAGGGGAAAGCGCTACATACTTTCAAATAACCACATCTCATGATACATTACTATTATAAGAACAGCAAAGGGGACATCTGCTGCCATGGTCCAATCACCTCCCACCAGGCTCCTTTAACATGAGGAGATCACAATTCAACATGATATTTGGAAGGAGACAGAGAGCCAAACCATATCAGTAATATAACAAATTATGATTAATGATTTAGAGAAAAAAAAGTCATGCAACTGGTTTATTGAATAGCAAATATGATTTTGTCTCTCTGTGTCTGTGTGTATTGGGGGAAAATTTAGGAGCTATGTTGCAACAGATAATCAGAGAAGCAATCATGATACAGTGACATTTCAGTAGAGACCATACGGAGAAGAGGAAATAACCTTTGGTGAGTGACATTTGGGAAAGAATATTCAAGCAGAGAATATATTAGTAGATGGTGCTGATATGGAAGACACACTTGGTTAGCAACTGGATGGACAGAACTGCCATTTACAGAAATGAATTTAAAAAGATTGCCTTTTTTATAGGCATGTGGTGCATCAGAAGTTTAACTCTGGCCCTCTTTAATTTGGGGTTTCTAATAGACAACTATTAATAATTAAGGTAGGTAGCTTTGTATAAATATAAGCCTGGAGCTCAGACAAGGAAAAATACTGGCATGGAAATGTGAATTTGGAGTCATCAGAATGGAGCTGGTGCTTAAAGATACGAGATGAGATCTTTAAAAAAAATTTTTTTTTTATTATACTTTAAGTTCTAGGGTACATGTGCACAACGTGTAGGCTTGTTACATATGTATACATGTGCCATGTTGGTGTGCTGCACCCGTTAACTCGTCATTTCATTAGGTATATCTCCTAACACTATCACTCCCCCCTCCCCCCATTTAGAGGGTGAATGGTTTTAGAAACAAGTTCCGGGAACTGAGGGGTGGGGCCTTCTAACATTTAGAGATCTCTAACATTTAGAGATCTGGGAAATGAGGGGAAAAATCAGCAAAGGAGGCTATGAGTCTTTTATGTGTCAACTAGGCTAGGCTCTAGCACCCAATTATTTCAACAAACAGGAATTTAGGTGTTGCCATAAATGTATTTTGTGGATATGGCTAACATCCATGCTATTAAGTAAAGGAGATTCCCCTCCACAAGGTGAGCAGGACTTACTCAATCAGTGGGAAGGCCTTAAGAACAAAAATTTAGGTTTCCCTGAGAAGGAAGAATTCTGCCTCAAGATTGTAGCATTAAATGCTTGCCTGAGTTGACAGTCTGTCAGCCTGCCCTACAGATTTCAGATTAAAAACTACAGTATCAACTCCTGCCTGAATTACCAACTTGCTGACCTGCCTTACAGATTTTAAACTAGCTAGCATCCCCTTCCCCCTGACCCCACCCACTAATCATGTGAGCCAATTTCTTAAAATTTTTCTCTCTGTCCATTGAGAAAGGCCACACAAAAGAAAGGTTGTTCTTCAAAAAAAAAAAAAAAAAAAAAACGTAAAGTATCAAGAAAGAAGTGGTTATATGTATATCCTGCTGCCTATAGGTTCAGTAAGTTGCATACTTAAAATTGACTACAGGATTTGGCAAAGTAGTATCTACAGTAGCATTCATTAAATGTTTAGATGAGTTGGTGAGGATGACGTCTGTGCAAAAGAGAAAAGACATGGAGAAACTGTAGACAAAGTATATGTACCTTTTTATTGATACAAAGTAGATGTACATATGTTGGGGATACATGTGATACTATGATACACTGATGCACTGTGTAGTGATCAAATCAGGGTAATTGGGATATCCATCACCTTAAATATGTCTTTTCTTTATGCTGAGAACATTTGTTCTCTACTAGGTATTTTAAAATACACAATAAATTATTGTTAACTATAATCACCCTACTGTCTATCAAATACTAGGCATTATTTTCTCTATCCAACTGTATTTTTGTACTCATTAATCAACCTCTATTCATTATTTCTAACCCCTTACCTTTCCCAGCCTCTGTAACCACCAAACTACTCCCTATCTTCATGAAATCCAGTTTTTTTAAGCTCCCATATATAAGTGAGAACATGCAGCATTTGTCTTTCTCTGCCTGGCTTATTTCACTTAACATGATGACCTCCAGTTCCACTCATGTTGCTGCAAATGGCAGGATTTCATTCTGTCATATGGCTGAATTATATTCAATTGTGTACATATACCACATTCTCTTTATTCATTCATCCACTGCTGGACACATATTGATTTAATATTTTGACTATTGTGAATAATGCTGCAATAAACATAAGAGGCAGATATTTCTTCAATATATTGATTTCCTTTCTTTTGGATATAAACCCAGTAGTGGGATTGCTGCATCATATTGTAGTTCTGTATTTAGTTTCTTGAGGAACAGCCCTACTGCTTTTCATAGTGGTCTTACTAATTGACATTCCCAAAACCGTGTATGAAGGCTCCACTTTCTCCACATCCTCACCAGCATTAGTTATTCAGTCTTTTGGTGAAAGTTGTTTTAACTGGGTGACATGATATCTCATTGTAGTTTTGCTTCTCATTTCCCTGATGACTAGTGATGTTGAGCATTTATTTTTATATATTTGTTGGCCATTTGCATATCTTCTTTTGAGAAATGTCTATTCAGGTATTTTTCCCATGTCTTATTTGAATTGCTTTTCTTTCCTATTGAGTTTGTAAAGCTTTTTTATATATAGGCTGGTTATATGTTGATTTGGTATCCTGCAAATTTACTGATTTTTTTTTTATCAGTTCTACTTAGTTATTTTTTTTGGGGGGGGGGTGGAGTATTTAGGCTTTGTAGTCATAAGAAAATGACATCTGTGAATACAGCTAATTCGATTTCATCTTTTCCAGCTTGGATGTCCTTTATTTCTTTCTATTACATAATTTCTCTGGCTAGGACTTTCAGTATTATATGGTCTAAAAGTGGTGAGAGTTGGCATCCTTGTTTTCTTCTAGGTTTTAGAGAAAAAGCTTTCAATTTTTTCCCATTCAGTATAATGTTAGCTGTGGTTTGTCATTTATGACCTTCATTGTTTTGAAGTATGTTCCTTCTCTATGCAGTTTATTGAGAGTTCATATCATAAAGGGATGTTAAATTTTATTGAATGTCTTTTTTCATTCAGTACTGATTTGTGTAGGTTGAACCATCCTTGCATCACTTTGATGATTCTCTCTTGATCATAGTGATTAATCTTTGTAATGTATTATTACATTTGTTTTGCTAATATTTTGTTGAAGATTTTTGAATCTACATTCATCAGTGATATTGATATGTAGTTATTATTTTGTTTGTTTTTTTATGTCCTTCTCTGGGTTTTGTATCAGGATAACACTGGCTTCATATAACGAGTTTGAAAATATTCACCCCTTTTTAATTTGTTTTAAAAATCTGAGTATAGTATTAGTTATTTTTAAAAGTTTAATAAAATTCAGAAGCCTTTTTAGTATGGCATCAGTCTTGTTCCTTTTATTGGTTTGCCCAGTTTTTCCACTTATTTATGGTTCAATCTTTGTAGGATGTATGTATCCAGGAATTTTTCCATTCTTTCTATGTTTTCCAATTTGTTGGTGTACAGTTGTTAATAACAATCTTTAATGATATATTGTATTTCTGTGGTATCAGTTGTTCTATCTCCTTTTTTGTTTCTAATTTTATTTAATTATGTCTTCTTTCTTTTCTTTCTTCTTTTTCTAGCTAAAAATTGTTGATTTTGTTTCTCTTTTTAAAAAACTTTTCCCACAGTGAGATACCATCTTACTCCTGCAAGAATGGCCACAAGAAAAAAAAATCGATAAACAGTAGATGTTGGCATGGTGATGGTGATCAGGGAACACTTCTACACTGCTGGTGTGAATGTAAACTAGTACAGCCACTATGGAAAACAGTGTGGAGACTGCTTAAAGACCTAAAAGCAGAACTATCATTTGATTTAGAAATCCCACTACCAGGTATCTACCCAGAGGAGAAGAAGTCATTATTCGAAAAACATACTTGCACATGCATGTTTATTATAGCAGCACAATTTACAATTGCAACCCAAATGCCCATCAATCAATGAGTGGATAAAGAAACTGTTTTATATATATGTATATATGTATGATATATATATGATATACATATATATTAAATGATATATATAGCATTACATGTAATACTACTCAGCCATAAAAAAGAATGAATTAACAGTATTTGCAGTGACCTGGATGAGATTGGAGGCTATTATTCTAAGTGAAGTAACTGAGGAATGGAAAACCAAACATCCTATATTCTCACTGATATGTGGGAGCTAAGCTATGAAGATGCAAAGGCATAAGAACGATACAATGGACTTTGAGGACTTGCAGAGAACAGTGGAAACAGGTCAAGAGACAAAAAAACAAAAAGTAAAAAGCAACTTTTCATTTTATTGATCTGTATATTTTTTAGAATCAATGTTATTTATCTCTAGTCTAATCTTTATTTTCTGCTACTCATTAGGGATTTGGTTTGTTTTGCTTTTTTCGTTTCTTGGGATGTATTGTTCAGTTGTTTATTTAAAATCTTTTTTTTTTTTTTTTTTTTTTTTGAGACAGAGTTGTGCTCTGTCCCCCAGGCTGGAGTGCAGCGGTGCGATCTGGCTCACTGCAACCTTCACCTACTGGGTTCAAGCGATACTCCTGCCTCATCCTCCCAAGTAGCTGGAATTACAGGTGTGTGCCACAATGCCTGGCTAAGTTTTTGTTATTGCTGTATTTTTAGTAGAGATGGGGTTTCACCATGTTGGCCTGGCTGGTCTTAAACTCCTGGCCTCAAATGATCCACCCATTGCGGACACTCAAAGTGCTGGGATTACAGGCAGGAGCCACTGCATCTGGCCAAAAATTTTTCTATTTTTTGATATAGGTATTTATTGCTATAAACATCCCTCTTAGTACTGCTTTTGCTGTAACTCATAGATTTTGGTATGTTTATATTTTCATTGTTTTAACAATTGTTAAAACTTTCTTATCAATTTATTTATTGACTCATTTGTCATTCACAAGTATGTTGTTTAATTTCCATGTATTTGTGTAGTTTCCAGTGTTCCTCTTGTTATTGATTTCTAGTTTTATTCCACTGCAGTCTGAAAAGATACTTGATATGATTTCAACTTTTTTGAACTTACTGACTTGTTTAGTGGCCTAACATATGATCTAGTCTGAGGGATGTGTCCCGTGTGCTGATGAAAAAAGACATGTATTCTGCAGCAGTTGAGTGAAATGTTCTGTAAATATCAGTTAAGCACATTTGGATATGTGCAACTTTTTGAGGAGTTTTGCTATAATTGACAGAAGGAAGATGAAAGTGATACTAAGAATGTGATGCGCAGAGGAAGTTTTTATAAGATGGGACAAATAACAGTACAGTTATTTGTTGACATGATTACCTAAAAGACATGGAAGAAATTTTCCAGGAATACAGCCGGCATTTTTGCCATCCTAACCATAACCCTGTGACTCACCCTAGAGGTCAGCTCAGCTGTGGTGGACAGTTCCCTACTTTCTCTCGTACCTCTGTCTCTATGCTGGAGGGCTATTTTTGGATCATGGTAGGCCAGAATTCCAGAATGTTAATACTCATAGGAGTAACTCTCAACTAGTATGAGATGGAATTTGTGGACAAGTCACCCAGTTTTCTCTTCTCTCAAAGAATGCTATTTTGTCATGTTCTGCAACTTCTCTCAGGAACCCAGGGAGACTGAATCAGAATTATTAGTCTCCTCCCTTTCCTGTCTCACTTCCTAATTTCTTCAGCGTGGTTCCTGGAATCCCTGTTAATGCAAAACACTGGCTGGCCGGGTGCGGTGGCTCACACCTGTAATCCCAGCACTTTGAGAGGCCGAGGTGGGCGGATCACGAGGTCAGGAGTTGGAGACCAGCCTGGCCAACATGTTGAAACCCTATCTCTACTAAAAATACAAATAATTAGCCAGGCACGGTGGTGCACCCCTGTTGTTATCCCAGCTACTCAGGAGGCTGAGGCAAGAGAATCACTTGAACCCAGGTGGCAGAGGTTGCAGTGAGCAGAGATCAAACTACTGCACTCCAGCCTGGGCAACAGAGCAAGATTCTGTCTCAAAATAATAATAATAATAATAAAATAAAATAAAGTAAAATAAAGCAAAATATTTGCCTCCAAATATTTGACTTTGGATCTGCTTTTAGGTAAACCCAAATTAAGACAAGGAGGAAAAATAAAAGGAATTTGCTTCGACTCCTTTGAATGTTTGTGAATGTGAGAGTTTAAGGGATCTATTTCAAAAATGAAAGTTTCTCCTTATTTAAGATAATGGCCAGTACATTTAAGGCAATAGATGAGAATATATGTATGTAGAGCGAGGTAGTATGGTAGATGTGGCAGAAAGAACCTGTGAGAATTCTTTTCCAAATGCTTTTTTATTCTCAAGTCGTTACTTGAAAGTGAGGCTAGAAGAGTGTATTTTAGAAGTTTGGGTCATAAAAAGGTTTTAAAAAACTTAAAGAGGTAAGTGGAGTAAGGGAAAACTGTAGGATTGCCAAAGCTCTACATGAGGTTAAACTAAAAAGAGAATAAGAGTGTCTTATCTGCCCAAATTTTGCTGGGTGTAGATGTAGACATGAAGAAAGCCTGGAGTTAACATCAAGTGGGTTTGAAGTTTTGCCAAACGAAGATGGGAGCTTAGACAAGGAAATGTAGGGTGTATACAAAAGAGTAATGTGAGATCTGGACCATAGAAACAATATGTAAAGGGGAAAGTGTGAACATAGAGGAGAGGTTTGAGACAGAGAATAGTGTAGAATAAATGGATTGTAGAACAGGATGAGGTCTGATAACCTTAAAATGGAAAATGGGAAGAATGTGCAGTTAGAATTAAGGGCAAGATTGTGAGAATGACAATGGAGGGGACAGATGGGACAGGGACATAATTATCAATATAGCTAATGTTTCCTGAGGAGATCCATCTTAGCACTGCACAAAACAAATTATCTTATTTAAGTCTTATAAAACTCCCATAGATAGCATTATTATATCTATTGTTGCAAGTAAGTAAAAAAAATAGATAAAAGCATTTCCTTAATATATTAATATGTCTGGGAGAGGTAGATGTTAAGGCCAGAATTCAATCTCAAATCCTTGCACATTTAAATTATCTTCTCACAAAATGATATAATAATTATTTTTTTTTTTAAAAAACATGATTCTAGACACAAAGTAGGTGCTTAATAATTATTGATAAGTAAGAGATCACTAAAATCATTCTATGTGATACTTGGGCAATTCTGTCTATGAAATCTGACTTTGAAATATTTTATCGGCCAGGTGTGGTGGCTCACACTTGTAATCCCAGCACTTTGGAAGGCTGAGGCAGCCAGATCACTTTAGGTCAGCACTTTGAGATCAGCCTGGCCAACATGGCGAAACCCTATCTCTACTAAAAATACAAAAATGAGCAAGGTGTGGTGGTACATGCCTATAATCCCAACTATGTGTATGGTTGAGGCATAAGAACCGCTTGAACCTGGGAGATGGAGGTTGCAGTGAGCTGAGGTCATGCCACAGCACTCCTGCCTGGGGGACAGAGTGAAACTCCTTCTCAAAAAAAAAAAAAAAAAAAAAAAAAAAAAGGAAGGAAAGAAAGAAGGAAGGAAGGAAAATATTTTATCTCTGAAAAAAACCCTACATTATTTTTCCATATAGCAAAACCTGTGGGCACTGATAAATACATACAATTGTGTGTGTGTGTGTGTGTGTGTGTGTTTTTGCAATAATGTATGTGTGTGTTAGATTTATTTTCCTGCAAATAAACCCATCTCAAGCCTCAAGCGGTGATATCGTCAGTTCTCATAAACTAAACACAATCAGCACAGGTCAGTATGTGCCTGGATTCAACTCCAAGGATGAGGCAGGTGCAGGTCTGGAGCTGACCTGATATTTCAACAGGTATAATTCTTCTATAAGTGTTAGGTGTGAACAACACGCTGGCAGCAGTATGTCCTGCTGTATCAGACCTCAGATTGTTTGAATACTGCACTCCAGCTTTTAACTACTTTCTCTACCCGCACACTTAGTATCGGGCAATGTCACCTACACGATTATATTGCATTTGGGTTGGGCTCAGTTCCTCTTGCACCCCACCTCTTTGCACCTGGACAGAAAATGAAAGTGCTCATAGAATAAGCATCACAGGTGACAGAGCACCAAGACTCAGAATGAGAGACTGACAGAAAATACTTCATGAACCGTGAACGGCTGAGGTTTCCTTGTGAGCTGAAGAGAGCTAAAAGCCTAATTCAGCTCATTTCTACTCATTAATCACAAGAGATGAATGGTGTCTGCTGTCCCAAATTTCACTTGCAGATGTAAATTAATTAGTAGATTATTCACTTAAAATGTTTTTATACATTTTCGAATGTCTTCTATATCTTAGTCATTAGTTGTAATCTTGCTTTTGTTTTCTCATTTACCCCTGATAAAATTCCTATACAGTAAATACTCTTACGGATGGCTCTTTGCATTTTATCCACTCATTATTCAATTCCCTTTATTCTGGTAAATACATTTATGTGTCTCTGTTATCAAACTGGCATCAGGCTTACTGCATGTACACTCTAGGGATGGATTGCGAGCTGTAATTCAAGACTAGGTAATCAAAGTACATTGTTCATGGATGGACAAATGTTCCATGAAGTCCAATGAGATAAACTGGAAATATTGTTCAAACTGAGGAAAAGGAAAATGTTTTTTTTTTTTTTTTTTTTTTTTAATTTATTTATTATTATTATACTTTAAGTTGTAGGGTACATGTGCATAACATGCAGGTTTGTTACATATGTATACTTGTGCCTTGTTGGTGTGCTGCACCCATCAACTCGTCATTTACATCAGGTATAACTCCCAATGCAATCCCTCCCCCCTCCCCCCTCCCCCCTCCCCATGATAGGCCCCGGTGTGTGATGTTCCCCTTCCTGAGTCCGAGTGATCTCATTGTTCAGTTCCCACCTATGAGTGAGAACATGCGGTGTTTGGTTTTCTGTTCTTGTGATAGTTTGCTAAGAATGATGGTTTCCAGCTGCATCCATGTCCCTACAAAGGACACAAACTCATCCTTTTTGATGGCTGCATAGTATTCCATGGTGTATATGTGCCACATTTTCTTAATCCAATCTGTCACTGATGGACATTTGGGTTGAACAAACAACCCCATCAAAAAGTGGGCAAAGGATATGAACAGACATTTCTCAAAAGAAGACATTCAGACAGCCAACAGACACATGAAAAAATGCTCATCATCACTGGCCATCAGAGAAATGCAAATCAAAACCACAATGAGATACCATCTCACACCAGTTAGAATGGCGATCATTAAAAAGTCAGGAAACAACAGGTGCTGGAGAGGATGTGGAGAAATAGGAACACTTTTACACTGTTGGTGGGATTGTAAACTAGTTCAACCATTATGGAAAACAGTATGGCGATTCCTCAAGGATCTAGAACTAGATGTACCATATGACCCAGCCATCCCATTACTGGGTATATACCCAAAGGATTATAAATTATGCTGCTATAAAGACACATGCACACGTATGTTTATTGCGGCACTATTCACAATAGCAAAGGAAAATGTTTTTACCCAATATGATGATGTTAGAGGGGAGCTGCTGGGGACCCCTTACCCATTTCCTTTGACAGCTTGCCTTAGAGAAAAGCCAAAATGGTGGAAAGTATGCCCCATTATCTTTTCTTTCTTTTTTAACTACAAAGTTTGAAAGAAATTTGTTGTTACTTGTAACTAGAATGATACTACCCCCTACATTCACTATTTCCATATTGTATCTAAGAAAATTGCAGCTCAGAGATGCTCAGAAGTATCTTACCTTACACATTAACTATCTTTTGTAGGAATGAAGTCACAATTGGGAATGAAGTAATACTGATTTTTAAACCACCTTTTTTCATACAGCAACTAATTGCTGCCTGTTGTTTTTGATGTAGTACTTTGAAATTATTTTTAAAGAGTTTTTATTGAGACTGAAAAATGTGGAAAAATAAAACTTATTTTCTAGCCCAAGGTAGATGACCATTTAAAAAAAAAAAAAAAAACAGGAAGGTTTTCAACTACATTGCCCTTCTATCTGAAATTCTTTCAAATGAAGAAGAACAAAGCAGAGACAACTGGTTTAATGAGCTTGGAAAGCACTAACTCCATATACAACATGATTTCTGCTAGTAGTGGTTATCGTGCTTTCATGACTTGCTATATTTCAGTCACCATGAAAAGTACTTCACATATTTTTTCAGTGAATCTTTGAAATCACCAGATGTGGAAAATTCTATTAATATTAATTAGTACTCTACTTTAAATTAATAAGATAGATCCCAAAAATATAACATTTTTTCCAAAAATAAAAATCTAGCAAGTATAGACAGTCCAAGATTACGATGGTGCCACTTAAGATGCCACTTCACAATGGTGCAAAAGCAACACACTTTCAGGAGAAGCCATACTTTAAGAACCCATACAACCCTTTGGTTTTTCATTTTCATTGCATTAGATATTCCACACTGTATTATAAAATAAGGTTTGTGTTAGAAGATTTTGCCCAACTGTATGCTAGTGTAAGTGTTTTGAGCACATTTAAGGTAGGCTAGGCTAAGCTATAATGTTCAGTAGGTTAGGCATATTACATGCGTTTTGACTTACAATGTTTTCAATTTACGATGAGCTTATTAGAATGTAACCCCAGTTTAAATCAAGGGCATCCATAGTAGGCTGTGAATTTAATTCAGTTCTGAAATTATAATGTACAGTTCATGCTATAGTTATTCTTATATAGAGTACAATGCACATTTTATCTACCATTACCTCATTTAAATTACATAAAACAACCTTAAGTTAACTCACAGAGTTAATGACAGAAGATTACTTACAGCATATTCCCATACAAAATTATTTTCCCCTTATTCTTTTGGTGAGTTTGTTTGGTTTTTCATTTTTCCTAATTTAGTATTTTCTTATTCTCTTTAGGTCAAGGAGAGAAGATAGATTTCACAGTGACATAGATGTTGTCTCCTCAGGATGCCCAATTCACACTTTATTTTTGATTTCTAGATGGGGACAAAATTACTTTTCCTCTCATTAATAGAGTATTTATGAGCCTGTGCAAGCCACAATGGAATGTATTAAATATAAAACCCATCTTCCTTGTTCTGTACACACACACACACACACACACACACACACACACTGAAGTATGTAAACAAGGTATGTCATTTTCATTTTATTAATACATATACTGAGGCAAAGGAAGTAAAGTGATGATCATGATGATGATAACACTAATGAAACTCTACAGCCATAAAACACAAGGTGCCTTGGATTAAATGAGGAAAGTGACCTAACCCAATCTTACTATCAATTACATCTCTTTTCCTTTGTACAATGACACATTGATCCCTCTGATTACCTCTAATGCTTTGCCTCTATTCAATTACTACCTTACTCCAGTACAAAAAGGAGAGGGTAAATCCACAGCTAGAGTATTCATCAAGGCTCATGTTCAATACTGTATCTCTTAAGGAAAATCAGAATCAAACAGATTTAGATTTTGCTTCTGATTCAATCATTAAAAAAAATTATCCCAAGCATCAAGGCCTGTTTCTTAAAATGAGGATGCCTACTGCAAACTTTATGTAATAACTAATAGTCCCAAAATTTTACAATGAATGGAATAAAAAGAAGAGAGACACACAGAGAGAAAAACAAGTTAATCTCATTATTACCAACACAACCTCTGCCTTTAACACTACTCTCCTGTTTTGTTTAAAGTATTTAATGTGATAAGCCAGGTATGAATTCTTGTTATTTTTTGTTAAAATTGTATGCATTTTGAGTGCCTAATAAATGCTTGGCAGAAGGCTTATATAGTAGAAACTCAGTAGTGGTTACTAAATGAATAGAGAGTTCATATTAGTATAAAACCTTCAGAAATTTCATTCATAACAAGAACATTGGATGTTTATTCCTATGATTTTGATAAATTACTATGGTATTAGCAAATGACAGAGAGAAGATAATGGCTTCACGTTTTGGAAATCACTTAACCATTTGTTTCTACTTATTTATTTTAGAGGCAGGGCAAAATCTGAGACAGAAAAAGTTCAGCTCTCCAGTCATAAACTAATTTTATCAAAAATGAAAATAATGATGATAGTAGCTAAGCACAGGTTGAATATCTCTGATCTGAAATGCTTGAGACCAGAAGTGTTTTAATTTCATATTGGCTCAGATTTTGGAACATTTTTACTCGGCATTCCTAATCCAAAAATATTAAATCTAAAATTCTCCAATGATCATTGTTTTTTGGAGTGTCATGTTGGTGCTCAAAAGTTTTGGATTTCGGAACATTTTGGATTTCAGGTTTTGGGATCAGGGATACTCAATTTCTATGCATATTAGTAAGAATCTGAAGTGTTTTCAATATGTGATTTATCTTGTTAAATTTTCTTTATCAATTTCTGAGCTAGATATGATTGAATAAGTTCTAGGAAAAGATTTAGTGATTTATCCAAGGTCATGTGAAAATTGTGAGCATTAGATTTATACCTCATCTTCTAATTTCCGTGTCTGTGGTTGCATGTATCTCACAGATTCTTCCTATTTATTGATATGATGAGAGAAACTCTATCAATAGTCAAATATATGAATAAAAATTATATATAACAAAATACTACACAACAGTGAGAACAAAAGAACTACTACTATGTCTATACACGATGTGCATTAATCTATTAAATAAAACGTAGAAAGAAAGCAGACACAAAGAGTATGTACAATACCCTTTCACTTATGTAATGTTTAATTATAGTCTAAGATATTGGAATTCAGGTTACCTTTGGGCATAAGAGACAGTAACAAGAGGGAGGACAAAATGGAACTTTTGGAGAACTGGGAATGTTCTGATTCTTGATTAAGGTTCTGTCTTCACAGATGTCTTCTTTTTGTGACATGACTGCTCATATGTCTATTCACTTAAGAAGTACAGGATTTTCTGTATGTAGGCTATAATTCAATAAAGTTGTTTGTTTGTTTGTTTGTTTTTGAGACGGAGTCTCGCTCTGTTGCCCAGGGTGGAGTGCAGTGGCTCAATCTCGCGTCACTACAACCTCCACCTCCTGGGTTCAAGTGATTCTTCTGCCTCAGCCTCCTGAGTAGCTGGGACTACAGGTGCATGCCACCACACCCAGCTACTTTAGATCAGGAGTTCAAGACCAACCTGGCCAATATGGTGAAACCCCATCTCTACTAAAAATAAAGTTTTATTAAAATAACAAATGCTAAAAAACAAGATTGGTAACAGGCAAATAATTACCATTTTCAAAAGGTAAAAAAAAAGTAAACTATAGGAAAAATCCTGAAAATTCAGTGTGTGTGTATATATATATATACACACACACATATATATATATATGTATGTATATATGTGTGTATATATATATACACACACACATCATTCATTACATCTTAAAATATGCTTTTGTTATACGGTGTTTTATTTCTATCTTGGTCACTTTTGTTAATCCCGAAATGCTTGGGAATTTCCAAAAGAAAGGAACAGATTTTGATGTGTGCAGATTGATTCAGTGATAAATGTGTTGGATGGGGGGACTGCTTTGTCTCACCATTTCAGGAAAATATTATTAAAAAATTATATACTAATTTTACAGCTTAAATAAAATCAACAAATTCCTTAAAGAAAAACTTACCAAAAGTGACTCCCAAAGGAAAGGGAATATTTGAATATATCTCTGTAAAATTACAGTTTTGAATCTGTTATTAAAAACATGCACCTGAAAAACTTCTGGGCCAGAATGGTTTCACTGGTAAATTACATCAAACATTTCAGGAAGACATAATGCCACACTTGCAAAAATATTTTAAATAAATAGAATAGGTATACCAGTACTACACTTGTTTTATGAAGTTAGTATAACCCTAAAATTAAAATTTGACAAAGATATCATAAGAGAATAAAATTATAGAATAAGATCCCTTATAATCACAGACTCACATATTCTTATATGTATTAGAAATTCATTTTTAGAAGCATATAAAAGGATACTAGTTTATGACTGTGAAAGGAAGAATAAGCCCCCCAAAGATGCCCAGGTGCTAATTCCTGGAACTTTCAAAATCAGGTTATGTGACAAAGGAAAATTGAGGTAGCAGATAGAGTTAAGGTTACTAATCAGCTAAACTTAAATATTAAATAGGTTTGGTTGGATTACCTGGACAGAATCACAACGGTCATTGTAAATAGAACAGGGAGGCAGAAGACAGAGAACAGTGAGATGGTAGAGTGAGAAGGACTCAGTCCAATGTTCTTGGCCAACAAAGCATGACTTGCATAATTTGAGAGTCAATACAGGAGTTGGTATTAACTGTCAGTATTTTTTAAAAAAATTATTTTGAGTTCAGGGGTACATATGCAGATTTCTTACATAAGTAAATGTGTCATGGAGGTTTTTGTGCAGATTACTTCATCATCCAGGTATTTAACTTAGTACCCATTGTTACTTTTCCTGATTCACTCCTTCCTTCCACTCTCCTCCCTCTGTAGGCACTGTTGGTCATTTTTAAGCTTAAAAACTTTATAATTGTAAAAATTAACAAAATAAATTATATCCAATTTTAAATAGATGTGAATTCATGGAGATTTTAATAAACCTGCCACCTTGCCTGAATTTAAACACTTAAAATTAGGCAAACCTGCACTGAATACATTCAGTCAAGGACATTGGGAGGTTATATAAATACCTGCTAATTTCAGGGAGTATAACTTTAAAAAGATGGTATAAATGATGAATGATAGATTTAATAATGCAGACAGGGTAGAAGGACATGTAAAATTTTGATTACATGGAGAAAAATATAGATACATCCTATATTCACACTCTATGGAATGTCTTTTGCACTACGGTTCTAATAGGAACTCTGGGGCAAGTGTATTAGTTCAGTCATACTCCAGGAGCTTATCAGGAATGCAGATTCTCAGACCCTACCCCGGACCAAATGAAGCAGAATCTACATTGTCACAAGATTGGAAATGTGTGTTTGCATTACATTTTGATGATATGCTATTTAGAGAAGGAGCATGGAATTACAGTCAAATGGGTTAAAATGATAGGGTTAGAATGTGTATGTACAGAATCAGAATCATTTTTATTTTTACTGCTCTTTAAATTTCTAACCAATATATGTATCCCAATATGCTCTACATTATAGCCTATAAATACTCCTAAAATTAAGAAATTGATTTTACTTCTGGAAGTTTATTTTCTGCTAAATTAATACAAATGGAAGGAAGACAAAAATTAGAAATAACATATCATTGTAACACATAAGACTTAAAAAGAGAATGAATGTTTAACACATAGAGGTCAAATAAACTAGGGACATTCCTACCATAGGTTAGAAATTATCTAAAATATTATTACCATAAAATTTATAATAATGAGAAAAGAGTTTGTGATATAAAAATGAATAATAAAGAAGCAAACTTATATATGTATTATGATCACAATCAATCAAATGAACATTAAAGACTAAGCATATTTCAAAGGAACATTTCAAGAGTTTACTCAAAGCCGTGTTTATTCCTTTGCCAGTGGAACCATGAGTCATTTAAAAATTTTGTTCAGTTGATATAATTTTTCTAATGTCTTTAGCCAGATATATTACTTTTAAATAAAAAAATTAAATTAATTGGGAAAATACTGTTTGGACATGAAGACACCAAAGGCTAACATTGGGATTCTTTTTGCTGAATATGAATACACATACACGCAATAAAATAGGGCAGGAGAAAAAATTCTAAGTTGTCCTAAATTCCTTCTCTTACTGAAAATAGGACAATGAAACAAGAATTCTGACTTGCTCTAAATTCCCTGTTTTTGCTAAGTCAGCATTAATAAGAGAGAAGGTGGCATTTTTGACATACAGTTCTCACTGGCACTCAGAGCACAGTTACTGCCCACCAATGTGTAACTGAAGTTAACTCTTGGAGAGTCATTTCCCCCTCTCGAACTATAAATATGTAGAGAATTATCTGTGGATATAGCAGAGAAAAGTGGGTGGAAGGGGAGGGATCCACGGAGTTATTTTAAAATGTCTACAGCAATCTGTGACCCAGCTTCATCTTGGGTAGCAGAATGAAACTAAGAAATGACTCTGTTTTCCACTTCTCTGCTAAAAGGTCTTGCTTTCTAGACCTCTTTGGTCAAAATCAATCTATGTTAATTTTGAATAGGCCAGAGCATAATTTAAATACAATGGAAATATATGTGCCTATTATTTTTAACAAATATTATCACACTGCATTCATGAATTAAAATACCTGATAGCAAATAAGATCAACTTATAGAATCATGACAAACACACTTAATTTGTTTATCCTAAATAATATAATATCTTAATTCTACATAATTTGAATTGGATTTTCACACAAGATATCTTTAAAAGTTTAATATGGATGACTGAAAAACTTTGAAACACCAAACCAGCAACCCTAAGAGGTTCATGATTATAAATATACTACTACTCTGATTGCTATCCGTAAGCAATATCATAGTTAATAAAGAAAAAAATGACAGTAACAACACTACAGTCACATTACCAATATTTTTACCATGTGCCTGTTTGCTTCTGAAGGAATCAGTCACTCACCAGAATGTTATGAAGATGACTTTAAACTGATATTCCTGTTCCCACTCTTACCCTCTACTCTGGGAAAGTCTTCAGTCAGGAAGGCCACTGACCTTGGGCACTGAGACATTTCCCCCCATGCCTCCCCGCAAAAAGTAAGCAAGCTTTATCAGAACCTTCTATCCTTTATCCTTTGAAGCAATTATTTCTGTTTTCTAAAGCAATATCAGATAAAATCTCTTACAATTCAATTGTCACAAGTACGTCATATTATATATTTTCCAAATTTAGCATTCTCAAGCAAAAGAAAGTAACATAACATGAAGCATGCACTTTTACCTCATTCCATATGATTGATATAAGATCACTGATTCCTAGAATTAGAACGGTTCTTATAATTACTTTGTTTCTCAGTAATGTTGATTTATTGTGTTAAAGAATGTGTTAAGCCCTCCACCCAAAGTTGAAACAGACTCTACCATCTGTAATATTCCAGAAAGAAATTGATTAACAGATATTTCTTATACTTGAATGTAAATTCCAAAGTGGGAGGGATACTTCATCATCATTCTATATTCACATAACACAGTGCTTAAACATTACTAGGTTCTTAATAAACTTAAGATGGCTTGGTGTTCATGTTGAAGTGACTCCTTGTAACGTGGAATATAAAGTAAACACAGTAAGTGAGAAAGATGCAAATGTTCTTCCTTACATTAAACTAGCATCTCCTTGTACTGTCTAATCATTGCTTCTATTTCTGAGCATTAAAGCCAACCATAAGTTGGCATCAAGCAGATTCACACAACAACAAAAACTACCTTCGAGTTACGTCAGTGTTTCTGAAGCTTTATCACAAAATCAGCGACAGAATTAATAGAGGTGGTGGTAGAGATTGATTACTATTGAAGGAAGGGGGGGGCAGGAAAATTATTTTAAGAAAGAAGTTAGCAGCTGGACAAAGATTGTTGAAGCAATAGGCAATCTCAAGAGTACACATGAAAAGTTATGTGAAGAAAATTAAAAGAAATGTATCCATAATGCAAAAGAAAACACTAGAGTGAAGGGCAGAGTGAGGGACACATTACACATTTTCTCTGGAAAATTATTAAGAGGTTAGGTAAGAAAAACTTTTATTTCCTTGTAATAAATTTTTAATCTATAAATTCCAAATGTACCAATCACTTATCTGAACAACTTTTTATCTTAAGTTACATTTGACATAACTCAACAAATAGTGGTAAAGATTTTAAATGGTGTTATTGTGTCAATATTTGTAGAATGCGCAAACTTTGGTCCAAGGTGCCTAAGCTATTTGAAGGTAAATTTACCTAAAATTTCTTCTTTAAATATTTTTATCAAACTCAGTATTCTCCTAGAAGATACAGTATTCCAGAGGTGTTTGGATTATTGTCCACTCTTTAAAAGATTATTTTAAATGAAAAACAAGGCCCTTTCCCCCAGCAGATCCACATTTGTTTGATTTGATTTGAAGGGTTCTCTTTCATGGGTTCTTACTGAGATTTTTTATCACAAAGCTGTGGGGGCTTTGCCCTGAGACACATAGTTACTTGCCCATCTTGACTTAATGGTGCTCATAAAAATCGCTGAATCAGAGCGAATGGTCTGTGTTGTTCCCACTGCCCCAGTCCTTACAGCACTTGTTAGGGGTTCATTGATTGCTATTGGGAACGTTCACTAAGGGTCTGTGGCTTGGGTATTGAGCAGAAACTTCTCCAAGGAGTTTTGTTTCTCTTTATTTTTGTGCTTTAAACAGTGTTGAGAAATGCTTCAGATATGATCTTGCCTTTGAAATCAAATTCTTTCAAGTTGTTTTAATCTCTCTACGTGGCTTTCGGAAGCTTTCACACCCTGTATCTTTAAACGTCCTCTGTTCATCTTTGCAAGCATTGTCCTTGTAATATTGAAAGTAAGATAGGTCTGCTACTTTTGTAATAAAAATGAACACACCAGACTTATTCATTAAGGGCAATATTTTAAGTACACGAAGGACATAAGTACCTCTCACTGAGCTCCTTCTCACAGATCAGCTGGGAACTTGGTACTCATTTAAGTTGTGATTCATTGGTCATAGGGGTCTATCACTTGCCAAGATCACAGACTCTCACAGCCAGAAAGAACTGTAGAGGATTAGAAATTTACATATGAGTACTCAGAAGAGAAGAGTAAATGCATCTTCTTGACTTTATATAACTGACCTATTTTGCTTTGTTGAGCCAGCATCCTGCTGTATTATTGGGTATGGAAGAGATTTTTAACTTCTTAATTAAAAGTATTGTAGCTACTTTTGATTGTAAACTGTGTTTTTCAAGTAGCTCACCTTTTTTAAAATTTTATTTTATTTTATTCTTTTTTCTTTTTTTATTATACTTTATGTTCTAGGGTACATGTGCATCACGTGCAGGTTTGCTACATATGTATACATGTGCCATGTTGGTGTGCTGCACCTATTAACTTGTCATTTACATTAGGTATATCTCCTAATGCTATCCCTCCCCCCTCCCCCCACCCCAGGACAGGCCCCAGTGTGTGATGTTCCCCATCCTGTGTCCAAGTGTTCTCATTGTTCAATTCCCACCTATGAGTGAGAACATGCGGTGTTTGGTTTTCTGTTCTTGTGATAGTTTGCTGAGAATGATGGTTTCCAGCTGCATCCATGTCCCTATGAAGGACATGAACTCATCCTTTTTTATGGCTGCATAGTATTCCATGGTGTATATATGCAACATTTTCTTAATCCAGTCTGTCATTGATGGACATGTGGGTTGATTCCAAGTCTTTGCTATTGTGAATAGTGCTGCAATAAACATACGTGTGCATGTGTCTTTATAGCAGCATGATTTATAATCCTTTGGGTATATACCCAGTAATAGGCCTGCCAGGTCAAATGGTATTTCTAGTTCTAGATCCTTGAGGAATCACCACACTGTCTTCCACAATGGTTGAACTAGTTTACAGTCCCACCAACAGTGTAAAAGTGTTTCCATTTCTCCACATCCTTGCCAGCACTTGTTGTTTCCTGACTTTTGAATGCTCGCCATTCTAACTGGTGTGAGATGGTATCTCATTGTGGTTTTGATTTGCATTTCTCTGATGGCTAAGTAGCTCACCTTTCACAGGTAAATGCTAAAACGTTCAGTTTTCATCTTTCTAGTGCTCCTTCTGAAGGCAGTGCCTGGGTGTGCAAAGGCTGAAAAGCTTCAGTGGTTTTTACAAAGGTATGTGGGCGCATGGTAGAAATTAACCTGGGGTACAAATAGATATAAACTGGCTTTGTGGTCCAGCATGGTTGGGCCAGGCCTTGGTAATGCCTGTTGTCCTGCTGTAATTATTAATAGTGATCTTTTTACTCCAAAAATGGTGTGGTTTAGACAACACAGTGAATGGTCACTCCAAATAGATGAGGATGCCAGAAGCTACTAATGGTGACTACAGTTCATGGCAGAGCAGTTACTTGGTGTTTAATCTTAGGTCTGAAATCTAGATACATATTATTTCATTTAGTTTGCTTATTAATCCAGCCAATATCTGAGCACTTTTCATATGCCAGACACTCTCATAGGTTCCAGGAGATTTCTCATTAAACAAAACAGCTTAAATCTCTGCTGTTGGGAAGCCTACATATTATTAGTGCTATTGATTTATGGTCCACATTTTGAGAAACATTAATGATTTAACTTATTTTATAGATGATAACTAAAGTCCCCCAAAGTACAACGACTTGCCCAAAGTCAAGTAAAGGGTTAGTGGCAATTCATAATTAGAATCCTAGTGATGCACAGTATTTTCTTGATGCCTTCACAGGACTTGCGACAGACAGGTGCACTGTTTACCCAGCCCGCCCTGCTCAACCCTTCTTGGGGGGTAGCGTGTGAGTGAATGAGTGCGGGAACCAGCCAGCCGCTTTGGTACTGGCAGAAGCAAACTCTGCTTACTCGGGTCCGCAGCTCTCCACCCCTCGTGGAAGGGAGCATGCTAGCGAGTGCAGGAACTGGCCACTTTAGCGCGGTCAGGAGAGAGTTCCGTGCAAGTCCCACAGCAGCCTCCAGGTGGGGATGCCTATGACCCCAAGGCCCCAGAGGGCATGTTACAGTACTTTCTTAGCTCCGCCATCCACAGACAGACAGCAGTGTGCTATCAGCACAGTGGACCCTTTGCCTCATTGTCTGGTGTGGCTGCCGTTTGTCAGTGAGGGCAAAAGGATGGTGTGACAGCCTTTTTGGGTACCTGCAGTTGACATCCCAAATTCTTGTCTGGTGCCCCAAAGGAATGAAGTCACTCAGATGAACTGAAGGATGGTGAATGTGGAAAATTTTATTGAGTGATGAAAGCAGTGGCCAGTAGAGAGGGGAGCCGGAAAGGGGATGGGAAGGGTAGTTTACTCTCCCTTGAAGTCAAGCCACCTCTTTGCCTCATCCAGCCCCCATCTCTTAAGTCAAGGTACCTCTCTTCAATATCCAGCTGCTCCTTCCCTACGTCCAGCCACTTATCCCCTGTGCCAGCTGAGTCTGGGGTCTTTATAGGCACAGGTTGGGGGCAGGGTGAGCCGCAGATATCTTTGGAAAAGGCAACATTTGATTGGTAAAAAACATTATTGAGAAAGAACCAATTGGTACAGAGCAGGCATACCGGGAAAGAAGTTCTTACTTTGGACCACAGATTTCAAGTTTTTTAGCTCAAAGCTGGAGTTTTGCCAGGGCCCCACCCCAATCTGCCTAGAATTTCTCTGCCTCCTGCCTCTATCATTGAATCACCAGTTTCCCCAAAAATAGCTTAATATTTCATAACAGGGATTGACAGACTACATTCTGTGGGAAAAATCAGCCCACTGCCTGTTTTTATAAATAAAGTTCTGTTGGAACATAGCCAAGCCATTCATTTCTGTATTGTCTACAGCTGCTTTCACCCCACAAAGGCAGAGCTGAGTAGTTGAAACAGATATCAAATGGCATGCAAAGCCTAAAATATTTACGGTGAAGTCCTTTTCAGAAAATGTTTGCCAATCCCTGTTCTGAAATATAGGTATCTCTGCTCCTGACAATCTTATTTAAGCACATAAGACCTGGCAACACAGGCTTTTAAGCATAGACATTTACCACCTGTGTGGCCTTGAGCAAGTCAATTAACCTCTCTGAGATTTAATTCCCTCATCCATAAAATGGAGATGATAATTAGTGCATTGTTAGTAGTGAGGATTAAATTAACTAATGCACGTAAAACACAGCTGGTAAAAGAGAAGGTAGTTATTAACATTTCTAGTTGGATAGCTGCTCCATTAGCTGTCATCTGTAGAGGGTGAAGGTATGGGGTAAAAATTTTTCCTTTGTTTTTTGTGCCTTCAAAACCAACAGCTTCCTGGGAGTTTTTGCACATTATTTAATGTGAGGATTACATATAGCACTCAGGAGTGAGCAATGCATCTGGGCTTTAGTGGCCTCTCAGCTCAGCAAGAGACACTTTTGCTTATAAACTTGCAGATCACTACTATGAGGCTTCCAAGCCGTGAGATTGACTTAATGAGAAAAGAGGAATGAGGAGCAATTACATTTCCATTAAGTGGACAACAATGCCCTTGATAAGGCTGCTGGAACCAAAGCGTCCTCTTTCCTCTCAGGTATAATCTTTGAAACACAGCCTAGATTGATTTATTAAACATGGGTCTATTTTTGCTTCTGAAATCAGCTATTTTCCAAGGTTACTCCATGATCACAAAGGACTAAATTCCAATTTATAGTGGAATTGTTAAGCTGTGAAAGTATCATGAGAGATTGGTTCTAAGCACCCATGAAATATGAGCAGATCCTAAAAAGTGTCTGGAAATTCTCAGTGAGAAACTTTTGCCATTTGTAATGCTGGAAGTGAAAGAATCAAGGCCATAGATTGCTACAATTTTGCCCAACTTCATCTTAATAACTTATAATCGAACTAGTTAATACCTGTCCAATACTTACTACATACCAATGTTTGTGCTAAGGGCTTTATAAACATTACCCTAATCAAAACTCATGGCCATCTTACGATGTAGCCAATATATTACATGTATTTTATAGATCATGACATAGAATCTCAAAGATTATCTAGTTTGTGGTGGACTGCACAGCTACTGAACTACAGAGTAGAACTGCGGTACACACCAGGTTTTCCTAAGTACAGAGAACATCCTCTGTCAGTACCTGTACCTTGTTTTCCAGGTTTGTGCTTATGCCTGTTTAGGGCTCCTCTGTGAAAACTTCCCTGACAACATCCAGATTTTACTTCGTGGCTGGTATAATTCTACTTCCATCCAAAAATCTACTGCCGTTATGCCTAGTAATTGTCTCATACATTTTAAGTAAGTGGACGCACCTCCACTTAAGATGACCAACAAAAATAAAAAATTCTCTATCAAGATTCTCTTTGGTTTCCTCTTTTCCTTGCTTCTACTCATTGTCTCTTGGGCTAATATAGCATATTTTTGGTACAAAACATTTATTGGCATACATTTTCTGTTATTACTCAGGCTCTTACTAGGATATGAATAACAGTCAATATTTAGTGTATATTATTCATGTTTTAGCCATGTGGCAAAAAGTTATACAAGCAATATCTCATTTAATCTTCACAATAACTCTGAATTGGGTATTACCATCTCCATTTCAATGCAAAGAAATGAACTCAGAGACATTAAATAATTTGATCAAATCCACACCACTCCTAAAAATGAAACTAGTGTTCATACCAAAATCCATTAATTTCAAAGTCTATATTATTTTAACACGTTTTCATAATTTACCTTGAGAGTCTATTTTTTGTGAGTTAGGCATATTCAGTCTTATTCTAATGTGTTCTGAAAAATACTGCTAATCACTTATTTCTAAGAGAATGGCTCATTCTATGTAGTTTTGAGGGTTTTTTTGTCTGTCTTCATTCCTAGGCTGCTGCAATCTTTGGCTACTCTTCTTCCCTAGCTCTATGTATCACTCTGCCCAGGTATGGTGTACTGGAGTCTTTTTATTTAGCTTCTCTATAGTGCTGGAAATACTAACTTCCAAAGTAAGTCTACATTTAAAATGCCTCCTTTAGTATCAAATAAATACTTCCTGTGAATCACTACTTACTATCCATCCTAGCTACTATAATGCAAGATATTTTTGTTGTTTTAAGTTTCCTTGTGTTGAGTGATTGATTCATTTCTCAAGCAAGTTCTCACCAGAGTAGAGAAGCTTTGAAAAACATTTAAACTTAGTTGCCTGCTGGTGGCAAGCCAAAGATTGTTGTAAAGTGAAGAAAAATAAGAAACAGAGGAAGCTCAGAAATAGCAGATCTGGTGTAACATCCTTGACAGAAACTGAAATCAAGGGGATCTGGGTTTGGATCTCAATTCTCCTATTTAGGGAACATATGGTCTTGGGGAATTACTTAACATTACTAAGTCCTATTTCCAGTATCTGAAAATACATCATCTGCATTTATTTTAAGACGGAGTCTCGCTCTGTTGCCCAGGCTGGAGTGCAGTGTGTGATCTTGCCTCACTGCAACCTCCGCCTCCCAAGTTCAAGCGTTTCTCCTGCCTCAGCTTCCCGAGTAGCTGAGATTACAGGTGTGTGCCACCATGTCCAGTTAACTTTTGTATTTTTAGCAGAGACAGGGTTTCACCATGTTGGCCAGGCTGGTCTAGAACTCCTGACCTCAGGTGATTCAGCCACCTCAGCTTCCCAAAGTGCTGGGACTACAGGCATGAGCCACCACACCCAATCCTCATCTGCATATTTCATGGAGTTGTCTGTTCAGTCTGTACTTGTTGAGTGCCTACTATGTGTTGATGTTCTTGTGAAGACTGAATGGGATGGCTGGCATAACAAATACCGAAGCCAACACCAACCTTAAATGACAACCACCAATCTTCCTAGGGATGGGAAATTTCATTCAACTTTCTATTATTAGTTATAATTGTTTTAAAGGAACCTCTCTAAGTAAGAATTCTTAGCCCTATTAGAAGTAAGGTAGGCTGGGGACACGAGGAAGTTCTCTGAGAATATGATCACAATACTTGGTCTGATAAAAGCTTAATTTGTGAATTGTAAAAGTTAAATGTCACAACACATAATATACTCATCACAGCTGGTTAAAAATGTAACAAGTTTCCTTAATTATGGGTTAGAATGCAAACCATCAGAAACTCCTAGAAAAACAGGAAGTACGTGGTCACAAAATGAGGAGCACAATCAATTGAGAGTTTGTGAAATGTTCCATGAGAGAAACAAGCTGCTAATAGAGATGTGGAAAATATATTTTAAACTCTCACTATGATTTTCTTGCAAAATGATGCCATGATACTAGCATTGCCTTAGGGAGAACTGATCTCTGCTCATATAACCCTTCTAAGGCAATCTTTAGGGAAGATGATATCCTAAACTTAACAACTGACTGCTATGTTCAATGTACTTTTCAGAAAACGCTGTTTTGAATGGCCTTGATTTAGTACTCCTTGATTTTCTCCTTACTTAGTCTGTAATTCTAACTACCAAAAGCAAGAGGGGCTCTTCGACAGCATTGAGTTCAATGCTTTTATTTGGCACAGAGAAAACAGAGGCTCAAGTATGTTAAGTGACACACAGCTTTTCCAGGAGGAAGATCTAGAAAAGTTGAAAATATGTACACAAAATAGTAGCTACTGTTTCATGAACAGCTATTATTTTGCAGGCACAGGGCTAGGAGGTCAATTCATTATCCCATTTAGTTAACACAATTAGACTATGAGTAGATATTGGTATTTTCATTTAAGAGAGGGGAGAAGTAAAGCTTGGAAATTTGAAGTGACTTTCCCAAGTAACAGTTGATTTACCTGTAATCTAAACACAGGTGTTTGATCTCCCGACCCATCTTGTTTCATTTTTACAAATTACCTCCCTATTGATGTTTACTTTAAAAAAATATCAGGTCATAAGTAGGATAGTCTTGAAAAAGTTTGATATCAAAAACCACTAAGAACAAATATTTTGATGTCTTTTTTCCTCCTTATTACCTAGGTATTTTGCTGTAGACTTGTAGTTTAGAGATAACAGCTGTCAAAAGAAAAGTCAGACTGTTTTACTTGACATGAATATTTTATTGAGAACACAATATTCCAGAACAGAGACTCCAAAATAGAAAATCATAAGAAGCTCATCTCCTAAAGGTTACAGTTAATGTTTAAAAAATGGAAAAAAAGAAGTGCATACATCTTGATTCTTATTGGTTATTTTACAGTGTCTTTCCTTTTAGGATGATCAGAGCAGGTTACGTAGGTAATAGATGATTGTCTGCAATGTGCTGAGTCATGCTTACAAGGAAATAAAACTCAAGCTGCATTTCTGGCATTTCCAGAATCAGTCTTTAGAAGTTTTCTTGAGCTGATGTGGGCCATTGGCTCCGAAGCAAAGGTTTTCCCTCCATTTTTACTTTTATTTAACAGAACTTTATAACTCAAGAAAAACATCTTTCAGGATTTTGTTTGTCTCATGCAGAAAAAAAAAAAAAACACTTGAGTGTGTAAAGAATGCTTAACCCTTCAGCAACCTGATTGATGATTTCTGGAAATAAAATTTACTACACCTTAATAAGTTACTAAAAGTTTCATTTGATTGCTCAGAACACTAAGAAAAAAAAAAGTTGTTCTGTTCCATATTTATTCAGCCATGATTAATCTACTGTTGAATAATAATTTTTAATTTCCATTTCTTGAATATATTTATTAATTTACCTCCTGCCAATATATGGCTCTGGTTGCCACTATTTAGAATTTATTCCTGTTCTTCCTAAGTATCATTTGCATAATGGAATGACAAGGTCCATTCACTGGCAGTTGGTTGTGGGGTGTTGGACAGAGTGACTGGGTTGTAATTAGTGGCATCTGGCCTCTGGTTTCATTAGCATGCAAATGGAGCTACTAGAGACCATGAGAGCCTGGCAATTTCACAACAGTCCCCACAATGTATATCTACTTTTATAAGCATATCAGTGGGATGGCTTTTTATAAAAGAATAAAATCTGTACGTCTGAATGAATTTGACTGCCAATCTTTGCATCCTAGAATCTTAAGGAATTTTCTGTCGAAGAAGAACACAGGTTGGCAATATATCAATCTCAATTTCTTTCCAAATTTTAGGCTATTAAAAATGCAATCCAAGCTCTTATTTCTGCCTAGCCTGTCTCTATTCCCCCCGTCAAATCCTTACTCATCTCCTTGTCTTCTTTATTTTCCTTAAATAAACTATTTTTTTTCAGCTCTATAAAATACGTTTTTGCTTGCTTGTTTGTTTTTCATGGCATTACCATAGGCAGGAAATAACAAGGCTCTCGATTTCCTGTTTCACCATATCCAGACTCTTCGCTACAGTCTTCATGCTTCTGTTACAATCACCGATGATGTTAGGTAGTGATTGCGGCCAAATCTTATTGGATGGTTGGTATGTATCAAGGATTGTTTTACCCTCATTTAATCTTCTCAGTAATTCAATGAATTGGAACTGCTTAAAGCTTTATTTAAGAGAAAAAAAAAAAAAACAGAAGAGAAAGAAAAATAAAATAAAGCTCAGAACAGTACTGTACCTTTTTGGAAGCCACCCAGTTCACATTACAGCCAGGATTTGAGTTCAAACCTCTCCGACTGTAGAACCCCACTTATTCTCATAGAGACTTTTCCATCTGCCACAACAGGTACAAATTTGGTCTAAAAAGCAATTCTTTGCTCTGAAGCTTCTCTAAACCAGAGAATTTTATTCTTACAGAAATGTTCTGAGCCTCACGATTTATAAAATTTGTCACAGTGACAACTTTAGATGTTTTACTTATTCCGATTTTAAACTAGATGTCTATTTGGTTTTTGCCTCTTAGTGTTACTTTACTCCTTACCACCTCATGGATTGACAACAATCTTCTTCAAAGGGTGAAATCCAGAATCTCAGTTTTGTGGGATATTTATTGGTGTCATATGACAATGGTGTTTCTCGATCCACTAATTGTGAGAAAACTTGGGTTCAACTTCATCAGAATGTTTTCTCTACAACAGAATTTATAAAAGCCTTTTCACATGTTAATGTAAATATGCCTTACTTCAAGGAAGGCTGAAAAAGTATCCCTTATTTGCCTTTATTGTGTGAAGTTCTATTTGCCATCCAGGAAGAAGTTATGGAGATTTCTGGTTAAAGACTACTGGATAAAGAATACTCTGTTTCTAGTAAATCTACATGACTTTGGACAATAAATTAAAATGTAGTCCTATATTTTTCAAAGGTCTCTGGGATCTCTTCTTCTTGAATCATAAATATTATTTATGCTTTGACCCTCAGCAAGTAATTGAAATATAGGAGAGTGAAGCATGTCTCAAATTGTCAATGTAAAAATGCAAGGAGATAATTAATGCATAGTACACAGTCTATTGCCTAGTGTAGAGCAAATACTTTCTAAAGAGTGGCTAATTTAAATATGAATCAATTTTTAGAACTTAATATTGTGTTCTTTTCCTTATTTACTACAACTAATTTTGAAAAGCTACAATTTGACTGACAGGAAAAAACCCACTACCATCATCCTTAATAAGCATCAGTAATCAGCAGTGAATTAATAGCAGTGGCCTCTCTCTGTTGCTATCAATTACACACATTATTAATGGATTAACAAAAATCTGCCAAGGCGTAGATTGTTAACGGGAATTGACACCTCGGTTATTGCCAGTGTCAGAAATTAATCTTGGAGAGTTGCAAGCATGCCGCATTAAAATGCATGTTGCAGTGGTTTACGATGTGGAATAGAAGACCTTTACTGTAAAGTGATTTAGGATGCAGGCTTGAGGGAACAATGCAGGCATGTATCTGAGAGAGGAGACATGGGAAGTACCCACATGATAGTTCAGACACATATCAAGATCTATTCTATAAAGGTTCTGGGTTGTTAATCTGAACCCCTGTGCGGTTGTTAAATAAAACCTAGAACAACCTGGATATTGTAGCAATTAAAAAATAATTTACTTTTAAATTATTAAATCTTAGAAAAAAAGAAAACCAAACATGTATTTACTTACTTAATTCTCAGAGTAATGTTATAGGGAAATTGAAGATGAGGAAGTTGATATTTGATATTGAAATTGCCCAAGTTAAGTTGCATTTGGTAAATGAAAGAGTTAAGCGTTTAACACACTTTCAGAAGTACAGGTATTTTTTCAGGATATTGCATTGTCTCCCTAGAGCTTTTAAGGTTTGAGAGAAATAGGTGGTGAAGGTGGCTAGGCAGAGGGGATAAAAGGACTTCTGAAATAGTGCGTGGGAAATAGCTTAACTGCAGCTTTTCTTACTTGCTCCCTGGGTGCTTAGTACAAGGCTGGCTTCACCATATACAGTGAGATGCCAACTCCATTTCCTTCCTCGGGAGGTCAATGATATTGGCTCCATGCTTACATTATGTTTCTAGTCTGCTATTCTGGCCTGCTAAATGTGTTGTGATTACAAGCAGCATTAATGAGCAGTTTGCCAGTGGTGACTCTTCTTACCAGCTGTGGTTGGGTTCTTGCTCTATTCTGAATCTCTAACGCTATCAATAGGATCCTACTGGTACTGGATCTTGTCCTGAGTTTCACACTGGGTTGAGTTCATAGATGTAACATGGTGAGAACACATCTTTCATCTGTGAAGAGTTGGGAATATCTCCAAGATTATAACTACTCATAGCCTTCCTAAACACCTTAGTAAAGAATTTTTTAATCACCAGTAAGTGACACAATAATAGAAAGAAGCAGTGTTCATGGGATATTTATCTTACTTTGAAAAGATGAAAAGAAACCTCAAATAATTATCCTATACATGTACTTGCAAGGCCTTGGGAACACTCTGCCCTCTCATCTTGTTTCGCTATTTTTATAAACTAAATTTCCAAGTTTTGCTACTTTTATACAGTAAATTCCCAAGTTTCTCAGATACCATCTTAGATTCTCACCTCTGGCCTAACTTCAACATCTCCTTGAATATAATTATCGGGTTTTTGCATGTCCTTTGCTTGTAATTTGTCCATTGTTTTTTTCAACAAAATGTGTAGAATATTGGTGTTTGGTGGGTTATTTTCCGCCATCGTGAGTATAAAAATCTTATGTGGGACACTAATATGTTGTACTGTGTCAGAAACAGTGGCTATATACGCATTTCCTCTTTGATTCTTTATTCTTTCATTGAGGTAAAATATACACATAAAATTTACCATCTTTATAATCTTTAAGTGTACAGTTCAGTAGTAAAAAACACATTTATATATTTTTCCCGCTTCACTCTCCTGCTCTTGTTATATTTCTCAGTCACCAATCCACTCTCCATGTTCATGAAATTCAACTTTTTAGCTCCCACATATGAGTGAGAACATGCGACATTTGTCTCTCTGTGGTTGGCTTATTTCCCATCACGATGGCCTTCAGTTACATGCATGTTGATGTCAATGACAGGATTTTGTTCTTTTTTGTGACTTAATACTATTCAATTGTGTGTATATATACAGCATTTTCTTTATTCATTCATCTGTTGAAGGGCACTTTGGTTGATTTCATATCTTAGCTAATGTGAACAGTACTGTAATAAAGCTGGGAGTGCAAATGTCTCTTTAGTACACTGATTTTATTTTTTATTCTTTTGAATATATACTCAGTTATGGAATTTCTGAATCTTATGATAGTTCTATATTTAGTTTTTTGAGAAAACTCCATACTGTTCTCCATCATGGCTGTACTAATTGACATTTCCACCCACAGTGTATGAGGGTTCCTTTTCTCCACATCCTTGCCAGCATCCATTATTGCCTTTTTGATACAAGCCATTTAAACTGGGTTGAGATGATTTCTCATTGTGCTTTGGATTTTCATTTCCCTGATGATTAGTGATGTTGAACATTTATTTATATACCTGTTGGCCATTTGTATGTTTTTTTTTTTTTTTTTTTGAGAAATGACTTTACAGATCTTTTGCCCATTTTTAGTTGGAGTTTTGTTTGCAATTGAGTTGTCTGAGCTTCTTATATACACTGATAACTATTTTTTTGTCAGGTGAACACATTGCATGTGTTTTCTCCCTTCTGTGTGTTATCTCTTCACTTTGTTGATTATTTTCTTTGCTTTGCAGAAGCATTTTAGCTTGATGTAATGTCATTTGTGTATTTTTCCTTTGGTTGACTGTGCTTTTGAGGTCTTACATAAAAATATTTGCCCAGTCTTAGAGATTATCTCCAAACTTTCATTCTAGTAGTTTCATAGTTTCAGGTTTCAGATTTAAGTCTTCAATCCATTTTGATTTGATTTTTTGTATATGATGAGAGATAGGGATCTACTTTCATTCTTCACATATTGAGTTTTCCCACAACCATTTATTGAAGAGACTGTTTGTCCTCCATTGTATATGCTTGGAAACTTTGTCAAAGATGGATTGGCTATAAATGCATGGATTTATATCTAGGTTTACCATTCTGTTCCATTGGTCTATGTGTCTGTTTTTATGCCAGTACCATGCTGTTTTCATTACTATAGCTTTGTAGTAAATGTTGAAGTGAGGTGGTGTGATGCCTCCAGCTTTGTTCTTTTTGCTCAGGATTGCTTTGGGTATTTGGGGTCTTTTGTGGTTCCCTATACATGTTAGGATTTTTTTTTCTATTTCTGTGAAGAATTTCGTTGGAATTTAAAAGGCATTGCATTAATTTATAAATTGCTTTAGATGGTATTGTCATTTTCACAATTTTTTAAAAACTTTTAAGTTCAGGGGTACATATGCAGGTTTGCTACATAGGTAAACATGTGTCATGGGGCTTTGTTGTGCAGATTATTTTATTATCCAGGTATTAATTCTTCCAATTCATGAGCGTGGAATATTTTTTATTTCTGTGTGTCCTTTTCACTTTGTTTCATCAGGGTTTTATAGTTTTCCTTGTATAGATCTTTCACTTCTTTAGATGGATTGATTCCTAGGTGATTTCTATATTTTGTAGCTACTGTAAATGGGATAGGTATTTGATTTCTGCTTCAGATTGTTGATGTTTGTAAATGTTACTGATTTTTGTATATTGATTTTGTACGCTGCAAACTTCCAGAGTGGTTCTTCTTTTCTTAGAAGGGCACATTCATGTGTTAATACTCAACTATGGGCTGAGTAGGCAACTCTTGCCTGTGATCTGCGTTATCTTAACTGTTTGATAGTAGAAGACTTGTAGATTGTTATGAGATGGACTTAAGGTCTATACTTGGGACCATCTTCATTTAATCACTTACTTCTATCAGAAGAGCCCAGATTCAATAGATGGCCAAAGACTCACTCAATAGCAGGAAGAATTGTAAATCGTAAGTAAACAGGGAGGCCATTAATCAGGACTATCAATATAAATAATCTCCCATAAGAATTAAAAGAAATATAAAGCCAGTACTTCAAACACTATCATGTCAATTTAATACTAGTTGTCTCCTCACCACTGGGGGTTAGCATGTTCAATGGTAGAAATATGAATGCTTATGTTGGATCTGTGGTAGATTCAAACCTCCAGCAAATCTGCTGAGATAAATGACTTAATTTCTCTATTCCTCAGTTTTCTTATCTGTAGCACGATCATGCTTATTTTGTTAACTCATAAAACAAGAATCGAGGAGAGATTTTCCACATAATTGACGCCCAGCAGATGGGGTAGGAAGGGAATCTGCAGATATGGTAGTTCAATTTTCTTACCATCTATTTGGAGGTTACTTTCACTTCTCTGTAGCCCCAGGAAGTCTCTTATCTCATATCCCAGTTGAGGAGAGTTGCTGGTGAAAATCTCAGTGCTATATGTTTATGTTTTTATTTTGGTTGAGTAAAGCCAGCTTGCTTCTGTCCTTCCATTTTGGAACTGGCAGTTCACATCTTTGATTCTTATACTCACTTGTATTTGTTTGTTAGGGTTGCCACAACAAAATGTCACACACTAAGTGACTTAAACAACATAAATTTATTTTCTCACAGTTCTGGAGGCTAGATATTCAAAATCAAGGTGTTGGCAGATTCTGTTTCCCCAAAGGCTTCTCTCTTTCACTTACAGATGGCCTCCTTAGCCATCTTTAAGACCTTAGCATTCTTTAAGACCATGTCTTAACAGGGTCTTTCACATGTATGTTCCTTCCTCTTCTTATAAGCAAACCAGTCATGTTCAGTACCCACCATTATGAACTCATTAATTACCTCTTTAAAAGCCCTATCTCCCAATGCAGACACATTGGGGTTTGGGGGTTCAGCATAGGAATTTGGGTGAGGGGGAAACAATTCAGTCTATAAAATCATCCAGATAAGTAGACTAAGAGTTGATCCCTATCTTCCAGGTAGCTGGTAGTTTATTCCTATCATAAAAATGAAAAAACAAAAGAGGCTTCGATAATCTCACTTACTAAAAATAGAAGCTAGACACTTAGCTGTGCTGTATTGGGCTGAAAAAGCAAATTTTACAGGACCCATGTGAGGATCTCCATTTCAGGGTTAGCTTGAAAAGTGGACATTGTAAACCATCAGCACAAAGGGTTTAGGGCTAAGTTAAATCTGCAGAGGCCAGTGATGGAGCTAAAGTAGTTTGGAGTGGGATTTTCAAGAATGCCAGGGTCTGAAACTCCACCTGCCTGGAGCTATAATCATGATTGTTATGACAGATACTTATTGAGCATTGCATGCCAATGAGTTAACTGTGTGTGCAGACATGCAGTGACAGTAATGCCCTATCAGGGCCTTTATTTCACTGATGAGGTGTTCGAGACTTAGACATATTTAATATGTGGGAGAACCATTATTGACACACTGGTTATTTGTTTTTCAGTTCACAAACCTGAACTCACCAAGCAAAGCTGCATCTTGAAGTCACAGCTTCCAAGACTCAGCTCAAATTCTTTCACTTTTAGAAACGTAGTCAGATCTCCTGATATGGAAACCTGTTACGAGTCTCTCTGTGAGACTGAGATCAATCAGTCAAAAAAACAGGTAATAGAGATTTCTTTGTTTGTGCTACTGTGACAAAGTATTAGGTAGGTACAAAAGTAATTGCGGTTTTTGCCATTACTTGTAATGCCAGAGGTAAGGTCTATTATTTCTGTTAAAGAAATGGCAAAAACAGCAATTACTTTTGCAACAACCTAATACTTGGGACTGAGTTATGTAGAAATAATAGAAATTTAGTTCTCATAGTTTTGAGAGATCAGGAGTCCAAGATCAAGGTGCTGGCATTCAGCATCATAGGAGGGCCTCCCTGTTGCATCCTCACAGGGCAGAGGCAGAAGTGTAAAAATAAGCCTAAACTAATTCCTTTCAGCTTTTTTATAAGGCACAAATCCATGATTAGTGCCTTATAAAGGGAAAGGAACTCCCATGAGGGTGGAGCCCTCACGGTGTAATCACTTTTCCAAAAGTGATTAAATCTTAATACCATCCCAATGGAATTAAATTTCAATATGAATTTTGGAAGTGACACTATCATTCAAACCATAGCAAGAGCAAATGTAAACTAATTCTGCAATGCAACTCCACTAGTATGCATGTTTTCACATTATAAGGTTATCTACTCATGCCAGATGATCCGTATGTTCATGACACTTGTAGCCTTTTCTACTACATATTATCCCATTAACTCGTCAGTTAAATACCAGTAACCATCTCTTACATATTTTGATACACTGACGTCTCTCACATGTCCAATGCTGTCAACCTCTCTGATTTATATATCAGTAAAATTTTAAGACCAAGCCCATTTTTTCCCATCCCACTGGATGAAAAAGAATACATTAGGATGGAAATGCAGATGATAATAGTCAAAATAATACATTTGTGATGTTTCAGAAATGAAGTATTCACTGTAAATATGTATATATGTATGTGTATTGTAATTACAATTCATCCTCAGAATTCTGTGAAGAAGTAAGGTCTATTATTTCTGTTAGTTTACATGAAGAAACTGTCTCACATAAATTAATTACTCACATTTTCTAAAATTAGATAATGATGACAGTACAGCCATCTCCCTCATCCACAGTTTTACTTTTTGTAGTTTCAATTACTAGAGGTCAACCATGGTCTGAAAATAAGTGTCTACAGTATATTAAGATATTTTGAGAGAGAGATAGACCACATTCACAAATTTTTATAATACCATATTATTATAGTTGTTCTATTTTATTATTATTGTTGTTAATCTTTTCTATGCCTAATTTATAAATTAAACTTCATCATAGCTATGTATGTATAGAAAAAAAATATAGAACAGTCATTCATTTTCTAATGACAGGGACATGTTCTAAGATGTGTGTCACTGAGACAATTTCCCTTGTATGAATATCACAGAGTATACTTACACAAACCCCAATGGTACAACTGAGTATACACGTACATTATATGGTATAATCTATTATTCCTAGATTACAAACCTGTGGAGTGTGTTACTGTGTGCAATTATAATACAAATACTGTAGGCAATAGTAAGACAATAATAAGTATTTGTGTATCTAAACACATATAAACATAGCAAAGTTAATGTCTTGTGCTACAACACTAGAACAGCTATAATGTCACTAAGCAATAGGAATTTTTCAGTTTCATTATAATCTTGTGGGAGCACCATTGTCTATGCAATTTGTCAACCACTGAAATATCATTACGTGGTGTCTGTTGTATATATAGGATTGGGTACTATCCATGGTAGCAGCCATTAACTGGGGGTTTGGAACATATCCCTTGTAGATAAGGGGAAACTGTTGTATCATGATTAAAGTTCTATAACTCCAGGGATTATGATGTATGTATCTGGTCCATGCATTATTTTTCTTGGAAAAATGTTGACATGGAACTCAAGTATATTTTAATGATTTTCTAAAATTATAGTATCTTCTTAAGTTCTTCTCTAAAATGTTTCTATCATTTTGAAATTTTCAGTCTGTATTATAATAAAGATATAGGAAACATTTCTATTTCACAAGGATGTAAATGCACAACTCTGCTTTTTAAATCTAACTCAGGAAATTAATTTTACTTATTTTCCTTGAATTGGAAAGGTATTATGTACTTGTAAATGTCAGTTAATGTTGGATGAATTGACAACGTAGGCATACATAATATAAAACTAATAATTTTAACATTTATATATGTAAAATTTATGTAATAAATTATAAAATGTATATATGTAATATTATAATATAGTAGCTCACATTTATTATCCACTAGCTGAAGTGCTAAACACTTTGTGACTTAATTCATTTAATTCTTACACACCTTGCTTTATGAGTTAACAAAATAAGCATGATCGTGCTACAGATAAGAAAACTGAGGAATAGAGAAATTAAGTCATTTATCTCAGCAGATTTGCTGGAGGTTTGAATCCACCACAGATCCAACATAAGCATTCATATTTCTACCATTGAACATACTAACCCCCAGTGGTGAGGAGACAACTAGTATTAAATTGACATGATAGTGTTTGAAGTACTGGAAGTACTGGCTTATATGTCTTTTAATTCTCATGGGAGATTATTTATATTGATAGTCCTGATTAATGGCCTCCCTGTTTACTTACGATTTACAATTCTTCCTGCTATTGAGTGAGTCTTTGGCCATCTGTTGAATCTGGGCTCTTCTGATAGAAATAAGTGATTATGTGAAGATGGTCCCAAGTATAGACCTTAAGTCCATCTCATAACAATCTACAGGTCTTCTACTATCAAACAGTTAAGATAACGCAGATCACAGGCAAGAGTTGCCTACTCAGCCCATAGTTGAGTATTAACACATGAATGCGCCCTTCTAAGAAAAGAAGAACTCCTCTGCTAACCTTTAGACTTGGGAGCAATAATAAATGCCTATTTTGTATGTTACTGAGTTTTGATGTAGTTTGTTATGCTTCAATAGCAAAATAATGCAGCAGTTGGCAACCCAAGTGAGATGATGCTATAATAAAAACTCAAAAATATGTGGCATTAGCTTTAGTTGGACTAATAAGTAGAACCTGTAAAAAAAATGTTAGCAAACAATTGTGAAATTATGAAAAAAATAGTGAGGAAGTTTTTATCCAAGGTAATCTAGATTGGAATGTATTTTATGTGTTAGTTAAATAATTCACAAAATTGTATACAGCTTTTAATGAGAACATGAAAAAACAATTATGAAATTATGGTTCCATATAAGAAGTCCCTTAGGCAGGAAGTTGAAAGTTTCAGTTGAGTACTGTCAGTTGTACACGATAAGATGTGGAAAGAAAGGCATGTGCTAACACAACAACTGACCAGTTTGTGCGCTGCATGCCAAAGGAATGTAGAGGTGCCAGGATTTGCTGAGTTAGAAATAAAATAATATCTCATCTCTAGTTTCACCAGCTAGCAAAAGATTCTCAAAGAAAAATACAGACTTAGGATATAAATAGGATGTTTCTATAATAACCTTTGTTAAGATACCAGAAAAAAATTAAGTTGGCACCTTCTAGAGACCCGGGTATCCAATCTTTTGACTTCCCTGGCCACATTGCAAGAAGAAGAATTGTCTTGGGCCACACGTAAAATACACTAACACTTATAGCTGAAGAGATTTTTAAAATTGCAAAAAAAAAAAAAAGAAAAAAAAAAACCTCATAATGTTTTCAGATAGTTTAAGACTTAGTGTTGGGCGACATTCAAAGCCGTCCTGGACCCCATGTGGCCCACGGGCCAGCAGGTGGACAGGCATGATGTAGACCCTTGTAGCTTAAAAAAAAAGTCATCTAGTAATTTTAAGGGTATTGTTCCATAGCAATATGATATGTTTCAAGTTTCTGTGGCATGTTTCAAAACACTTAGTGATTAAGGATTTGGCAAATGGAGTTGAATGAGATTAACAGAAGGCTCACAACGTTTTTAAGAGAGTTACATTGGTAAAAAAGAGCCTATTTTGGATTAAAAAGTGGCAAGATGATTCAAACATCTAGAAGTCCTCTGATATTCCAAATTTCTATGAGATAGAATAAAACTGTTTAGTTTTCACTGTCACCATAGATAATTTATTCAGAAGATTCCAACGAGGGCGATAAAAAAAAAGAAAAGAAAGGACATTTCAGAAAGTACAGCCAAGAACCAAAGGAAGAGTGCCAAATAAACAAGATACTGGAGACACAGTCCTAGGGAGAAGAGCCCAGGAAACATTCCCCACTCTTAGAGTGTCTGGGTAGGGGTAGGTGGGTTGACAGGCAATATCTGACCAATGCGTTTACTGAATTGGTATGAATTAGTGATGCTTCATGCCTTCCATTCTTCCCTCCCACTTTTAGAATGGGATTGGACATCCTGTGGCTATTCATTGTACTATTATATGTTGGATGTTCAGGAGGAAGATAACTTGCTTTTTTAATTCATAGTTCTCTGGCTCAAAATGAGTCTCATTCAAGGAACTGCATCCAGACCTGATGTATATCATAATGTCTTATGCTCTCAACCTGATGTTGTAATTTTATGAGAGTTTTAGAAATTTATGGAAGAGTAAATGCATTTTGTATGGTCAGAGATATGAAAAATGTGGGCCAAATTCAGATTATAGTAAATAGGTTGCATTGATGACCTAATAGCAGTCACCCTATTTGTATCTCCTTTTCCATGCAAGTTTCTGGTTTTCACTCACTCTGACTCTTAGCTGGCCTCGTGACTTGCTTTGGCAAAATGTATGTGTGATACAAGTTAATGCTTTTGAACCTAAGCCTGAAGAGGGTTTACGAACTTCTTGCTCTTGTTCATGGTGGAGCAGATCTGCTTTTAGATTCTTGCCTCCTCAATAAGAACAAAGTCAAGTCAGTCTACTGGAAGATGAGAGACTTCATATGAGAAGCAGAGAGACGTTCGTTCTCAGCCAGTCAACCTCCAAAAGCTGTCTTGCCTTATGAACCCATAGCTGACTCCCAATGCATGAGGTAGCTTACCCAAGACTGGGAAATCACGCAGCTGAACCCACGCTAAATTGCTGATGTACCGAATTTTAAGCTTAATGAATTGCTGTTATTTTAATATTTTAATACTCTATATTTTGGGACAGAATATTCTAAGGCAATTGTAAGTGATGCAACTCTGTAACTGTGGACTTGTTATCAAAACTCATCTGTATTTAGATTTTTTCTTCTGCAATTTGTCAATGAAATGAACTTTAGGTTATAATCATATTAGTAAGTTAATATTTACAACATATATTACACAGGTTTCCAGTAAACATTTAAAAATGAATAAACAAGTGGTTAGTATTCAATAATTTTTTCTCTAGAAATTGCATTGTAGGTGTTATGCAGTTAGAATAATTGTGAGATTGTTTCCCACTTTCCTGCATTGAGAAACAAGAAGATGCCTTTGGTTTCTTTCAAAACATGTTCTTCTGCCTCTGTAATGGGTACTGGTGGGATTGACTGAAGAACAATGCCATATTAGAAGTCATAGCTGTTTGGGGAAAGCCGGGAAACATTTTCTACTGAGACAGAGATACAAGAATATTTCTCAGAGAAAAGGTAGTAGCTACATGCTTTGTAAAAAATAACAAAGCAGGATCATTAGTCTAAAGAAAAAATAGCACCGTCAGAAATTATATATTATACCTTTTAAAGGTAAGTAAGAAGTCAAAGTCATTGTCCCAACCTCATGAGGCACTTTAGGTTTACGCTAATAACACTGTAATTTATGCCAACTTTTTTAAATACAAAATCTTCCTCTCTCTCTCTCTCTCTTTCTTACACATAACAATTTTAATATGTAAAGTAGTACAGACTAAGCCTTCCTTTGGTCTTATTTTGGACTAGTAGCATTAATCCTTTATCAGATGTAGGAAAGTGTGCGACATAATAAAAGAAAAAAGAACTCACAGGTTTGTTCGTTGTGAAAAATAAAGTACAGAAGAACCAGGGGTTACCAGAGAATCCTATTGAATTTACTATTGCTACTGAGTAATACAAAGGAATGTTGCAGTGGTGGAGATTTGGCAGTGATCCAGGATGAGGAATTAAGACAATTGTAGTAATGAATTAGAATATAATATCTCAGACATAACTCCTATTATAAAATAAATTCAACTGCATTATCTTACGATTTCTAAAATCCCTAAAATTCAAAATCTTGCATGCAACTTCCTTCCTTTTTATCCAAACCCTGTCTTCCAGGAACTGGCGAAGCCTTGAATGAGGGCATATTTATGCTTCCTAGTGTTAAAATAGGGGAGCCAGGGTCAAGGATACAATGCGAGATTCCATTCAATGCAGTTTCTATTACACAAGGACCAGAGAGTCTTGAGGCTCAAAGTAACCCCCACATCTAACCCTGCTTATGTACTTTGAACATGACAGTTGATATATTGTATTTTCTTTCTTTTTTTTTTTTGAGACGGAGTTTCACTCTTGTTGCCCAGACAATGGCATAATCTCAGCTCACTGAAACCTCCACCGCCCGGGTTCAAGCGATTCTCCTGCCTCAGCCTCCCGAGTAGCTGGGATTACAAGCGCCTGCCACCATGCCTGGCTAATTTTTGTATTTTTAGTAGAGATGGTATTTCACCATGTTGGCCAGGCTGGTCTTGAGCTCCTGACCTCAGGTGATCCACCTGCTTCGACCTCCCAAAGTGCTGGGATTACAGGTGTGAGCCACCACGCCCGGCTTGGTCTTTTTTCTTTTCTTTTTTTTGTTTTTCACATTTGGTCCAGCATAGATTATGACACATTGCAAGCTTTTCTTGAGTGAGTATTGAAAAAGTAATTGTCTTTTGAAAGGCGCATAAACAATAAACTTGAGCAGTGTGTGACTTGTATGTGAGAGAATAAAGTGGTATTGGTATGAGTGCACAGAGGAGAACCCTACAAATCCTTTATGAGGATTCTGAGAAACCTTTATAAAGAGATGGTGTCTGAGATGGGTATTAAAAGATAATCGAAAATATTTTGTACAGAGGGTATCTAAGGAACCTACAGGAGAAAGAGAACTTTAGTCATTAATTCAGAAGTTTAGGCTCTCATTATGTGAGATGTCTAGACTTATAACTAACTCCTAGGATTAGCCAATAAAATATTTGTTAAATAAAATGTAAAAAGTGTTCTCCAGTCCTCTTGATTCGAAGGAGGCCTAGGTTATCAGAAATGAATGGAAGAAAGTTGTGAACTCCATTCTGGCAATGTTCTTAAGACTGACTTCAGTGTGCTACCTCACCTATGTATCTCTCAGTTTGAGATATAAGACTTGCATCCAAAAACACCATAAAGGATATTTCATGAATATTGTGTGAAGTGGTCTTCCTGCTTGGGGGTATATCTGCATGTTTTACGTTGCATATGTTGCTGGCGCATGCATGAGTCTAGTGAAGGCAATTTCTAAATTTCTACTGGTGCAATGTCTATGTCTCCAACACTTCTGTTTGTATTCTGAGCAGGCCTTAAAGTTCTGCCTCCCATGAAGGCCTAATAGTATGCCCGTCTTTCAAATATGAGAGATGTGAGCTCCAGCAGAATAAAATGACAGTAGTTCCACATGACCTAGGCAAACTGAATTTCATCTGCATGAGAAAACTAACTGAATATTAATTGATATGTTCTTGGCCTAGTAGGTAACAGTGGCATGATCAGTCAGCAATGCCTCTCTTGAGCCAACCATGGGGAGGGGAGGCCCAAGTGCTGGTTGTTTTCTATTTTCTTTCTGGATGGTGAGAGGGCTACTGAATTGTCATATGTTGTATCTTCTTCTTTCTCTGAATGATCCCATGACAACCTCCCTGACATCCTTCTTCTAACTTCTTCCTATCTTACTCCATTTCTTCATGCATTTTGCATTTTTTCTTTACTTGTTCTAATAGAGTGATTTCACCCACTCTACCTAATTGCCTCTGCTCAGATCTGAAAGAAAGAGATAGTCAGAATCCATGTGAATGGAACAGCATGACAACCAAAGTGTTTGATTATTACCACTCCTAAATCTCAGATTAATCTAAAGTGCCTCAAGGGACCTTGATATCACCCCATCAACCTTTGCCTCAAAGAACAGAAACAGCCAATTAGGACTGCACCACCTATTCCAGAAACAGAAGCTTCCTAAGACCTCAAAGTCCCTACTCTTTTCTCTAAGTCTGTCTGGCTATCCTGACACAGTTAAAAATTAATATTCTTGTTATTCTGGTCCATAAGACATATAAAATATATTTCTATTTTGTTCCTACTACTCTAAGAGCTTATAAGTTATGTGGGATTTTAATGCTATTATGCCATAAAAAAAGGTTCAATGAATGTGATTACAATAACTTGGGTTCTTATTTTTTGAGCTAGCTACATGGCTCTGACCATTGGAAAACATGGTATTTGTCTTATCTACTTCATTAGGTTGCTGCAAGGTTTATGGAGATAATGGATACAAAACTGCTTTGTATAATGCTATTCAGATACAAGAAGTTGTTATGCATTTATGTATTAATAGCATATTTATACCACTCTTCCAAAAATGACTTTATGAAGCTAATGCATATTCAATAAAATAAGAAAATGTTCTATTTAAATTAAAAGTTGCTTCATAAAAGGGTAAATTTAAAAAAATAGTTATTTTATTTTGCTTTTCTCTAAACTTTAGTCCTCTACTTTTCTGGAATCAGCAATATGACTTGACTTAACCTCTAAGAATTTTGTGTATATTATATTTAGAACTATGTTTCTCAAAACAATTGACAGAATGTCCAGTAACTTGTTACACTGCCATTTAACTATTGCTTTTTTTCTCAATAATTATTTATTTTGTTCTATGCTCCCTGTGAACATGGATAAAAAGATAAATGAGAATTACTGCTTTATAGTGATAAAAGGTAATTAAAGAGTTGTTTCATTTTTCTATGCCTTCAGGAAAAATCTAATGACCTTGATAATATGATCTAAGATTTATCGCCCACCATTTATTTGTACAAGCTCTCCCAGTATATTGAACCAAATCAAACTGCTTTTCGTGATCCCCAGATTCCCAAAACACCTCCAGGTCTATTGTAAGATATGTTAAGTTTCTTCTGCTCTCAATGTCTTTCTGATTCTCTAAACAGAAATGTTTCTTCATCCTCCAAGAATCAGCCCTATAATCTCCTGCTTTAATAAGACTTCCTTATTACTTTAGTTTGGGAGACAGTAGGGAAGAGTACAGGTAGTAAGTGATCTAAGTGAAAAGACTGGACTGACTGATAAATGTTTTCATCTCTCTTTTTTAGCACAAGTTTGGGAAGAGTGGTCAAGTGGACATTCAATCCATGATTAAGGGACTGCTGCAAACGTGAGAATTTGCTCCCATTCCTCTGAGAAGATACTAATGTGAATGGCTTTATTAGGGAGAAATCTCCTGCCTATTTAACAACCTGACAGAATCCTACAGCATAAGCTGGCATACTAGTCCAGAAAATCTGCCAAGATGATCCCAGCAGCACCTTATCATTAGCAACTACTGATATGATTGTTATGACTTCACTGAACCCACCATCAATGAAATCTTGAGCATATACTTTGAATTTAGGACTTTCTCCCAGCCAGGTACTCCAATCATGGAAGTGGTCATTTGGACTTGAGTGCTGTCAACTCAGCATTGTTGTTGGAGTGACCAGTTAGTTCAGTATTACAGAGTTGAGGGGAGTGAGCAGAATTCATCTTTTTTCACATTGCTGCTCTCAATGGACTTTCTTCCTGAGAAGACTACAGTGAATAGTGTCAGGAACTTGTAAAACTATGTATTGTTAAATCTAAGACACCTATTTCTGTTCTCCACATTCCTACCCTTATGAATTTTCCAAGGTCCTCTGAGTCTTTTTCATGGGAAAATATCGACAAAGGCAGATTGGTCATGACTAGATTATCTCGGCAAAGAACAGCTAAAAGGTCATTCAGTCTTGTATCTCTGAAACAACTAACCTTCTTTGGAAGTAAATGAAGTAATTCTCTTTGCTGCTGATTTGTTTCAAAAATAGGAAAAGGTAGAACAATAGGCACATTATGCAGAGTGTTTCTGAAAAGAACTTTTATAAATTGGTAATTTAGAAAATCAGTGGGTTGCAGACGAGACACAGCATCCTCTGTTGAGCTTTCAGCAATAACAGAAGTGTCATTTGAGTACACTCTTTAATCAAACTTTTTACGATCTATACCCGGTCTGTGCAGAGTTGAGTACTTGGGGCTGAGTGATATATTCCAATGCCTCCTACTTCCATGAAATCTAAGATGCTACTTTATCAAGCTCATTTTCCACAGGAGGGAGGTTGAGCAGACAGAGAGGCTGAGCAGTACATCCAAGGTCATGCTAAAAGTGAATGGTTGAATATGTGTTTCTCATCCTTTCCTTTTGATTCAGCACTCCTGTGTGCTTATAAAGGATGACTAACCCCAATTTATCACTCAGCTATTTCTACACCCTTTCCTATCTGGTAAAAATTACATTGATTTTGGCCAGGATGTCAGGGAACTACACTTACTCTCAAGAAAGGCAAAAGTCCCTCCCAGAACTAGGAAATTAATTTCAATTGATCTGAATGTTGACTTATAATTTCAGTCCCTAAATGTTGATGGTTGCTTTAGGGGTAAACGTATAACATGCTTTCAGCAAACGAGACTTAAATGTAAATGAGTTGGAAGACTTCCTTTCCTGAAGTAAACCATAGCCTTTTCTGGTCCTTAAATCTATCTCCTATGGAGGCATGAGCATCTTTAGAGCTGTAATAACTATCTGTATCTATAAGGTAAATAGTGGAGCGATAAAAATGGCCTAAGGTCCTTGGGTATATTTATGAGTTAATATTTAAAAAAAACCTGGAAATACCTCCAGAGTTCATGCCAAGTAAGATAATTTAAAGTTTTTCAAGTCGAAGCCACTATATTCCTTTAAATTCAATTTAAAGCATTCCTAGTGAACCGATGAGGTTAGTGCATATTGGAAATACAGCGTCTTGCATGCTTACAGAGAAAGTGGGGGTTACCAGGAGTAAACTAAGCTTTGAGTGAAAAAGATGGTCATTTAAGTCTAAATAGGGAAGTCTAAATTGTGAAGGATAAAACTGATACCCTCCTTGAGTCACAATTAAGAATGAATTTGTCAGATTCACAGTTTGCAAACACTGTTTCTGTGATGTAGCTTGCCTCTTCACTATGTTGATTGTTTATTTTGCTGTGCAGAAGGTTTTTAGTTTAATTAAGTTTCATTTATCTATTTTTATTTTTGTTGAGTTTGCTTTTGAGGACTTGGTAATAAATTATTTACGTAGGCCAATGTACAGAAGAGGTTTTCCCAGGTTTTCCTCTAGGATTTTTATAGTTTCAGGTCTTACATTTTATCTTGAGGTAATTTTTGCATATGGTGAGAGGTATGGGTACAGTTTCATTCTTCTGCCTATGGCTATCAAATTTTCTCAGCACCATGTATTGAATAGGCTATCCTTTCCCCAGGGTATATTTTTGCTGACTTTCTCAGTTAGTGGGACGTATATGGCTTATTTCTAAGTTCTCTATTCTGCTCCATTGATCCATATGTCTATTTTCACACAGGTGCCATGTTGTTTTGGTTACCATAGCTTTGTGGTATAATTTGAAGTCAGGCAATGCGATGCCCCCAGCTTTGTCCTTTTTGCATACGATTGTTTAGGCTATCTGGGCTTTTTTGGGGTTTCATATTAATTTTAGGATTGTTTTTTATAATTCTATGAACATTGATGTTAATAATTTGATAGGGATCGCATTGACTCTGTAATTTTTTTGAGAAGTGTGGTTACTTTAACAATATTGATTTTTCCAATTCATTAGCATAGGATGCTTTTCAGTTTGTGTCATGTACGATTTATTTCATCAGTGTTTTGTAATTCTCCTAATAGAGATTTTTTTTTTACCTCCTTGTTAAGTATGTTCCTATGGAACTAAAACAGCTCAAGAAGAGAAAAAGAAAAAACAAACCTAGTAAAGAATGAGCAGAGTTTATGAATGGATAAAAAGACATATAAGTGGCCAACAAATATATGACAAAATGTTCGACATTATTAATCATCATATACATACAAATTCAAACCACAAGATGTCATCTTATATCAGTCAGAATATCTATTATTAAAAAGTCAAAAAACAACAGATGTTGATCAGGATTTGGAAGAAACGGAACATTTATACACTGTTGGTGTGAATGTAAATTAGTATAGCTTTCATGAAAAACAGTATGGAAATGTCTCAAATAACTAAAAACAGAACTACCATTCAACCAGACAATTCCACTGAGTATCTACCTAAGAAGAAATAAATAATTACATCAAAAAGATACCTGCATTTGTATGTTTATCACAACACTATTCACAACAGCAAAGATATAGAATCAACCTAAGCATCCATCAAAGGAGGTATGGATAATGAAAATGCATTATATGTATATATATATACACACACACACACACATATACACACACACACATATATATAATATACACACATATATATGGAATACTACTCACCATTCAAAAGAATAAAATTATAGCTTCTGCAGCAACATGGGTGGAACTGGAGGCTATAATCCTAAGTGAAATAATGCAGAAACAGAAAGTCAAATACTACATATTCTCACTCACAAGTGGGAGATAAACAATTGGTGCACACTGACAGACTGAAATAATAGACACTAGATACCACAAAAGTTAGAAGGGTGAGAGGCAGGTGACAATTGAAAAGTTGTCTATTGGGTACAATATTCACTATTCAGGTGATAGGTTCACTAAAAGCCCAGACTTCACCACTATGCAATATATGCATGTAAGAATTCTGTGCTTGTATATGGGGTACTATATATATAGTTTGCATAACTATATATTTATGTATAATAAGTTTGCACAGAAGTGCAATATTTTCAATGTAGGGTTCAGGTCAGCTAGAGATACATGGGAATTCCAGACTCCGGAAAAAGTCATAAGTAGTGTAGTCTGTGATGATTAGACAAAAATGAATTCAGTAATTCAGTATAAGCCAGAATAAAAAAAAAAATGACACCAACTCTAGCCCCCGAAAGCTCAGATATGGGCAAGATCTGGCAAACTGACCCATCAGTCAAATTTGGTCTACTGCCTGTTTTTGAAAACAAACTTTTATTGGAACACAGATGCATCCATTGTTTATATTTTGTTAATTTGCATGGAAAAAATCAGTAGTTGAGACAGAGACCATATGGCCCACACAGCCTAAAATACTTGTTATTTTGCCCTCCATTGAGAACGTTTCCTGACCCCTGGTCAGGTATCCAATGAGGATTTCCTATTCTGGAGACACAGAGAGCCCTTAGACACACAAAAAATGTGGAAGACGAGCATAAAAGGACCAAGAAAGATTAAGCATTTGAGTGGGAAAAGGGAATAGCTGTTGCCCCTTAAAATTACAAAAAATGCTTTGCATTTATGCCAGTGCCTAACATTACATTAAATGTTTGTGTTTGCATAACTATATAAAAGAACAGACAAATTTACAGCTTTGCTAATATTTTACAAAGGAAATTTTTATATGCTGAGCATCTGACTACCTATTGCCTCTGGTATTTAGGCAGGGAGCCTCAATAAATTATTGCAGTGCACATGCAGAATAGCTCATGCATTTATGAGAAAGTGTGTGGATACGGTGATTTTGGCTTTGGATGCTGAGGTGGAGGAGAGCAACGGAGTTGTGCTGACATACAAGGCCTTAGCTTTCTATTTTATCTCACAGATTACTTTTGGCCCAAAGTCTGACTGATGTTTTACCATTACCCATCAATACAATTACACATACTTCGTATCTAAAATTGCTTTTCCCAAACTAAGTGTCATAAAACATGCAACAAAGGAAGAGATGCTTCATGGCAAGCCAAATGTTTCTACACAAAGAGAAAAATAAACATTACCTTTTCATAAAACTTGCTTTGGGAGCTGAAATTCATATAATAAATTCATAAAGAGACTTTGCTATGATAGGAATAATTTGGCCCTAAATGTGAGTTGCTTTTATTCAGGTAATAATTGCCTGGCAATGTTCAAGGTGTTTCTCCCCTTCTTTATGGCCATGTTTACAATGTTGCCAAGAAGTAGAAAGCCTAATACAGAGTGTTTCAGGGCTTAAATTTTACCCTAAGGTGTTTGAACCAGGAGAAAACACCATGACCACTGTCTTCATGAATAATTGCAAACAAGAGTGAAATCTTCACCTGCACTTATTTGCATCATCAATTAAATCTAGTAATTGAAACATTATAAGGAAAATGAACTCAATAAGAGCTTTATTTTTAGGGTGAAACCTTCAAAATATGGAGCAATCACTACAAAAATTTTCTTGCATAATTCTTTGTTTGAACTTTCTGCTTCTCTTAGTATGGATAGTGCCTAATGACCTTACATGACACAGATCAAATATTTTCTCCTTAAATGGGGTATTTCTTTACTGATCCCAGTGAACCCTATAGCTTTTGCTTACTCAGAGCCCTGAACCTGGTCCGACTACACATTTAAAAAATATCGGATGGAACTGCATAATATCTATGCTGCCTTATTATATTTAATTTTCTCTGAAGCTGTAGATGTGTATTTGTGACAAAAATAGATTAATTTTAATCTCTTTACTCTAGAAATCACATTTTTTCAAATAGAGTATCCTGTTTATCCTGATATTTTGTGATGTTGTGCAGATCTGTGACCTGAAATGGTAAATTGCACATTACCAGATTATTCTAAACGGGAATGTGGAGTTGAATATCATTGACATTGTAAACTTATGTTTGTAAGATGACCAGTTTAGTGCCCAAGAGGCAATATTTTATATATGTAAGTATGTTTATGGACGTGTTATATATATTATAAATATATCACATTCTATATAATACTTTATACAAATCTTAATTATGCAAAATAGATGTTATTTGAATTACATTTTATTAAATCTGTACGTTAGATGCAGATTTTTATTTTCTTTTTAGAGGAACAGATTGAAAACATAGATCTTATACTCTACTACCATTAACACAATTGAATGGCCTTAATTTCTCAATAGGATCATTTAATATTCATTTTTTAATTTCTGCATTTACACATAATATGTCTCCGGAGGCCTCTAACAGATTCTATTGCTGCAGTTTTAATGAGAACTATCAAAGGTTACTATGAGATGATGATCTATACTTAATTCATAGATTTCCCCAGACGCTTGTGTAATTCAGTGCTGTTTAGATTCTTTTCGAGTTTTATTGTCTTGAAACATTTATCCCAATTTTAACTGCATATTTAATCATTATTAGCATAACCCTTTCATTCTTCAAGTGGGTATTTTGAGAATTGATATGGAAAAATTATGGCCTCTTCAGGGAATTTAATAATTTTGCTTGTGAGGAAACACTGAAAAGTCATTTTGTGTAGGTGTGATGTTTCAAAATAGGTTCTGGTCGAGTACTTTCATGTAACCAAACAGTATTGATGTTTGAGTCTTCCAAATTTTATAATTATAATTTTTTGGCATAAATGCATTGATCAGAATAAAAGATAGCAAGTGCTTAAAGATGACTGATATGCGTTGATTTTGGAGAATACACGTGAGTCAAAAACATACAGATAGAAGAGGAAAAACCTGAATTATAATCTGGATTAAAATCTTAACTGTGAGGTTTCAGATAAATTGTGGTTAAGTGTTCTTACCTTATTTAATTTTTTTCTCTTCTATCACTAGTAATACTGAGAGGTGACAATGTGCTAGCAGCCCTCGCTCGTTCTCTGTGCCTCCTCGGCCTCTGTGTCCACTCTGGCCGCGCTTGAGGAGCCCTTCAGCCCGCTGCTGCACTGCGGGAGCCCTTCTCTGCGTTGGCCCAGGCCTGAGCCGGTTCCTTCTGCTTGCGGGGAGGTGTGGAGGGAGAGGCGCGGGCGGGAACCCGGGCTGCGCGCCGGGCTCGCGGGCCAGCGCGATTTCCGGTGGGCGTGGGCTCGGCGGGCCTCGCAGTCGGAGCGGCCCTGGTAAGTGAGGGGTTTAGCACCCGGCCAGCAGCTGCGGGGGCTGCACCGGGTACCCCAGCACTGCCAGCACCCCCGCACCGTGCTCGAATTCTCGCCGGGCCTCAGCCGCCTCTCCCGGGTGCAGCCAGCCATGCCGAACTCCCCGCAAGGGTGGGATCCTGAGCGGCCTCAGCCTCCCTGATGGGCGCCGCCCCCTGCTCCGTCGTGCCCGGTCCCATCGACCGCCCAAGGGTTGAGTAGTAAGGGCAGGAGGCGCGGGATTGGCCGACAGCTCTGGCAGCAGCCGGGTGTGAGATCCACTAGGTAAGCCAGCTAGGGGACTTGGAGAACGTTTATGTCTAGCTAAAGGTTTGTAAATGCGCCAATCAGCTCCCTGTGTCTAGCTCAAGGTTTGTAAACACACCAATCAGCACCCTGTATCTAGCTCAGGGTTTGTAAACGCTCCAATCAATGCTCTGTGTCTAGCTAATCTAGTGGGGACTTGGAGAACTTTTGTGTCTAGCTAAAAGATTGTAAATGCACCAATCAGTGTCTAGCTCAAGGTTTGTAAACGTACCAATCAGCACTCTGTCAAAATGGACCAATCAGCAGGATGTCCGTGGGGGTCAGATAAGGGAATAAAAGCAGGCTGCCCCAAGGCAACTTGCTCAGGTCCCTTTGCATACTGTGGAAGGTTTGTTCTTTTGTTCTTTACAATAAATCTTGCTGCTGCTCACCGTTTGGGTCCACGCCGCCTTTATGAGCTGTAACACTCACTGCGAAGGTCTGCAGCTTCACTCCTGAAGCCAGCGAGACCACGAACCCACGGGGAAGAACGAACAACTCCAGACGCGCTGCCTTTAAGAGCTGTAACAGTCACCGCAAAGGTCTGCAGCTTCACTCCTGAGGTCAGCGAGACCAGGAAACCACCAGAAGGAAGAAATTGGGGACGTATCTGAACATCTGAAGGAACAAACTCCGGACATACCATCTTTAAGAACTCTAACTCACCGTGAGGGTCCACGGCTTCATTCTTGAAGTCAGACCAAGAACCCACCAATTCCAGACACAATATTACGAATTTATATTCAATGAAGAGCAAATAAAAGAGTAGATGTGAATATAATAAACAGACTCAAGGAATTTTTGTTGCTGCAGTTGCTTTTACTATAGCAGGTATTGAAATGAATTATACCAGGTATACTCAAATGAAATAAAGGTTAGAGTAATGTATCGCTATTATAATTATATTTAATACAAGATTTTAAATTTAGTGAAATTCTTGTCTTCAGTATTCTATTACTGGCCTACATGAGACAAAACTTCTTGGACCAAATCCCAGCATCTCACTGCTCCTTTATATCTCAGTTCATTAATCCTTCTCACTGAACTTTAGCATAAACCATGCAGTGGGAGAGAAGCCATGTGTGATTATTGTCTCACAGACAGATATAAAAACTGAAGTTCCAAAGAACTATGGAAAGCATCTCTGGTCATTCTCCTTATAAGTGATAGGATAGTTCTAGAATGTGTCTGAAGTTGATTCGTGTGATGAGGAATTGAGAAAATTTAAAGTGAAGATTTGTGTACAAAGAGAAGAAAAGGTCATGTTTGTCTTCCAAGTCAATAATTCAAACGTTTGCTTTCTTGACATGTACACTTCGTATACCTCGCCTGGAATTTTTAGTTCTTTTCATTATGTACTTGTACCAAAACTCTACTCAAGACTGACTTTGCTCATGGGACAGCTTATATCAACCTGAATGCCTTAGGTGTAGGAAGCTTTTGTAGTATGTGGCTAATATTTTCTCATGTTTCTTTCCTAAATATTTGGTGGGCATTCAAATTCTATATATATTTTTAAACTCATTATTTTTTATCAGTGTTCTTGGAAAAATGTCCACAAGAGTCTAGGTCTAGTGATCCCATTTATCTTATTTATTTAAGTCTAGCTAGCTTATCTCAGTCATTTCCTTTTCTTCATCTGCAAAACAAAAGGTTTAAAGAAGACAGTCTTCGGGGTACCATTTAACTCTAATAATTCTGAGATGTTTTATAAATTGCATCTCAAGTGTACATGTTTTAACGTTTATAGATGGATTTTGACATTCTAAATATATTTCAAAGAAAATTTGATATTTTAATTTGTTTTAGTAGTCCTGTTTTGTTAAAAACACCTCCTTGCCAGGAAGCGTACTAGCACTGTTTTTATATTTCCAGAGGTGATTCGGGGGATTTTGAGTGCATCGTAATTGTTGATTGACTTGGAAGGTAAACTTAGAAAACAGGCAGAGACTGTACAAAGCAAAAATATCAATTACTGACCTTCTCAGTTCCATATGCTTTTGTCAGGATGTCTTTATTTCCAACCTAGACATAGTCGATAGCACAATTTCAAAGATGCACCTTTTTGTGTCTCCATTCACATCTTTTGTTATGAAGGTGATATTCCGCCTAACCCATGGTACTGACTATCTGAAAACCCTATCAAGGAAGAGGCTATAGAACCACAGTCCTAAGTGCCCCTATATATTCTCGGAAATCAATCCTATATTATTCTACATCTCTGCTGGTCTCACAGTCACAACTAAATTATTCAATAATTTCCGTTAAATGCTCACCTACTCCCATGCTTCTTTTAGACATATAAATAAAAAATCATAAATGTTAATGCATCTTTATTTTCATGTTTTTGTAGCTTGTTCACACAAAGCCCAGAAGGCATAGTTTAGAGAATCCTTGATATTCAAAAAAGATGGTGCCATGATATATTTCCAGCCCTATGTGATCAGCTGAAGTTATGAAAATGATAGGGAATATGGTTGCCTTGGTTTAAACAAGGAATCATATCTGTGAAGCAATTATTATAATACAGTGTGAAAAATGCTACAGCTAAAGTGCATGCATAGTACAGTGGAAGCACGTAGAAGAAACCCTTCACTTCTCTGGGGGATTCAGGAGGTCTTCATAGGTTACATTGTGATTTGTAACAGAAAGAATGAATAGAGCTTTCTAGACAGACAAGGCAGGTACATGCATTTTAGGAAAATGAAGACATAAAATCAAAGTCATTGTGGTATGACAGAAGCCCAGCCAACTGTTAGCAAATTAATTTAAACAAAATGCGACTGGACGCGGTGGCTCATGCCTGTAATCCAAGGACTATGGGATTGCTTGAGCCCAGGAGTTCGAGACCAGCCTAGACAACATGACAAAACTTCGGCTATACTAAAAATACAAAAATTAGCTGGGCTTTGTGGCATGCTCCTGAAAAAAAAAAGCAGAAATGAAATCCATGTGAGCACTTGGTAGGAGCAGTGGGAGATGAGACTGGAGTCATAGACAAGACAACATGCAATACATGTCTCGTAGTTCCTGATACAGATTTTGAACTCTATTCCATAAGCATGGAATAAACCATGAACGATTTGAAGCATCGACAGAACTCTTAGATTTGTACCTTAGTGTTTACAAGGCAAGTATGATTTCCATTTTTTCTACATAGACAAATATATTTGAAATGATACTAAAGTTCTGATATTGTATTATTTTAACACTATGTAGCATGCTATTTTTTCACACTTCAAGATCCTAATTTGGTTTAGGAGTAGAGCGTAGCAGAGATCTATATTAAAAAGTTGACTTTCATGCATTTGTCACCTTCAGCATCCTGAAATATTAATGAACACTGTGATGGTTAATATTGAGTGTCAACTTGATTGGATTGAAGGATGCGAAGTATTGTTCCTGGGTGTGTCTGCAATGGTGTTGCCAAAGGAGATTAACATTTGAGTCAGAGGACTGGGAGAGGCAGACCTCCCTGCTCAATCTGGGTGGGCACTGGATAATCAGCTGCCAACATGGCTAGAAGAAAGCAGGCAAAAGAAGTTGGAAAGGACAGACTTGCTGAGTCTTCCGGTCTCCATCTTTCTCCCATGCAGGATGCTTCCTGCCCTCGAACATCAGACTTCAAGTTCTTCAGCTTTTGGACTCACGGACTTACACCAATCATTTTTTGGGTCTCTTGGGCTTTCAGCCACAGACTGAAGTCTGCACTGTCAGCTTCCCTACTTGTGAAGTTTTGGGACTCGGACTGGCTTTCTTGCTTCTCAACTTGCAAATGGCCTATTGTGGGACTTTACCTTCTAATTATGTGAGTCAATTATCCTAATAGACTCCCCTTCATGTATACATATATCCTATTGTTTCTGTCTCTTTAGAGAACCCTGATTAATACAGACACTGTCCTAGGGTATAACAGATTGTGAGGATAGAGGTTCCTACAATATAGATGAGTAGAGCATGGGATAAAAATGTCTGTGGCCATTGTGATCTTAACCAAAATCGAGGTATTTTTCAACACCTTGCCTTATAAGATCACACATATAAGATCACACATTTTCTAGAGTTTGATGGTAAATTATTTTCATTACAACTGAAATGTTTTTTCCCTCTGTTACAATTTTGGGCCATACTTTCTAATTTCTCATGTTAGATGTCTAATTAGTAATTCTTGTGGCAAAACAAACCAACAAACTACTTACTGGTTTAACACTGTAACTGTTTATTAGCGCACAGTCTTCAGGTCAACGGGGCAGTTATTTTGGCCTGAGCTGGTATAAATTATTACCCATGGAGCTCAATGCGCCCGACATATCAGTTGTTACCTGTGGATCAGCTCATATGGTTTTGTTTCGTTTTGTTTTGGTGCTGGCTGAGTGTCCTCACTTATTCAAAGCCTTGGCTGAGAAAACTGTACTCTTGATAAAGTCTCTCATTGTCAGCTCCAGAAAGTCTTGTTCTCATAGCACAGTGAGGATCGAACAAGCAGAAGTTTGCATGCCCTTGTGAGGTCGACTGGCATGATGTCACATCTGACTCATTCTTTTGGACAAATCAAGACATAGATATTCCACATTCAATTGGTGGATAAATAGGCATTCTTGATGGGAGAACGTGCAAACTCAAATTGTAAAAGGGCTTGGGTACAGAAAGTAAAAGTGTGGCTAGTTTTTGCAAACAATCTATCACAGAGATTTTTTTCTTTAAGGAGACAAATGTATAGCTTTACATCTATTATGGGTATCTAGTCTAACAAATTAGATTTATAGTCTTCCTTAATATATCACTTTTTTCTTAACTGATGGCAACAGCAGTAATGTTTTGCAGACTCTGAGCACCTCATAAAGTTACACTGACTCTATTTCTTGCTCCCTGCAGGCAACGAGATAGACCCTGTTTTCTTCTCATAATTATAATGCAATTTACTGAGATTGTTTTCCATCCCAAACCTCCCCACTCTTTAAACATGGTCAGATGCCAATTAATTATCTTAATCTTTTCTATCCCTTTACATCAAACTGAGTTCTAAATTGACATCCTTTTTAGCTGGATGGTTGGAGCTATTCCCTCAGAAAATAAGACTCGGGTTAATCTAAGTCACTTGAATGCTCTTTTCTCCAATAATCCAGATGGCTTTATTCTGTATTCCTCTGGTAAAATGGAGGTTTGCTTACTGGCCATGGAGGGACAGCAATATTAAGATCAACTCATTTTGAGTTTTATAGGTTTTATGTGATAATTATGTTTCTATCTATTAGTGTTTCTAGCCAACCAGATCTGTCTCTCCAAAGTTATAAAGTCAGTTAACCAAAGCACTGTGATCTATCATATTCATTTGCAGAACGTATACTTTTACCCATTATTTGTTCAAGTAAAGCTTTAAAGAGAGGCTTTAGCTGATGGCCTATAATTTATTATGTATTTTGAGACCTATCTGTTATCACTCCAGAGAGATACAATTTTATTAAGGAACCAACACCACATTTAAGTTTATGTATTCAGCTTTTATATAAAAAGAAAAAAAAAACAAACAACATTTTCTTCCTTTCTTAGATAAGGCACATTATGTTAGAATAATTTGTGATTCAAAGATTAAAGCCTAAAATTTTTAAAATGTGTAGTCTCAGAAAACTAAACTTCAAAATAATCCATAAAACATAGTTTATTGGAACACATTTTTAGTCTCTTCTATTCTAAGAATGTTAGGGAATTTGGTTGTAGGATATTGATTTATTCATTAATTCAATCAATATTCATTGAGAATACACTAAGCCCTAGGAATCAAGCCATGAGCAAAATGCATAAAATTCCTGCCCCCGGCTGGGCACCGGTGGCTTACAACTGTAATCCCAGCACTTTGGGAGGCTGAGGCAGGCAGATCACGAGGTCAGGAGTTCAAGACCATCCTGGCTAACACAGTGAAACCCCGTCTCTATTGAAGAAAAAAAAAAATTAGCAGGGCATGGTGGCGGGCACCTGTAGTCCCAGCTACTCAGGAGGCTGAGGTAGGAGAATGGCGTGAACCCAGAAGGCGGAGCTTGCAGTGAGCTGAGATCACGCCACTGCACTCCAGCCTGGGCAACAGAGTGAGACTCCCTCTAAAAAAAAAAAAAAATTCCTGCCTTCAGAAAGCTTAACTTTTAGTAGTGATTTAAGAGAGGCAGAAAAACAAATACATAAACTCAAGTGATGGTAAGTGCTATAGAATGAATGAAACAGGGCAAGAATAATTGTTTTTGTATTGTCTTAGACAAGTCGGCCTTGAAAAGGCTCATTTTAAAATCGAAAATTGACCAGAGATCTAAAAGAAGTGAGGAAACAAGTCATGCAGCCATTTGGAGAAGTTTTTTAGAATATTTAACTCTAGATATGGCTCTAAGTTTTCAATATATCTCAGGCAGAGGGGCAGAAACTTAAACATACTTGAATCCCTGATCTCAAATCAACCCATTCATTCACTTTGGTAGATTATCAACATCTCCATATATCTCTGCCTCGGCTAGCTGTTAGCTGTAAAATAAAACAGTCACCCTTTCTGGGTTAAAACAATGACTATTTATTTAATCTAACAAGTCAGCGGGTTGATAATTCATGCTGGACTCCAATGCACAGTTCTTCTGATGTCAGAAGGGTACTGAGCATTAGCTGTGGGTCAGATAAGTGACTTTGTTGACGTTGGCTGGACTCTCAGATCTGTGGGTACTCAGCCTAGGACAGCTGAGCTCTCATCACCTAGCGGCTAACCCAGACATATTTACATGTCAGAGGCAAGGTCTCCAGAGAGAGAATACAAGCAGGCAAGGGCATTTGAGACTCAGAACTTTTTACAGTGTCACTTCCATTGATTCTGTTGACAAAAGAAGTCTTAAGTTGAGCCCAACTTTTAGAGGTGGGGAAATGAACATTTCTTTTGGGGAAACAAGTTGCCAGGTTATACAGCAATAACAAGTGGTTACAGGGAAGAATATAGTTGGAGCCATTTTTTTTTCAAACAATCCGCCACAACTTTACTTTGCTGTTTTATTTTATTAGTTTGTTTAAATAGGGATAGCAATGTCTGCCTCAGAGTTCTAACTAAAATCATGTGATGCAAATAATTAGTTCATAAATTTTTCTCAAAAGGAAAATAAAAGTAAGAGTTCATTTGTTTACTTTCAGATATTGTTTTAGAAAGTTACTTTGGTAAATGTCTGGAATTCTCTTAAGTGAGAAAAGGTTAGGCAATTACTGCTACAAATATAATCTCACTGAGTTACAAAAGTAATGATATATTTACAAAAGTTTTTCAAACTTATTTATTTAAACAGAAACAGGAGATTAATACTACCAAAGTTTATAATGTAGAAGAAAAATAATCTATTAACTTCTCATATTAATATCTCAATACCATATAAATAATTGCTAATATTTATTAATTTTAATATAATTCAACAGCTATTTATTGAGTGCTTCTAATATTGAAGAAACTGGAGATAAGTTTATGAGCAAACAGACTTAACTCAGTGTATATGAATTTCACAGCTTGGTTTTTAATGTAACACTTGGTTTATTATATTTTTGATGAATATTACTTAAATTGATACTCAGAGTAGCCATGTAAAATATAAGGATTAATATTTCCATTAAAAAGATGAGGATATATAATATAATGAAAATATTTCATATATTATATATTATATATAAAATAATATCTATTATATTACATATATGTATGTGATGTATAATGTATAATTAATGTATAATGTATACATTATATAGTATATATGCTATATAATATGTAGTATATATTATATATTTTATATAAAGTATATATAATATATAAACTATATATAGTATGTTATATATGTAAATATATAGTCTAATATATACGTAAATATATGTAGTATATGTATACACATATATAAAGTATAAATATATATACACATATATAGTATGTATATATGTACTATGTATATATGTATATGTACATAAACATTTATACATGTATAGCTATTTGTGAATTAAGCTCACACTTTTTCCTATCCCTTCAGCTGGTACTAGATAATATCATAAAAGTCCATCAGTGTGAACTTAGAAAAGGGTACTGGTGTTGAGTGACATGAGGATCTAGGCTATCTTTTTGTACCGCTCACTTGTGGCCACTGGAGCCATTCAAGGCCAATTGCAGATTTATCCATTCCATCTCACAGATTGCTTCTGGGTCCACATTACAATTTAGTGGTTCTGTTGCATTCAACTCAGGATAGGAAGCTCTGGCTGCATGCTCTCTTGATGTCTCCTGGCCAGGCTCTTACTTTATACCTGGCAATGCTTTTGAATGGTATATAGTTTTCTGCTGAAAATGGCATGGTCTTACTCTAAATCTTAGGCTTTGCTATGGACTGAATTGTCTACCCTAAAATTAACATATTGAGACTCTCACCTCCCATGTGACTGTATTTGGAAATAGGGTCTTTAGGGAGGTACTTAAGGTCAAATGATTTCATAAGTATGGGGTCCAAATCCAATACCACTGGTGTCCTTATAATAAGAGGAAAAGACAAAAGGTCTCTTTCTCTCTTTCTTTCTATGTCTCTCTCTCTCTATCACTGCACAAACAGAGAAAAAAGGTCACATGCAGACATAAAATAGATGAGGGTGGTCATCTATATTCTAGGAGGAAAGGCCTCACCAGAAGACAGCCCTGACAGCACCTTGATCTTAGACTTCCAGTCTCCAAACTGTCAGAAAATAAATTTCTGTTAAGTCTTCCCGTGTAGAATATTTTGTTATGGCAACCTGACAAGACTCATACAGATATGTTCCATGTAGCTTACCTATTGAGGCCTACCAAGGACTACTCACAGTGTCTTCCTAACATAAACACAACCCAGAAGTTCTGGGCTGTTTAGAATAGCAGAATGACCTCTAGAAGGCACAGCTGAGGTACAATATTAGAGAAGTTATCCTGTGAGAACAGATGCTATCCTTCACAGTACAATATACATCTTATACCAATGGCCACGGTATGGTGCAGTATATGCCCACTGGTTTGAATATATAAGCCTGTGAACCAAGAAGGGGAAGGAGAAAAGACCCTGTTCATTACCACTTCCAGTGACCCAGTTTCGTAACTTGCACTTCTTGTCCCGACAACTTTAGGTTCTGTGGACCTAGAAGTCCTAGTTTCCAGAGGATGATGCAGAGTTCCACCAAACTTCAAGCTGTGATAATTACCTGATCATGTTGAACTACCCAGCCAGCAAACTTGAATGCAAGGAAAGTAGTTACCCAATTGGTGGGTGTAGATGGTCTTGATCACCAGGAAGAGGTAGAACTGCAGATACATTATAGCAGGACCAACTGTAGCAGCAGAGACTCAGTTTACCCAGAAATTGTAACTATCCATAAGTTTGGAGAAGCTGTGGTGGAAAGCAAGGAACTGAATATGATAAGCAAGTAGATCTAAGAAATGCAAGGAAAGAATTATGGTAGTTAACTTGGGAGACCTGGCTAGATGTCCTTTACTGTCCAAGTGCACCTATCCCTCATTTCTGTGCGTAACAGCTGCATTAGCTACTGTCTGCGCTCTGGAGAGCTGCCTTGAATGATCAAGCCTCCTAGCCCTGGAGATTATGCCCCAATCCCAGGAGTAGGCCGTATTCAATTGCCAATGGATACGGAGTACACATGGTTAGACAATGACATGGTACTATTCATGCCCCAGAGTTTCCCATTAGATTATTGACTTTTACTCAGTGGTGAGACTTCAGTTGAATTTGTATCTTTGCTTAGCTTCTTCTCTGTCCTGTTCTGTGTTCTCTACCTTCTATGAGTAACTCCTGAGAGCATTCCTTAAATAAATCACATAGACGAGAATCCCTGTCTTAGGCTCTGCTTCTGGAGAACCTGACCTAAAATAGGTTGCAAGAATATATGTACAAAGCATCCCTGCCAGGTAGGATTTTAATGCAAGTTTGCGTAAGGAACTCTGCACTAGATCTTTGATGGTATTTTGTGAGTGTTAGGGATAGGATGAATTCAAAGTGGTACTACTCTAGACACATCAAGAGAATATAAAGAAATATATGAATAAAAATAATACAAGCTTGGGTTAAAAATGCTCCCTTCTGAATCAGTTAAAAATTATAATAGAATTATCCTTCTTTAGAGGATTCAAACTTGTAGAACTGGCTGTTGCAAATCTTTCTACTTTTGCATGTGAATATATGGATTGGACAGGACACTTTATGAGAGGTAGTAAATATATTCAAATTTGGACATATAGTTAATCAAATTCAACTGGACTGCCATTTAGCTGAATATACTGCTATACTGAATCTTCATGGCAGTGGCCCTGCTCTGCAGTGACTCAAACCAAATCCTATTTCTCTATGTCATGTTATAAACTACTAAGTTTTACATCAAAAACATCTGTGGTTGAAAGAGCATCTAAAATGTGCAAGATGTGCTTTATTTACTGTTTTTCAGTGACTTCTGATAATACTCCTGAATTTTTAAGGTGAGGGAACGAAGTAGCTTGCTTTGATCCCTAAGAAGATTCCAGGCCACGTATTTCTTTATATTTGTATTTATTTTTATTCTGATAGAGACAAGATCTCTTGTCTGTCACCTGGGCTGGGGTGTAGAGGCATGATCATGGTTCACGGCAGTCTCAAACTCTTGGGCTCAAGCAATTCTCCCATCTCAGCCTCCAGAGCAGCTGGAATTACAAGCATGCACAACTGTGCCTGGCTAATGATTGTTTTAATTTTTTGTATAGATGGGGTCTTGCTATATTGCCCAGGCTGGTCTCATACTCCTGGGCTCAAATAATCCTCCCACCTCGGCCTCCCCAAACTGTTGGGATTACAGGCATGAGCCATCGTGCCCAGGCCCAAGCCAGACATTTCTGATTCCAAAACCCATGCTTCCTTCATTACGCCATTATATCTTCGAAGGTCTTAGGCAAACCACTTTCTTAGCATCTGGAGCTAGCCAAATTGAGTGTTTCTCTGGTGTCTAGCTTTTGGCAGAAAGGGTTAGATTACTATTATTTTCTGTTTTTCTGCTTTGGCTCTCACTGTTTGGAATTTCTTTTTCCTCTCAGCTATTACTTTCGAATAATAATATCTATAAAAATAGTAACATCATCTGTGTAAACTATTGTTAAGTTACAGTCCTGAGCAAAGTCTGTTGCATTCATTGTCTCATGCAATCCTTACAACCCTTGCTGTAACTGCTTACAAATAAGAACTTTACCTCTCGAAGAGGTTAGGCTAGTTGCTGAGGTAACAGATAGTAAGTGTGTCAGTGAGATTTGATCCTTAGCAATTGACATCAGAGTATTCCCTTTTAAACCAGATGGAATTTATTGCAGCTGTGCAAAATAATGTTCTCCCCAGAAACAGCACAATTTGCACTAGCTTGCTTCTCCTTGGTTATTTCTGAAGGAGCTCAAAAATAACTCATAGCTTGTAGTCCTTATAAATGTCACCAACTGCAAAGATTTTCCTTTGGATTTTGTCCCTTTATTCCTTTTAATTACGCTCAATATCTTGTGGATTTCTTTCTTTCTTACGCACTTCTTCTAATTATTCCAAATCTCTAATATTTTTAGAATCTAAGATGTATCATATAATGTGATAGATGCTGAGGATAGGAGCATGAATAAAATATTTCTCTTGCCCTCAAAGAGTACAAATACTGGTTTAATCGATCATTTATTTTTTACATTTGTCTTTTATTTTTTAATTTTAATTATATGGATACCTAATAATTGTACAGATTTATGGTGTACATATGAAATTCTGATACAAACATACAATGTGTGATGATGAAATGAAGGTAACTGGGATATCCATTACCTCAAGCATTTATCATATATTTGTGTTAGGATATTTCAAATTCACTCTTCAAGTTATTTTGAAATATGCCATAAATTATTGATGAGTATAATCACCTTACTATGCTACCAAACACCAGATCTTATTTTTTCTATATAACTGTATTTTTGTAACCATTAACCAGCCACTCTTCATCACCCCCTCCTACCTACCTCTCTCAGATTCTGGTAACCATCATTCTACTCCCTACCTCTATGAGATCAATATTTTTTAGCTCTCACATATACGTGAGAACATGCAATATTTGTCCTTGTGTCCCGATATTTCACTTAAACTAATGACCTCCAGTTCCATTCATGTTTTTGCAAATGATACGATTCCATTCTTTGTATGGCTAAATAACATTCCATTGTATGTAGGTACCACATTTTCTTATTCATTCATCTGTTGATGTACACTTGGCTTAATTCCATATATTGGCTATTGTAAATAGTGCTACCATCAACATGGGGGTGAAGACATCTCTTGGATATACTGATTTATGTGCTTTTGGGTAGATATATACAGAGCAGTGGAATTTAAGTTTTAGTTTTTTGACGAACCTCCATATTGTTCTCCATAGTAGCTGTACTAATTTACATTTCCACCCACAGTGTAGTAGGATTCTTCTTTCTACATATTCTCCTTGTCCACTTATGATCAGAATCATACTTTAATTTTGCCACATGACAGAGTAAGATAGGCTTAATTGCCACAAGTTTTATATCAGATGATGTTATAAGAATGTTCTTGAATTTTTATTACTTATAGGAAACAGAGCTAACAATTTTCATAGGCCAACTACCTCAAAATTTTGAGTGTTGAAGAGAACAAACCTAGCTTACAATCAGGTTTCTGAGAAATGGATAGATGTGACCTGTTTTCATCTTCCTTTCCTGATTCTTCTTCCAAACACTCTATGTTCAGAACAAGCAGTATAATTTGTCAGTAGCCATGTGTACTGTTGGTTTTTCTTTTTCTAAACTTCTGCTCTAATACTTTCTATACTTAAAAAAGCTCAGTCCATTCCTATCTAAACAGTTTTCAGTTATATGCCTCAGTAGTTATATATACATACATCATATATATGTATATGTGTATATGATGTATGTATATATAACATATATGTAATATAGTTTACATATGAGACATGTAACTATATGTATGTATATGTGTATATATGTGTGTGTGTGTGTATATATATATATATATAATCAGTGAAGCAATGGAAAGAAGGAAGAATTAGAGATAATGACAAGAGTATAGGTTGAGGGCATTTATGTGTTTGTGTGTGAACTTGAAACAACACAATTTATTTCTTTGTACAATCCAGCACTTTTTCTGCTTCATGTTGTGGCAGAAGGGGTACTGGGTAAACAGAAGGTAAAAAAGGGTTTCAATCACACGGCTGGCAGCTGTAATTGATCACCACATTCTTAGTTCTCTTTCATGGGTGCCTCACCACATGACTGCTTGGGCCTCCTCATGGGATGGCAGTCTCAGGCTAGGCAAACTTCTTTACTTGGGAGGTATCTTTCTCCAGAATGCAGAAGTAGACACTGCCAAGCTATCTTAAAATTTTGTTCAAAAGTTCCACCTTATTCTATTAGTTGAAACACGCCATAGTTAAAGTAACCCAAAGTCAAGATAGCTTATGGTTAAATTGCCCAGGTTTTAAGGGGACTTCAGATCAACATGCAGTATACTGGGGGTCAACAGTGTAAAAATCTGTTACTTCAAATAACTCCCCCAAACCAGTAGGCAAGTAGTACTTCTGGGATTATAACCCAGGTCTATCCATTTTCTTTCAAGAATGACTTGATATTTTCAGGCATGAAGCATGATCTCTCCATCACCAAATAACTTGACTAAAAACACCTATTACCCAGGAGATGCCAGATAGTTGTACTATAGGCGCAGTCATCTTTGCAGAGAGCACCTCTCTGACCTTCATAGTTGCATCAGAGAATGAAGAGCCCCCTAAATAAGTATGAAAATAACCAGTGACATAGATAGAATACACTTTGATGGCAACTGGGAAAAAATTATTAAAAACAGTTATCATCATCTGGGAGGACATTTTAAACAGGATGTTCAGGGATAGCTCTCTGATCACCTTTGGACAGATACTGGGAGGAATTGTTGCAGCTGTGCAAAGTAATGCCACCCTTGCCAAGAAATAGTACAAGCATCACCCTTCAGAAACCTGTCTGACATAGGCTCCTAGAACAGATCAATGACAACTACCTTGCTGTCTGCCATCTCCTTGTTTTGCACCATTCACTGCCTGCCTGGACCACAATACCATTTAATACCATTATTTTGATGGAGATCTACATATTGAGAAAAGGCAAAACTAAGATTGCCTTTAATGTCGTGCACTCTGGAATAGACAAGGCATTTGGAATTTGGAGCTGCAGACAGATGTGTTTGGATGTTCTGCCCTGTGTGTTACTCTTTAAAGTAAACAAAGAGGGCCATATCCCAAGACTTAAAAGTGTGCTTCCTCTTTCAGTATTTTGCTGAAATCTCACTTTAGTTCCTCTTTTTCTATATCTTGAAAATAAAAATTTTAATTAATTTTTATCTCCTCTTTTTCTATATCTTGAAAATAACAAACTTATTTATTTTTCTCCAGTGTAGTATGTTTTCATTTTACGCAGCAGTTCCTGCATCCTTGCCTCCATCTTGATTTCTTTAAATCAGGGAAGGGAATAGGAATGGCGTTGGATTCCATGTCTCAGTGTGGTCTGCTTTTTATTAGTGCCGTCTCTGTGAAAGATAAGCAGGTCCACAGCCTCACTATTTAGGGAAACCTGCTGGCAGTTTCTTACCTCTCTGGTTATCTTTGCAAAACCGTAAGCGTTTAGCTCTGCTTTTTCCCTTGTAATCATTTAATTAGTCCCCAAGTAGCAAAGCTTTCAGTGCATCCAGAGGGCTAGAGACTTGGTCCTTGGGAAGTATCAGGTGTTAGCCCAGTTTTCCCAGTGAAAGGCTAGGAGATTCATTATCAACTCAGGCTCTGGGAGCTCTGTCCACTTCTCAGCCCCTTGAAGATCCTGTTCAAATCCAAAGGACAAAATTGCTTTTAGCTAAGTCTCTCAGTGTCTCAGGGGTAAGAAACTTAAAAAAAAAAAAATGTAGAGCTTTTTGTTGTTTTGTTTTCAATTGATAGGCTGGAACTGTTTGAGATCATAGGCACACATTATCCTTGGTGCTTATCTTTATCAATGTTGTTAACAAATCTTTTATGACAAAATAGAGTTTCAAGGAAAAATAAAGAAAAAACAGACAGAAAGAAAAAAAAAACACAAAAAACAAGACAATGCCCCCCCCAAAAAAAGTAGAGTTTCACACAATAAAAATAAGAATATTTCTCTTTTTACAAGGATACTTTCCCAAAAAATTATAGCAATAATAGTCTAATTTTATTAACCTAATTTTATTTATCAGTTCACTCAGTTTAGTATGCCAGTTACTGTGCAAATATTAAAAAGCTTGATCTGCTTATGAGAATGTTCAAAGTTAGGGGCTGCTATTATTTATAATTTTATAAATGACGTTCAGAGAGGTGAAATCATTTTTCACAGTTGCAGAGCTAACACGTAGCAGAACAAGTGCTCTGTGAAATTAAATTCAAGGTGTGACTTTTTGGTTCATACGTGATTATCAATCCAAAGCCAGCTTTAATGTGGAATGTGCTGTCTTGAAGATTCTATCTTAGTGTGGCTGTATAGAAGACAAAGCCGATGCCTTTCACTGTCACACTGCGTTTGTATACTGCTTCAACGCATTAGGATTGTGATTTTATTAAGAATTCTTACAGAGGTCCTCAGCATTATAAGTGCAGTCAGCATGAGAGTGTATGTGAAATAGTTATATTAAAAAAAAAAAAAGTCCTGTACAGATGGATCTTTAACAGTGTTGTGCAGAAAGCACCCATAGTTTCAAGTTTATGCATGAGGGATCCTTTTTCCACTATGACCTTAGGTGACTACTCCTTTATAAGAAAGCAAGAGAAATCTTCCCCCACTCCAAGTGGGAGAATATTGCAGGTCAGAGATGGCCCTGGTTAGAAAGCACAGAGCTAGCACCTCAAAATTAGAAAAACATTTTTTTTCCTAGAGGGTAGCATATTGCTCAGTATTTTGAAAAAGGTAAACATCTCAGATATAAGATGAACACTGCTAATATTTCTAATACAATGGTTGCATTTGACATGAGTCTTGAGCAGGCTCCTAAGTCAATCATAAATGTTTCCTGCATATGGTAAAAATAACCCTGACACTAACAAGGGTCTTTCCAATTCAGAAAGTCATACTTTACAAAGGGTATTTGCCATACATTGAATGCTAATAAAATTTTCATTACACAAGAAAAAGTGTTTTTACTTAATTATATATGGCAATTTTCACCAATCATTTTGTGTGAAAGAATTTGAAGTTTATATCAGAACCACAATGAACACTATTTTTATATTTGTCTAAACAGTTATTTAGTTTATTATAGAATAAAATCTTTATAAATTTCCTTTTATAACATATTGCTGTCAGTCTCAGCCAATCAATTTTTATCCTTCTAAGATCCTCTCCAGGAATTGTTATAAATTTACAGCTGGCAGGACAGGCTCAGGCTTTCTAAATAATATAATCCAGACTCTCATACTCAGATTGGGCAATGCATTTGCAACATTATTTTTCCTTAATAATCTGTATTTTGATACCTACTGTTCCTATTTAGCCATAATATACATTATAAAATCGCACTGCCCCTTGTTTCCCAGCCTACAATCACAATGTATACTTGGAATATAATAATGTGTGCAATGTATACTTGGAACAGAATGATTACATGATGCCTCATTTTGTCATCATCCCTGTAGGGGAAACCCTTCATCATGGTTGCCAGCAATATAAATAAACTCCTCAAAAGTCAAGATATGGGCAATGAGGACCAGTGTGTGAGAACCAGAACAACTCATATTACTCACTTTGAATCCAGAGATTTTTCTCTGTAAAACTTTCCTCGCAATCTATTCTGTTCCTTCATTTGAAAATGCTCGAACTTGAAATTCTTTTTCTGTGTATTCTTTATGCTTGCCACAATGTGACACTTTAAAAATTCTGAGTATTCATTAATATTTTATCGTATATTCTCTCTGCATAACATTTTCTGGACACTGCTAGAGCATCCAGCAAAATGTTAAAATGTCTCAGTAAGTTTTACTAAGCACCATTATGTAATGTAAGAAATTATTTCTTCATTTATGTACTTTTTCTATTGTTGTCTCGTTAGGAAGTTTCCAGAGTAAGCAGTTTAACATGCTGGCTTTTAAATACATTTACTCATCACGCAAAGAAGGATAACGTGTATTATTGTATATTGTTCTGAAGAGTTTTCTGTCTCTTCTCCTAACCATAAATATGCCCAGAATCTCATAATAGGCTCATGTCACCCCTTGAGTTGCCCTTTATATTCTCTTAGAGCTATTGCTTGACCCAATATTTCATAGAGCCTCCTTTAGTACTACTGAGAAAGTATCTTTTTCACTTTTCCCTTACGTTTTATACAGTGCCACATATTTTAATCATATAACCTCTTCTTAACCTTTTATTTTTTACTTAGAATGATTATAAGATGGAGCTCGCTAAATAACAAGATTCTGGTTAAGTAAGAAGACACTGTTCTGGAATTGTTAAATGGATAGGTAAGCTTTTCATGATAATATTCCCTACATGAAAAGTCACGGTGCTAGTTATTTCTGCAGTTGAGAAAGTCCCTTAGTAGAAAACTACGGTTTTGTTCTAATTAAACAAACAAGTGACACCTTAATACACAAACAAATGTCTGTGTTATTCTCCATCCTCTCATACCATTTCCTATTTTTTTAAAAAACAAACTTGTTGTCAGGTTTAAATTAGCTTTCTTGGTTGAAACCAGCAGTCTTAATTTGCAATTGAAATTCATCCAATTAAACAATAGATTGCCTGGAATTAATGGTAATTGAACAATCTAAATTAAATGGGAGAAATTGTGGACAAGTGAAGAGGAAAATAAACATGGCACAATTTAAGCTTGGAAAGTCACATACATTAACGAGACCATGGAACTATGTTTCATGAGATGTCGTTTGTCTTCAGACACATCTATAAAAGCCTTTGTGGGACACTACACTGACCTAAAAAGTGAGTATCTTGGCAGACATTGAGACAACTAGAATTGAAGTAGCCACAAAAAGCCTATGTTTCCAATGGATTTACTTTCTTTTGGTTAATAGGACATGGCAAAATATCCCTGTGATACCATCAACCACACAAATGTGACAAGAAAGGAATCTTCCATTGCATGTATTGTAATATCAGACCATCAAAGGATCTCAGTCTCCTTTCTCAGGCATGATGCAACAGCTATGACTCTGGAAAATAAGTATGGTGGTGAAGCTTATGTTGATTTGTTACCCGAGAAAATGAATTATAAGAAATGCAATCTGGTTCTTGCGTAGGCACTGCTAGGTCTTTGGAGATCAAACTCAAAATATTTGACTTTTCAAAAAGGGGTCTCTGATTGGCTTACACGGCCTGGTTATCTATTCATAGCAAGAAATCCTACCCCTAAATAGACTGTTATGATTACCTGCATAGAACAATGGATCCCCTAGTAAAACTTGGTTTGAAGACACTAATGATGGCACAAACATACCAAGAAGATATGAAAAGACCTCAAGAATGTATAAAAAATACACCAAGAAGGTATGAAATTCTCTTATATTATATTGTAATTATATAATTTCATATACATAATTGAGGTCTCTGGAAAGAGTAAGGCAGGCCCCTCAAGACAGTTAGAAATGGCTTGAGAGCCCAGTACAGTGTGGCTCATACCTATAATCCTAGCAGCTCAGCAGGCTGAGATGGGAGGTTTGAGACCTGGAGTTTGAAATGAGCCTGGGCAAAATAGTGGGACTGCATCTCTAAATAAACAATGAAGCAAACCCAAAAATGCCTGGGCATGGTGGTGCATGCCTACAGTCCTAGGTACTTAGGAGACTGAGGCAAGAAGATCACTCGCGGCCAGGAGTCAGAGGTTGCAGTGAACCATGATAATGTCACTGCACTCCAGCATGAATGATGAATTAGGACCCCAACTCAAGGAAGGAAGGAAGGAAGGAAGGAAGGAAGGAAGGAAGGAAGGAAGGAAGGAAGGAAGGATGGATGGAAGGAAGGAAGGAAGGAAGGAAGGAAAGAAGGAAGGAAGGAAGGAAGGAAAGGAAGGAGAGAGAAAGAAAGAAGGAAAGAAAGAAAGGGAGAAGGAAAGGAAAGAAAAGAAGGAAGGAAGGAAGGAAGGAAAGAAATGATTTAAAAAGGTAGAGAAATAAATGGCTTGAGAGAGCTAGGAAAAAAGAATGGCATGAGTTTTCCTTGTGGTTAGGAGATGGGGCTAGGGTGAGGATTCTCTGGTGTGGGCAGAGACTTTCCTGGTTTAAATATCCTGCTGGTACCAATGTATCACCCAAGTTTTCTTATCAGCTTGTCTAGATATAGGACACAAGAAAAAGAGGAAAGGACAAGGCTTAAAAGTTCTCATCAGTCAAACTCTTTTTTAATTGGAATCATAGTCATCATTGCAGAGTAAGAGTATTGGGAATGAGCAATGTCAACATAAGAATGCCTCTTAATCTGCTCTTCATCCTGCAAACCGAGCTGGCCTACTGACACGCTTACCTATCCCATTACTGCAAAATGGAAGCAGAGCCTGGCATGCTACAGACACAAACAAAGGAATTCTAGCAGCCACCACAATATGGAAGAGGCAGAGAAATTATCCCCTAGGGCCTCTGGTAATGTGTGGTCCTAACAACACCTTGATTTCAGTCCAGTGAAACTAATGAACCTCTGGCCTGCAGAACTATGAGAGCGCAAACTTCAGTTGTTTCAGCCACCAAATTTGTGATCATTTGCTCTGACAGCCACACAAATGAATACATATGGAATATAGGTGGATAAAATAGAATGTAAAAATGAGAAGACTATACCAATAAAAGAGGTTCTTAAATCTGAATCATAGGATGTGTGTGGATGTATAAGGCATGACAAGATAAAGTATGTGAAACAATGATGACAATTATAGCTATAGAAATGAATAAAAAGTGGTAACAAATTCAAGCCACAAATTAGATGGCTCAAAACAACAGTAACTTTCTTTGCTCAGAGTCCTTGAGGCTAGAAATTTAAAATGAAGGTGTCATGAGGATTGTGCTCCCTTGTAAGCTCCAAGGAAGAACTGCCTCTTCCAAGCTTCAAGTATTTTCTGAGGATTGTCGGCACTCTTTCACTTGTAGCTGCATCAGCCACTATGAATTTTGCCTTCATCCTCACATAGCTGTTTTCCCTCTCTATGTGCCTGTGTCACCGTTTCCCACATTTATGTTATTTATTTTATTTTTTATTTTTTGAGACAGAGTCTCACTCTGTCACTAGGCTGGAGTGCAGCCTTGCGATCTTGGCTCACTGCAACCTCTGCCTCCCATGTTCAAATGATTCTCCTGCCTCAGCCTCCCAAGTAGGTGGGACTTCAGGTGTGCACCACCATGCCCAGCTAATTTTTGTATTTTTTTTATGTTTTTAGTAGAGACAAGGTTTTACCATGGTGGCCAGGATGGTCTCAATCTCTTGACCTCGTGATCCAGCCACCTCAGCCTCCCAAAGTGCTGACCCACAATTTTGGCTTCTTATAACATCAGTCATTGAATGTGAGGCCTGCCCTAATCCACTACGACCTCACTTTAACTTGATTATATCTTCAAATACTCTATTTACAAATAAGATCACATTCACTGGTACCAACGGTTAGGACTTTAATATATTTTGCCAGGGAGGAACACCATTTTTCTCACAGCAGAAAGTAAAAACCATCTTAGGAAATTTAGACTTTAGTCTAAGAGTAATGAAAAACATTTCCAAAGATTTTACTCAAGAAGAGACATTATTATATAATCATTTTACATATCCTGGATGTTATGGATGAATGGCTTGAACTGAAAAAATAATTAAGACCTAGACATTATTTATCAGACTGTTGAAATAATCCAGGAATATAATGTTGAAGCTCTAAACTGGTAAAATATACATTATGTTTTAAATAATTGGATTCAAAAAATATTTAGGAACTAGACTGTACATAATTGGAATTTCATTGGATATATAATGAAAAGAATTACTAAATAGTTGCAAGGAACATGGGAGTACAGATATATCTTTGAGAACTTAATTTTAATTCTTTCATATATATACCCAGAAGTAAGATTGGTGAACCACACGGTAGTGCTATTTTTTAAAATTTTTTGAGGAATCTCTATACCGTTTCCCATTCTACATTTCCACCAATACTGTACAAGGGTTCCAACTAGCCCGCATCTTCACCAACACTGATCTTTTGTTTTTTGATAATAGTAATCATAGTAGGTGTGAAGTGATATCTCATTTTGGCTATGATTTACATTTCCCTGATGATTAGTTGTGTTCAGCATCTTTTTATATACTTGGTGGTCATTTATATGCTTTATTTGGAAAAATTTCTCTTCAAGCCTTTTGCCCATATTTTAATAGAGTTATCTATTTTTTTTTTGCCATTGAATTGTAGAAGATCCTTATGTATTTTGGAAATTAATCATTTATCACATACATAATTTGTAAATATTTTCTCCCATTTTTTAGGTTGCATTTATACTCCACTGATTTTTTTCTTTGCTGTACAGGAGCTTTTTAGTTTGATGTAGTCCTGCCTATCTATTGTTGCATTTGTCGCCTGTGTTTTTGTTGTCATATCCCGGAGATCATAGCCATGATCAATGCCATTAAGCTTTTCCCTATGTTTTCTTCTAGTAGTTTAACCGTTGCTGATACTATGTTTAAGATTTTAACCCATTTTGAGTCGGCTTTTGTGTATGGTATAAGGTAATTCATTTTTATTATTTTGCATGTAGATATCCAGTTTGCTCAGTTCCATTTGTTAAGGAGACAATTATTTCTCCATTGTGTTTTCCTGGCTAACCAGTGAGGCTCTATTTACAATAGCCAAGATAGGGAAATGATCCAAGGGTCCTTTGACAGATTAATGAATCAAGAAAATGTGCTATATACATATAATAGAATATTATTCACTCTTAAACAAAAGGAAATCTGCAACATGATGGTCTGTCACATCTCTGTCACTCTACAATAATTAGTGATATTAATACTGTTATTTAGAAAAAAATGATTTGGTATGTCATACATTATGACATGTATTTTGTCTCAGGTGCCTCATTCACAGGGTAGGTTAGGGGACAATATCTAAAGTTCTTTTCTGCTATTTCCAATGTATAAAGACATTAGTTAAGACAGAAACAAGAAACAGATAATGATGAACTCAAGCTAGAAAATCATAAGAGTTTAGTGAAGGAATTATTTTCAAAGTGTGCATAGGTTTGAGGGAAATCAGTGAGGGAATGTGAAGTTTTCCAGGGTTAGTAACAGGGGAGAAGATGTTTCTGTAACTTGAGGATAAAGGAGGTCATGGAAAGAGTAGTCAGTAGAAACTGGGGAGAGAACTATATGGAAAAGAATTCCTGAAACAAACAAACAAACAAAACAACTATGACCTTAATGAAATGAAACAGTCAACCACTGTTAACACTGCAGGGAGGAACCAGGTAAATAAATAATCTGATCTCACTTCTCCACCTGCTCTCTAGTATCTTACTTGAGCATCCCATTGGTCTTACTCTAACCTAACCAAAATCAAAGGGCAGTGGAGCCCATTGATGCTGTCCACGAAGTTTATACTTCAAGTCATAAAGCAAGGTGCTGAGCGAATGGAAGATATGTAGCACAGATTTTGTTGGAACGTCATTCTCATGAATCTTTAATATCTTAAAAGAGTTTAGAAAGGAAAAAGTCATGAAAATGCTAATTACTTCTCATAGGTTGATTTTTTTTTTTTTTTTTTTTTTTTTTTTTTTTTTACAAACTACAAGGTTTATCTACCTAGGTACAGATGGAATATGTTTAATTGGCAACTAATGATCTTCATGGCTAAAGTAATTTCTGACTCCACAATCCTTGTTACCCTTTAATATGGAGTCCCACTAACCAGAAAAAGCAGTGTTTAATTTGTTTCTTATACAGTTGAAGGTATGAATAATTTGTTGGAGTCACTTATACAAGGTTTGGTTGATGGATTCTTTCTATCTTTAGTTTTATCTGATAATGAATACTGACATTTATTTCTGATATGAAAATGTCACAGTTGTCTTGAATTGAGTGGTAGAAAATCAATACATATTCAATTTGTTTTTCTATTTTAAAAGTTTTAATAGAAATTCTCATTGGCTTTTTACCAGTATTCCTTTAACACTAGAAGCATATTATCACTTTAATTAGAATATATCTTTTTGAAAGACATACCCTGAAGTGAATACCACCTAATGAGTGAGATCTAATAACATTTTTATTTTGTCCTAAATAACATTTGTCCTAAATAACATTGTCCTAATAACATTTTTATTTTGTCAGGAATCTGAAAATACCCTAAACCCAATTTGGATTAACTTCTTCATTTCATCTGAAGTCTAGATCTGTTTTCGTTGGGGTTTTCTGTGAGAATACTGACAAGAGGGTTTTGCATGAAACACAAAGTGATTGAAGAAAGAAGTTGTAGGTGAATTTTTCTGGGTAGATGGAAACATGAAGCACTAGATCCATGTGACAAGAAGGGGATATGACTCTGAAGATTATCACTCAGTACAAGTTAGCAATGTTCCCCTAGAACTATGATATGCTCTAACATGAGATATGTTTGAATTCGGTTTGGGCAGGTCTTTTCTCCATCGCTTTCATATGCAAAGCAGAGCTCTCTGAGTTGTTTCCCTGCTCAATTTCCAAAATACCCCTTCAGACCTAATGACTGCATAGGGTGTACCTTTCCACATTTTCCCCACTTATGCATTAGCTCAAAATTAAACCTGATTAACTTTTGAATCTAATTTTTCCCATGTTAATTTTGTATATATTCGCATAATGCATCTGTTTACTTTTATTTTATGGAGGCAGGATTTCACTCTGTTGCCTAAGCTGGAATGCAGTGGCACAAACATAGCTCACTGCAGCTTTGACCTCTTGGCCTCAAGCTATTCTTCCACCTCAGCCTCCTGAGTAGCTGCGACTACAAGCACATGTCATGACACCCAGCGAATTATTTTTGTTTTATTTTTTATAGAGACAGAGTCTTGTTATGTTGCCCAGGCCAGTCTTAAACTCCTGACATAAAGTGATCCTCTTGCTTTGGCTTCCCAAATGCTGGGATTACAGGCATGAGCCACTGCATCTGGCCTGTTTATTTTTCTAATGAGACTATAGTTTTACACTCTCATCATAAAATGATTTAAAGAAGAAATAAGCTAGATAAATTTCCTTTGAAGAACATGGGCAAAAAAAAAAAAATTAAACAGTATCTATATGCATATTTACATTGACATTAAACTATAATTTTGTGGTAAATTTCATGATTTTCAGAAGGCTGTATAGACAGAAAGAGTCGCGGTAGAGTAAAGAAATTGAAGAGTTAAGGAAATAGAATTGATAGGTTGGAGAGACTAAGGCATCTAGAGTTTTCAAGGAAGATAATTTGAAAGAATTCTGCATTGAGAGAAAACTCCAGAGGCCTACGGAAGGTTCCCTTTGAGTACTCAGTAGAATACTGATTAGTGTATGAGTGTAAGAAAACATCCCAAGCTTGGACGAATATCTACCTGAAAGGATTACAGAGGTTGTTACATAAAGATCAAGCAGATTTGTTAATAGAATCTGTTTTCACCAGCCAGATTGGGACATGGGGAATTAGGTAGAGGACTCAGAAGAGTCTTGCTTTTACAGTGTGGAAAAATCTCTAAATGTGGTTCTGCCAAATCTTAAAGCAACATCTGAAAGACAAAACTTAACTGTGTGTTAAAACAAAGCTCAAGATTATTTGTAGAATTACAAAGTATTCAGTACCAAAGAAGGTAAAATTTACAGTATCTAGTATCAGCAAAAAATTACAAGGCATGGCAGATCACCAGGTCAGGAGATTAAATCTATCCTGACTAACGCAGTGAAACCCTGCCTCTACTAAAAACACAAAAAATTAGCTGGGTGTGGTGGCATGCACCTGTAGTCCCGGCTAGTTGGGACGCTGAGGTAGGTGAATTGCTTGAATCTGGGAGACAGAGATTGCAGTGAGCCGAGATTGCACCACTGCCTTCCAGCCTGGAAGACAGAGCGAGACTCTGTCTCAAAAAATAAAATAAAATAAATAAAAAGGCATGAAAATAAGTAGAAAGATGCAACCCATGAGAAGAAAAGTTAACGAATGAAAACCAATCTAGACGTGACAGAGAAGTTAAAATTAGCCAACAAGAACAACAGTATAGTTATTGTAACAATATCCTATGTTCAAAGGTAAACAAAAGATTAAAAATGAGGAGTAAAAACATGGGAAATATAAAAGTGATCCAAAATGAACCTCTAGATATGAGAATAACATTGTCTGAGATTTGTTTTAAAAATGCAGTGGTTGGGAACTTGAGCATATTAGATCTGTCAGAAGAAAAGATTAATGAACTTGAAGACACAGCACAACAAATTAACCAAACAGAAGAAAAAAGACTCAAATAAATTAACAGAACATGAGTGATAAGTATTTGCAGTGGTCCAATATATGGATAATTGAAATCTCTGGAGTAAGAGAGAAGAGCAACAAAAATAAACATTGGCTAAAAATTTTTCCAAGTTGATAGAGTACACAAACCAATAGATGTAAGAAACTTAGTAAAGAAACATGAAGAAAACCACTGTAAGGCATAATGTAATAAATTTCCTCAAGACCAGTGATAGTGAGAAATTTTAAATGCATCTGGAGAAAAAAGACATATTACATGCAAAAAATAAATATGGTAGCAAATTTCTTTCTAGAAACAATGGAAATGGAAAGAAATAGTAGAGACATCTTGTAAAAAGAAAGAAAGAAAAAGAAACTGTCAACCCATAGAAATTTTATACCCACAGAAATTTCATTCAGAAACAAAGGTTAAATAGAGACTTTTCCAGTCATATAAAAATTGAAATGATTACTCACCACTAGACCTTCTGCGTTGCTACAATGTTTTACAGAAAGTTACCTAGGTAGAAAAAAAAAATTAGACAACATAAAAATAAGTATCTATTCAAAGAAGAAAATAACATGGGAAATAAAAGACATAGGTAAATACATAAGCCTTTATTATTTAAATGTCTTGAAAAAAGTAAATGACAGTTTAAACCAAAATAGTAACAATGTAGTGCTAATAATAAATATATAAAAATAAATAAATGAATTATAAAAATATATAATAGTGTATTTTTGGAAATAAAGTTCATGACAAAAACAGCATGAAGGCTAGGAGTAATGAAAATATATAATTGAAAATAAAATATTACTGGGAAAGTGGACTCTGTCAAGTTAAAAATGAATACTATAGGCCAGGCGTGGTGGCTCACTTCTGTGATCTCAGCACTTCAGGAGGTCGAGGCAGGTGGATCACGAGGTCAGGAGTTCGAGAGCAGCCTGACCAATATGGTGAAACCCTGTCTCTACTAAAAATACAAAAAATTAGCCGGATGTGGTGGCACATGCCTATAATCCCACCTACTCCAGAGGCTGAGGCAGGAGAATCACTTGAACCCAGGAGGCGGAGGTTGTGGTGAGCAGAGATTGTGCCATTGCACTCCAGTCTGGGTGGCACAGCAAGATTCTGTCTCAAAAAAAAAAAAAAAAAAAACACTATAAACCTAAAGCAATCACACAAATAACATAACAAATAGTTATAGATAGTAAGTCAACAAAATAAACAAAAGAAATTGTTTCATAAAAATATAAATTAATCTAAAAGAAGGCATAAAAGAGGACGTATTGAACAAATAGAAAACAAATAGCAAGTTAATGGCTTTAAACCCCTAATTGCATAAAACATCACATTGAATTTAAATGGTCTAAACACTCCAATTAAAACAAAGAGGTAGTCTGACTGGATTAAAATAAGGAAGACCTACCTACCTGCTGCCAAAAGGAAGCAAAATATAAAAATAGAAATAAATTAAATTTAAATAAAATATATAGTCCATGATAACATTAATCAAAAACAGCTCAAGTGATTACATTAATATTAGACAGATTTCAGAGCAAAAAATGCTTCTAGGTGCATGATAATTCATCCTAAATGTTTATGAGACTAATAGCTCAGCTTCACAAATATGAAGCATAAACACATAAAACTGCAAGGAGAAATAGACAAATTTACCACTGTTGCCATATATTTCAACATCTTTCTAATTAATAAAAAAAATCAAAAAGCTTATACAAGCATTGAATGACACTATCAACAATATTTATGAAATTCACATGTATAGAGCATTCCACCTAACAACAGTAGAATAGATACTAGAAGCACAAGCAGACATTTATGAAAATACGGTACATCCTGTTCTATAAAATAACACTCGGTAAGTTTAAGGATTCAAATAAAACAAAACATAATATCTGACTGCAACAAAATTAAATAAATTTTTAAAAAACAAATACACACAGATAAGTATCTGGGGAATCTCAAAACATTTGAAAACTAAATGCCAAATGTTTAAAAAACAGTCAAAAAAGAAATGAAAAGAAAAATTGCAAAATATTTTGAACTGAATGAACATGAAAACGAAATATATCAAAATATATGAGATTTTAGCAAAAAGTACTTAAATAAAACATCTTTAGTTAGAAAAGACAAAGGTCTGAAACAAATTACTTAAAACACTAAAAAATGACAAAAAAATACCCTTTAAATCCAAAATAAAAGAAGAAAGGAAATAATAAATATACAAGTGCAAATCAAGGAAATAGAAATCAAAAAAATAAGAAAATTAATAAAATCAAAAGTTGGTTATTTAAGAAGATCAGTAATATTGATAAACCTCTAACCAGTTGCATGATAAAATATACAAAAAATAAATGAACTTCTATAATAAAGAACAATCATAAATCATAAATAAAAATTTTATTTACAATGTAATTGAAGCATATAAAAAGGTATGATAAATATGATAAAAACATGTGAAACACAATCACAAATCAAACAAAAAATAGGGGGCAAGATTTAGAGAAATTTAAATAAATTGAGAAATATACTGTGCTCATGGAACAGAAGACTTAAGATTATTAAGATATTGATTTTCCCAAATATTTTTATAGATTCAATGCAATCACAATCAAAATGTCATCAGGCATTTTTTGGTAGAAATAAGTTAATCCAATATATATATAGAGAGAAATGCAAATAAAGTAAAATAGTCTAAATAAATTTGAAAAAATAACAAAGTTGAGGCAGTAGCCCCAATTGATTTCAAGATATAATGAAAAGCAACAGTAATTTATGATGTTAATAAGTGTTTTATTTTAATGCACACAATAGTATGCAAATAACATACTGTATGCAAATAACAGTATGTTATTTGCATTACAATTTGCATTAAAATTTAACAAATGGGTCAATGGGAAAAAAATAGAGTCCAAATATAGACCTATATTTATATGGTTAACTGACTTTAGAGAAAGGTGTAAATACATTTCAGTGGGAAGAGAATTGTTTTCTCAGAAAATTGTGCTGGGGTAATTGAAAAGCCACATGTAAAAAATTTGAACTTTAATTTATAATGGATGTCATATACACTAATTAACTAAAAACTGAAACATTTAGATGTATATGTAAAACCGTAAAACTAATAGAAGAGTAAATTTAAGCTGTAAATAGTGGCTTATGCCTGTAATTCCCACAGTTTGAGCACTTTAGGAGGCCAAGAAGAGAGGATCACTTGAGCCCAGGAGTTCAAGACTAGCGTGAACAGAACAACAACAATAACAAAAGGTGGGGGACCCTGCTCTCTATTTCAAAAATAATAATAATAATAATAATAATAATAATAGCCTAAGTTTGCTGGGTGTATTAGTCCATTCTCATGCTTCTCTGAAGAAATACCTGAGACTGGGTAATTTATAGAGGAAAGAGGTTTAATTGACTCACAGTTCTGCACGGCCGAGGAGGCCTCAGGAAACTTACCATCAAGGCAGAAGGGGAAGCAAACACGTCCTTTACATGGTGGCAGGAGAGAGAAGTGCCGAGTGAAGCAGAGAAAAGCCCCTTATGAAACCATCAAATCGGCCGGGCACGGTGGCTCACGCCTGTAATCCTAGCACTTTGGGAGGCTGAGGTGGGTGGATCACGAGGTCAGGAGATTTAGACCATCCTGGCCAACATGGTGAAACCGCGTCTCTACTAAAAATACAAAAATTAGCTGGGCATGGTGGCGCATGACGGTAATCCCAGCTACTCGAGAGGCTGAGCCAGGAGAATCACTTGAATCAGGAGTTGGAGGTTGCAGTGAGCCGAGATCGTGCCACTGCATTCTAGCCTGGCTACAGAGCAAAACTCCATCTAAAAAAAACGAACAAAACCCATCAGATCTCATGAAAACTCACTGAATATCATGAGAACAGTATGGGATAACCACCTCCATGATTGTATGACCTCCCATGAGGTCCCTCTCCCAACATTTGGTGATTACATTTCAGATTACAATTCAAGATTAGATTTTGGGTGGGGAAACAGCCAAACCGTATCACTGGGTGTGCATCTGTGGTTCCAGCTACTTGGGAGGCTGAGATGGAAGGATTGCTTCAGCTCAGGAAATCAAGGTTTAGGCGAGCTATGATCATGCCACTGCACTCCAGCCTGGTCAACAGAGTGAGACCCTATTTAAAAAACAATTATTTTGAAGCAAATATTTTAGAATTTTGATGAAATAAGATTTCTTAGATGCAACGAGAAAAATACTATCCACAAAAGAGTAACTTAATAAATTGGGTTTTATCAAAATTAAAAACCGCTGTTTGCAAAGCATTATTCCACATTATTCTAAGCACTGTTAATAGCATGAGAAGACAAGTAATAGAATGTGAGGAATTCTTTTTAAAACATATATACAATAAAGGACTTGTATCTAAAATATATAAGAAACTCTCAAAATTCAACAAGAAACACAAAATCCACTTAAAAATTGGTAAGTTATTTGAACAGACACTTCACCAAATAAGAGGTGTAATGACAAATAAGTCCATGAAAAGACTATTAACATCGTTAGTCATTAGGAAAATACAAACTAAAAACATGGTGTCATACTATTTCACTCCTAAGGATTGCTAAAATGTAAAAGAGTGACAATAGCAAGTTTGGGAAGATGTAAATAAACTGGAAATATCATATACTGGTGGTAAAGATGTAAAATTATGCAATTACTTTGAAAATAATTCAGAATTCCCCAAAAGTTAAACATGTTTCTACCATACAATGTAACTGCTGCACTCCTATGTAATTACCTCCCCTGCAAATGAAGACATATGTGTATACAAAGACTTGTGCATGAATGTTCATGGAAGCTTTATATGCAATGTCTTCTAGCTGTAAACAGCCCATATGTTCAAGATCACATGAATGGATGAATGAGTAGTGGTACATCCATACAGTGGAATGACATCAAAGGAATAGATGATTAATACATAAATCTGGATTAGTCTAAAAATAATCATGCTGACTACAAAGCACTAACAAAAACCTGAAAATACATTGTATATAATTATATTTATATAGGAATTACAAAATAATATTTTGTAGTGATGGAAAGGTGATTATACATGGGCATGAGAAAACTTTTGGAAATGATATGTGATGATTTTGTAGATGTATACATGCCACAACTTATCAAAATATAACCTTTAAATTTATATATTTTAATGTTTCTCATTTATAGCTCAGTAAAAGTGTTAATGAAATCATATGTTTAGCTGCATAAAGACAAACCCAACTTCAAAAACAGGAAGAGTGAAAATAATAGACTTAAAAGTTAGATGGTTCTGAACCCTAAATTCACATCAAATTAGTTGCATAACCCTGTTGATGTCACTCATTTATTTGCAATACAGTTTGTTAAGACTCTTCAGGTAATTTGTCCTGTAGAGTCCTTTATTTGGCAGAAGAGGAAAGGAGAGTTTAGGAGAGAGTTACTGGCTGAAATTATTTTTATCCTCTGAAATATTTTAAACTACTAAATGTCTTTATCAACTATTAAGTATGATTACATAAAATATTAAATAGAAGATGTTTTGGTTACCATGTTTGCTGACTTAATTACCACCATACTAATCTCCAGAAAAGTATAATAACTTTTTAGAAGTCATCCAAATCACTGAATAAGACTCATCTTTCCTAAACAATACAAAGGACTGGTGATGATTGAATGATAATAGACAGCCCAAATTCCTCCTACCTATATAAGGCAGACTTGAGTGGTTTTCTTAAACCTAGGCCTCACCCCAATTTTTATTTGGCACTGTGTTGATTCAGCCACAATTTCAGCAAGTCTTAGATTGGGTTTTCTTCAAAGCACAAAACTGTCTACCAATACCCAAAGCTGCTTTGTGCATGCATTACTATTTAATATTTGTAGGATAGTCCTCTCTGCTAAACCCAGCTGGCTATCTTGGATCTGTCCCTTTTTCCATAGAGAGCATATGTGTGTGTGTGTGTGTGTGTGTGTGTGTGTGTGTGTGTGTGTGTGTGTATGAGAGAGAGAGAGAGATACAACTCTGATCTGAAGAGGGATTTAATGTAATATGTGGGGAGTGGAACTTATGAAAAGTAATTCTTTTGTGGCAACGAAAGATTCCTCTCTTAGAGCTTATGGCAAAGCACTTTGAGATATTAAGTACATTGTTAGAGGGCACATAAACAAAATTAAAACACAGACATAAAAAAAAAAGATTACAACACTGGGCTAAATGGAATGAGAATAGAAAAAAAATCTTAAAATTAGGAATGTGCTGTGCTAAGTATATCACATGATTCTAAGATAATTAGAATTGCATGTTACACCGGAGGTATTTGTTTTCTATAAAACTGTCTGCAATAGATCATTCCAAAACATTAAGAACCATATATTTCCCTTCCAAACCTGCCTATCTCTTAAGCACAAAAGTAATGAAATTGAAAATCTACACATAAGGAAACATTTTAATTATACACAGTAATACAACCATTAAACCAGAGAATGGATTTTAAGAATCCATTTTGAAATAACATGCCCACCTTTTCAAAGTGAAACTGTGAGGTTATGTATTTTCCTGAGAGAGCTCCTTTCTCATTGGTTTAATGGTAATGTTGTTTAACTTTTTGTGCCTTAAGCCTGACTTTCTTTGATGAAAAGAATTCCCATAAAATTTTCAAGTATTCTCCTATCTATAGGATATTCATAATGTTGGTAGTTATCTATCCTATATTAGGTAGGCATTTCACAATAGAAATAATAAATCATGTTTCAGTTTTACTGCTGATATAATAGCTACCTTTTCTGAAGAAAAGTTTGGTGGTGGTGGTGGTGGTGTTGTTGTTGTTTTAGACGGAGTCTCGCTCTGTCACCAGGCTGGAGGGCAGTGGTGTGATGTCGGCTCACTGCAACCTCTGCCTCCCGGGTTCAAGCGATTCTCCTGTCTCAGCCTCCCAAGTAGCTGGGACTACAGGGGCCCACCACCATGCCTGACTAATTTTTTTTTGTATTTTTTGTGGACATGGGGTTTCACCGTGTTGGCCAGGATGGTCTCGATCTCCTGACCTCGTGATCTGCCCACTTTGGCCTTCCAAAGTGCTGGGATTACAGGCGTGAGCCACCGCACCCGGCCTGGTGTGTTTTGTTTGTTTTGTTTTGTTTTGTTTTGTTTTGGAAAATGGCTGTAGGAAATAGAAAATACAAAATTGTACTTGGAGAAATTAAACAGGGCTCCTGACAATTTGAGAAAATATATGCAGTGGGAATTCTATATATTGGCAAATTAATATTAATAACGTAACCCATACATACTCATTAAAAAGTGAGAGGCATTTAGAAATAGACATATTCCTCCCCAAATTATTTGCTTCATAATGTCAGTTCTGTATTGCTGTTCCAGTGCCATTAAAATATCCGGAAACTCTCCTCTTTTTCTTTGTAACTAATAAGATAGTTCATATAAATAAATCCATCATCTGAAAAACATGTAAATAGCTACAACAAAATATATATATATAATATACACAAATATATATGTCTATATGTATAAACAAATCCCAAAACTATAATTTATAACAGAAAAATATAAGATTGAAGGGTGGGATAGGGTTAATGGCAAGTGAGAAGCAGAGATGGTGAGATTTTGCTAGACATAGATTTCTATCAAAGTAAATTTTGGCATCGTGAAATATCTACTTAGTAATGTTTTGATTAAATACATGAGATCTAGGGTTATAGGTGGGCCATGAAACAGGAATATATGTACCATATATTTAAGTGGAAACTGAGTTTCACATTACATATGGAAGTAAAGATTGTGTTTTTAAAAAAGAGGTGACTCACAAATATGCAATATTAATCTTTAGTATTTCACCTTCTTACCAGGAGTCTGCTTACATTAACATGGAGTACAGAAGAAAAGATAGGTTACTCGGTACACTGATGAGCTCTGTGAAACATTAGTCAGATATTGGTCAACAGGCAGCAGAGAATGATGTTGGCTGGGGAAAGATAATGAAAAGAAAAATGATACCTATAATAACACGAATTTACTGAACAGAGAGAGTTTCTAGGCTTTAGAACAGGGTAGTCAAAGCAAACAGAGCCCAGCAGTTTTGTTGAGTAAAAAAGACAGAGTTTGGAGTCTGAAAAGTCCATGTCAGCTAGAAATTGAGGAGCAAACATGAGAGAAACTTGTCAGAGAGCTCCAGAGACTGCAGTGTCGTCTCCTTGAATTCTATCCTAAGCATTTTTCTTTATATGCATGGGAAGTACCTAAGACTCGAGAAAGAAACGTCAGAAACTAATAAACAAAACAATCTGCAGAGTTTACACAGGTTTAGTAAAATTGATGTTTCTACTAGTCCAAGTAGGAAGATCCCTTAATGCAGGGAGCAATGGGTATAACCTTCAGAAAAGCCAGGTGTTTGAGACCAGCCTGGTCCAACACGATGAAACCCTGTCTCTACTAAAAACACAAATATTAGCTGGGCATGGTGGCGGGCACCTGCAATCCCAGCTACTTGGGAGGCTGAGGCAGGAGAATCACTTGAACTCAGGAGGTGGAGGTTGCAGTGAGCCGAGATTGCGTAACTGCAATCCAGCCTGGGCAACAGAGCAAGACTCCATCTCAAAAAAAAAGAAAAAGAAAGAAAGAAAGAAAGAAAAAGAAAGAAAGAAAGAAAGAAAGAAAGAAAGAAAGAAAGAAAGAAAGAAAGAAAGAAAGAGAAAGGAGGGAGGGAGGGAGGGAGGGAAGGAAGGAAGGAAGGAAGGAAGGAAGGAAGGAAGGAGAAAGAAAGAAAAGGAAGGAAGGAAGGAAGGAAGGAAGGAAGGAAGGAAGGAAGGAAGGAAAGGAAGGAAGGAAGGAAAGAAAGAAAAGAAAGAAAGAAAGAAAGAAAGAAAGAAAGAAAAAGAAAGAAAGAGAGGGGAGGGATGGAGGGAGGGAAGGGAAGGGGAAGGGAGGGGAGGGGAGGGGAGGGGAGGGGAGGGGAGGGGAGGGGAGGGAAGGGAAGGGAAGGGAAGGGAAGGGAAGGGAAGGGAAGGGAAGGGAAGGGAAACATAAATAGTGAAGTCATGTTATCTCACCTGGACTACACTACCAAAATTAGAGGTAAGACTGAAAAAACGTAAACTGAATCCAAATAATATAAACACACCAAGGAACAAACACCAGCAATATTTACAGAAATATGGCAAGATCCAGAAAACAAATGTAAGCAGCAGGAAAACACAACACAACTCATAACAAGAAAATGTAATAGTCAATACAAACAGACCAAATATGATAGAGATAAGTAAACCTGCAGAACAGCATATTAAAACATGAATATTTATGTAAATATTATGAATATTTTCTATATGTTCAAACAGATAGATGAAAACATGGACGGCAATCCAAATAGGGCTTCTAAAAATGGAAAATATATTATCTGAAATGAAAACCACACAGTATGAGAATACCAGCAGATTAGATACTGTAGAACAAAAGTATAGAGGACTTAAAAGATAACGATAGGAACTATTCAAATGAATGAATGAGAAAAAAAAGTGAGCATGGTTTTACTGAGTGGCAGAAAAACATCAAGTGGACAGACATATGTATACAGACTTCTAAGAGAAGAGAAAATGAGGCAGAAAATATATTTGAAGATACAGTGACCAAATTTTTTATTTTTCCAAATTTGTTAAGAATTAATCCCCATACCCAAGATACTTAATAAACCTTGAGCAGAAGAGACATGAAGAAAACCACAGGAAAATATATCATAGTCAATTTCTATAACATCCCAAGACAACAACGAAACATTAATAAAGAATAGTCTTGAGGCGGGTGCAGTGGCTCATGTCTGTAATCCCAGCACTTTGACAGGCTGAGGTAGGTGGATTGCCTGAGCCCAGAAGTTCTAGATGAGCGTGGGCAACACAGAAAAACTCTATCACCTACAAAACACAACCGGGTGTGGTGGCGCATGTCTGTAGTCCCAGCTACTAGGGAGCCTGACGTAGGAGGATTGCTTGAGTCTGAGAGGTTGGGGCTGCAGTGAGTTATGATCTGGTCACTGCACTCCAGCCTGGGTGACAGAGTCAGATCCTGTCTCAAAAAAATAAATAAATAAAAGATAAATTAAAGAAATAAAGAATAAACTTAAAAGCACATAGTAGCAAAAATAAATATCACATACATAGGAAGAAATAAAGAAGAAACAGCAGATTTGCTACTAAACAGCATGCAAGCCAGTGTGCAATGGAGTGACATTTTCAAAATAGTAAAAGAAGACATTTTTATCCAAAAAAATCTGTCAAAAATGAACAGGAAATATATATTCTTCAGAATACAAAGGCTGAGAAAATTTATGATCATAAGACTAATATTATTTAAAAAACAGTAATGGAAGTTCTATTTTTAAGAAAGAAGAAAAAAATATACTATATGGAAATTTAAACATATCATGATTAAATAAGTGCTCAGAATAAAAAGTAGATAGACTAAAGATTGTCCTCAGGGGATAAATTGAGGTAAATTTTACGAGGTGTTTACGTAGCAGTAATGTCTTGGATGATATGGAAAAGGGTTTGAACTGTGAATACCATGATCATGGAATTCTGTAATCAACCTTTTGGGTAAAATATATAAGTATATTTTCCCCATGGATATATTTCAATTCACATGTAACTTAAGTATTTCTGAGTGCATTGTTATCTTACCTATAGTAAATCTCAGTCTTTGCAAAGAAGTATTTTGTATTGGGACATAGATAAACATACTTATCTACCTTTCCTGTTCTTTCTTGTAATTTCTGTCGCACACTCCAAAAGAATATGTTCTACTCAGCTTGTATAGAAGAGAGGATAAATAGAAATACACGATGCAATACAAGTGTAGAAAACATTGACAACATAACTAACAATTAAGAAATGGAGGGAAGGTCTAAGTGAGAGGAATTATGAGTTGCCATGGTTTGAATGTGTCCCCCCAAGCTCGTGTGTTGGAAACAACACATTTGTAAAATGAAAAGGAATTAAAAGAAGAAGAAAAAGAATTCCTAAATCATTCGAGGAATGGTACTATTTTTATATGCTCTTAAGAATCCAGCATTTTATGCATGTTTATATAATTGTGAACATTTGACATACAATATTTTATTTTTTGGCTTTTCTTTAAAATTGTATCATAGATTTTGAAGTTAATTTGTATAATGTATACATATTATGAAGTTTTGGATTACATTACATTCAATTAATACTTCATCCTTTGATTAGCTAATTCTTTTTATTTTACAAATTTGTTCTCCTGGTCATTTACTTTTCTCTTATGAGTGAATATAAATGATTAAACCATAAATATATGAGTACAAATATTAGGAGTGTGTACTTCTTCAGTAAATATCTACTCATCATTCATTTTACAGGTTAGATTTTTATCTCCTTGGAAGGCGGAGAACAGACCAAGAGGTGTGAGGAATAACACTGGTCAATTTTTATGAAAGGGAGAAGAAATACATTGTTATAAGCTCCTTTACCTCTTAAGAAGCCTTAGCTATGCTCCTCTCATGACTTTTTTAGCAGAGGTTTAAGTAGATCCAGCCCAATCTTTAGAAACCCAGCAAGACATTCTCCTTTGTTACTGGTGTTCTGGCCATGGTATCCTCTTCAAGTACCTGAATTATATAGACTCATCATGAGTCGCTTTTAGAATTGAGTCCTTTTGCTTTCTTCTACTTCATTTCTTGCTTAAGGATCTAGGTAACTGCAGCAAAATGGATCCTCACTCCTTGTTGACAGACCAACTGGGTGCTTTCCACATTTGTGAGATCTGAAATATTCTTCTTTCCATTGTGCTTCTTCCCATCCTATCCAGTCCCATCTTATTGAAACACCACTTCTGATGGTTGCTGCACTCTATCCTGACCTTCTCTTGGATAATCTATTCCGCCACGATGTAGGGTATCTGCTCAAAATTGGCACTTAATGGGGATTATGGGAAAAACAAGCAAATGTCAGAAGGTTTTGCAATGAATTAATCAGAGATCTGCAACAATAATATTTAAAGTAAAGTAAGCATGAGAAAGTGAGAGAGAGAGATCTTTACATTGTAAGAACTAACAGATTCTTACGTTATGTAACAGAATCTTATTTAACAGATTCTTTTAATGTCATAAAAACTAAGAGATTAACTACTGTGATAGTTTTCAACAGGTCTGTGGTAGATACATTAGTTGATCATAATCAGTTCTTTGGGAGTCACATTTAACTTGATTTTTTATGGTATACTTTTGTCTTAATTAGAACAGATAATTAAACATGCTATTTTTGTTTTCATTCTCTTGAATTCCCTTATTTTTGTTTTCCTAATAAAGAAGCAAGGAGAAGTTTTAGAACCCAAATTTTGCCTTCGAGATGCTGAGCAGTATGTCACGCATGTGAATGGCTTTGATTAAGGAGATTGTTGATAAATTAACCTTCCAGACCAAAACCTGCTGATCGATCTCAAGCTTCTTTTTTCTATTGAAGCAAAAACTCTGTCACAAGAAAATGGACTTTTCCAAGGTTGCACAAGCAAGTGAAGTTATTATTTTTTCTCCTAGCTTTTTGAAGTCTCTTTACTCCCCATTATTGAGATCTAATTCAGAACATTCTGTATAGTAATGGGCATTTCAAACCCACGGCAAACCCCTCTGTACCTTTCTTTCTGTACAATTATTAAATAATTATACCTTCATTTCTTTCAAAGAGCAAAATCATTGCTCTCTTCCAAGGTCTTTTAATTTATTCTTGATAATGTGGTTTGTAGCTTCCATTAGCTTTTCCAGATGCTGCAAACATGAAAAAAAAATGCAAATAGTTCACATTAATGATGAGCCATGTGTGCTTTTCAGTTACTTTTAAGAATAATATCCTTTGGTGTGATTTTCAGCTAGTTTTAAGAATAATACTGCTTGGAAACAGAGACTTCAACTTCTGATAGTGAGCAATTGGAAGCTGTGAAATCCCTCAGTGAATACTACAATGTATTTTTCAAATATCACATGAAAAAGTTCTCAATATCTGATTAACCTAAGTATTTAATTAGTTTTGAAAATGTGATAGAGAAAAATAGTTAACACATGGAATTTTCTGACAGATAATCTATTAACTACAGAAATTTTTATTGATGCTTCTATAGCTACTGGATGATGAACCATTTACCAAATCTAAAGTCTATATGACTTCACAGGAGCAGATGGCAAACAGTGTCTCGGTTGAGATAATTTCTGCTTCCCTAACAAAATTTATTTTATTAAAAAAGATAATTATTTAGGATTCTGCTGCAGCATTTTTAGATTTTAAACAAGATTAAGAAATATGCTTATTTTAGGCTGTGAATATGGCTTGCTATTTCAGGCACACTGTATTATTTTAATTGTATTTCAGTACCAAATATAAAATAATATAGTTTAGATAAGGAAAACCAAGGTGATTCTCAGAAATTAGCATCTTGTTTCTTAGTAGTTGCTAAGCAAGTTAGTTGACCTGCTTGATCTTCTATCTATTTATTTTTACGCAGGAATTAAAAATGTGTATAATGATAATATTTTTTGATTTAAATATTTTTATTTAAAACTGATATTCCTAATTGTTTTTCATAGTTAATTCTATATATTTAAAAAAATTATTCGTGCTAACAAATATAAAAATACTTATTTTTATACTTGTATATACTATGAGTGAAAATATATTCAGATTTTGTATACTTTGAATTCAATTACAGTTTGTTTTTAAATCATTTAAATCACTGAGTATGATTTTACATTATGATAGAAATAGAAAATATAATAATGGAGTTTAAAAACATTTTTAAAATAAAACATAGATTTAAAAAATCTTCAAAGTGATGGTCTGCTTATTTTTTTTTTTTCTTTTTCAACTTTTACTGTAGATTCCAGAGGTACATGTGATGGAGAATATAATGAAAATGTTGCTATATATTTTTCTTCTATGAAGAGAAAATAACACCGTTTTGATATAAGTGGAAAGATAGGACAGAGAATACAAATGGTTTATGTTGTGTCCACAGTTCAGATCAATGGCTTAATGGGAATTGTTTCAATAGGTTTCTGCTAAGAATGGCCTCTTTTAGAAATTGATTTTTAACCTCCACTTATATAGGACTTGAGTGGTCAAATTAAGTGAGAAAGTTCATCCTCGGCATTTGTGGGAAGGTTAGTTATGACTATTGGTATGATGTCTTTCTATAGGGAGTGTGACTGTGAAAAGAATAACGGGAGGCCAGTGAGATTCCCTGTAGAGAATGACACATGGAAGAGTCTACCTTGATATTTCTTAGCAGGAAAAAAGGAATGAGATTAAGTGGTGTTGCTGCATCTTTACTATGCCCTGCATACTGTGCTTGACACATTACAAGCACATATCATTTTATTTTTCAAACCACCCGTGGTGTAATTAAACAATAACATACACATTAATAATAAGCAGTTTGTAGGCACTTTGGTCCAGATGCTATTATCAGAAATCATGCATTCAATACTGACAATATCCCTATGTGATCATCTAATTTAGAGACGAAGAAAAGACACAGCGTTAAGAAGCTTTACCAAAGAGATAGAGCTTGTAAGTGTGGAACCAGAGTTTGAACCCAAGAAATTTACTTACAGAATATGTGCTCATAACCACAAGCTATAATGCCTCTTCATTAGGCACTATTATCACCCTTTTAGATTAGTGGAACTAAAGTTTATAAAAGTTAGGTAGTATGCCCAATGTCACACAACTCATAAGGAGGGAGATTTGGAATTTGAACTCAAAACTGTCAGCCATTAAGCCTATTTCCTTTTCCCAACATAACTTTGCCTTGTGAATATTGAAAGAGAGTTTCAGTAGCAAGCATTATAAGGATGTGCTGAAGAAGAAAGTCATTTAGAGGACATTTTCTGAATTTATTTATTTATTTATTCATTCATTTACTTATAAGTAAGTCTGTTAATATGTTATCTAACCATGTCCTGCTTTTCAAAGCTTACGACTCTTTGCAACCTCAGATACCATCTCCTGACTGCTAACTTATCTTCCGTATCCCATCGAGCAAGGTCTTCTCATCTCTGACACTTCCCACCACAGAAAGATCTTCTGCCTTTCATCTTAAGACCCAGCTTTGTGTGTATGTCTTTGTAAACCCATCAGCTATTATGTAAACCCCTCCCCACTTACCGAAGACTTACTATTTACCTAAGACTATTATTTAGCATGTTAACTAAACATTTATGTATTGAGCTTCCTTATTTTTGTGCCGTATGTGTATGTCTTTTTTTCCTAATTTATTCAGCTATAACTACAATTCTCACACTCTTTATCTATCTTAGAGTGAAAGATATTGAAAGTATGCTAGCTGGTAGAATAAGGGTTGACTTCATTTTTAACATGCATGGTTCTAGTGCTTGATCATCACTCCCCTTTCTTGGAGATATTCGATGCTGATGGTACTCAGAGACAGTCTCCCCATGTTCAGTCATCAGCGTTCCTGGACAAAGACTTCTTGAAATCATTTTCAGAAGAAGGCTTATTTGCCTTGCAGATGACTTTGTTGAAACATAATTGTTATGATCTGAATGTCTGCATTCTCTCCAAATTCCTATAGTGAAACCTAATCACCAATGCAACAGTATTGAGAGGTGACACCTTTAGGAAGTAATTAGGTCACGAGGGTAGGCCACGTGAATGGATTAGTGGCCTTGTAAAAGAAGCTTGAGGGAGCTTGTTTGCCCCCTTAACAATACACGGACACATAGAAACTGCCATCTATGAGGAACAGACTCTTACAATACTGAATTTACTGACATCTTGACCTTGGACCTTCCAGCCTCCAAAAGGGTGGGCAATAAATTTCTGCTGTTTGTAAATTACTCAGTTTAAGATAATTTGTTATAGCAGTCCAAACTGACTAAGACAAGAATCAAGGGGAAATTCGAACAGACTTATGCACACACGAACACACATAATACACATACCCTAAAATAATCCATTTAAAAATACATAAAGAACTTGTATTTTTTATCATGGACCTAACAGCTAAAAAATATGCCCTCATTTTTTCAAAAATTTAAACAAATTATGATAAATATTAAGGCATCAGGAACAGTTTATAGTCTGAAGTCAGCAGCATGTTCCTTATATGACCTTTAACTTTTCTGTATAGTAAATTGTATTTAGTTGATGAGTCAATGATCATGTTTACAGTAAGCTATATGTGTGATCGCTTTAGCAATGGTCAAAATTCAGCATGTTCACACACACACCTCCACGTCAACCCACCCATCCACTCCGACATGCACACATTTCATGTATCTTTTAGTTGAGGCTATCAAGAACAAAAATAGATGCTTCTCTATTCTCCAGATATTCATTTTGACCATTGATTTTCCCAAGAGTACTCATGAGGATTGAGAACATGAAACCAAACACTCAGCTCCGTTAATTGAGCTTTCTTTGGTTCACATCAGTTCTTTCGACGTTTTTAATAGGATTGCATTAATGGAATTTTATATTGTTGGAACTGTTCAATACTTTTCTACAAAGACAAGGTGCTTCTGCCTGAAAAGGTGATTACTCTAATTGTGCTATCTATTCTTCTATAGAATAATGCCACTTTTTCCATTTAGGTGGAGTTGACATGTGTCAGGAAGCATCAATCACCTTCCATATAAATAGTCCTAAAGAAAAATTAGTATGCTCAATGGAATACTTCAGAGACATCTGGAAACATACCCATTGTAGAAATTGTGGCTTTCATAATATGTTGATATTATATTATTTGTAAGTGCAATGTGTGTTTGTGTGTGTGTGTGTGTGTGTGTGTGTAAAGATAGAGGAGATTAGAGGGCTAGTCAAGTCCTTTACTAATAGGCACACTAGTAAAGAAATGATGAAGAAAATTAATTTATACGTTTCTTTGGACAGTTCTATTCTTGGCTCTCAGAGATAAAGCACATTGGGGAAATGGAGCCACTTTAATAAATATGCCTTGGCTAGAGCTTCCAGAAGAAACTAACAAAGAATATATCTGGAGAGAAAGACCAAAGCATGTAATTTCTATAACCACGGGAGATCTTTTCATTAGCCTCCTCTTTGGTTCTTAATAGTTTCCCAGATGCATCTGGGGACTGCTATAATGATTATCTCTGTACAATTGCTCTCTCTCTTTATTGATACATAGAACTTCAATCTGACTGAGTGAAGAGAAAACATTCTATCTAATCTGCATTATGTTATCACAAAGTCATTGCTGAGATAATGTTATGTTAAAATAAAATTGTATTCCAACGCCCTTTTAAGTATTTAAGTTCAGACATTTCAAATGCCACTGAAACCCTACTAATTAACTCCAAGCAACTCTTGCTTACCTGTAAGGATCAGTAAATACTTAGGAAGAGCCAGCTACTATTGGCACTAATGAAGTATGAAATAGACTAATTTTACTGTGTTTCTTTGCCTATATTTTCCACCACAGAGGAGTAGACATGCAGAAATTGTGTCTCTCAGATACACAAAAATTAGGTGATCGTATCTCTAGTATTTCTCCTTTTCAAATCTCTTGTGACAAAATACAACCAGAAGCAGCAGCACCACCACCACCATGGCTATCACCATCAACATCATCATCCTACACTTCTGGAGACTTGCCTCATCCAATGGTGTTTCTTTCCGTTATGTTCTCTACATTGGCGTTGACTTGCGTTTTTCTCCTAAAACATGCCAAGACTTTCTCTATACTCTAAAGATGAAAGCCAAACTATCCCATGGCACAAAAGCCCCAAATAGTCAGACTCTTCCATATTTTCCCAGCGACAGGTACAGTTTGATCACCCTCTTACTCTGCTTCAACACTTTTTTGTTTTCCCCATTTGGACACCTGTTCCATGCTCTCTTTCTCAGGGGTCCTTCTCACATACTGTTTTTCTCTTTCTGAAAAAATCATAACTAAACTTTTCACCTAAATAAATTATCTTAATTTTATTTAGAACTTATCTCACTTCTCACTTTCTCAGGGGTTAGTCAAAGCTGCACCATTTTGTAAGGCCTCCGCCATTTCACAGACCCTGGTCAGAGTGAAACATTCCGCAGGGGTTTGGGCTGTGAGAAACATCCTTCTTAACCACGTGATCACAGGCACAGGAGCATCCTTTTTTATTTTTATTTTTATTTGTTTTGAGATGGAGTTTCTCTCTTGTCACCCAGGCTGGAGTGCAATGGCGCGATCTCAGCTCATTGCAACCTCCGCCTCCCGGGTTCAAGCAACTCGCCTGCCTCAGTCTCCCAAGACACTGGGATTACAGGTGCCCGCCACCATGCCCAGCTAAGTTTTGTATTTTTAGTAAACTTGAGATTTCACCATGTTGGTCAGGCTGGTCTCAAACTCCTGACCTCATATGATCCACCTCTCTCTGCCTTCCTAAGTGTTGGGATTACAGGCGTGGCTCCACAGCACCTGGCCAGGAACATCCTTATCATACCCTGCTGGGCAAAGCCCCAGCTGAAGGAATATCCTGTCATATCCTGCTGGACACAGGTCCAAGGAACATCCTATCACATCCCATTGGGAAAAGGGCCAAACCGCCTGATCGTAGGAACATCTTATCAATATCCTCCCAGGCAGGAAGTCATACCACCCAGACCTGTTCCACCCAGGCCTATAAATTACTCCAGCCTGTAAGCAGCAGTGGGCTCTGGCATTAAGCTGGTCCCCCACTTCTGCAGGTTTTTGCAATAAACCTGTGTTGCCATAGAGCCACCAGCTCTCTCTCTTTCAGAGTTTTTTTTTAACCCTTGCCTTCCCTTCTAACATCAGGAATAGTTACCCTTCTTAATGTAATTAATACTTGTCACAGGTCAGCAAACTGAACACTCTTTGATTATTATTGGTTATAAGTATTATCAGTTATAACTAGAATTACTTTTATATTTTATGTATTATTCCCACTACTAGATTGTCACCTTATTATATGCTCTTATGTAATCATATCACTAAATATCAATTATTTCATTAGAATTTTTATATATTATTTGATATTTTGATTAGTTTGTATCTCTATGTCTAAACCCATGAATGCAGGCATAGTTATGCATGCAAAGTTCAGTATTTGGAATATAAACACTCATAACAAATAATAAAATACTGTAGAGCATTATTGTGTGCCAGGAAATGGCTAAGGTGGTACATAGTTTATTTAATCTCTGAAACAAACTAGTGGCTTTTTAGGTATCACTGCCTCATTTTACAATTGGTTGATAAAATGACATACCCAAAGTCCAGGAGTAAAGAATATAACCAAAATTGTTTTCCATGTCCACTATTCTAGGAAATATGCAAGTCATCACAATCTCTTCTCTGGCTTTCTTCAGTTGACCCTTCCTGTCCAGTCTTCCACCCAACAAAACCTTCTCTTCATAATAATTCAGTCATATCACACTCTTTCTTAAAACTCTCCAAACCCATCTTTCTTACATTAGAATCCCAAATCCTTAGAATTATTTTTCAAACAATGTCAGAATAGTCTGTAGCAAACTATTCATCTTGCAGACACACACACACACACACACAAACACACACACACACATACACACAATCACAATTCTTTCAAGACACTGGATAATGAAAAACAGAAGTAAAAGATTGGAGGTTTGTCAAACTTTGAAAATGAGAAAATGCACTGTCTGATAATTCCACTTATAAGCTTCTTACCTGAGTGTAGTCCATATGGTTCTGGATGCCTAGAACTCAGGCAGAAAAATCATAGCATTCTTGGATTTCAGGCTTAGAGATAAAGTTTGGGGCTGCCAGAGAAACTGAAAAATTAGTGGAATAACTATATTATTAAATAATAATTTAACAAACAATAACTTGATCTTTAAAAACTGTATTAAATATTAATGCACAGATGTGGGAGTCAAAAATCTGAAGATAAATACTGTTCAAATCCTTGCATAGCACCTGAATTGTGCTTGTGCTAGAGGAAAAAGACAATGAGGCAGACAAAACATTAGAAGAAATAAAGGCACTACATTTCCCACATTTGGTAAAAGAAGAACCCCATAAACTTAAAAATCAAAAGAGCTCAGGAAATACCAAACAGGATAAATATAAGAAGAATATATTTAGAAATGTTATAGCCAAAAGGACAAAAACCCAGACAAAGATAAATTTTACAAAGGATTAATATGTTTTAATGAATTAATAAATAGTGTAGGAACAATTGGACATAAATAGAAAAAAAATAAAGTTTAAAACCTTAATCCAAAATGAATCATGAATTTATTTTATATTTTATTTTTATTTATTTATTTTTCTGAGACAGAGTCTCACTTTGTCACCCAGGCTGGAGTGCAGTGGCACAATTTTGGCACACCACAACCTCGACCTCCTGGGCTCAAGCAATCCTCCCACCTCAGCCCCCAAGTAGCTGGGACCACAGGTGTGCACCACTACGCCCAGCTAATTTTTTTGTATTTCTTATAGAGAGAGGGTTTCACCATGGTGCCCAGGCTGGTCTCAAACTCCTGAGCTCAAGCATTCTCCTGCCTCGGCCTCCCAAAGCCCTAGGATTATAAGCATGGGCCACAGTACCTGGCCTGCATCATTAATTTAAACCTAAAACTTAACATTAGAGAGCACTTAGAAAAGACCATAGGAGGCAAATATTCATGGTCTTGGCCTAGGCTAAGGCTTTTAAAACATGACACTAAAACAGTGATTCCCCCCAACACAAAAGGATTAATTGAACTTAGTAAAATTCACCTTTGCTATGTGAAAGATCCTGTTAAGATGATAAATAAACAAGCAGCTGACTGGAAGAAGGAATCTGCAAACCATGCTTCCAACAAAAGACTTGTTTCCAGAATACATAAAGAACCATTCACACTCAACAATAAGAAACCAACCAAACAAAACCTTTTTGAAAAATGGGCCAGTGATTGGCTAGACATTTCACCAAATATGAAAATGGCAAGCAATCCCGTGAAATTATGTTTAACAATTTTTACCCATTAGGAAAATGCAAATTAAAACCACAATGAGATATTACTATAAACTACCTATTAGTAACACCAAATTAACAGTAAAATATTGTTCACACAAAATGATGGTGAGAACACAGACATGCCATGTTTCTCATACATCTCAGACATACCACTTTACATTTTTCATGCACTCTACCATTTTACAGTTTTACATGAACTCTACCATTTTACATTTTTCCCAGCAGTGTATGAGAAACGTGGCATCTCTGTATCCTCACCACCACTGATTCACAAACAGCTCTCAAGTTTGCATTATCTTAAAAAGCTAAACAAACCTTTACTTTACAACACCGTAATTTCACTTTTGGCGTTACCGTAAAGAGATATAAATTCACACAAATAGCCAGGCAGGACTGTACATAGAAGGTATTTTTTTAACAGACAAAATGGGAACCAACCCAAATGTCCTTCAACAGGTGAATGTTTAAACAAATTCTGGTAAGTCCATTCCAGAGTAAATATATTAATTATAATTATATTATATATAATTATATTAATATATAATTATATTATATTAATATATAATATATTATCTAATATACAATATATAATTATAGTATATATTAATATATTATATATTAATGCAACAAATTGGATGGATCTTAAGGGCATGCTGATGAGTAGGAAAAGTCAATCCCAAAAGGTTACATGCTATATACACTCTTGTATATAAAATTTTTACTATGACAAAATTATAGAAATGGGAAGATTTCTATAATTATAATAAATTACAAGATTTCAATAATTAGATAAGACACACGTATTAGTTTCTCAGGTAGTAACAAATTATCAAAAATTTGGTAGCTTAAAATGACAAAAACTTATTTTCTTACAGTTTTGGAGGCTAGAGGTTGGAAATCAAGATGTTTCTGCTGAAATCCAGATGTTGGCAGGGCCACATTCCCTCTGGAGGCTCAAGGGAAGAATCTCCTTCTTGCCTCTTCCAATTTCAAGTAGCTGCTTGCATTTCTTGTTTGTGGACACATCACTCCAGTCTTTAAGGCCAGCATCTTTAAACTTCTCTCTGTTCCATCTTGACATCGCATTGGGTGTCAAACCTCCCTCCGTCTCCCTCTTAAAAAGATGCTTGTGATTCCATTTAGGGTTCATGAATAACTAAAGATAACTTCTTCCTCTCAAATTCCTTCACTTAATCATACCTGTAAAGACTCTAATATTCAGAATTTACAGGGATTAGGATGTAGAGTTTTTTTGAAGGGTCATTTGTCAACCTATCACAACATACAAAAAAAGTGCATGGAAAAGCTCACGAAATCTGAAAAGATGGGATTGTATGATATCAACCAATTTCCTGGTTTTTGACAAGGCAAAATACTTATGTAAGATGTTATATAACATTTTGGAAATCTAGGTGATAAGTATGCAGAGCATGTCTATACTAATCTTTGTAACTTCTTGTGAGTCTGTAATTATTTCAAAACAAAAAGTTACAAAAGTAGCTAGAATAAACACATATTACATACAGAAGAGACATGATCAGAATAATGGCTGATACAGGTCAGTGGAGTCCAAGAGACAATGGAATTACATCTTCTAAGAGTAAAAGAAAAAAAAAAGAAAAGCATAAACTCAATAGTCTATGTATGACTAAAATATACTTCAAGAGCTAAAGCAAAATAATAATATTTTCAGATAAACAAAAACTGAGATTATTTATTACCGACAAACCTGAGTCATGTAACAGGTAAAAGAGGAAGGACACAAGAGGGAAATTGAGATTTATGGGAATAAAAAAATAGCATTAGAAATGTTAAAGATGTAGACAAACTTTAAACATTACAATGTTATATGTTTCTATATATTTGGTTATCTTAATCACTTAAATTATATAGTGTTTATAAAGCAATTATATACTATTGGACTCTGAGGTTTATAACATGGTTAGGTATAAAAATATGACAACAAAAGCCTAAATTATGGACAGAAGAACATAAGTAGAATTACACAGAAATTATACAAGGCTCTTACATTCGATGTGAAGTAAAATATTTTTAAAAAGTTATAAAGGATACATATTGCAATCTCCAGAACAACTACTATAAAAATGACTAAACAAAGCAGAATTAAAGAGCCAATAGAGGAATTAAAAGAAAAAAAAAAAACATGAGAAACACACAAATAAACCAAATATGATAAATAATCCATCTAAAAGTGAGATCTTTAGATTGGATAAGAAAGAAATCAAGCCTCAGCTATGAACAAGATGTCATCCAGATGATATGCATTTTATATATAAGCTTGAGAGCAGCAACATGGAAGGAGCTGGAGGCTATTATCCTAAGCAAATTAATGCAGGAACAGAAAACCAAATACTGCCTGTTCTCACTTATACATAGGAGCTAAGAACTGAGCACACATGGACATAAATATGGGAACAACAGATACTGTGGACTACTAGACGGTGTGGGTGGGTGGATTGAAAAAAACTATTCACTACTGTCATGCCATATTTTAATGTGACAAATCTGCACATGTATCCCCTGTATATAAAAGTTGAAATAGAAGAGGCCAGGCACGGTGGCTCACATCTGTAATCCCAGCACTTTGGGAGGCTCAGACAGGTGGATCGCCTAAGGTCAGGGGTTCAAGACCAGCCTGGCCAATATGGTGAAACCCTGTCTCTACTAAAAATACAAAAAATTAGCCAGGCATGGTGGCGGATGCCTGTAATCCAAGCTACTCAGGAGGCTGAGTCAGGAGAATCACTTGAGTCCGGGGAGGCAGAGGTTGCAGTGAACCTGAGATCTCACTGTTACACTCCAGCCTGGGTAACAAGAGAGAAACTCTGTCTCAAAAAAAAAAAAAAAAAAAAAAAGTTGAAATAAAAGTAAAAGAATGAGGAATATATATATACACACACACATACACACACACACATATATCCCATTGCTATATATATAGCTTACTGCAAACAATAAGCATTAGACATACACAAACGTGACAGCTATATTAATTTCAGGGAAACTAGATTTCAAGACAATGCACATATCCTGAGATAATGCGAAACATTTTTTTCTGATGAAATTGAAGATTTCATCCTTAAATTTGCCAGGAAAACCAAATACTCATGAAAGTGTAGATGCAAAGTAACCAAACAACACACGAAGGGAAAGCTAACAGGACTAAATGTTTCAATAGATAAGTCCATAGTCAAACATGGAGATGTGAACATTCCTTTCTCCATAACTGGTGGAACAAATTATCTTAGTGTCTGCTGTTATAACAAATTACCTGAGACTGGGTAATTTATAAAGAACAGACATTTATTTTCTCACAGTTCTAACTTGGTTCCATTTTCCCCCTCACTTTCAGGCACCCCAATCAGACGTAGATTTGGTCTTTTTACATAATCCCATACTTCTTGCAGGCTTTGTTCATTTCTTTTTCTTCTTTTCTCTTTTGGTTTCTCTTCTCACTTCATTTCATTCATTTGATCCTCAATCGCTGATACTCTTTCTTCCAGTTGATCGAGTTGGTTACTGAAGCTTGTGCATTTGTCACATATTTCTCGTGTCATGGTTTTCATCTCTGTCATTTCGTTTATGACCTTCTCTGCATTAATTACTCTAGCTATCAATTCTTCCACTCTTTTTTCAAGATTTTTAGTTTCTTTGCGCTGGGTACGTAATTCCTCCTTTAGCTCTGAGAAATTTGATGGACTGAAGCCTTATTCTCTCATCTCGTCAAAGTCATTCTCCGTCCAGCTTTGATCTGTTGCTGGCAATGAACTGCGCTCCTTTGCAGGGGGAGATGCGCTCTTATTTTTGGAATTTCCAGCTTTTCTGCCCTGCTTTTTCCCCATCTTTGTGGTTTTACCTGCCTCTGGTCTTTGATGATGGTGACGTACTGATGGGGTTTTGGTGTAGGTGTCCTTCCTGTTTGATAGTTTTCCTTCTAACAGTCGGGACCCTCAGCTGTAGGTCTGTTGGAGATTGCTTGAGGTCCACTCCAGACCCTGTTTGCCTGGGTATCAGCAGCAGAGGCTGCAGAAGATAGAATATTTCTGAACAGCAAGTGTACCTGTCTGATTCTTACTTTGGAAGCTTCCTCTCAGGGGTGTACTCCACCCTGTGAGGTGTGGGGTGTCAGACTGCCCCTAGTGGGGGATGTCTCCCAGTTAGGCTACTCAGGGGTCAGGGACCCACTTGAGCAGGCAGTCTGTCCCTTCTCAGATCTCAACCTCCGTGTTGGGAGATCCACTGCTCTCTTCAAAGCTGTCAGACAGAGTTGTTTGCGTCTGCAGAGGTTTCTGCTGCTTTTTTTTGTTGTTGTTATTGTTGTTTAGCTGTGCCCTGTCCCCAGAGGTGGAGTCTACAGAGACAGGCAGGTTTCCTTGAGCTGCTGTGAGCTCCACCCAGTTCGAGCTTCCCAGCGGCTTGTTTACCTACTTAAGCCTCAGCAATGGTGGGCGCCCCTCCCCCCAGCCTCGCTGCTGCCTTGCAGTAAGATCACAGACTGCTGTGCTAGCAATGAGGGAGGCTCCGTGAGCGTGGTACCCTTCCGGCCAGGTGTGGGATATAATCTCCTGGTGTGCCCATTTGCTTAAAGCGCAGTATTGGGGTGGGAATTACCCGATTTTCCAGGTGTTGTGTGTCTCAGTTCCCCTGGCTAGGAAAAGGGATTCCCTTCCCCCTTGCACTTCCCAGGTGAGGCGATGCCTCGCCCTGCTTCAGCTCTCGCTGGTCGGGCTGCAGCAGCTGACCAGCACTGATTGTCCGGCACTCCCCAGTGAGATGAACCCAGTACCTCAGTTGATAATGCAGAAATCACCTGTCTTCTGTGTCGCTTGCGCTGGGAGCTGGAGACTGGAGGTGTTCCTATTCGGCCATCTTGTTCTGCCCCCTTTCTCACAGTTCTAGTGGCTAGGAAGTCCAAGGTCAAGATTCTAGTAGGTTCCATACCTTGTAAGGGCTGCACTTCATGTCTAAGATGATGCCTCTTGCTGTGAACTCACATGGCAGAAGAGATGGAAAGGTGAAAGACCCTAGCTAGTTCTCTCCAGCCCTTTGATAAAGCACTAACTTCATCCATGATGGGGGAGCCCTTCTTCTGACCTAATCATTTTTTAAAGGCCTTGCCTCTTATTATTGTTGCACTGGGGATTGTGTTTCAAAATGAATTTGGAGGAGACACAAATATTAAAACTGTAGCACAATTAGAGAAAAAATATCAGTAAAGACAAACAACGTCAACCATGTTTACCTACTCAATATTTCACTGAAACAATACAGCATGTATATTTTTTAAAATGCAGTGTAATAATAACCAAATTGTCCTTATGTTGGGCTATAAAATAAGTCTCAGCAAATCCTGAGATATTACAATTATAGGAATATGCTTTCTGATCAAAATTGAATTTGACTAGAAATCTATAACAGATATTTGCAAAGGGCACATTTCTAAATAAGTCATGGGTCAAAGAAGAAATAATGAGAAATTAGGAAATATCTTGGGTAGAATTGTAATGAAACTAGGATACATTATGATCTGTGTAGCTAAATAGTGATTAGAGAGAAATTTAGACCTTCAAATGCTCACAGTAGAAAAGGGGAAATGTCTAAAATCAGATCTAATTTTCTACTTTATGAAGCTAGAAATAAATGAGCAAATTAAATCTAAAGTAAATTGAAGGAAAGACATAAATGGTAAGAACAGAAATAAATAGACAACAAAAAATAAAGAAAAAAACAAAGAAACATATTCTCGTAACATTACAAATTTAGTCTTCCTGCTACCCACCCACGGTCTAAGTTTTACCATTTATATTCTCAAAGGCCCAGTGATTTCTTCTTGTATAATGCTGAAGATACTTGAAACTGCCTCTTCTCATGCTCCCAATCTGACAAGTTTCCAACTCCAGTAACAGAAATGCAATTAGAACAGTAACATTAGAAACGTTAGTGTTAGACCTCGGTGTTTATCTTTCCTCCTTTTGGAAAACTGTATTCTAAAGGTCATTACGCTCTTAGCACCTTTTCCCAGTTGTTCTCCACTTGCTATTAGGCTATTGTGTAGTGTCAAAATTGTCACATGTACTTTTACATATGCAGGTAACCTTGAGATTAGTAATTACTTAAATACCACATATATTACACTCATTTACCATTTTAATAACCAGTTAGCAACACAGTTGTATTAGGGTTGAAGGTAAAATTACAATTTGAGCTACAAGAACATTAAAGATGAAGCATTTTTAAAAGTGCCTGATTTTGGTTCAATCTCACTGTTAATGTATTTTATACAAATTATGTCTGGGCCACATCTAAACTACCTGACAAAGGTTTTGCTATGATTTGAATATTTATTCCCTTTAAAACTCACATTGAAATTTTGGCTGGGCATGGTGGCTCATGCCTGTAATCCCAGCACTTTGGGAGGCCAAGGCTGGAGGATCACTTGAGGTCAGGAGTTTGAGACCAGCCTCATCAACATGGTGAAACCCTGTCTCTACTAAAAATTCAAGAAATAGCTGGGCATGGTGGTACGTGCCTGTAGTCCCAGCTGCTCAGGAGGCTGAGGTAGGAGAATCACTTGAACCCTGGGGGCAAAAATTGCAGTGAGCCAAGACTGCACCATTGCACTCCAGCCTGCGTGACAAAGTGAGACACTGCTTCAAAACTAACAAACAAAAAAACTCATGTTGAAATTTAACCTCCAATGCGGCAGCATCAAGACTTATAGCCTGTAAGAGGGGATTGGATCATGAAGGCTCTCATGATTGAATTAACTTATTCTTGGATTAGTGGATTAATGGGTGACTGGATTAATGGAGTCTCCTTGGAGAGGGAGCCAGTGGCTTTATAAGAACAAAGACCTGAGCTGGCACTTAGGCATTCCCAGCTCCCTCACCAGCCTGTGCCCTGTGGGGAATCCTCACCAGCAAGAAGAGTCTCACCAGATGTGGCCTCTCAATTTGGACTTCTCAGCCTTTACAATTGTAAGAAATAAATTTATTTTCTTTATGAATAACCCAGTTCTAGGTACTCTGTGATAAGCAGCAGAAAACAGACTATCAGAAAATGGGCACTGAGCATGGGGGGTTGCTCTTGGATACCTGAAAAGGGCAAGGAGCTGGGTAATGGGCAGACACTTGAAGAATCTGGAGGAGCAGGCTAGGAAAAAAACGTAGATTCTGATGAGGGCTTAGGATACAAGAAGACTAGGGAAGGTTGGGAACTCCTTAGCGACTGGTTTAGTGGTCCAGACGAGAATGCTGATATAAATACGAACAGTAAAGGTTATTCTGACAAGATTTCAGCTGGAACTGGAGGACAAGGTACTAGAAACTGGGGTAAAGGTCTTCCTTATTATAAAGTCACAAAGAAATCAGCTGAATGAAATGAACTGTGCTTACGTTTGAGGGCTTTGTGGAAGGCCAAACTGAGAGTGATGAATGCAGTTATTTGATAGAAGAAATTTCTAAGCAAAATATAGAAGATGCTTCATAGTTTCTTTTTAACACTTACGAGATTTGGAAACAAAGGAACAATTTAAAGACGGAATTTACAATTAAAAGGGAAGCAGAGCAGAAAGATTTGGGAAACTTTCAGCCTGACCATGTAAAAAGCAAAGTACGTTTGAGAAAGGAAACCACAGGTGTAGCCCAGCAACCTTTTGCCAAAGAGATTAGTATGGAAAGAAGGAGATCATCAAGAGAATGGAAAAAAGTCATTTCAGAGCTCTTCAAAGCATCCCCTACCAGAGGCCTAGGAGGGCAGATGGGTTTAGGGGATAGACCTGGGTCCCCCTCCACAGGCTCCCAGGACCCCTCAGGTCTCTCCTCCCTGAATTTCAGTGTGGTGCTCCTGGGCCACTTCAGCTGTGGCTAATGTGTCCCCAGGTGTGGCTTGACTTGCCATTTAGAGCAGTACCAGCTGTAAGCCTTGAAGACTTCCATGTGATACTAATTTGCAGGCTTACAGAAAGCAAGAGCTATGGAGGACTGACGGCTTCCACCCAGATTTCGAGGATGCCACCCAGATGTCAAAAGCCTGAGGGACCCAGGCCAATACTTGTCACTAGGGTTGGAGCTACCACAGAGAGCCTTCACTATAGCAATGCTGAGCAGAAATATGGCTTTGGAGCTGAAACAGAGTCTCCACCTGGGACTGCCACAAAACTACCAACAACTGGGAGAGCTGGGGTTTCTGAGCCCAGCAAAGTTGTAGGAGTGAAGCTGTCAGAGGCATTGGAGGCACAATCCCCCCCACCGATGTAGAGAGGATACTTCGTAACATTGAATCAAAGAAGATTAAAACCCAATGTCTACTCTCTTGAAATTTGGACTTTGAAATGGCGTTGGAAGGAGTTACGACTTTGGAGCTATGGGGATAGAATGAGTGTATTTATATGTGAGAAAGACATGAGTTTCAGGGGCAGGTGGGGGTGAAATGTCATAGTATAAATATTTGTCCCATCTAAAACTCATGTTGAAATTTAACCTCTAATTGGGCAGTATTGAGAGGTGAGGCTTTTAACAGAAGATTAGATAATAAGGGTTCTGCACTCATTGATGGACTAATGGATTAGTGCATTAGTGGATCAATGTGTTATCATGGGAGACGTACTGGTGACTTTATAAGAAGAGAGAGACCTAGGCTAGCATGCTAGCGTGATCAGCCCCCTTCTGTGTGATACCTCGTGTCCCTCGGAACATTGCAGAACATCCAACCAGCAAGAAGGCCCTGATGCATTGTGATTCCTCAACTCTGAACTTTTCAGTCTCCACAACGGTAAGAAATAAGCTCCTTTTCTTTATAAATTACTCAGTTTTAGGTATTCTGTTATAAGCAACAGAAAATGGATAGGTTTCAAACACTTGGGTAGATTGAAGATTGCTCATAGAACTGGAGGTTGGTCTGAAAGTACAGAGTCAATGGTATGATAGATAAGCCCAAGGCGATGGCAAAAATTAGGTGCTTACAGTGGTTGTGAGATATTGCTGAGAAGTTGTGGGTTCGTGGATGTGTGTACCAGCAGAGGACATCTGGAAATCATGAAAACAAACTTGAAAGACCTGAAGTCTGGAAAAGACAAAAATTAGATGTAGGAAAAACTGTTTCTTAAGAGAGCATTGGCAATGGGAAGGCCAATAGGTAGAGACAGTTGAGATACATGAGATACATGAGTTGAGATACATGAGACAGTTGAGATACATTGAATACTATAGGCACAGGGCAGGACTGGCCATACTATGTAGGATGATCCTTGGGTAATCTTATATCCTGTATGGCTCATCCACTACAACTTACTACTAACAAAAGCATAATGAGTTATTGGTGAATGCACAAGTTCAAGTCATAAAACAAGTAAAGTATAATAGTTCTCAGTATAGCCTAAATGTTTTCTTTAAATTTTATTGGTGAAATACATCATGCATGATGGGGTTTTCGAAAACACTGTATGATTTAGATTCAGCTCTTAAACAGTGTATAGTTTGATGTATCATAGAATCTAATAAAAATGCTAAACCAGGCCGTTAAATATTTATGCGCCATTTGTATATTGTGTTGGGAAGGGACTTTAATTAGTTTGTTGCACAAGAGGGAATCTGCATTTCCATAAGGGGAAGAAATATTAAGATGAATGTCCTAGCCAGAACTTCCCATATAGAATGTTTTCAGGTCCAATCTGGAAACTATTCAAATAGTATTATAGAAATAAGAACAAGATGAAGTAAGGGCAGAATATATAAAATGAAGATTAGTCAATCAATGAGAATACGTTATATTGTAGTTAAGGCCGATTTGATGAAATGTAAATTACAGAGAATGCTGAGGATATTCTCTGCTTTGATAAACTTTCTCTTTAGTCGAGGGTACATCAGAAAACTCATTTTGTTGCCTTACTCATGACACTTTGGGCACATTCTTATGATTTTAATTAATCCAATATCATTTTGCAGTGTTTCAGGAGGGATGCCAGGGGAATAGGAATTAATTTTAGAGTAAGAGAGGGCTAGTCTTGAGGAAATCAAACTCTCCTACGTCTCAGCTGTGCAAACTTGTGCATGTTATTCTCTGAGTCATATTAGTTTTAATTTATCGATTAGAAATATTAATAGTTTTTACAGAGTCTTTGTGGGAAGTATAGAGAAATTATGATTTAATTAATAATCATTGTTCTCAGTCCATAATAGATGCTTAGCCAATGCTTTTCTTCCCATTCTTGTCTCAGGGTCATTATTCTGCATATGCTTTTATTCCTCTATCCACATTTTCAATTAATACATTTTTCTGAGTCTACCTGTCTGTGTCGACTATGACTTCCTCTCAGTTCTCATTGCCACATTTTAAATAGATACTTAACAAAATCAGCCTACTACAGGGTTCCCTGTGGGAAAGTCAGTCACCACTCAAACTCTTCCAACTCATGTGTCTCTATTAATTGTACCAAATTACTAATTCCATATTAAATTTTAGTTATTTGGCCATTGTTCAAAGTCCTCATCTGCATGTATCTAAGTTTATGTGTCACTATATCTAGTCTTTGCTCTAAATGACAGCAAATAGCTATGCAAGCAGTCTGTACATTACAGCCATCACCTGTAACTAATTTTGTCACTGTTTTGGCTTCAAGTAGCTCTAAGCTCCTTTATCTTAAGCCAGTTATTTTACCTATGACTCAGTATTCTCGTCTATCAAATGGGGACACGAAACACTGTCTGCCACATAAAGTAATGCTCAATATGTGTCTGTTGTTGTTTTAGAATTGTTGTGAAACTGCACACAGAACAGCAATTTCCCTAGGAATTTTCCTATGTTGTTTTACAATGATCTCTCTTCTTTGAACCCGGGAACATTTAATGCTAATCCTATTATGTTGTAGGTCTTTAATTCACCTGGATTTTGTGTACATAACAAACAAACAAAAAAACACATTATTTAATGGCATGGCCTCAGTTGTAGTTATTTTTGTATCTTCAGTAGAATTGTGAGTCTAGTGAAGTGGAAAATGGATAAAAATTAGCTGTTATAGAAACCTAACAATAAATAAATAAATGTAATACAGCTTTAGTTGTTTTTGTTGTTATTGTTTATTTTATATTACTTTGATTTTGATTTTGTTTGCATTAAAATCATTTAATTTCTTGTTTTGGTTTCTTATCTCTTCTTGGGGAATTCTTATATTTCCCATTCCCTCCCCAAAACATAAGTGCTATGGAAAGGGAACTTTAGATAAGAAAAGTCATTAATTCCTTTATGTAGAATTTGACTTAAATTCTAATATTTTGATCAAATTTTGCAGTGTCTATACAGTAATTTACAATTGGTGGTTGAGCAATGAATGTTTCTCAAATGCGTTTTTCTCCTTGTTTTGGCTTCTTTTCAAGAACACTTTTCTACAGAGCTTTCTATCTTTTTTTCACCCATCCTTTCAACTATATTATACTGTCCCACGGAGCTCAGAAGCCAATCACTCAGCATTATTTTTATAACTTTCATTAATGATAATCTGCTTAGTCCCTGCAGGCTGTTATAACAAAATACCTTAAACTGGGTAATTTATAAACAACAGAAATTCATTGTTTGAATTAGGCCTCAAAAATTTATTATTTGAGCTTGGACTTCCCAGCTCCTAGTTGTGGAGCTGGGAAGTTGGAGACCAAGTTGCCAGCAGATTTAGTGTCTGGTGACGATTCTCTGCCTCATAGATGACACCTTCTATGGTTCCTTACCTAGCAGAAGGAATGAACAAACTCCCTTGTACCTCTTTTATAAGGGCACAGATACCTTTCATGACGGTTGCCCTTGTGAATGGGATTAGCACCCTTTTAAGAGTCACCTTCCAGAAGTCCCACCTCTTACTACCAACATATTCGTGATTGGAATTCATACACAAATTTGAATGGAACACAGTCATGCAGACCATAACATTAACAAATTAGAGAAACATAAATCACCAAGTTCAGATATATATTTAATATGAAATTGGTGTTAAAAATGTAGGTGGTACTAATTAATTACTAATGCCATATAGTTATTCAAGTCTTTTTATTCCCATCATTAGTCACTAAAATCAGAAGAGTTCAAATTTCAATAAAGAATAAAAATCATATTTAAAATAAAATAATAATTTAAAAAGCCAGTTAGTAAAACACTGGGCTTAAGATCAAATTGTAATAGTCTTAAAAGCTATCATTGCTGTTTGGTAAAGAAACTCACACTGAATGTCTAGTACAAAAAAGAAGACAGAATATTATAATCTCATGGAATTCTCAAATATGAAAATAAGAACAATGTTAGAAAATAGAATAAGAAATTCTACATTAAATGGAGATGCATATCCCAAGGAAAAATATAAACATACTCTCTTTGACATTCTATTCCTTTCTGAGGGCTTACCCATATGGCATGGTGAAAAGGAAACTGGATTAGTTATTTAGATAATGTAGAAAAAAAAAAACAGTAGGAGCATTGCTTTTATTCTGAATAATTTCCAATATATAATTCTGACAATAGTATCTGCTGGCACATAGTAGGTGCTGGATATAATTCCTCCCTCTCTCTTTCCTTCCTTCCTTCCTTCCTTCCTTCCTTCCTTCCTTCTTTCTTTCTTCTTTCCTTCTTTTCCTTCTTTCTTGTCTAATATTTTTCTCCTGCAGTAAAGTTACTTATGATTTGTAAAATTATAACAAAACTCAAGTAGCTTTAAGTCAAATAGGTTCTACCAGAGTAACTACATCATAGCAGCTCCCTATTGTTATATTATAGAAGGTTTTAAAGATGAACATTAATAAGATCTCATGGTTGGGTAAACACACACTAAAAATTGACAATTTTCCAGGCTCTATTTACCCTATTTCATAATGTGGGCTTAATATTTTCTGCACTACTCACCTATGAAGTACTCATGCATATTTGATGGGAGAAAATTATCTTTATAAAGAGTTATATTCGTGGTTTTACTTTGTTTAGTAGAAGTGGAGGTTAGTAGATGAAATATTGGGGTGTACAGAGCTAAGAGCTGAGGATTATATATATTCATATGGTCATAGTGGATAACATATGATGTGCCAGGACATAAATAACTTCCAATATGAGGACTGATCATAGGCAGTGGGCTATGAAACTATTTCAGCAGGATAGGACTATGCACATATATCTTTAGTGAAACCTGAATTAGATTGGATATCATACCTGTTTTTCAGAAAATGTCCGTAATTTATCATAGTATTAAAGCACCATCAACTACATTATGGGGGAAACATTATAGCCTGTTTAAGAACTATAACATTGTCTCTATCCCCAACCATAGTTTATTTCAGCTTTCTGGTTATTGGCAAAATATTTACCTTTGTTGTCTGACACGAAGGGAGATTTATTATTATTATTATTATTATTATTATTATTTTGAGACAGAGTCTCGCTTTGTTGCCCATCCTGGAGTGCAGTGGCATGATCTCACATCACTGCAACCTCCACCTCCCATGTTAAAGCAATCCTCCTGCCTCAGCCTCCCAAGTAGCTGGGATTACAGGCGTGTGCCACCACGTCCAGATAATTTTTGTATTTTTCATAGAGAGGGGGTTTGACCATGTTGGCCAGGCTGGTCTCGAACTCCTGACCTCAGGGTAATCCACTCACCTCGGTTTCCCAAAGTGCTGGGATTACAAGTGTGAGACACCGCGCCCAACCAAAGGGAGGTATTTTTATGACAGGAATTTGACCATGGACTTTGAGGTCAGAATGACTGTGACACTAATAAGTCAGGTCATGAATAAGTTACTTAACTTCTTAAAGAGTCATTTAACTTACTTGTGAAATATCAAAAAAAATAATCACACTTATTAGGAAGTAGTGATGATTAAATGACATAATATTTGCAAAATATTTTCATTCTTGTGCTTTTTGCAATGCATTTGCCATGGCGTATTGTAATTATTGATTTACTTATGTTTTTCATCTGGACTTATAGCCCTTTGAAGAAAGAAATTGTATTTTTTTCCCACTTAGTGTCTAGAGCAATACCACGTATGCACAGTGGGCATTCAATACATATTCATAAATAAATGGAAGTGGTGTGCATACCATTGACTATCGGACAGTAATTTTCCAATATTCCCTTAAGTTAAATGTATCCACTCACATGTTTTATCATACTTGTCCTATATGACTTTCATGCATCTAACTTTGAATAAACAATTTTGCTAAACATGTAAAATGAGTAAGAAACTACCATTAAGTAATATAAAACTGATAGAGAATGGAGTTCTTCATCAGCTCCGTATCTGGAGCTTAGGTGCATTTTTAGACCTAAATCCTCACCTTCCTCTGAATGTGTTCTCTTCTCCTCTCTGTTGGACATATATCAGCTGCTGCCCCATATTCACTTCCAACCCATCTCGACCCCTCTTGGGAGTATATCATAATTATTTCTTGACCTCTGACTTCCAGGTCAGTGGAGGCACCAGCAGTAAATCTTAGGTGGAAGGAGAGATGTTGGGATATTTATTCCCCTCACTCATTTCCTTCTGGGTTTTTGTGCTTCTTCACTGACCCTCCTTCCGATCCATCCAACTACCTCTCCAAATTCCTTTAACTGGCTCCTCTCCTTTTCCCCTTCTTAAAAAATATTTTTGATTTAAGGAGTACATGTTCAGGTTTGTTACATGGATATATTGCATAATGGTAGGATTCGGGCTTCTAGTGCACGCTTCATGCAAGTAGTGACCATTGTAATCAATAGGCAATTTTTTTTAACCTTCATCTTCCTCCCAGCCTTTCCCATTTTGGAGTCCCCAGTGTCTATTGTTTTCATTTTTATGTTCTTTGTGCCCATTGTTTAGCTCCCACTTACAAGTGGAATCATAGTATTTGATTTTCTGTTTCTTAGTTATTTCACTTAGGATAATGGCCTTCAGCTCCATCCATGTTGTTGCAAAGGATATGATTTTGTTCTTTTGTTACGGCTGCATAGTGTTTCATGCTGTATATATACCACATTTTCTTTATTTAATCTCCTGTCGATGGACACATAGCATGATTCCATGACTTTGCTGTTGTGAATGGTACTTGAATAAACATATGAGTTCAGATGATTTTTAATACAATACTTTCTTTTTGGGGTGATAGATATCCAGTACTCGAATTTCTGGGTCCAAATGCTAATTCTATTTTTAGTTCTGTGAGAAATCTCAACACTGTTGTCCGTAGAGGTTGTACTAATTTACATGCCTACCAACAGTGTGTAAGTGTTCCCTTTTCTCTGCATTCATGCCAACATCCATTGTTTTTTGACTTTTTTAGTAATAGCCATTCTGACTGATGTAAGATGGTATCTTATTGTGGTCTTGATTTGTATTTCTTGGGTAATTAGTAATGTTGAGCTTTTTTTTTTTCTTTTGTACAGTGAATGGCAAAATGTTGTGCTCTCTACTGTACGTAATCCAGTTACTCCAGTGGTACAGCCCTATTCACTGTTGCTTTTCTAAGTCTGTCCAGAATTTATAGATAGCTCCTTTATTGAAATCCCTTAAAATGACTCAGTTCCATATGTAAAACCTTGAAGACAATTGTAATTAATAATTGTAGAGGTGTGGCATTATTTGGGGTTAAAAATATTATTTATGTGAAGTGTTTATCATAGTAATTTAATGTAGAATAAATGAGTTAAGGCATATGGAGCCCTTAGAGCCTGACTAACATGTAGTACAAGCTAAAAAAATGCTTCAAGAGGTTGCAATTGTTATGATCAATTTATTGAACATATTATTTTCATCTCTGATATTTTACAGTTTTCTCTATCTCTTGTTCCAATTTGCAAATTCCCTGAAGAAATGTTGGTTCAAACTTCTATTATTCTGCTATCACTACTGCTTATCATAAGGTGGGGCACAAGGAACACTCAACATTTTTTTGAAAAGCCTAAATGAATAAATTATTCACAATACATTTTTGAAAGAGCAACATGTTTAGTTATTATGCTTAATTTAGTATTAAAGATCAATTCTTTAAATTTATTATCTCTATTTCTGTAGAAATAAGCTACATCTTTGGATAATATAACTATGGTTACAGTCAAGCATCTGGAACCTTACTGAGAAATGAAATGACTAGGATGATTATGTTCTTAACAAGCTTATACAACATCTGCTAATGTGAACTTGAGCTATGGGGCAGGTAAAACCTTACACAATATTCCATTATGAGTAACAAGGCATCTTTCAAATTTAAGTATTTATAGATTTGTTTTTCTTAAGAACTAAATTTTTTGTTTGTGAAATTGCATTTGAAACTGACTTCCTTATTTTAATAGTGTTTGCCTGTCACAATTTAACACCCTAAGAAATCTTCAAAACTTATTTTGAATTGCAATGCATTTATTAGGAGGTCTACAGAATAAATACTTGAATAAATATTTCCCAGATGCTTAAACATATAAGTTAAGAGCCTCAGTTAATGACTTGGAAATCACTTTTCAATTCTCAGGCTATGTATTTGTTGGAATTTCAGGTTCTGTATTTAGCCTATATAAGTTATAGCTTCAATAAGTGACCTTATAAGTTAGAACTAATGCAACCAATCAATCATTGCTGTTGTGAAATTGATGAAAACAGTATATGAAAATACCCTACATATTTCCTATGATATAGAAGGCACTGAATTTTTAATTTACTATTCTTATTTTTTCTTCAATTTTTTAATAATGTAAAAGAACTTAAACATAAGCCAACTTAATAGCAACAAAAAATAAAGAAATAAAACAAAATAAATAAACACAAACAAAACAAACATAGACACCAGATTATAGACCCTAAGGGGTTCTGTGGATCAAATTTTATTTATTTATATGCAGAGATATTGCTATGGGCTGAATATTAGTGTTCCTCCAAAATTCATATGTTGACATCTAATCCCCAAGGTGATAGTATTAGGAGATAGGAACTTTTGGAAGGTGATTAGGTAATGAGGGCAGAGTTCTCACTAACAGGATTTGTGCCCTTGTAAAATAGGCCCAAGGGAGCTGATTCAGCCCTTCCATCATGTAACGATGCTGCTAGAGTGCATCATCTATGAACCAGAATGTGGGCTTTTCTAGATACCCTATCTCTTGATCTGTTTTGATTGTGGACTACCCCAGCATCCAGAATTGTGGGAAACACATTTCTGTTGCTTGTTTTATGGTATTCTGTTATATAGCAGCCAAAACATACTAAACAGAAAATTGCTCTTGAGAAGTAGGAGCACTGCTGTAACAGTTAAATCTAAAAATGTGGAAGCAGCTTTGGAACTGGATAATGGGTGGAAGACTGGAAAGGTTTGGAGTTTCATGCTAGAAAAACTCTGTATTTCTATAAACAGGCTGTTAAGAATAATTCTGGTGAGGCCCAGCAAGACAAGTGGATAGCTGTAGAGAAAGCCTCAATCTTCTTACAGAATACCTGAGTGATTGTTGTGAACAGAAGTTTGATAGAAATATGTAGAGTAAGACCACTCTGATGAGGTCTCAGGAAGAAATGATGAACAGGTTGTTGGAAACTGGAGAAAAAGTGATATTTGTTATAAAGTGGTAGAGAACTTGACTGAATTGTGGCTTAGTGCTTTATGAAAAGTAGAACTTGTGAGCTACGAAATAGGATATTTAGTTTAATATGTTTCTAAGCGAAGTGTTGAAGTTGCAGCTTGGCTTCTCTTGAGTGCTTACGCTAAAATGTGAGCAGAAAGAATTCAGTGACACAATTTTTAATCATAAGGGTAGCAGAACTTAAAAATTTGGAAAACTCTCTGCCTATTCATATTGAAAAGAATGAGAAAGTGTGTTTAGGAAATAATGTCAATAGTATAGCTAAGCGACTATCTGATAAGAAAATTATTCAGCCTGCTAAACAGCAGTCAAAACCTATTGTCCCAAATAATGAAAATGTGGCACAAAGGTATTTCAGGAATTATCAGGTCTGCCCTTCCCATCACAGACCTAAAATGTCTCGTCATGGGGGACAGAATGATTCCAAAGGAGCAGCTGTGTATGCCTCCACAACCTCAGTACTCATTTCCTGGTGCCTCCTCAAGGCTGTGCTCTCCATACTCTAGCACAGCATTCTCTGGTTGCTTAAGGTTCAGCTCCAGCAGGCCATGGTGGCTGTTTCTGAAGAGGACACAGGTGGTAAACCTCGGTGGTGTCTGTGCAGTACCATCTCTGCCAGCTCACAGAATGCACAAGCTATGGGAATGTGGCCACCTCTACCTAGATTTCAAAGGAAAAAGCCACTCAGAACGTCTATTATGCAACTCACACAGGGAGGTACCACAATGGTGGGGCCACTAGAAAATTCCCACCAGGATAGTGCCTTACAGAGCTATGGGAGCAGGACCATTCCTACAACCTTACACTGATAGAACCACCAGTTTTGGAGAGCTGTAGGCACATGACTCTAACCAGTGAGAGCTGTGGCATGGGCTGCCCTGAGCAAAGTAATGAGGGTGGCCTTCCAGAGTCTTTAGGGCTCCATCCCTGCTCCAGTATTTCCAGAAGGTGGAATGCTGAGTCAAAGATTATTCTTATGTCTTAAGATTTAATGTAGTTTGACCTGTGAGTTTCAGACTTATTTGGGATATGTTAACCATTTATTCTTTCTTATTTCTTCTTTTTAGAGTGGGAATGTCTATCTTATGCCTTTCTCACCACTGTATTTTGGAAGTGCTTCACTTGTTTGATTTCACAGTTCATGGGTGAACAGATATTTACCACTATGAATTATACCATGAGTCTAACACAGCTGATTTAGATTAAATTTACAGGAGAGTTTGAAACTCGACTTTAAAGTTGATGCTGGAACGAGTTAAGACTGTGAGGGTTATTAGGATGGAATGAATATATATTGCATACAAGAAAGATATTAATTTTGGAGGGCAAGGGGTAGAATGCTATGGTCTGAATGTTCGTGCCTCCTCATAAACATGTATTAAAACCTAAACCCAAGGTGGTAGCATTAGGAGGTAAGGCTTTTTAGGGAGATGATCAGATCATAAGGTCTCATTATCAGAATGAGTGACCTTTTATAGAGACTCCGGAGAGCTTCCTCAATCCTTCTGCTATGTGAAGAAGACACAACAAAAGGATGACCATCTTTGAACCAGAAAATGAAATCTCACAAGCTGCCAAATCCACCAGCTCCTTAATGTTAGGCTTTCCAACCATGAGAATTGTGTAAAAATACATTTCTCTGGTTTATGAGCTACCTAGTCTATGGTACTTTTTCCTAGCAGGCATAAAGGACTAAGGTATCTTTCTATTTTTTCTAATAGAAGGGATCCATTCTGTATCCTTGAGGGAAAATAGGTCAATAAGCAGAAGAACTTGTTTCTAGATCAGTCATTATTTCCTGAGTGACTATTGCTGAACTACTGCTATAGCCTTCAGTTTCCTGATTCATGCAACATGACTCGAAATTGATAATCTCATTAAATTATGAGTCTCTGCAATTTCAGTAGCTCTCTTGGTTTAACAATGTATTTATTTATTTTTGTCCATTAAATGTACTACTTATTTTTAGTAAGTGACCCAATGTGCGAAAGGCCATGTGGATGAGTAACTGCTTAAGGCTCAGAAATCTCAACTTTGGTCATATTTCTGCCATCAATTTTCTGAAGACTTTTGCTTGATTTCTGTACACCTAGATTTTCTCATATATAACATAGAAGTATATGAAAACAAAAATTTCCAGAAATTTTTTCTCTGTAACAAACTGTAACATTTTATAAATTTGTATTTCCTCAAAGTATATTATTTCTGCTATTTACAAAAAGAAGACTTTTTCTTAAATTTTCCTCAGTAATCTGCAGTGTTAAAAACACATTTAAAAAGTTAATGCATGTTGTTGTATACATCAACTAAAGGTCATAAATTCATACTCTTGTCCACCACAACTCTTTCATTCACAATTCAAATAAATTTTTTCCAGTGACATTTTAAATATTTTATTTGAGTAATAGTGGAAAATATCTAATTAATCTTCATGCATTTTGTTAATAGGCTTTACTTTGTAGAGCACTTTTAGGTTCACAGAAAAATTGAGTGAAAGATACAGAGACTTTCCATATATCCTTGCCACTCACTCAACAAACACAATCTCCCCATTATCAACATCTCCCACCAAAATGATACATTTGTTACAACCAATGAACCTACTTTACAGATCATTATAACCCAGAGTCCATAGTTTACATTAGGGTGACTCTTCAAAAACTTAATTAAATTTTGGCTCAAAGACATCGGACAAAAGGAAGTCTGATTATCTAGAAAAGTTTTGAACAGATTCAACAGTTCACAGGGTTTTTTTTGTTTGTTTTTGTTTTTAAAGTTTATTTTGCCAAGATTGAGAATGCACCTGAGACACAGCCTCAGGAAGTCCTGACGACATGTACCCAAGGTGGTCGGGGCACAGCTTGGTTTTATACATTTTAGGGAGACATGAGACATCAATCAATACATGTAAGAAGTACACTGGTTCAGTCTGGAAAGGCGGGACAACTCGAAGCAAAGGTAGGAAGACTGGAAGTGGGGAGAGAGCTTCCAGGTCACAGATTGGTGATATACAACCGGTTACTTTCTTTTGAGTTTCTGATTAGTCACAGGGATTGTTTTTTAGTAAACTGAATATATTTTATCTTCTATTATCCTACCATTTCCCAAATAATAATAAATCTCCACAATGACAACATAAAGGCATCTTTAATATATACATAGATTCAATTTTGAACATTTACTAAGGAATTATAAATGAGATTTCAGGTAAATTATTTTTATTTTTCAGATGACAAAAGTAAACTGAGACATTATTTGCTGTATACTAGAGATGATTAAGGATGTTCCTCTCCTAGAAACTGAAACCTGACACATAAAATGCTTATTAAAATTGCTATGGAGTTATAAAAAATGAAATATATTTGCTCCACTTAGGCAAAAATAGAACTACTTAACAAATCTTTCTTAATGATCATATATATGGTTGTGAAGGTAATTTTCTATTTCAGAATAATCATCTTTATTTTATTTATTTATTTTTATTTTTATTTTGTTTTGTTGAGACGGAGTCTCGCTCTGTCGCCCAGGCTGGAGTACAGCGGCGCGATCTCGGCTCACTGCAATCTCTACCTCCTGGGTTCACGCCATTCTCCTGTCTCAGCCTCCTGATTAGCTAGGACTACGAGCGCCCGCCACCACGCCCAGCTAATTTGGTTTTGTATTTTTAGTAGAGACAGGGTTTCACCATGTTAGCCAGGATGGTCTCAATCTCCTAACTTAGTATCCACCTGCCTCAGCCTCCCGAAGTGCTGGGATTACAGATGTGAGCCACCGCACCCAGCCTGTGAAGGCAATTTTCTATTTCTGAATAATCCTCTTTATTTTTTTACAACCCTAAATGAATCCAATTTTCCTCTTTAAAAGATCTATGCAACACTTGCCTGAACACTAAACCACTATAGTATTTCTTTAAGGGTTAATTGAAGATTAGTTATGGGAGACTAGTGAAAAGTGGAAATAACTTTAGAATCAATGATATAATCAGAAATGTAAGGAAAAATAAATGATATTAATCTCTAGATCACAGAGAATTATACAGAACACAAATGTTAGGCAAATCTGGAAGTCAGGTATAAGGGAAGATGAGAAGCTGGGGACTGTGAGAGTAAATGGGATTTTACTCTGACCCTACACTGAGATGAATTTACTAGATCTCACTCATTATCAGTTTCTAGAGTCTATTTGTTTTCGTGTATATGACAAGTGGTTTGGGTCTTCCAACTGTTGGAAAAAACAAAGCAAAAAAATAAAACCAAAATGTTTAACCCTTTATGAATGTAGAAAGAAGAAGGAAAGGAGAGAAAGACAGAAGGAAGGAGAGAAAGAAAGAAAAGAAATAAAGAAGAAAGAAGGAAAGAAAGAGAAAGAAAGAGAGAGAAACAATAGAGGCAGTAATAGGTCCTGTGCTGAGTCAGCAGTCCCAAACATTTCTATATTACATATGGAATTCAGCCAGAACAGAGCTTTAAATATCTTTTTCAAAAAGAAGTGACATAGAATAAAAATAATGAATTAAAATTGGTTCTTTCCTAGCATGACTGTTTATGATGTTTGTAAAAGAAATTTATGAGACAGATTCTCTTCCCAGTAAAATTTACTGATTGGTTTTTTCTTTGACAAAAGACGTGAACAGAACAATTTTGCAATTGCCTGAAAATAATGCTGGATTTATTGCCTGGTCAGAATATAAGAGAAATTTAATCATCCATAACAGGTGGAAGTGATATAGTCAGCAGAATCTCTTTCCCTAGTATAAATGAACCAGTAAAAACTATCTCACTACAGAGATATCATTGAAAGAGATGGCAAAGGCTTGGAGGCAAGGAAGAAGAGATAAAGCAGAAGACAGCTAGAAGATTAGAAATGGATAGAGAAGGGATGAACTGGGGTTAATGAGATTTGCCTTTTACACAGTTACTATACGTAAACCCGAAAAGCAACTTCAAATTTGAAAGCAAGTTCCAAGTAGAGAGATGAAGTAAAAGACTACTCCTCTGGAAAAAATAAAAAAAAAGAAAGAAAGAAAAAAGCTCTGTTGTGGATTGCATTTTGTCCTCCCCTAAATTCATATATTGCTGTCTTAATTTCTGCTTCCTCAGAATGTGACCTTATTTGAAAATACGGTCATTGCAGATTTATTTATTCGTGTTAAGGTGAGGTCATCAGGCAGTTCCCTAATCCAATGTGACTGATGTTTTTATAGAACGAGGAAATGTGAACACAGAGACACACACACAGGAAGAGTGACATAAGATAAAGGCTGAGAATGGAGAGATGCATCTAGGTCAAAGAGTGCCAACGAACCACCAGAAGCTAGGTGAAAGGCATGGGACAGATTCTCTGTTTCACAACTTTCAGAGGGAACCAATCTTGTAGATAACTGGAGCTTGGATATCCAGCCTCCAGAGCTGTGAAACCATATACTTCTGTTGTTTAATCGGACAATTTGTAGTTACTTTGTTAAAGAAGCGCTAGCAAACTAACATGTGTCCGAAACCTTTACTCTTGAATAATTGCTAAATAAAGCTAGCAATAAAACTCTCTAAAATATTCGAATCCTCCATTTCATTTTAAGGTAAATGAGAAAAGTCTAGTAGAGAAGCCTAAACTTCTTAAGAAATATTTTATTCCAGTACATTCTGAGAGCACTGACAATTATTCCACAGTGAACTCTATAGTTCCTGTTTATAAGTATTGAAATTGCATATTAATTGGTTCTTCAATATCTGGATTTCTTAAATCCATGTTAAGCATCATGAAAATCAAAGGCTTTCCACCACTAGCATCTAGGAAAAGGCTAAATACGCAACTTTGCTTAATTTTTAAACACCGAAGTAGTTTAATGTGATCTGCATTGGAGCCAAACATTTCTGAGTTTAAAATTTGGCTTTGGCACATTCACACACGCTTACTTGACCTCAGGATGATAAAAATATTAGATATTGAAGATAAAACAGCTATTAGCTGACTAAAGTATTAGCCAGCATACGGCAGATAATAAATGGTAGCTATTGGTAAATAGCAAAATGTAGAGGAAGGGTTTTGTATATGGAATGTATAGTCACAGAGTTGTATCACATCTGATCATGGAAAGATGCCTCACTACCATGAACCTTGTTCCTCATCTCAATAAGTAGAATGATAGTGTATATTGGATTGTTAAATAAACTAGAACTTTCTCTGGTAAGTTATAAGAATGCAACACGTTCTATAAACTCATCAAATAAGTTATCTCTCCTATATAGAAAAAATAGATAATTCCAGATCTGTATACAAATTGCATGCTACTCCCTTTTGAGAGATGGTCTTTTAAACATTCTTGCTGCTAAAGTTGGGACAAATTTCATGTTGAAATTTGATCACCAATGTTGGAGGTGGGACCTAATGGCAACTGTTTGGGTCATGGGGGAATGCCATTATGAATAGCTTAATGCCCTCCCTGGGACGAGGGTGAATGAATTCTCATACTATTAGTTCCCTCAAGAGCTGGTTGTTTAAGAGCCTTGCACCTCCCTCCTCCTGCTTCTCACTCTTGCTTTCTCCCCGTACCATGTGATCTCTGCACATGCCAGCTCCCGTTCCCCTTTCACCATGCATGAAAGCAGCCTGAAGCTCTCACCAGAAGAATATATTGGTGCCATGCTTCTGCTGCAGCCTGCAGAACCATGAGCTACATAAACCCATTTTCTTTATAAATTTCCCAGGCTCAGGTATTCCTTTATAACAAAATAATATGGACTAAAACATTTAGCTTTTTGCTTTGCTGGTTTGTGCCCTTATTGGCAGTCTCCACTTCTTGGTTCTGAAGATCAAAATATTTTTAGACATTCAAACCTTTTAATTAAGTCCCAGGTCCAGAATTAGGTGGCCCAAGGCAAAAATGTGTTGGAATCAGTGTCCTTTATCACCAGCCTCGATTTAGCAGTCAGATATATCTTCTTGTTTACTTGGCCATATAGCAAGTGCAATCTTAAATCCAATTGACAAACCTCATGAAACAAGGGCTACCCTGTTTCTCCACTATCTCTCTTCCTTGGCTACTGGGTCAGACTCATAGTACAGATTTAAAATATGGAGTAAAATGTATTATAAGAACCCATGATGTTCCATGGAATCCAAGCTTTTGTGACAAAAAGCAAACCGAAATAAGAATGTGATGAGGGGCCCTTTTCTACTGTCTCTCCTTGAATCCTGCATGACTGTTTTATTCTTTACTGTCCAGAAAAACTGACTTGACTTGGATTCTTTGTTTTATACTGCATAGTGTATGCCCGCACGTACTCCCTATTTTACATGTTGTATATGCAGATTCCTGAAAAGAGAAAATAATCTCACTCAGATCCAATTGCCAAATAGCCAATATGACCAGGCCAGCTTGTATTAGGTTTCTGACTCTAGATAAATTGACTGAGGATGTAGAACTGGAAATCTCTTTTAATTAAAGTCCCCAGCATCCTACTGACTGAACTATATGAATGAAGGGTGGCAGGGGTAAAGATTTCATGAAATACGTCTGGGAAGGCAATCAATCAAAAAGCTATCTGATATCCCTAGTCCCATTCTATGTCAGGGACCTTGTCCTTACTCTTAGGAGAACTGGAAGAACAGTTCCTATGGCAACTCCTCCTCCTCATGAGTTGAATGATTCTGTAACTTCCTTGTTTGGGCAGATCTCAGAGCTGGGGCTGACACCTGCTTGACTGGTGGCATGCTTTTTCCTCCTAAAATCAAATTCTGAGTCCTGACACTTGGAGGCTCTTATTACGGCTTTTGGCAGATCAAGATGTCCCTTGGACCACCATGACCAACTTGTATTGTTGTATTTATTTTCCTTTTGGTGTTGCCTTTCTCTAATACCTGGTGTCTATTTTTCCAACCACAGTATATCTAACACTATAAACTGCCTTTACGAAGATAGGAGAGAATCGTTCACATTTTGACAGCTTTTTCCTCTGAGTAGGCTTCAGAAACACTTTTGTCTTCCTTGACACAATCTGTTGACATGCAAGAGGAGACATGATTTTTCTCTCTCTGGAACACCAATACATTGGAATGGCCTTCCCGCTTGACGAACCTTATGGCAGAGACCAAACTCTTTGCATGCTGACTGGTCAGCACCGGTTATTAACCTGCCAGCTCAGTTCTGATGCCTGGAGGAAAGACAACAGGGTTTTAAAGGGACAGTAAATATTCCATATGGCTCAGGACTAAACAGAGTTGCATCTTTGAAAGATTTATATTTATAGTAAACATAAATCAACTCTCTAAAGAAAATGAAAAAAATAGATGTCTATCTACATAATTTACTAGCAGACCACCTTGCATAGTTTCAAAGTACACCGATATGATTATCAGAAGAGTCCTGGTGATGACAGAAGGTTTAGATTCACAGTGAGGATAATATTGCTTTCAACACAAATGAATGGAAGCATAAATAATAGAGTCTCAGGAGTAAACTCTTCTCGTTGGTATCAAATATCTGGTTCTAATAAGACAGGGTAGCTGAAGGTGTGGGAGGAGGTTAATCCTTCATACTGTAATAAATTAAAAATTATAGAGACAATATATGAAATACCATGTGTGTTGATTCTTTGTGATAAATATGCATTTTGATAGTTAAATGAATATAGGCTACTGAAAGGATTATGACCTCTAGGAAATAAAAGTCTTAGTGAAATTTGCAAATATACTGGACCAAGAAGTAAATTCCCATCTTGGGATGGGAATTTAACGGTATAAGTGTTATTCTAAAAATAGAGCATTTGCTTCAAATCAACCCAATGCATCCTTTTGGTTTACCTTTCTACTCCAGAACCAGAGCAGGTGAACAGAGAAGCCACACCTGTATTTTAAAATAACAGAGGGAAGACACAGCCTAGTCAAGACTAAAACCTAGCTAACATGGCTCATTAGATTATTTATTAATTTTCCCATTCTCTTTAAGAAGAAAACATTTATAATGCCTAGGACACTTCCTGACACATAAGTGATGCTCAATAAATATTTCTGAAATAGATTTATGAATGAGTGAATCTTCGTTATCATCAATGGAAAAGTCAAGGTTTAGAGAGGTTGAGAAGAAGGTTCTCTTACATGATCAGTTCCTAATTCAGCAGGAAAATAAAAACTGACATATTTTGAGATTTTACATTAAGCAATTATTCCAGACACAATGTATATAAATTCACAGTTAGTTTTAAGAGTAGCCTTTTTATTTTCTGTTTAATGGACAAATCAACATTTTGTTACAGTCAAGTAATATGCCAAAAAGATGACTTTGTTTACATGTAAGTTATTTGGGATTAAATCTCAAATAACTATAAGTGTTATTCTAACAATGTAATGATTTTTATTTGTTTATTTATTTATATATTTATTTATTTATTTATTTCGAGATGGAGTCTCGCTCTCTTACCCAGGCTGGAGTGCAGTGGCGCGATCTCGGCTCACTGCAAGCTCTGCCTCCCAGGTTCATGCCATTCTCCTGCCTCAGCCTCCCGAGTAGCTGGGACTACAGGTGCCCACCACCACGCCCGGCTAATTTTTTGCATTTATAGTGGAGATGGGGTTTCACCATGATTTTTGAAAAAATTTTTCAAGGTGATTTATCATAACTGAAGAGGTTACCTGCTCCTCCACACCTGTGGGCGTTTCTCGTTAGGTGGAATGTGAGACTTGAGAAAAGAAATGAGACACAGAGACAAAGTATAGAGAAAGAAAAAGTGGGCCCGGGGGACCGGCGCTCAGCATACAAAGGACCCACGCTGGCACTGGTCTCAGTATTTATTGATCATTATCTTTACCATCTTAGAAAAAGGGAAGTGGCTCATCATCGTAGGGAGGTCAGCAGTAAGACATATGAATAAAGATCTTTGTGACATGAATAAGTTTAAGGAGAAGTGCTGTACCTTGATATGCACATGCAAACATCTCCATAAACCTTTTTAGTGCATAAAGAGCAGTACTGCCGCTAGCACGTCCCACCTTCAGCCCTAAGGCGGTTTTCTCCTTTCTCAGTAAACAGAACATACAATTGGGTTTTACACTGAGATGTTCCATTGCGCCCAGGGACAAGCATGAGACAGATGCTTTTCTCTATCTCAACTGCCAAGAGGCCTTCTTTCCTCTTATTCTAATCCTCCTCAGCATGGACCCTTCACGGGTGTCAGGCTGGGGGATGATTAGGTCTTTCCCTTCCCACAAGGCCATATTTTAGACTATCACATGGGGAGAAACCTTGGACAATACCTAACTTGCCTAGGAAGAGGTCCCTGCAAGCTTTCACAGTGTACGTGTCCCTGGGTACTTGAGATTAAGAGAATGGTGATGACTTTTAACCAGCAAGCTGCCTTCAGGCACTTGTTTAACAAAGCACATCCTGCACAGCCCAAAATCCGTTAAACCTTGAGTCATCACAGCACATGTCTCTTGCAAGGACAGGGTTGGGGGTAGGGTCACAGATTAACAGCATCTCAAATACAGAACAAAATGGAGTCTCTTATGTCTATTTCTTTCTATACAGACACAGTAACAGTCTGATCTCTCTTTCTTTTCCCCACACATAACATTTTGAGAAAAATGGGGTGGTATTACAGCAGTCCAAGGTGATCTTCTGAGCTGAAAATGAACCTGTCTTTTTCATTGAAATAAATGAACACACATTTTGTTTAGTGCTTTAAAAGAAACTGAGTGACTGAAAGAGGATGGACAATTTTCTAAAAAGTGAAAATTCTGAATAATTGTTTTGTTTAATTTAATTTAGGAGAGCTAAATAAACATGAGGCCAAAGTACATAAGAAAGCGGCAGTCTTTTATTGCAAACATATGCACACTCTCGGACGAGGTTCTCTGATCCTCAGGTGTGGGGGGGCCAGGGAAGTCGCGCGGGTGCTCTCGGGTGAGGTTCCCCAGTCCACGAATGCGGGGGTCAAAGAAGCCACACCAGTGCTTACCGGCGGTGGACTTTTATGCCTGCGAGCTGGAAGGGGAGGAGTTTGGGGCGTGTGTGTAGGAGTGGCTTCTTGAATTTCGGTGTCCCCGGCTTGACGTCACTCTGCGCATGCTCAGTTGATTTGGTTCTTTCCCGGGCGCGGGAAAATCTGTGATGAAGAACCCGGAAACAACAGGGACTGCTCCATCTTGTTCACCTTCCTCCATCTTGTCCCTTCTCCCTCACCCAAACAATAATAAGGCAACATATTTTTACTGAACACTGCTAGTTGTCAATTGTGTTAGATTGTCATGGGTCATGTGAAAAATTTACCATTTATTGTTTATATCTCCAAGGAATCTGACAGGAACATGTTGTTCCACTTCCCAACTATTGCCGTTTTTGACATAACACTTTCCCTGGAAAATACTTTCTTACTGACATGGAATGAATATCCTCTATAATCTGGGAATGTCTAAGCATGAATACCTGGGATTTTCTCCATTTAAATGGTGGTTCTAACACATTATCAATTTTTTTTTCTTTTTTTTTTTTTGAGATGGAGTCTCACTTTGTTGCCCTGAGTGGAGTGCAATGATGTGTTCTTGGCTCAGTGCAACCTCTGCCTCCCGGGTTCAAGAGATCCTCCTGTCTCAGCCTCCCGAGTAGCTGGGATTACTGGTGCCTGCCACCACACCCAGCTAATTTTTGTATTTTTAGTACAGATGGGGTTTCACCATGTTGGTCAGGCTGGTCTCGAACTCCTGACCTCATGATCTGCCCACCTCAGCTTCCCAAAGTGCTGGGATTACAGGCAGGAGCCACTGCACCCGGCCACATTATCAACTTTTTGAACCTGATCTTTCCAGCCTTCTTAGTTGAATTGGATCACCAACTGCATGTTTTCTTCTTTTTAACTGGGAAGTTAGGCAGAAAATTAGCATAGAATTTCCTCTTGACAAATACATAAAATGAGGAAGAATATCTCAGATCTTCCTTGAAATATAATATTTATTCTGTTCTCAGAACCAGAAAAGATATCATCACAATTCCACCACTTTTGTATAGGTAGAAGTTGTTTTATTATATCATATTATGTCATTGTTACAACTTTCCATTAAAACTGTGCAAGATTTGTATGTGTGAAAAGAAGACAAGATAGAAATTTATTATTGGATATGTCTATACTTTATTTGTAAAAACAATTTATTTTCTCCATTAAATAAGCAGTGTTCATTGGATATCTTCAGTTTCAAATAATTTTATCTACAATGTCTAGATAATTAGCCAACAATAGCAGTCCTACTTCCTCTAAAAATACCTGATATTTGAAAGAGTAAACATGGAAAGCAATACTATATGACAAATGTTGCAGAAAATATAAATCACCCCAAAATTTGGTCTCCTCTTTTCAATCAGAATATAATCAATGACTTTTATACAGATTCCATTTTCAGATACATGTTTCTATATGAATAGCTTCCAATGAGGCAGATTCAAGCAAAATATGATTGGTTGAAGATTTTTTGCAATATTATCTTAAAAGACAATTACTACTTGCCTTACCCCCTTATTCTTTTTCTTTTTCTTCTGGGTTGGACTATAAATATGATGGCGAGATTTGGATCAGCCACATTAGACTATGAATTCAAATTGGAAATAGAATTTAGACTTGAAGAAAAAACAAGCTAAAGGATCCTAGTTCTATGAGTATATTAATATTTCCAATATAGTCTTTGGACTACCTGCTTTTGTACTCTATGTGAGAGAAGACTAAACTATGTATTGAATTTAAGATTCTTTTATGTCATGACTCTTCTAATGAATAAATTCAGCCCTTAGTTAGAAAGGTAACCATATCTAGAGATATTTTGTGTCTTGTCCGACACTAGATATTGGGGAAATATAAATATTCATAAATGGGAAGAAAATTTACTTAAATGGTATTCATCTAGAGCACCTAAGCATTTTTTTTTATTTCTGTAGCACCTCAACTATTCAACCTTGCACACTGAAGAATACTTTATGATAATATGTGTATAGGGAATAATAGCAGAGTAAAACTTACTCATTTTAAAGGGCATTGGCTACATAATCTAGTACTATATAGTCCAATAAACAAGTTTAGTAAAATATTTCTCCCTCTCCAAAGTCTAAATTTTATTATTTTATCACACTGAATTTATAAATTACTAATACATATTACAAGAAAATATTGAAGAAAAACACAGAGTAAAACATTTGTTCTTAGGGCTTGGGGCTTATAATGCCATGTATTGTAATACATAGATCTTTTTAAAGTCAGGAAGCCTCTGGACCCAATGGCCAAAAAAGAAGAGACAGTAGAGGGGGTGAGAGCAGAAAGGGAGGGGGAGGGGGAGAGAGAGAGAGACAGAGAGAGAGAGAGAGAGAGAGAGAGAAGATTGAGAATAAATGGAGCCATTGCAGCCAAATGAAACTGAGAGAAAGAAGGGATAAAAGAAATGACCAAATGTCCTACTGTTTGTTTGTTTGTTTTCCTTCAATTCACTGATAGAAAATAGGCTCAATGAGTAGCAGAATTCCTTTTTATTTATGTGTGGAATTCTTTAAATCTTCATTCATCCGTAAGGAAGAGTAAGGGTGACTGGAGAAAAATAAGTTTTAATGTAACTCAATTTGTGATGAAGGTGAGACCCTTTATTTTTTATTAATTCATCTATATAAATAAATATAAATGGCACTCAGGCTATATTGCTGAGTGAAGACATAATTAGATAAATTAATAAATAATGGATAATTGGATAAGTAATGTCAAAATGTTGCACTACTAGTTCTTCAAAAAATTATATTAATGTATATATACATACTATACAGACATATATACATAAATACATATATACACACACTTGTATATGTATGTATGTATGCCTACACATTTACATATGGTTGCTCTTGAAATATAAATATAATTTTAAATTTATTTATGGTAAAATCACTGTTGTTTGGTTTATGATTCTGTAAATTCAAACGTATGCATACATTTGTATCACCATCACCAGAAACAGAACAGAATACAGAACAATTCCCTAACCCCCCAAATTTCTGTTGTGCAGCTCCACAGCAAATGCTACTCCAACTCCTAACTCAGGCAACCAGTGATCTATTATCCATCTCTGTAACTTTATCTTTTCCAGAATGTAATATATTTGGAATCAGATAATACGTAACATTTTGAAACAGGCTTCTTTTGCTTAGTGTAATGCATTTGAGACTGAGTCAAGTGTTGTGTTTATGGGTAGTCTGTTCCTTTTGCTGCTAGGGAGTATTTCCTTATATCACAATTGGTTTATTTATTTATATTATTTTTTAAAGAAGCCCAAACATATTTTCTTGCTGTATTTGTGTTTAATTCTCCATCGACAATGAGCAAGCATGAAGATGGTCTTCTGCAGGACAACCTGGTCACAGGACTGAGGCGATTCAGCAGCACTGAGAAGGAGTGTGAGGACTATACAGAGGGGGGCTGCCTCTTGTTTCACGTTAGAGACAAACTGTAACACAGTCCATGGGCCTACAGTCTTCCCCTGTTATCATCTGGTAAACTATGTAGTCATCCACTTAATTCCGGAAGTCCTAGCTGTCCCGCAAGTGATGTTCTGCAGCTTCAATATTCAGGGGATCATCAAAATTCACAAGATCAGTAAAGAAAGAGTTTAATCCCCAGATAATATCCTTTAATGTTCTCGTGGGATCCCAGCCAGTGCAGTCAATCGAATGTTCTCTCAGTAAACTCAGACATACTTCCCCTGTCTCTGTTATGTTGTGGTGTCACATCCTGGTCAGGCATTTCACTTTGGGAGGCGCCATGATGTACGCATGGGAACTTCAGTTTCAAATGGAAATTTTCCACCTTTTAACCCCCTCATCTGGTTACAATTAGCTGAAAACAATGAGGCTGGTTTGGATCAAGAAAAGGCACTTTACATGTACAGTGTAAATTAGCTTCAAGTTCTGCAATCTCTTTAACAAGCAACTTGTCACCACAGAAACCCTCCAAGTGGAGGCGGACACTGTGGCTGCCGTCGGGACCATTTGAACAACAGTTTTTGTTGTTGTTTGTTTTCCATGTTTTGGTGACCAGGATAATGCTTCTATAAACATCCATGTGCAGATTACTGTTGGAATACAAACGGACATTTCTCCAGGGTAAACACCTAGAAGTGGGTGGCTGAGTCCTGTGATCAGTGTATTATTATTATTATTATTATTTTTATTTTAAATTTTTTATTATTATTATTATTTTGAGAGGGAGTGTCACTCTGTCGCCCAGGCTGGAGTGCAGTGGCGCCATCTGGACTCACTGCAAGCTCCGCCTCCTGGGTTCACGCCATTCTCCTGCCTCAGCCTCCCGAGTAGCTGGGACTACAGGCGCCCCCCACAACGCCCAGCTAAGTTTTTGTATTTTCGGTAGAGACAGGGTTTCGCCGTGTCAGCCAGGATGGTCTCGATCTCTGACCTAGTGATTTGCCCGCCTTGGCCTCCCAAAGTGCTGGGATTACAGGCATGAGCCACCACGCCCGGCCTTAGAGTTAATTTTTATACAAAATATAAAGTTTAAGTCAAACTCATTTTTTGACTTATAGATGTTCAATTATTTCAGAAATATTTGTTGGGAAGACTATGCTTTCTCCACTGAATTGCATTTGCAACTTTTTCAAAAATTATTTGACCATATTTATTTATATTTCTGCACTATCTAAGTTTTTAAACTGTATGCAATAAAACAAGAGCTGGTTTTGCAAAGTCACTTTAAGTAAAATATTTAAAAATATATATATAACCCTATGTACCCATTATTCTTCCCTCTCTACATTTATTCAGATATTTACCATTTTTTCTTTTGTTCTTCATTCGTTACCATTTCTCTTCTGTTTGCATTTTTAAAAGCATCTTTATGGATGACAAATTGTCTTAATTTTCTTTCATCTGAGAATGTGTTTCACTTTTGATGCTGAAAGATAGTTTTGCTCGATAAGAATTCTCAGTTTACTTTTAGCTTTTCCTCTCAGCACTTCAACAAATGCTATTCCACTCTCTTGCTGCCTCCATCGATTCTGATTAGAAACCTGCAGTTATCTGAATTATTTCTCCTCCTATGCAATATGTGGATTTTGTCTGGCTGCTTTTAAGACTTCTCCTTTTTCTTTGGTTTTCAAGAGTTTCATTATAGTGCCCCAGAATGGTTTGATTTCTGTTTATTCTGCTTGGAGTTGGCTGAGTGTTTTGGATCTGTACATTTATATCTTTCATTAAATGTGTAACACACTCAACCATTGATTATTTAAATATTTTGTCAGTACCTATCTCTTTTTATCTTTGCTATTAGTCCCTAGTGACACAAATGTTAGCATTTCTGATACTGTCACACAGAGATTGCTAATATTATTTTTATTTTGTTTTAATTTTTTTTCTCTCTGATGTTCAAACATAATTTCTATGGATCTATTTTCATGTCTGGTGACCTTTTCTTATGTTACGTCTATTATTGAGCTCTTTTGGTAATTTAAAAATTTCTCTTATTGAGTTTTTTGGTTCCAAAATTTTTATTTTAAAGATTCTATTTGTTTTCCAAATTTTCTATATTTTCATTCATTTGAAGATTGTGATTGTTTCATGGAACATAATCCTAACAGATGCTTTAAAGTTGTTATGAGACTCTGCATCTTATTAAAATTTTGTAGACAGCTATTTTCTTCTTTAAAAAATAATCAGTCAGACTACTTTAAGACCATAAATCCTGAACCACTTTTTTTTGGAACCATAGTTCTAATAACAGCTTAATTTTCAAAGCCTTTGCTGCATAATTTTGGTACATTCAGTGTGTGAAACATCTAAGGTTCATTATGGATTTGGAAGTGATCCAGACATTTGTTTAGTCTTAACCTTTGTATTGTTAATTCTGATCAGTTCCACACATGATTAGTTCAAAGTATAGCCCAAAACCTTATGTGTACATAAATTCAAAGTATCTCTTTTTTTTCCCCACACCCTGTAATCTCCATGCTCTTGAATTTCCAGTGGTCCTGTTCTGCTGTTGCAGATACTAAACCTGAAGTTTTAGGGCACCCATTCTATTGCACACATCCTATGGCCGGGTTAATGTTGGTGTAAAACAGCAAGATAAAAGAGTCTGCAAAGCTGCTGCTGTTGCCCCTGCCACCTCCACCTCTTTTGCCTCTGCTGCTTCCATCATAAGCATCCAGTTTCTTTCTGGAATTTGTCTAGCATGATGCTAGAGAATCGAAAAAGCTTCATCCTTTAACCCCCCACACCAAGATTTCATTCTTTTGTCTAGACAAAGTGTGGGTTTTTTTTTTCTCCTTCTTAGAACTTTTTCTGTCTGTATCTATCTGCAATTCTGAGAGATGAGGTAATCTAATCAAGAAGCTATAAAAAAAAAAAAGAGCAAAAAAGAAAACATAACAAAAACACACAGCAGATCAAGACAGCAGCAAAAAGCAAAACAAAATAAAACAAAAAACCACAAATGGAAATTTACCACTATATGGTCATTTAAGGGTGGTGGTGATTTCCCTACCCGATGTGCCAGCTCTTACCTACTGCTCAGAGCCCTCTGATAGATGTTTTACTTTTTTTCCCCAGTATCCCTGGTAGTAATCAGTTAGCAAGATAAGCTAGATGTGCATATTCCATCTTAACTAGAACTGGAAATTTCCTATACCAACAATTTTTAAGAATCTCAGAGTCCAATGGGCCATTATTATTGACATGAGAGACATTATATTTAAGAGAGGTGAGAAGAACACATTATTTTCAACATTTTGAAAAAGACTATTCTGTATTCCTAATTACAACTCCATAATTTGATTACTGGAAAGAAAATGGAAAGTCGTTTACTTAGAGATGACATGTAAAGACTTCTTGCTAGTGAAGGATAAAAAATGAAGTGAGGAGAGAGAAGAAGAAGAAAGAGACAGGGACAGAGAAAGGGATATTCTATATATAAATTTCCAGGAGTTAGTAAAAAAAATATTTCTCACCTATTTATTTTTATAAGTAACATTTTTCTTGGTATAACATATTTTATGTTCAAGCAACTTATGTGTTTTTGTGTGTGTATCTTAATTTTTTGAACTGTAGAAAAGCAAATGTTGGATAATCGATCTAGGTTTGTAACCAAGAAAGACTAAGATGTCAACACAATATAATAACCACATACTTGGAGAAATAAATTATAAATATTATGGCTGAATTGAAAATTATAATCCAAGGCTTTCGTAAGCCACTGTTGACTCAGAAGATGGTGGATAACATGAGATAAGGGTTAAAAAGCCTTATCACAGGGAAACCAAAGAAAAACAGTTCTGGTGTCATTCTAGTCAGGGAGAAAGTTATTGTCGTGTTAAATAAACACAAATGCCTCTAAAAGCAAAGTGTCCCAGGATCCCATACTTAGACTCAGAGGGTTGCTGGTCAGAGAGAATGTAGGCATCTGAACTGTATATGCAAGGACTGAGCCTAGGGAATGAGAGGCTATTAAATCTGTTAGAGCAATAGGATGCTTTCATTTCCATTCTAGGTTGAATACTTTGACAAGAGTGTGAAGATAAACCCAGTTGTAAGTGTCATTGCCGGAAGGAGAATAAGCAGTTAGGATCTATGGAAATAACCTAAAAGAAGGGAAAATAGCTTCGTAGAAGTGGAAGAACCATTTTCTAAAGCCATTTCTATGATTATGAAAGTTGAGCTCAATTCTCATAGATGTTTAGGCATCCTTAGAATGGATAGGGTATGGTATTTTATTGTAGGTATGTCACTGGAGTGGTTATAAAGAGGGAGGAATTAAGGATGCATTTCAGGTTTCCAGTCTGTGAATGTAGCAGATATTGAGACATAAGAGGTAGTCAGACAGTAAGAAAGCCAAAAAGTAAGAGAGAGAGAGAGAGAATGATGGGGTAAAAAACAAAAAAGGGCAAGATTGTGATGTTTTTAAATGGATATTTTAAGATCTGTAAATCACAAAATTTGTGATGTCTAATAAGTAGTTGGAATTGCAGGACTAGAATTCCTACCTTGGGACCTGGGAGACTGGCTCCAGAACCAGGAAGTTTACAGTTAGAGAAGGATCATATTTTAGAAATGTGGGTTAGAGGAATTGCTGTGAGAGCAGGGAAATTATTACCCCCAAATTGTGGTAACAGCATATTTCTCCATTAACCCGGTTTCTTGAGGTACTAGAGTTGGATAGCCCTGGGGATGCTTTATTTGTTAAGTGCTAGGGAGAGAGAAAGAGAGTTGGGTGGAATGAATAGGGGTGTTATTGATTATAAAAAATTATCTATTTTTGCTCATACTGCACACACCATATATCTCTTTCAAAAAATAGAAACATTCTAAAGCAGTTGAAATTATCTCTACTGGACTATTGTTAATTCATTTTATATCTACAGCTAATGATGCAAGTCAGAATAATTCTGATAATGATTTTATGAAAAAATTGTCCAAAATGTTTGAGGAGACACTTAAATATATATAATGGAGAAGATATATATAATGAGAAAAAAGAAACTTTTGTTTTTAGTCTTTTATCTGACTTTTTTACTTGTAACAACTTTAATAACAATTTATATCATTCCTACACAAAACCTTGGATTTGAGCGCTTATCTGGGCAAATTATATATACTATTAAAGTTTGAACCATGAAAGCACACTGAATCATTTCTCCCCAAATGATGCAAATGCTTAATTAATCTCTAATTCAATATTATATGTAAACTGGGTCCATTTCAAATCTAATACATGTTTTAAGAAAAGTCCATTTTCACCACTAAATCAGAATACTTCTCTATTTTGGAAATAAAGTCGGATAGAGAACAGAAAATTGTCTACGAATGAGCCTATTCTTGACCAACTTCTAGTGAAAGGATGTAAGATAAGTTTTTATTTAATATTTGAGCTGAATCTAGTGTATGAATGTCAAGCCATTTATTGCTGCTGGAGGATTTTCTCAATAATGTTTAGCAGGAAGCGATGTGACAATTTCCACTATAAGCTTAGGGAAATAATGAGTAATTTAAGACACAGAATTGTTTTATTATCTCTGAAGCCCCATGACTTTAGACTCCTTGGTTTGAAGCAATGAAAGAAATATAAAGAGGATTAATACTACCAGCTCGTGTTTGAGGAGCTCAATGACGATCCACTATTTATGCAGTACTAAAAATTTAATTGATTACCTTTTAGTCTGAAAAGGGAAGTGACTATACGATCTAGTACTGTATATATTTTGATTAATTTTTTGGTTAATTATCTTTATATATTTTGATTAATCTTTTTCTTTAGATAAAATACTGTTACTATATATATATTACATATATAACAATAATAATATACATGTATTAGCTATTGACATAACACCTATTTGATGTGATATACATTAAGAACTAATAGGAGGTTACAGAATAATGAACTAAAAGTACACACACACACACACACAACTCCGGGGTATAGGGAAAATTACACTTTAGAATTCAAGATTCCTGGGTTTGAATGACATATCTGCTGTTAAGTTTGGGCAGTACATTCTCTCTTTGGGCTTAGTTTCCTCATTTTAAAAAGAAACATGACAGTGCCCATCATATGATGTTGATGTGAAGAACAAATAAAATAAAATTTAAAGTATTTACCAGAATACCTGGCACATAGACAACATTGATACACAGTCTTCGTTTTTGCTACTATTACTGTGTTGCTTTGATTGTTGTTATCAGAAGAAGACTTGTGTTGATGTTAGTAATCTTTGTTGAGTAATGAATGTGAGAACTTAACAGATGTGGCTGTATGGGTTCTAATTGTTTGAATCCAGCAAAAAATTCTTTGTCATCCCAACTGGTATAGTGTCATGTCACAGACTTCCACTGTTACCAGGTCATGGTGGGGGCAGTGATCAGGGAAATGAGTAAGTAGAAGGTTCTTGAATGTTGCCACCTGAAATGGGACTAGATCAATAAAACAAGTGGGAAGTATGTCTCTCTTTAGCTCTCTCTATCCTTCTCCACAACCAAAAGAGAAATCAGAGTTACAATAAAATGTCTTGCAGATGGCCGTGACAATGACTGACATCTTAAAAATATCATTCTCGATGTCAGCTTGATAGAGATTCATAAGATGTGTTAGGGAACAAGAAATGGGTTTTTGAAGCGTGAAACACACTTGTATGAGCATGCCACTTTGCTCAGATGAACGGAAGTAGGAAAGGTGGTTAATAATTAATCTGTTCCTTGTGAATTCCTGAATGAATTCTGACTGACTTAAGTGTGAAACAGAACAGAGCTAGTGTATTGCACTAGGCAGAAGAGAAAAAAAAAAGGAAAAAAATGAAGAAAACAATATGAGACTTTGGAGGATATATGTCACCATCTCCATGCCTGAAACTTCCTCAGATTTGGGCTATTTTTGACTGGGTAAGGAGTAGGGAATAAAAAGAGGGGTGTCATATCATTGCTTTGAGTGAGCTCATTTCTGAAGCTGGTTGAAGCATTTTATGACCTATTGCCGTGCCACACTTCCATCTGTACTTCTCGACTCTCTTGTTCATCCAATTAGAGATGGAAATTGCAATACAACAGAAGTGAGAAGGAGGTAAGTGGACAGGTGGCTACATATTCTATTTGATGGTGCCAAAGTGATTAGAGGAAGGGCAGAGAAAGACAAGAGCATGGGAGCAGAGCACAAGGGAAATTCTATATTACTGGGGAATGCTCAGCACATAATGGCTCCATCCAAACCTCTGCACTAAGGGAAAATCAAACTCTAACATGGCTTTTAGAAGCACAAAGCCTTGTTCCTAGGATGACCACACCTCCCCATTAAAATACTTGAGAAAACTCAGTGCTGCCAGGAGAATTTACTGTTTGTTCTAGCCAACACCTTCCCATTCTTGGAGAACTTACTTAAAAAGGGCATAGAACTGTGAACCCATCCTCTGCCCCTTTGAGAAAAAATATGTAACTTCTACAATTCAGGAGTGTCTTTCTCAAGCACCTGTAAGCCATTTCTTCGAGATGTAATTATCTGGAAAGAGAGAGCCTCTTTCAGTTTCTGTGGATGGATGAAATCCTAACTTTGATAATTACCAGCTAGCAGACACAAGTGATCTAATGACATTAGCGCTGACCAATCTTTTGTAAGTTTTTCACTTGACCCCACTTGCCTCCTCACAATAGCGCCTCATCCTCCCTCTAAAATGCCCAGTCACCTCTGCTCAAATTGGAACGAAACTCTTTCCCCTATTGTTAATAGTTGCTGAATAAAAATTTTTAACTGCTTTAACTAATGTCCAGCTCTATTTTTCACAGACAATCACATGATTTTATTTCATTCTCTCTTATCTTATGCTACTTCTATCAAGGGACAAATTTTAGACTACTTCTAATTTTCCAGCGGTATATTTACCTCTACATCTTCAAGGATTCATTCCAGAATCATATACTATTGTAAGATATGTTAAATGTGCTGAGGTCTTAACCTATGAATAGAAGACCTGTCTAGCTAATGGCTGACATTAGTATTCTAATAGTATCTTCCCAAATAATAACGGGGAATGAAAAAGAAGAATCTAAGCTCCATCTGTTGGCAACATGGCTTGGATCAACCTTTTCTTGCCCAAATGTTTCAAGAGAAAAAGAGATTTGGAGATAAGTTCCTGAGACATGAAAGATGGAAAGTGTTACATTGAAAAACAAAACCAAAAGAAGAGAGACAAAAAACTTTTAAAATACTTGTTTAAAAAAACAAATAACATTTTAAAATTTGTCTTCAAAATGACTATATAGAGTAAGCAAATTAATTTATAAAAATTTTATGACCATCTTAAGACAAATTTGCTGATTTTAGTATATACAATATACTAAAACTTAAAGAAGTATATGCATAAGGAACTTAAAGCATGGTGCATTTGTATGGTCAAATATTCTGCAACCAATAAAATTGTGCCTTTTTTTTTTTTTTTTTTTTGAGACGGAGTTTCTTGTCGCTCAGGCTGGAATGCAATGGTGGGATCTCAGCTCACTGCAACCTCCACCTCCCAGGTTCAAGCGATTCTCCTGCCTCAGCCTCCCGAGTAGCTGAGATTATAGGCACCTGCCACCACGCCCAGCTAATTTTTATATTTTTAGTAGAGATGGGGTTTCACCATGTTGGCCAGGCTGGTCTTGAACTCCTAATCTCCGGTGATCTACCCACCTCGGCCTCTCAGAGTGCTGGTATTACAGGCGTGAGCCACCGTGCCCGGCCCAAAATTGTGCTATTAAAGGGCATTTGATACCATAGGAAAATAACATGAAAATCTCAGAACCAGAACACACATTTGTATATGTAGTATGACCCTAGGTAATAGTATATTAACTCACTTGTATACAAACACACTCATTATATATACACGCAAATAGACAGTCCAATAGCAGTATATGATTTCCAAACTTAAATAGGTCATTTATTCTGAGTAATGAGATTATAGACAATATCATTTTCTTTTTCATACCTTCTGGCATTTGCCTAATTCCTTCGAGTCAGCACAGACTATTTTATAATTAGAAAAAAGTACATAAATATAAACATTATACGCAACATCATGAGATATGAGAGCCATAAGAAATCTGCAAAGTGTGTGAAACACTTGGAAGTAAAGCATAATTCTCAAAAATACAATGTGTAGTTACAGAATTATATTCCTATAGTGAGCTACTTTAGGATGAGAAGTATCTTATCTTTTCTGGCCCATCAAACAAGCTTGACAAATATATGATGACTAAATGAGCATCTATGAATTTTCAAGAAAATGTATATTTGAATATTCTTTATTTAATTAGACACAGAAGCTTATTATCCATTTTACCAAAATTTAAATAAAAATTGCCTGCTTTTACAGAAAAGAAGAATTGAAGTCTGGATAAATTTTCGGAGAAATTTACTGGGAAAGATGGAGTATATTATTCCAACTTCATATCCGATGGTGTCCCCATTTTCTTAAAATGTTTTACTTAATAAGCATTTACTGAGAATTTGCTTTGTGCAAAGGTTTAAATGAGACAATAGTGCCAGGCCAAAACGTACCCTAGACTTTAGAGCTGTCCTTTACAAGAATGCAGATGCTGGGGTTGGCTGGAGAATATGTGCTTTGGGAAGAGATAGGGTACTAGGAAAGGAAGGTGGGACGGGAGTCAACTCACATATACCCCAAGCTATTTCTCATGTAGATGAACATGCTGTGACATATGAAATAGCATCAACATCATCTCTATATTTTTTACAAGCATAAAGATAGGTACTGAATTTTGAGAAAAAGATTGGTTCCTTCCAATTTCCAAACCAAATGTGGATCATTCTTGAAGACTATGAAATAAACGATGCACATTCATACATATAGCTCCATTGATGAAATCAAGAGACAATGACATTGAATTCTCCAATTCAAAAAGCTCCCAAGATGAGAAGTAAAGCAAATTACTAAGTGCTCTTCATTTATCTAAGCCCAAATTTTATGGTGGAAGATGTTAATTCATCTCTGCCTAAGAGAAACCTCTAACGAAAACACAAACTATGTCAACTGCAAAATGCTTTTCTCAAAGGTCATGTCACAACTAGAGGGCTCTCAAAAGTGTTTTAAAGTATTCTTTGCTGGAGAGAGTTGATTTAATCACCTGTAACCTGTCCTCTGGGGATAATTTGAATTTGATAGCACTCTGCAAAGACATGTTTGCAGGAAAGAAAATTCTAAAGATACTTTCTGTAAAAAGCCTAACACACACAACGCAAACTTTTATAGCCCCTCAATTTATTTTCACATAGTATGAAAAGCACAAGATTTATTGCTTTGTTCTTGTTTGTTTATTTAATAAATATGTCTTGTTTTCTCCAGCAATGCTACCAGGAGCTGAAATGACTCAAGTGCAGGAAATATTTCAAAGCTAAGAATAAGAAGAAGCAATAAAGAATAGAGCTTAATTGTCGTCACAAATCTAATCTGACTGTTCTCATAATGCTTTCTTCCCTGAGTGCCTCTGCTTTAGAACTTTGTGTCAAGTAAGCAACAATTAACACAGACTTAAGAGTGCAGGTTTTATATTGGAAGTGAGACTTCCACATTTTTGCAGGGGCTCAGGAATATATATATATATATATATATATATATATATATATATATATATATATATCTCGATGTTACGATTTTCAGCAATAACCAGGTATCATCATCTGGGATGAGCCAATTTGAAAATTGATGTTTTTCTCTTAAGGTTTTAATCATTAGAATTTGAACCAAGATCATGACAATGGAGGGAGAAAAGGAAGTGATTTCTTCACTATTTGACTTTCAGAAATAGCTCAAATGACCGTTTTAATTAGCTTTTAAGGAAGGGCCTGGAAGTAGCTGGAGGAAAGTAGATTGGGTAGATTTTCCCCAAGGAACTTAAAAACTAGCATTTACTAAAGTGTATTCTGCAGAATACTACATCCTTGAGATATGATTAATTGAAAAAAATGAGATTCTGTGATCAACTATATGTTGAAAAATATGTATTTAAATAAAATTTTATCTTACTGTACATTTCCCATAATATTTTTTCCTAGCTACATGGGCATTATCAATTTTCAAGAGAAGTATAAAATAAACAATTTTCCAAACTTGATTGGTCCCACAATACTTTTTTTTGCTACACATTTAATGGAGAAAAGTCTTTCAATGTCATGCCTAGATAAGAACATTATTTTTATCCAGGCATCTTCCACACATGTGATTGATGCAAACTTTTTTCTTTTTGAAGGGAGCAAGAGCGGGAAGTAGGTGAACCAAGTTATTTAGAATACAGAATTGTTAGAACTTTAGCGCAGTATTAAGCCACTTGTCTGACGCAATAAACTGTTTCTGTGTTTTTCTAAGGAGTCAGGCATTATGGTAAGAATTCCCCAATATATGAAATAAGTTCATTCTATCTACATAGTTAAGGAAAATGAGACTCATGAAGTTAAAGTAATTTACATAGCTAATTGTGACAAATCTGGGAATTGGACTTAATTCAGATGCGTCAACCCTCCCTATCAACCAGCACAGATGATGAATATTGTTGGCGGCTGTGTGAATGATACTTAGACCTTGTCTCAGACCAAAGCCAAAATTGATTCCAACAGAACAAACTGAGCCAGTCAGACCATCATCACTTTGCTATGAAGAGTAATGAATCATATATGGACTTCAGGAGACAGATTAAAAATATGTTTCCAATCCATTGCTTTCCCTGCATGATTTAAGATTTTATAAACCATTGAGGTAGAAGGTAGGACAAAGCTTCTCATGCTTGTATACAAGAATCAGACACTCTCCTCAAGATTTTTAGTTAGAGTATAGTGATTTGTATATTTAATTAACTTCTCAGGAAACATTCTTTTAGGTAATCCTTGAGCTATGTTTTAAGAAGCTCTGATGTGAAGAATATAAAACATAGCCAGTTATTGATAATCTAGAAAATATAAGTGTCTAGCAAAGATCAGTATGTTAATTATTCCACAGTACAAAAAAGTTGTTGGACACATAAGTAAAGGAGATGAAAGTCAGAATTTGTTAGATCTTCCCGCTGTTTTAAAAAGGCTCTGTACCTGACTCTTTTTTGAAAGCTAGCTTGGATTAGGGAAACATAATCTACTACCTATTGTTTCTCATTTAATAATTCATTCTTTGAAGACCTTGTCATTATGCTTATGCTTATTTTTATATCTGTGTTCAATTCATACTTCCAGATATTCAGGTGGCTAGTAGATTGGTTCAAAGTAGAGTACAAAAGGAAGTCAGATACTAGTCCTGCATTCCAACATCATAGGCTGTCATTAGAAATAGGAGGGTAGACCCGGCATAGTGGCTCATGCCTGTAATCCCAGCATTTTGGGAGGCCAAGGTGGGCGGATCACAAGGTCAGGAGATCGACACTATCCTGGCTAACATGGTGAAACCCCGTATCTACTAAAAAAATAAAAATGAAAAATTAGCCAGGCATGATGGCGGGCACCTGTAATCCTAACTACCTGGGAGGCTGAGGCAGGAAAATGGAGTGAACCCAGGAGGCGGTGCTTGCAGTGAGCCGAGATGGTGCCACTGCACTCCAGCCTGGATGACAGAGCGAGACTCCGTCTCAAAAAAAAAAAAAAAAAAGAAAAAGAAAAAACGTAAATCACATAAGAAAATAATGAAAATTTGTTTTCTATAACAACAGTTGCATTGGTCTGATTATAAGTTTTTCTTTTCATCGTTTAAAAAATTGCTCTGCTTCTTCAAGAAGCACTGGACACAAAATGTTGAAGTTTTGCACATCTAAATAGCTGGGGATATTCTAAATTAGCCCAGCTCTACACAATCCAGAATTTTTAGATGTTGTAACTATTATATCAGGCAGAACGTGAAATAACAAAATGTTAAAACAGTAAGAAGGAGGTGGTAGAGAAACAAGAGGTGTGGAGGTATGGGAGGGTGTGCAAACAACAGAGAGAGAGATGAGGAGAAAGTGTCAGAAGACAGAGGCAGAAGACAGAGGCATGAGAGTGAAAGAAATGGGAGAAAGAGCGAAGAACAGGTGAGAGTGAAGAATAAGGAGAACGCACGCCGCCTGTGTCTCTAGGTTTCCTGCTACAGGAATCATCCTAGGGAATAGAAACACCAGTGTGGACATTCAAGTTTTGCTCTCCTTCTTCCCAAGGACCATCCCGCAGAAATTAACCATAGGAAGTAAGATATAAATAGAGTTATATGAAGAGAACATTAGATATTCAGATAAACCCAAAAGAAAAAAAAGAATACATTGGCATTCAAAGAAAGACAAAAGGAACAGAAGTGAAAGGGTGGTCTAAGTTAAGACCCCACCAGCAGGAAGCAGAAGGCTCCATCCAGGGCTGATACCAGATGCCATGTTGCCAGGTGAACAGGTGAACATCAGGTAAGGAGGAGCAGATGTCCAGAACAAAGATGACATCCGCATTGAGGGTATTAGCAGTGTGAGGACTTAAACTAGGAGACAAAGAACACAGCAGTGCAATTGAAGGGGAAAAGATCACAGGATGGTTATTGCAAAACCAGGAAACTTCAGGCATGTGACTCCGTCCTGAAATTTACCATCTATTGGCAAATACATGTGTAGCTAATATTCATATCTTCATTAATTCATTGTTTAATAAGCATATTTCCACCGGCCATGGAAGTATTGTTCATCTCAGGAAATCTATAAGAACAGAAAAAAAGGGTAAACCATTTTATGAATTCCAAAGGTCCAGGTCTAAGTACAAGTACTGAGACTTAAATGTGGACTTCTCAACTGAGAGAATATCAGTGTTTTATTTATCCACTGAACTTATACTGATGTTTCAATTGTTGTGTTATTCTACTGACCTCTTTTTTCCCCAGCTCTTTTCTATTTATCTGAACAAACAAAGAAATAGTAGCAGAAAGTCACTGGGGGAAAGTAAAACAGTTTTGAATAGACCAAGGAGGAGCCCCAGTTTAGGAATAAAGTAGTCCTTTCCAGCACACGTCATACTGACAGCTCTCGTATTTGGTGTCGTGCAGAGAGACAGATAATATCACAGCATGCTACAGAGACAAAGAACTAAAGGGCCAAAACAGAGCCCTCAGAAAGGAGTTGTGGTATTGATTTTTTTATTAAATCACATTTCTCTGAAAATGGAGAATCTGAGTTTCTAAGGGAAAAGACGCCTTCGGCTTTATGCCTCCCTGATTTCCAAACTCTAGGAAAAAACTAAGGAATATGATAAATATTTCAAAGACAATCTATGCAGATATGCAACCTAGTGGTAGAGAAGGGACTAGAATCAACTTTTCTTGATTTCAAGTATGACACTTTTTATGTTTTTTTTTTTTTTTTTTTTTTTTTTTTTTGAGACGGAGTCTCACGCTGTTGCCCAGGCTGGAGTGTAGTGGCGCGATCCCGGCTCACTGCAAGCTCCGCCTCCCGGGTTCCCGCCATTCTCCTGCCTCAGCCTCCTGAGTAGCTGGGACTACAGGCGCCCGCCACCGCGCCCGGCTAATTTTTTGTATTTTTAGTAGAGACGGGGTTTCACTGTGGTCTCGATCTCCTGACCTTGTGATCCGCCCGCCTCGGCCTCCCAAAGTGCTGGGATTACAGGCTTGAGCCACCGCGCCCGGCCACTTTTTATGTTTTTAAGAACACATTAAAACAATTTGTGGGCAAAATTATTTCCATGGGTAGAATAATTATTATTCTCCCATCACATCTTCCCTTTGGATAGTTTCTGAGAAGTACTGTGAGATGGAGCAGTATTTGGCAAAGTTTTACAAGAGGAAGTATAAACCAGAACTGGAGGCTTTAAGCCACTAACGTTGTGGTAATCTATTACAACAGCAATAGGAAATTAACATAGGAAGTCCTTTGTCACAATTGTTAAAGTCTTCTCCTCTTAAAATTATCCCTGTACTCTCAGTGGTTGGGAAATCTTATTTAGAGATGGCTATGAATTGAGTAGGAGCACTAGTATGCTATCAGATATACTTCAATAAATCCTCATTTTTATTTGAAAAGTCAAAAAGTGCAAATTTGATGAATTCTGTGGTTTCCAAGATTGGCAATGGCTTGGATGGAAAACTTTTTGCTTTCATTTTTGTTTTTGTTTTTTGAGACAGAGCTTCACTCTGTTGCCCAGGCTGGAGTGCAGTGGAGAGATCTTGGCTCACTGCAAAGTCTGCCTCCTGGATTCAAGTGATCCTCCAGCCCCAGCCTCCCAGCTAGCTGGGATTACAGGTGTACACCACCATGCCTGGTTGATTTTTTTGTATTTTTTAGTAAAGATGGGGTTTCACCATGTTGGCCAGACTGGTCTGGAACTCCTGACCTCAAGTGATGTGCCAGTCTCAGCCTCCCAGTGTGCTGGGATTACAGGCATGAGTCACCGTGCCCAGTCAGAGAGAAAACATTGAATTATTGGTGGGAATAAAGGAAGATGGCAGTCGGCTTGGGTTGCTATTAAAAATGGCATAAACTGGGCCAGGAACAGTGGCTCACACCTGTAATCTCAGCACTTTGGGAGGCTGAGGCAGGCAGACCACCTGAGGTCAGGAGTTTGAGACCACCCTGGCCAACATGGCAAAACCCTGTCTCCACAAAATATATAAAAATTAGCCAGGCTTGGTGGTGGGTGCCTATAATCCCAGCTACTCAGGAGGCTGAGGCAGGTGAATCACTTGAACCTGGGAGATGTAGGTTGCAGTGAGCTGAGATCGCGTCTGCACTCCAGCCTGGGCTACAAAAGCAAGGCTCCATCAAAAAAAAGAAAAAAGAAAAGCGTAAACTGGGTGGCTAACACATCAAGTATTGATCTCTCATATTTATAGAGGCTGGGAAGTTCAGGACCAAAGAGTGCCAGCCAGTTTGGTTCCTGCCAAAGGCCTTTTTCCTTGTTTGCAGATGAATGCCTTTTTTCTGTATCTTCACATGGCTGAGAGATCATCCTGCCGTGTCTCTTATTGTAAGGGCACTAATCCCATCATGAGGATTCCACCCTCATGACCTCATTACCTCCCCAAGGCCCCATCTCCAATACCATCACCTTGGAAACTACGACACAAAATTTTGGATGGATACAAACATTCAGTCTACAGTAGAAGACTTCCTTAAGACGGTCACCCCTATTGCGCTTGGCTTTCAGATAATTTGTAGAAAGAAGTAAAATGTGTTTATTTTTATAGTAAACAGAGACTTGGAAGACCTTTCTAATTTCTGCTTTTTCCTCCATTTGTTATTTATTATATTTGGCTTAGGTCAATAGTCAGCATAGTATCAGGTCATTCACAGATCTTTTTTTAAAGAAATTTGGCCCTTCTTTCTATGAACCAATTTTGCCAGCATTGCTTTCCATGTTTATAGATGCACTTTAGACCCTGTGAAAAGTAATTGCTGGATTCATTTAATCTATTCTAGATATAATTAATTTTTATGGCATGGCTTCTGAATAAATAGCTTTTGAAGTATACTTGTGTAAGTAGAAACAGGTGTAAATGCCAGGAACTTGTCAGAAGCAGAGCTATGCCTTTTCTATATTATTATCCAAGCTGGCACCTATCACATGGTCTACCCCAGAGAGAGGCCCAATAAATATGTGTTCACTTCATTGATTCACTGCTTCTCTGGCTGACTGGGTGTAGGGGTGTATGTTGGATTACTTACTGATTGGTAAAACAAACGGTTATGGCCAACACACCTTTGTGTTGTTCATATGCTAATCAGCACTTTCAGTAGGGCTTCCTAAATGTTTGTTTGCACATCTGCCTACTTCAATAGACTTTGAGCATCCTGTTTATATCTGTTTCTCAAGCCTATAGTCTAATTCATGACACATAGGAGGTACTAAGAAGATTAAGTTAGAACAGGTACAGGTACATAGAGAACTGAATGAATGAAAGAATGAATGAATGAACAAATAGATGAATAAATGAACAAGTGAATGAGTGGATAAAGGACAATTTAGCATTATTCAAACATGAGTTATTTTGAACATCCGCTTTATCCCATGGACATGTTTGGAATACACTGATGAACGAACAAACGTTGAATTCCTTAAAACATTTCTTCTGCAGCATAATATTTATCAGAATCAGAGACTGTACCTTCTGATAAGTGTCTGGAGAGAAGCTACATTCAGAGGTTGATAAAGACTGAGAATATGATTTGTCATCGAGGAAGCGGGCCTTAAAAGTGCTTCAGTCTCTGTCCTTCTCTAGCAGAAAGACTGTACCAGGGCAAAATAAATAACTAATTAAATAAGGAAGCACTTCTTAATTAAATTCTTTGAAATTAGTCCTAAAACATGGATAAACATATTTCAAAATACTGAAAAAAAAAAATCACTTCCATACAGGATGGACTTGGTTCTTCCAGTTGTTATGTTTCAGAGTGGAGATAATAAAATGCTGGTATGTGTTTGTGTGCTTGTGTGTTTGTGTGTGTCACAAGAGTGGGCTTGATATACATGGGTGTTCTGCTGCATCTGGTTCTGTGACTCTAGCATTACCTTGCTCTTCTGCCTTCAACCATGGCTGCCGTTTTATTTTAATGTTAATTATTAATGATTCGTGAATATGACCAATCCAAGTCCCATGACCAGCCAAGAGGTAGATAGTCATAATAGGCATCTCTGTCTCTTAGAGCAGTAATTCAATTTTCACTAATTCAATATTTATGGCAACTGTATAGAATGTGACAACTATGAATAATGTGAACTGATATTTTCCACGCACTAGTCCTACCAGAATCTATTCATTCCCTTTTATCTCTCAGCTCAACCCTGACATTTTCCCCTCATTGACCTCTTTATGGCCTTTCAGGCCTCCATAAAGCTTCTCGAACACACCAGGTATAGTCCCAACTTGTTCTTCTCTGTCTGGAATGCTAAACTCACTAAAATCTTCATGGCTGTCAGGTTTTATGAAAGTCTAATATACTGTAATATTTACTTATGTATTTAGTTCACTGTTTATCGTCTAACTCATACCCAAAGATTCAGTTTTCACCTGAGTGAAAAATACACATTGTCTTGTCATGTTTCTGCAGATGCAAGATGAGGACCAGACAGTCAGGTGTTGCTTAACAACAGAGATGTAATTTGAGCAGTGTGTTGTTAGACGATTTTGTCCTTGTGTGAATGTGATAGAACTCACATACACCTAGATGGCACAGCCTACTACACACCTAGGCTGTGTGGTATTGCTTATTGCTGCTAGGCTACAAACCTGTGCTGAATATTGTAGGCAGTTGTAACACAATGGCAAATACTTGTGTATTCAAACATATCTAAACATAGAAAAGGTGCATTCAAACTATGGTATACAATACATATTTGTTACACCTGTATAGAGCACTTACCATGAATAGAGCTCACAGGACAGTAAATGGCTCTGGGTGCATCAGTAAGAGGGCGGTGAATCAGTGTGATGACACAGGATGGTACTGCGCACTATTGTGGACCTTATGGATTCTGCACACTTAAGCTCTGCTAAATTTGTTTGTTTTCTTTCTTTAATAATACATAACACAACCTTACTATAACTTCTCTTTTTTGAGACAGAGTCTCTCTCTGTTGCCCAGGTTGGAGTGCAGTGGCATGACCTTGGCTCACTACAACTTCCACCTCCAGGGTTGAAGTGATTCTCCTGCCTCAGCCTCCCAAGTAGCTGAGATTACAGTAGCTGGGATTACAGGAACCATCAGGCCCGGCTAATTTTTGTATTTTTCGTAGAGACGGGGTTTCGCCACGTTGGCCAGGCTGGTCTCTTAACTCCTGACCTTAAATGATCTGCCCACCTGGGCCTCCCAAAGTGCTGGGATTATAAACATGAGCCACCATGCCCAGCCACTGTACCTTCTTTATAAACATTTAAAGTTTTCAAAAATATTTTTACTCTTTTGTAATAATAATTATCTTAAAACAGAAACACATTGTACAACTGTATAAAAATATGGTTTTTTACCTCATTATTCTATGATTTTTTTGTTTTTAAGTTTTTTTTTTTTTAACATTTTAAACATTTTTGTTAAAAACTAAGGTGCAAACACACATATCAGCCTAAGCCTACTCATGGTCAGCAACTTCAAGTTGTCACCAGGAAGCAATAGGAATTTTTTGGCTTCATTATAATTTTATGAGACCACCGTTGTATATGGTGTCATTAACTGAAACATTGTTATGATGTATAGTACTATATACACATGTACATATATTTGTATGCATACACATATTCATATATACATACATAAACGTGTATCTATGATACATCACACATTTGATACATATGAAAACATGCATGTATATGTGGTTTACAAGTACCCAGGTGATCACTCTTAATAGCCAGATTTCTGTACTGCTGATACACATGCCAGCAAACCTCTGAATAAATATTAGAGGAAGAATCCTTGATCTAGTAGTACTATGCTTGATAGATTGATGTTCCAGGGATGTCAGATAGTTTAGAGAAAAGAAAATGGTGTGTAAGGGAGTAGTGATTTAAAAAGCAAGCTGTCTGGAGCCCAAATACCCAATATTTAACACTGTTTCTTGGTGAACATTATACACGTGCAACTCATAAAGTGATGGCATAAAAACTCTTGTTCGCTAAAAACACCCAAAGTAAAGGCATTAGTGAGGTATTCACAGTGAAGCTGGAGAAAAAGGATATGCTTAAGAGATGTTTTGGTCATAAATCAGTAGAAAGAAATGACTGATAAAAAGTTGGGTCTGGGCGCGGTGGCTCACGCCTGTAATCCCACCACTTTGGGAGGCTGAGGCAGGTGGATCGCCTGACGTCAGGAGTTCGAGACCAACCTGGCCAACATAATAAAACCCTGTCTCTTCTAAAAAATAGGAAAAATTATCCAGGCATGGTGGTGGGCACCTGTACTCCCAGGTACTCATGAGGCTGAGGCAGGAGACTCGCTTGAACCCAGGAAGCAGAGGTTGCAGTGAGTCAAGATTACGCCACTATACTCCAGCCTGGGTGACAGAGTGAGACACAGTCTCAAAAAAATAAAAGAGTTGGAAAATGGCTAAGCTTAGAAACTTAAGGCATTCGATGGTGGATGTGATTCTGTACATGATGCATTTGAAGCTTTCGTGGTATAATTAGGTGGAGATGTCTAGTAGACAGAAGTGTGTGCTGGAAAAATGTGCAGAAGCTGCATGATTAGGAGACATAAAGCCTTTAGAGATTTGTGTATAATCTGTGGACGATTGTTGTTACTAGCTCAATCCTTTGCCCCACATTTACCACTCTACGTGACCTTGCTAATTCTCCTTAAAGTACATATGGTTGTCATTTTATGTTTTCATTTATAAGTTATTTGTCTACTGATCATCTCTCTCAGGAGACTGCATGTTCTATATGAACTGGTACCTTTTTCAATTTGTCCACTATTATATTTATAGCACTTTGATAGTGCTAGATGCCTATTATTTGTTGAATGAATAAATGAATGATTAATATGATGAATTTTTAGCAGAAATAAAATGTTCAGCTAGATGATTTTATTTATTTATTTATTTATTTTTATTATTTTTTGAGACAGAATCTCACTCTGTCACCCAGGCTGGAGTGCAATGGCATGGTCTCTCTCACTGCCACCTCTGCCTCCTGGGTTCAAGCAATTCTCCCTACTCAGCCTCCCGAGTAGCTGGGACTACAGACGCGTGCTGCCACACCCAGCTAATTTTTGTATTTTTAGTAAAGACGGGGTTTCACTATATCAGCCAGGCTGGTCTAGAACTCGTGACCCCGTGATCCGCCCACCTCAGCCTCCGAAAGTGTTGGGATTACAGGCGTGAGCCATTGCACCCTGCCAGATGATCTTTTATATAACCATAATGGTTGGGAAAAAAAATTCCGTATTCTTGCATCACCAATATCCCTATGGTGTTAGAAATGGTAGCATCTTTATTCTTTCATAGTAAAACTCAAATATCTGAAATTACAACATAATAATCGTTTGTCTTGCCTGCTAATAAAAAGTAATGTATAAATCATCACAATGCTAATTATAAAACAAGTAGATCATATAAATACAGCGTGTCTCATTGTCATTACATCCTACAAACATAGTTACAGTGCTACTAAAAATCAACTCTTCTCAAAATACAAAGACATAACTCTGGGAACAATTTAAGAAATAAATTTTAAAAGTAACGTATGAGTTGGCACAAACAGAATATTAAATGTAATCTTCATATCCTTAATTATGCAAGTCATAGAAGCAGATGTAAAAGAAAACTTGTATTGAGTAATATATGTTAATAACTTCATATTCAGTTCCCTCAAATCAAATGATTCAGCCAAGTTTTATAGCTTTAGAAGTACTTTATTATGTGGAGCACTGAACTAATGACCAGATAAAGAATTTTCTGCTAGCTTTAACTTAGCTCTGAAAAGTCATCGCAAATGCAATAAAATTATATTGCATCTTGTATTATTGATATTTGTGTTATTTCCTCTTTTCGAGTCATTTCTCTTTTTATATTCTCACTAAGGCGAGATACAAAAGAACTATATCTCTCTCTGGGAAGTGCATCTAATGAGAGTGAATGAGTGAGAAAAGAAATATTATCCTAAATAGCTTGACCAAGTTTTCAAGAGTGAGCACATACTTTATGTAATGTAACTGCTCCATTTTATAGGGATGTAAACTTAGGCCCAAAGAGTGGAGGTGTACTCTTTAAAATTATGTTTAGTTAGTGATGATAGAATATAACTCAAGTCATTGGATGAAGTAACTCCACTATACTATGAGAGTAGCAAGTAATAAATAACCAAACCAGGCATGGTTGGTCTGATACTTTTCCCGTGTTTAATGGGAATTTTATTAAGGGAGGCAAGCAAACTGCTCTAAGTAGTAGTCTTTTATGTTCACACTTTATCATCCATCTCGGTCCTAAGAGATCAGTAAATTTCAGACTTCAAATAAATAAATAATAACTCCCCATCAGGAGAGGGTTCTCATATCTCTGTAATTGTAAGCAATATATACAACAAATTTCTCCATTCTCTAAGAAAGATGGTTTGATCCTTCATCTTGTAGTCTTCAATCATTCTCTCAGTGTCGATTAAGTATTTTCTGTGTGCAAGACACCTCATTAATCTTTTACAGATACAAAATTTAAATAAAAAAACAACTTTGAAGACTTCTGTTTCTGGTTCTGCACATAAGAAAACTGGAAGACATCATTCCATCCTAACAGCAAGCAAAAAACTGAACAGACTGAAAAGTCCGCAAGTTGTCTAGGATCTGTAAGAGTGGTGAGGTCACAGGACAAATATCTGCTCCCAAGAATGGAGAGACAGGCAGGGAAACATAGGGAACCACGGTTTACAGGAGCAGAAACCACCCTGAAATCAGTGTTAGGGTAGGAGAATCTGAACTGGAGTTGATGAATCTCTGAAGGCTCAGTGTGGAATACTCTGTAAGGTAAAAACTTCTAGAGGACCCAAACATGAAGAATAGGGGACTTTTTTTGTAGTTTTACCTTCAGGCGCACTGCCAGGTTCTCACGTTAAATATCAGAGGAAAATCTCCTTCCTTCCCTCTCTCCCATGCTTCTAGCAGGGGAAAGGAAAAGGAAACCATTCTGAAATACGCCAGGTCACTTTATTCTTTTTAACATGGCCTGACCTTAGGAGAGACTAGTTAACAAGGGTCTAGCCAGCTAGGGTATCATCAGAGCCTAACTTACGTCGGAGAAGGAAAATACTCAACTGCAATCCACTCTAGATATCCTCCCCCATGTAAGCGGGGAGAAAAAAAAATGGAGAGGCACTTGTGAAGTTCACAGCACAGGAGAATGGTCTCACTAAGAGTCTGAGACCAATTCCTAGCACTCTAGTACACTTAGCCTATGCCCATGCATTACCCCTGTGTTACTAAAAGCCTCTTTACAGTAGCTTCTCTTAGCTGCTACATTAACATTACAAGGTATGCCAAAAGGAAACACACACACACATGCGTGCATGCGCGCGCACACACACACACACACACACACACAATTTTGAGGAGGCAGAACCAGCATCAGAACTGACATGGCAGGGATGTTAGAATTATTAGACTGGGAATTTAAACTGACTATGACTAATATGCTAAGGATAATAATGGGAATGTAGACAGCATGGAAGAACATATGAACAATGTAAACAGAGAATTAGAAATCCTAAGAAAGAACCAAAACGAAATGTTTGAGATCAAAAACACTGTAACAGAAGTGAAGAATGCCTCTGATTGGCTTATTAGTAGACTGGCACAGCTGAAGGAAAATCTTTGAGCATGCGGCTATCTCAGTAGAAAACTCCAAAACTAAAAAGGAGAAGGAACATGGACTGAAAAACAACCAAGAATATCCAAGGAGTGTGGGACAAATACAAAAAGGTGTAACATGTCTGTAATAAGAAAACCAGAAAAAGAAGAAAGAAAAAAGAACAGAAGAACAGAAGTGTCAGACACCAAACCACAGATCCAAGAAATTCAGAGAACAACAAACTTGATAATTCCAAAAAAAAAAAAAAAAAAAAAAAAAACCAACCCACTACACCTGGGCATATCATTTATAAACTACAGAAAACTGATGATGTAGAAAAAAATTCTCAGAGAAGTCAAAGAAAAACAACACCTTACCCATAGAGGAAGAAATATGAGAATTACATCTGACTTCCCCTCAGAAATCATGAAAGCAAGAAGAGAATAGAATGAACTATTTAAAATGCTAAGAGAAAACAACGCAACACACCAATGTAGAACTCTATGCTGTATGACATTATCCTTGAAAGTGAAGGAGAAATATAGACTTTTTCAGGCAAACAAGAATTAAGAGAACTTGATGGCAGTAGACCGGCTTTGCAAGAAACATTGATGAAGTGCTTTGGAGAAAAAGACAATAATATAGATCAGAAACCCCTATCAATAGAACAAAAGGAGGAACATCAAGAAGGAATATGTAAAGGCAAAATACATTTTTAATTTGTCTTATTTCTAACTGATCTAACAATAACTTTTTTCAAAATAGTAATAGCAACTATGCATTCAATTATATATAAATGTATATTATTTTGCATGTTTATACATAAGTGAAATGAATTACAAGTAATAATATAAGAGATAAGAGAGGATTTTGTTATTATAAGATATTCATGCCATCAGTGAAGTATAGTATAGCATATTTGAAAGTAGTCTTGGATTCCTTGTAATGCATACTGCAAATTATAGGGAAACCACTAAAAAAGATTAAAAAAAAAAAGAAGGAAGTATAAACTGACATGCTAAGAAAGGAATTAAACTGGAATCATATAAAATGCTTCATTAAAACCACAAAAAATGTGGAAAAAAGTAGAAGACAAAAATAAGAATAAACAAGTGCAACAAATAGGAAACAGTAGCAAATATGGTACACATTAATCTAACTATATCAATAATGACTTTGAATATTAGTGGTCTCAACGCACCCATTAACAGAGAATGTCAGAGTGGATGAAAAAACAATACTCAAATCTACATGTTTCTACCAGAAGCACACATCAAACATAAAGCTATATGTATTTATAATTTATATACATATATACATTAAAAGTAAATAAATGGATGAAGGGATAAAGCATACCAAACTAACACTAATCAAAAGAAAGATGGCGTAGCTATATTTATTTCAGACAAAACGAATTTCAAATCAAGGGAAATTATCAGGAGTAAATCAGGGCATTGCATGATGAAAAATAGGCCGATTCTCCAAAAAATATAATGATACTTAATTTGCATGTACCTAATAACAGAGTGTCAAACTACGTGAGGGAAAAACTCAATAGAATTTTTAAAAATCACATGATCATCTCAATAGACATAGAAAAACAAACAAACATTTGAAAATATCCAGCATACTTTCATGAACAAAACATTCAAGAAATGAGAAATATAACAGAACCTCCTCAATTCAATAAAGACCGTCTATTAAAAAACAAAAACAAAAACAGCTAAGATTATACTTAATGATTAAAGACTAGTTGCTTTTCTCCTACCGTAGAAATAATATACAGATGTCCCCTCTCACTACTTTTTTTTTTGAAATGGAATTTTGATCTTGTTGCCCAGGCTGGAGTGCAATGGCGGGATCTCGGCTCACTGCAACCTCTGCCTCCCGGGTTCAAGCGATTCTCCTGCCTTAGCCTCCCGGGTAGCTGGGATTACAGGAACCCACCACCATGCCCAGCTACTTTGTATTTTTAGTAGATATGGGGTTTCACCATATTGGCCAGGCTGGTCTTGAACTCCTGACCTCAAGTGATCTGCTCGCCTCAGCCTCCCAAAGTGCTGGGATTACAGGCATGAGCCACTATGCCCGGCCCCCTCTCACTACTTATATTTAAAATTTTAGTGAAGGTTCTAGTAAGGGAAATTAGGCAATAAAAAATAATAAAGGCATTCAAATTAGAACGGAAGAAGGACATGATCTTATAAATTAAAAAATTCAAATTCATTCATTAACAAAATTCTTAGAACCAATATACAAGGTCAGCATGGCTTCATGATACAAAGTTAATACACAAAAATCTATTGTATTTCTATATACTTTAACAAATAATCCAAGAATATTAAGAAAATAATTTGATTTACAATAAAACTAAATGTAATACAATACTTAGGAAATAATTTAACAAATAATTGTAAAATATGTACACTGAAACCTATAAAATTCCATTGAAATAATTTTTAAAAGATCTAAATAAATGAAAACAAGTGCAAAGTTCATGATTTGTAGTACTTAACATTAAGATGATGACACACTGCATCGATCTATAGATTCAATGAACTCCCCATACAAATTCCACCTAAATTACTTGTAGCAATTAGCAAGTTAATTCTAAAATTTACATGAAATTTCACAGGTCACAAAATAGTCAAAACAATCTTAAGAGTAAGAATAACGTAGAAGTACTTACAAAGCAGGGAATCAAGACAGTGTGACATTGTCATAAGGATAGACATGTTGATCAATGGAAGATAATTCAGAGTTCAGAAATAAATCTATATATTTACAGCAACTGATTTTTGAAAATGGTGGCAAGACCCTTCAAATGGTGCTAGGCCAGCTGGAGAGCCACTTGCATCCTCATACCATACACAGCAATTAACTCCAAATGGATCAAAGACCTCAATGTAAGAGATACAGCTATAAACGTGTTGGAGTAGAACACATGGGTAAATAATCATGACCTTCGATTAGGCAAAAATTCTCACGTATGACACAAAAGCATGAACAACAAAAGGAAAATGAATTAGACTTAATCAAACCCCAAAATAAAAACCTTTGTGCTTCAAAAAGTCAGCATCAAGAAAGTAAAAAGACAAACCACAGAATGGGAGAAATATTTTCAAATCATATGTCAGATAAGTGGGTTGTATCTAGAATATATAAAGAACACTTACAAATCAGTAATAAAAAGACAAATAACCCAACTAAAAATAGATACAATATATGGAATAGACATTCAAGGAAGATATATAAATATCTAGCATACACTTGATAAAATGCTTGACATCACTAGGTATTAGGGAAATGAAAATCAAAACCACAGTGAATTTCTGGAAACTTGGGTTGTTTACACTTTATCTATTGTGAATATGGCTGCTATGAACAGTTGTGTAGAAGTATTTGTTTACATATACATACATATTATTCAAAAATAAGTATTAAACAAATACCTCTACATAATTGTTTCTCACAGCCCTATTCACAATAGCCAAAGAGAAATCAACCAAAATGTCTATAAACTCATAAACAAGATGTTATAGATACACATACGATTGGTTATTAGCCACAGAAAAGAATGAAGTACTGACACATGTGACATGGATGAACTTGAAATATTGTGCTCAGTGAGCTAAGGCAGTCATGAAAGATCACATGTTTTATGATTCTAGTCATTTGAAAGTCCAGAGTATAAAAATATACAGCTAGAGTAGATTCAGGATTGCCTAGAGCTTACGTGTGTGTGCAGCAGAGGGATTGTTAGAGAAGTAATAGTTAAAAGGTATGGAATTTCTTGTTGAGAAGAAAAGAATGACTTTGCTGCTTGTTGCACACATAGTGAAAACTTGATTAGTACAGATTAGATGGGTGAAATATATGACGATAAAGATACCGAAGATAAACAAGAGACATATGCAAGCACTAAACCTATAAATCTTCTGGCTGAAAACACTGGAGTAGATATTCGGGGCTTTGGATTAGGCAGCGATGTCTCGTATATAAAATCTAAATCACAAGCAACCAAGAAAAATGTCAATAATTTGGGTTTCACTAAAATTAAAAAACTGTTGAACATCACAGGACATCTTTAAAAAAGGTGGAAAAACAATCCAGAGATGGTGAAGGTATCTGCAAGTCATATATTTGATGAGTTGTGTACTTCAAATCTGTAAGGAACGTTGATAACTCAATTTTAAAAAGACAACAATGGTAAAGGATTTGAATAGCTACTTCTTCCAATGGCCAATAAGGATATGAAAATATAAAAAATCAACCCTCAATGCAATAATACCTAATGTCTGTTAGAATGATTATGATCAGGATACAAATAATAACAAGTTTTGGTTAGGATATGGAGAAACTGAAACATTCATACTATGCTTTTTGGAATGTAAAATGGTGCATCCACATTGAAAAATATTTTGGCAGTTCCTTAAAAGGTTAATCATATTTATTAAATGACCGAGAAATTCCACTCCTATGTAAAAATTTAAAAGACATAAAAATGCGTCCACAGAAAAATTTGTAAAAGAGTATTCATAAAAGTGTTATTCATAATAACCAAGTATTATTCATAATAGCCAAAAGCAACTCAAATTGCCATCAACTGATCAATGGATACATACAATGCAGCGAATTCATACAAAGGAATATTATTTGACAATAAAAAAGGTATAAAGTACAATCTATTCAAAGTTAATCCATGAACCTATTTATGTTAAACACGTAAACATGTTAAATGAAATAAGCCATGCACAAAGACTGAATTGTATATTATGCCTCCATTCGTATGAAATATCCAGAATAGGCAAATATAAAAGAAAAATAAGACTGTGGGTGCCCAGGAGTGGGGAGGATGAAAGGAATGGGTGATGACTGCTAAGTATTGGTTTGTTGTTGTTGTGGCTTTTGGTAATGAAAATACATCACGTTTGTGGATTAGAAGATTCAAGAAAATATTGAGAAGCTCATTCGAAAAGTTATATGAAAATGTAAAGGACCCAGACTAGTCAAAACAATTTTATAAAAACTAACTTGGAGCACATACATTATTCAATTTTAAATTTTACTATACACTCAAAATAATTTAAAAAGTAGAAGTGTTGGCATGTTGATAGCATCAAAGATAATGAAACAGAATTAAGAATACAGACATACATGGCTAATTAGTTTTTTGCTAATGTCACAGGGTAAATTTGTTGAAGTAAAAAATAATCTTTTCAGCAAAAGTTGCTGAGACAATGGTATATGCATATGACAAACGATGAACCTTGAGCTTTGCCTCATAATATACACAAAAACAAGTAAATGCAGATGGATAGCATAAATATAAGATTAAATATAGAATTTTAACTATTTTCTTTGCGAAAAAAGTTTATTTTATTTTAGAAAATATATAAATATAAAATATTTTCTTTTTTTTTCCTGAAATTTACTAAACTTTATTGTGTTACGTGACTATACATTGCCACATATATGAACACAAAATTGAACTGTTAGTATTTTGTTTATGGATTTTGAATCTGTGTTCATGACAAAGATTGTCCTAGAATTTTTCTTTCTGTTAATGCTCTTATTAAATGTCAGTATAAAATTTTACTACCTTCATAAAATAAGTTGAGGAATTTTCTTGTTTTTTCTATTCTTTGGAAGAAAATATAAAATATTTTCTATGTATTTTCTTCTCAAAGCTATTTTCTTTGAGAAGAAAATACAGGAGAAAATTTTCCTGACATTGAAATGAGTAAAAATTTCTTAGATAAGACACAAAAGTCTAAACCATTTAAAAATGATGAATTACATTTCATCAAATTCAAAACAGCAATATAGAACAATACGAACCATAGTTTCCTTTTTAAAATACACTGTTACAAATGAAAAGGTGCCAGGCATGGTTGTGTACACCTGTAGTCCCAGCCAATCGTGAGTCTGAGGCAGGAAGGTCCAACTGTTAGGGATTGCAGTGAGCTATAATTGTGCCTGTGAATAGGTCACTACACTACATGTTGGGCAACATAGATCCTGTCTCTGTGTCTCCAAAAAACAAATAATAATCATAAAATGTAAAAGTGGAAAGGCAAGGCACAAACTGAAAGAAAATATTTAAAAAGCATGTATTCTACAAAGGACCTGTACTCAGAATATATAGACATTTTGCAAGTTAATAACAAAATGACAGACAGTCCAATAAATAAAATGATAAGCACTTTATTGGGAGAGTTGAATCAATGACAAATAAGCTCCTAAGATGTTTGACAGCATTTGTCATTAGAAAATTAATATTGAAACTGCAATGACATGTGATTATACATCTATTATAAAGACGTAAAATGATTTCATAATAGCTTAAATAAACAAATGAAAAATATGACAATATCAAATGTTGGCAAGGATGAGGAACAACTGAAACACTCATACATTCCTACTAAAAGTTCAATATGTTTATAATAGTCATTAAAAAATTCGACAATTTCTTATAAAGTGAAAATATGCTTTCCATGTGACTCAGCAATCCCACTCCTAGGTCTTTACCCAAGAAATGTAAATGTATGTCACAAGAAGACATGTGTTTTTGTTTGTAACTGACACATGTTAAATAATGCTAAGGGAACTTCATTCATAATGGTCCCAAACCACAAACAACTTACATGCCCATCAACTGGTGAATGTTCCAAAAGTTCATAATATATATTCACGGAATAGAGTATTACTTAGTAATAAAAAGAATAAGTTATTAATACATGCTACAGCATTAATAAATTTTAAATATGGTGTATTAAATGAAAGATGCTAGACAGAAAAGACTGCATACTACATGACTCCATTTATATGGAACAATGAGAGCAGGCAGATCAATGTTTGCTGGGGCAAGATGCTAGCAAAAACGTTTGCAAATTGGAATCTGGTCATTTTTCATGGGTGATGGAAATGTTTACTATCATGACTGTGGTGTTAGCTACACTGCTATTTGTTAAAACTTATTCAACTCTACATTTGGCAATTTGTATTGTATATAAATTATCTCAAAGCTAATTTCAATAGATGAAAGAGAGATACAATATGCAAAGTTTAACAAAACTATTTATTACTGTGTTTTATTTTTCTTTTCCTCTGTCTGAAATATAGGAGACCTATGTCTTCCTCCTTCCTTATCAATGCCTAATACTACAAAATATATGACTTGCAAAATCAGATCAAACGTCTGCATTTTATATTCTTTAAGAGTCTAGTAGCTTAGCGTATTTGTTAGAACTGCCTTCAAAGACAAGCTAAGCATTATTTTCAAAACATGTAAAGAATCCTATCATTTTTAAACACGGCTACAGTGGTTTTCACATAAGTAGAAACATAAACCTCTGCTATACTGCCATAATTTGACCATAGAGTTGCTCATCATTCTGATAAAAAAAGATACGAAGAGTTTTAGCCAATATATTATTGCTAACCAGATATTCAGCTCATATCAAGATGAAGTCACTAATTTATTCATATGTTTATTTTTAAAAAGCATGTAGTGGAACACACTGCCAAGTAATCTTTTGGTAGTGGAACACACTACCAAATATATTTTTTTCAGGAGAACATAAGGTTGAATATCACAGAGACAAGCCATCATATTTGAGATGGTAATCAAAAAGAAATTGGAGTTGCTATGTGAACACATTTGAGAGAATTACTCAAGTAAAAGTTAAAGGTTAATAATATATTTTCTTTCTTTCTTCCTTTCTTCCTTCCTTCCTTCCTTCCTTCCTTCCTTCCTTCCTTCCTTCCTTCCTTCCTTCCTTCCTTCCTTCCTTCCTTCCTTCCTGTCTGTCTCTCTCTCTCTCTCTTTCTTTCTTCTTTCTTTCTTTTTTTTTTGACAGAGTCTCACTTTGTCACCCAGGCCGGGGTGCAGTGGTACTATCTCGAGATAGGCTCATTGCAACCTTCGTCTCCCAGGCTCAAGTGATTCTCATGCCTCAGCCTCCCTAGTAGCTGGAACTACAGGTGTGCATCACCATGTCCGGTTAATTTTTGTAATTTTAGTAGAGACAGGGTTTCACCGTGTTGGCCAGGTTGGTGTCAAACTCCTGACTTCAGGTGATCCTCCCTCGTCAGCCTCCCAAAGTGCTAGGATTATAGGCGTGAGCCACTGTGCCCAGTCATATACATTCTTTCATACAGTAAAGAAATATCAAAATCCAAATAATACATAGAAATAAAATAAATGCAAGTTAGAATAAATCTTGAAATTGTATTTTACCTTCTGGCCAGAAAAATCCATTAGTGAATAGAAAATATCCTTTGTTGCCAGTAAAAGAAAATAAAATATTTTCTTCTTATTTTGAAATAACTAACTTCGTGGAATTATTTGGCAATACTGAACATGTCCAAGCAAACCTTATCTTCCCCACTTTTATAAGCAAGACATTAAATATCGCAGTAGAGAACCTTGGGTACAAGTTGAAACTGATGCTAAGATCCATGTTCAGAATCTACTTCTGTAAAAAGTAAGGAGCTGAGAATCTGAAACTGATTATGTGTTCTCTTACTGTGTATAAAGATGAAAGGTCTAATTGGCCTGCAGGACATCTTGACAGGACAGCTTTAACCATGAAGCAGAGTAGGGATAGGACTGAAGGCCCAGGGTGCTTATAGGAACCCATGAAAATATTTTAATTCATTTCAAAATCAAAACATAAACTGAATAAATCAAGCTGGATGATAGCTGTCTTCACACCAAAACAGTCATGAAATAGAGTATTTTTGTATTAATCTGATTCTAAACTGATGTTCAACGTTTGAGCAAAGTTTATGGATCAGTGAAAATATGTTCACATAATAAATGCGTGCTTTGTGACAATGCTGAATCATCTTCAAGGGTAGGCTTAGAGAATGCCTAAGTTCCAAAAGCATACCAGCCACTGACTTGCAAGCAGACATGGGAGAGGAATAGTGTCAGGAACCAGACATGTGATACCTACAACTGATCTCATTTCACACGCCAGAAATTGACAATCCCTGCCTTTCTCTTTGTACTGGACTACCTTGTTGTTATTTTAAAACATGAATTGAAAATAAATGGTCGTTAATTGACTACATTTTTTAGTAATAGAAAAGAATCTTACTCAGGCTGTTAATTATGATTATTTATCCCTTCATGGTTTGTTTTGCTCTATTCTGTCTGAGAAATGCATCGCACAGTGATCTTTATGTTCAGACACTCTTACAAGGCTTCCCACTGTGCAGTTCTTAGCTCCTCATCACACAATGAAACCCAGCCTGTGTGAAGCTAAGATATTACTTCTTCACTATTATGCATAATAAGACTTACAATTTGTTTGTCTATGATTAATTACCACTTTTCCCAAGAGATGCAATGCTGAGTGTTTTCATATGCTAATACGTGCCAAGCTGCCAGTGCTAACTCAGCTCTCTAATCCTAAAACTCACCTTAAGTGAATGAATATCACTGTTTATTGCCAAAGTTGTCATTTGTCTGGAAATGAAATAAATATCTAAGAAGAATTTCAATGATAGAGCTGCTTTTCAGCTGACAGCTCATTCCTTGTTATCAAAAGGCAAATATATGTCAATGTGTGCATTACTTAAGACTCATGAGATAATTGCTTCAATTTGCCTGACAATCTGATAATGTCATTTGCACAGTCGTGAAAGGTGTCAACACTGAATGAATGTACCTCAGACTAAAGGTGTGAAACAGGTGGAGTAAAAAGGGCTTCTATTGAAGTATCTTCTGCCAGATGAAATCCTAGATAGTTGCTTGCTTCTTCAAAAGTCTGTGTCCTTGACACAAATTTGATCTTGAATTTATCACCAAAAAGGAGAACAGATTCAACATTCCAGGTGGCCTAAGAAACATGTAGGTTTCTAATGATTTCTTTTAATTCAAAATTTTATTTATTGATATATTTGTGAAAGTCCATATAATGCACAGGTATATACTTGCACAGGTATATACTTTCAGCAGACTGTCTGATGGATATTGGAGAAACATATATTTTAGCAATAGATCCTTCTCATCTCAAATCTCACTAAGTTTTACGGTGTTGAGTAAATTTTGTTGCTGTTTTCGTAATTTGTCTAATTATATATTTTTTAAAAAATTATCTAAATGGGTATCATCCTACCCATTGCTAAGGAATTTTATGGAGATTAAATGTGTTAATAAATAAAATGTGTTTTTAAATAAAATGCTTTAATAAGTAAAACAATTCTATTGTAATCAGCTCAGGTTAAACACTTAGAATAGTTTAATTGTTATTAGTAACACAACTACATTTGTATTTAATCAAGTTCTTATCTTTTTTAAGCCTCAATTTCTTTTTCAAATAGATCCAAGAATAAATCATTTGTAATGTTAATATGTTTAAAGTTTTGTTGTGATGGTCACATAAGAAACATAAGTATCTTTGCCTAGTGTATAGCACAAAGATGCCTTTAGGGAAAAGAAGTGCTTTCTTTATTTTATGCTATCAACAAGTAAAATATTAAAATATTTTATATATATATATATTTTCATATGATGGCATTGACAGACTTCAAAATTAACTGCAGTGTATTTCTATTTTATTATTCACCTGAGCTGGTGCTAGCAGCAGATTCTGCCTGGAGTAATTGTTCAGATCAGTGGTCTATGGCCAAGGACAGGAGAAATGAGACTTTTAATTAATAGAGTGGAAACCAGAGTGATATAATATTTGGGACATCTGCTAAACTATAAATCTCTAAACATAAATGACTCTTTGTTTGATTGCAACTCAATATTTAGAAATTATAAGATGCAACATGGAGTTCATCTCAAATAAAGAGTTCTTATTTAACTTAGAAGGTAAACCTACAGTGCATTAACGCATGTCCAATTGAATTTTATTGTGATCGAATAAAAAAGGAGGCTTAACATACTTTACTAAATGCATGCATTCACCATCAAAATATCTACTAAAATGAGAGCAGATGACTCATTTTTAAAAAAATTATTACACCTAAGGACTCGAAGAATGAGAAAAGATATTTGTACATAAATAGTTCAGCACATACTTAAAAGATTTATAGCAGGTGAATAGTTACTACTTTTCTTAACAGAAAGTAGAAAATTAAAAATTGAGAAGTGTAATGCTGTAAGAAAAAATAAGTGGATTCACCCAGAATTATCTCAGCCAGCTCAGATATTGGAGGCAGGAATATGTGATATTTAAAAGATACATGAACAATAGTCATCCCACTTCCACTGTTCCTTCACAACCCATGTATACCACGTTTCTGCTCAGGAGAAACTGAACCATAGATGGTCTGGATGCAAGGACCTGAGGCACAGCAGAAGATCTGGGAGAGACATAATCATAAATGGAGTGGTTCAGTGCATTTCTATTCTCTGAAATGTTAACGTCATCTTACTCAAAATCTTTCCCTGCTATTTAGCTCCCAGGATTCTGGCAGCCATATTTACAGGCCCATTTTGGAAATTTGGAGAATGGTTTTTTTGTTTGAGTTTTTGTTTTTTTAATTCTTTCAGAAATCAAATGCTTCTAGGGAAATATTTTTAATATTTTTTATTTTCACTCTTCACCCTCCATTGAGTTCTACCCGTTGACAATAGCAACTATTGAACCAGAGTGCTCCAGAACACACTCAGTGATTTTTCAATGTGAGCAGTGATCCAAGTATCACCAGACATTAGAGGAGGGTCTCTATTATAAAGCTAGAACTCAAAACAAATGAATGGGAAGGAAAAGAATAGGAAATGAACATAGTCTTTGGAAAGGACAATCAAAACCTTACATCAACAGGAATATGCAATATTTGTAGAGAAAGTAAAAAAAAAAAAAATATGTTTCAACCAAGAAACAAAATGAAGAGGCCATATAAAATAAATAGGAAATACAAAACATTTCTAGGAAATTTTAAATATGATAGCTTAAATTAATAGAAAATTTAAAACCTATACATGTTGTAAACCAAAAGTAAAATTCTAAGCCCCCAACCATCTGAATGGACCTTTTCCTCTGAACAAGAACATTCCAAAGTTAGATCGGGACATAATGGGAAGGGGGAGCCAGACATGCCTCATTATATCCTCCTCCCTTTTGGAATTACTGATAGAACAGACTCTTTAAGTCTGGTAAGAAACATTTACAATCTATTCTCTTTAGAGCTTGCTACCTGAAGTATTCATCTGCATATTAAACTTTGATTTCCAAATCTCCTTATTGTAACCCAGGCATTCATTTCTAATGATAACTCTTTCAACCAATTACCAATCAGAAAATCTTTGAATTCACCTATGACTTGGAAACCCCCACTTCCAGTTACTCCACCTTTCTGAACTGAATCAATGTACGTCTTACATGTATTGATTGATGCCTATGGCTCTCTAAAAGGTATAAAACAAAGTTGTGGCCTGACCACCTTGGGCATGTGGTCCCAGAATCTCCCAAGGATTGTGTCATGAACCATTGGTCACTCAGATTTGGTTCAGAATAAATCTCTCCAAATATTTTACAGAGTTTGACTCTTTTCGTTGATAATGTATTGGATGATAATATCAAGGAATCACTGAAAATGTGGCATAAAAATAATCAGGGAAGCATATCAAGGATCATACATAAAGATCATTGTGGTGTGTTTTGCAATATAAGATATTAGAAACAATTCAAATGGTTAAATATGGTTTAGGGTTGTATACACACAAACATATGTGGATAACAACATATGTAAGTTATTTGATATAAACACTGTTAAACAGGTATGTGAATACTGTCTAATGGCATGACTCTCATACAGAAAAACTGAAAAATCTGAAAAATACATCTAACAGTTAATGGTGGTTTCAACTGGGTTTTTAGATTATAAGGTGTCAACCAACAACAAAATTCTAAGCACCCCCAACAATCTAAATGGACCTTTCTTCTTGGGAAGGGCATTCCAGAGTTAACTTGAAAAACTATTTCAGACCATGATGGGAAGTGGGGGTAAGACCTCCTTTATTATCCCCCACTTCCTTTTGAAATTCAGGCATAACTGATCAGCATTAGCATTAAAACAGATCTTACATCTGACAAAGCTGACTCTGTAGCAATAAGATACCAAATTGCAGCCTGACTCTAGTACAGCATTGCGTGACAGATAGCAGGCCCTGAAAGAAATCAAAGTATTTTACCTCAAATAATGTTTATTTGCTATATCTTGAAATAGTCCTGCAAAGCTGTCTCTTGTGGGAAAAATCTACATTCTGAAAAGAGTCCCTTCCCTTTTCCACGTTTTTGTACCTGATCCAGAAAAATTCAACCAAGATTCTGGCATTCTTTTAAGTCTGATAGCAAACATTTAAAATCTATTTGCACTGAAGCTTGCTACCTGGAGGCTTCATATGTGTAATAGAAGAAACCATGGTCTCCTCAAGCTGTTATCCTAACCCAGACACTCCATTCTATTGACTCCAAGACTGTAGATAAACTATTTAAACCAATTGCCAATCAGAAAATCTTTAAACCTGCCTATGACCTGGAAGCCACTCCCACCTCTTTCTTCAAGTTGTCCCACGTTTCTGTATCAAACCAGTGTACATCTTACATATATTGATGTCTAATATCTCCCTAAAATGTATAAAACCAAGCTGGAGCCCAACCACCTTGGACAACCATTTTCAGGATCTCCTGGGGCCAAGTCACAGGCTATTGGTCACTCATATTTGGCTCAGAATAAATCTCTGCAAATATTTTACAGAGTTTGACTCATTTCATTGCCAAAGGAAATGAATGCTGTTATTTTAATAACTAGTCTGCATTTTCTAAATTTGTGTATAATTGATATAAATTGCAGTTATTTGAGCAATTTAATATATAAAATAAGAATTAAAATCTTGATTTTCAGTTCCAGGTTTTTCATGCTCTTTACCGATTGTGTCAAATGACTTTCTTCTCTTTGTCTAAGAAGGCAGTGTAACTATGTCATCTATTCATTTGAACCACAACATTTATTAAGCACTTGTTATATTAAGCACTTATTAAGCACTTGCCTTTATATTAAGTACTGAGGATATAGTGTTTATAAGTCAGTCTTTGCTATCATGAAATTGATAATCTAGAAGAGAAGATAGCTAAGAAACATAAAATCACATACATAAAAAAAGAAAAGTGTGTATATTAATTAATTCTCACACTGCTATGAAGAACTGTCCAAGACTGGGTAATTTATAAAGAAAACAGGTTTAATTGACTCAGTTCCACATGGCTGGGGAGGCCTCAGGAAACTTACAATCATGATGGAAGGGGAAGCAGGCACATCTTACATGGCGTCAGGCAACAGAGAGAGAGAGCACGAAGGGGAAAGAGTCCCTTATAAAACCATCAGATCTCATGGGAGCTCACTCATTGTCATGAGAACAGCATGGGGGACACCTCCCCCATGATCCAATCACCTATCAGGTCCCTCCCTCAACACCTGGGGATTACAATTCGAGATGAGATTTTGGTGGGGACACAAAGTCAAATTGTATCAGTATGGCTTGTAAAAAGTGCCTTGGGGAAAAACATTGGTTGAAAAGAATGAATATCAATTGGATGGTTAGGGAGCCCTCTCAAGAAAAGTTGACTTTTGACCAGAGAAATTAGACTATGAAGCCATATAAAAGGAGTGATGGGAAAGAAAAGGAAAAAATAAAAACAAAAACAAAAACAAAAAAACAGTGGGCATTATCCTCCAAAGTTTGGAAGGTCTCAGTATAACTCAGAACCAAAAAGAAGGTAAAAACATAATTAGTAAAGGAAAGAAAAGCATGTGATAATTTTAGAGAAACTGGGAGACGTGAAAGGAAGGATTTGAATCATGATCCTAATTCATAGGGCTTTTTGGATTTTAGGCTGGAATTAACATCATCCATTTTACAAGATACTTATTGTTGTCCGGTGATGAATGAATGGGAGGATGTAAGAATGCCAGCAGGAACCATTTGGAAGCTACTGCATTGCCCCATGTAAACAGGATAGCATAATAAACTCTAACTATACCTTGCAGATTAGTGGTTTGTTTTATTCCTGGAAGGACTGCTTCACCATAAAAGGGACAAAATGCAATGCCGCAATAGATGTCCTCTGCTCTGGCTTCTGCTTTGTCACTATTGAAGAACACAGACTACTCAAAAGGAGATTCCAGCTTAGAGGCACTGTTGTCTGAAAGCACATCGCTTATTGCTCATTACTAATTTTGGTAATAATGTTAAGCAACACAACTATATGGCCTGAGAGAAAACACTGTAGACAGAGAAAACATTTATTTTGCTCTAAGCTAATCTTTAAATTGTATTACTATTGTTATTAACCATAGAAAAGCAACCCTACATATGCACCAGAATCATTTACAATTCTCTGTTATAATACAGGATTGAAGGCACCGTGCTCAGACCTCTTGAATCAGATTTGCCTGGGCTAAAGCTCTGGATACTGCATTTTAACATACTTGCCACGCACACTCCCTAGGGGCTTAACTACGCAACAGATAAGGGAACTACTCTTCCAGGCTACCTCATAACTGTCCGTCCTGACACCAACCACCCCTGCATCTTCATTTTTTTGGGGGAAGTTACCATATAGGGAGTTACAATCAACCACTGCAACATAATACAAAATTAAAACCTAATTTTAGATTCAAAGTACTGCTATTTCCTCATGTTTTTGAATTCAAGTTTATTTAGAATTAATTTACCGAATAATCAACAGAAAAAAAATAGGTAAGTGTTTTTCTATCCAAATGAAAATTAAAAAACGAATGTGATTTCTTAAGAACAAATGTGATTTCTTTTGAGATTTTCCTATCTGATTTTTAAGGAAAATTCAAAAACTTACTTAAAGTAAATATTTTATTAAAAAGGGCACTCTGTAAGGAGAAATACATGTAGCATTCTGGAAGTCAACATAATCTAGGTCATGGCACTCTAGAAATCACACTCTTTTTATTTTCTCTTTAATTTACTATGCATTTTTTTAGTCTAAGTAGTAGAAATTTGAATAGATAGCTGTTCAAGTAGAAAAAGCTTTAGTTTAATACAAGGCATTAAAGACTATAAAGAAATTGCCAATTTCTCTTCCCTGCCATCAAGAGGAAGACACTACAGTATGATCACAAGGTCATTTCTACCTTAACATTCTCTGATTCTGATGTTGCATATCTTGTGCAAATCACATGCTCTTTTCCATTTTTTTCAACATATAAAATGGAACATGAAGAGTACAAATATTCATTTACTCTATGCTACCTGCAAACAGTACGCACAGCTTTATCTGTGATATAACACTAACCCTCGGCAAAAATGCAATATGATAGTTAGCAATATTGTAACATTCTTTCACATGAGAAAAGAGAGTCTTTCTGTGGTTAAATTATTTGACTAATGTTATACAGACCATAGGAGAAATCTACTCTGGTCTAATTTTGAGATATACGTTTTTCTCTGCTATGTCAAATTTTCCTTCATAGTGAGTTCTTTTCAATTTTTTTTGTAGAATTAACAAAGTTTCCATATTAAATTCTAATGCTCCTCAGGGGCATAGAAAGGACAAAGTCATAAGTTGTTTTTAATTTCTGCTTTGGTGCATAGCCACATAATAGCTACACACTGGCCAGAGGAAAATAAGAGGACAAAAAATTCTGTAAAGCAGATCCTAATGCACTATACAGAATGAAAAATCATGGAACGCTGGATATTATGATTATTCTATTCATGGGATAGTAAATAATTTTTATCCCTTGCAGCAGCTCTAATCCATAAATAGAGAATTCCAATAGCCATGTGCAGAGAAAGGTTGCTGATGAAATTTATCAAAAAAAGGCACCAGGATCAATTAGCAAGGTCTAACTAACATGGGTGGAGCAGGTGGAAGGGGTGGCTTTTATTCTGGTTCAGGTATACCTTGGAGACATTACAGGTTTGGTTCCAGATTAACACAATAAAGCAAATATCACAATAAAATGAATCACACGATTTTTTTTTTTTGCTTTCCCAGTGCATATTAAAGTTGCATTTGTACTGAATCTATTAAGTGTTTAATAGCATTATGTCCAAAAATCAATGTACATATCTTAATTTAAAATATTGCTAAAATCTGCTAATGATCATCTGACTCTTTAGTGAGTCATAACCTTTTTGCTGGTGGAGAATCTTGCCTTGATGCTGATGACTGATCAGGGTAGTGGTTGCTGAAGACTGGGATAGCTATGTTAAGTTCTCAAAATAATAAAAATAAAATAACATTTACTACACCGATTCACTCTTTCTTTTAAGAAAGATTTCTCTGTAGCATGCAATACCATTTAATAGCATTTTCCCAACAGCAGACCTTTTTCTGAAATTGAAATCAATACACTCAAACCCTGCCACAGCAGTCTTAAATTGATAAACTTATCAACTAAGTTTACTTATTTTCTAAATCCTTTGTTGTTATTTCAGCATTGTTGACAGCATCTTCACCAGGAGTATATTTCACAAAATAACTCCCTTTACTCATCTAAAAGAAGCAACTCCTGGCGAGGCGCAGTGGCTCAGACCTGTAATCTCAGTACTTTGGGAGGCCGAGGCGAGTGGGTCACTTGAGGTCAGGAGTTGGAGACCAGCCTGGCCAACATGTTGAGGCCCTGTCTCTAATAAAAATACAAAAATTAACTGGGCGTGGTGACACATGACTGTAATCCCAGTTACTTGGGAAGTTGAAGGAGGAGAATTGCTTGAACCCAAGAAGCAGAGGTTGCAGTGAGCTGAGATGGCATCACTGCACTCTAGCCTGAGCAATAGGGTGAGTGAGACTCTGTCTTAAAGAAACAAAAAAAGGCAACTCCTCATTCATTCAAGTTTTATAATGAAATTGTAGCAATGCAGCCACATCTTCGGGCTCCTGTTTTAATTCTAGTTATCTTGCTATTTCTACTACACCTGCAGTCATATCCTTCACTGAAGTCTTGAATTTCTCAAAGTTATCTATGAGGGTTGTAAATCAACTTCTTCAACCTTCTGTTATTGTTGATATTTTGACCTCCTCCTAGGAATCACAAATGCTCTTAATAACATCTAAAATAGTAAGTCTTTTCCAGAAAGTTCTTTTATTATTTTGCCCAAATTCATCAAAAGAAGCATTATCTGTGGCAGCCATAGCCTTATAAAATCCATTTCCAGTACCTGGAAGTTGAAAATACTTCTTGGTCCATGGGCTGCAGAATGGATATTGTGTTAACCGGTAGGAAAACATCATTGCTATCCTTATTCATCTCCGCCGGGCATAGTGGCTCATGCCTGTAATCCCAGCAATTTGGGAGGCCAAGGCAGGCAGACATCATTTGAGGTCAGGAATTCAAGACCAGCCTGGCTAACATGGCAAAACCTCGACTCCTTTAAGAATACAAAAATCAGCTGGACATGGTGGTGCACACATGTAGTCCCAGCTACTTGGAAGGCTAAGGCAGAAGAATCTCTGCAGAGGTTCCAGTGAGCTAAGATCATGCCACTGCACTCCAACCTGGGTAACAGAGCAAGACTCCCTCTCAAAAACAAAACAAAACAATAAATATTCTTATCCATCTCCATCAGAGCTCTTGGGTGACTGGGTGTATTATCAGTGAGCAGTAATATTTAAAGGAATCTTTTTACCTGAACAGGTCTCAACAGTAGGTTTAAAATATTTTGTAAAGCATACTATAAACTAGTATATCATCACTCAGGCTTTGTTGTTTTATTGACAGACCACAGGCAGAGTACCTTTAGCATAATTCTTAAGGGCCTCGAGATTTTTGGTAAATGATCATGGCTTCAACCTAAAGTCACCAGCTGCATTAGCTCCTAAAAAGAGAATCAGCCTGTTCTTTGAAGCTTTGAAGTCAGGCTTTGACTTCTTCTTTCTAGCTGTGAAAATTCCTGATAGTATCTTCTTCCAATAGAAGGCCATTTTTTCTACACTGAAAATCTGCTGTTTACTGTAGCCATCTTCATCCATTATCTTAGCTACATCTGCTGGATTACTTGCTGCAGCTTCTATGTCAGCACTTGCTGTTTACCTTGTACTTTTATGATCTAGAAACAACTTCTTTCCCTAAACCTCATGAACCAACCTCTGCTACTTTCATGTTTTTCTTCCACAGTTTCCTCGCTTCCCTCAGCCTTTTAGAATTAAAGACAGTTGCAGCCTCGCTCTGGGTGAGGTTCCAGTTTATAGGTATGTTGTGACCGGCTTGATCTTCTATCCAGACCACTCAAACTTTCTCCATATCAGCCATAAGGCTGTTTCACTTTCTTAACATCTGTGTGTTCTCTAAAGCAGCCTTTTTTATTTTTTTCAAGAACTCTTTCTTTGCTTTCAAAACTTGGCTAATGGTTGACACAAGAGGCCTAGCTTTTGGTCTTTCTAAGCTTTTGACACAGCTTCCTCACTAAGCTTAATCATTTTTAGTTGCTGATTCAAAGTGAGAGAGGTGCAACTCTTTTTTTTCACTTGAACACTTAGAGGTCATTGTAGGGTTATCAATTTGTCTACTTTCAGTATTGTCATATCTTAGGGAATAGAGGGAGAGAGATGGGGCAGTGGTAGGCGGAACAATCAGAACACATGTAATGTATATTGACTAAGTTGGTTGTCCTATATGGGCATAGTTTGTGATGCCCCAAAGCAATTAAAATAGGAACATCGAAGATCATTCATCACAGATCACCATAACAGATACAATAATAATGAAAATCTTTAAAATATTGCAAGAACTCCCCAAATGCAACACAGAGACATGAAGCAAGCACATGCTGTTAGAAAATGGTTGCCACAAACTTCAATTTATAACAACAAAACACAGTATCTGTGAAATGCAATAAAGTGAAGCACGATAAAATGAGGAGTACCTGTAATTTCTAGCTCTTTCCTTACCAGCAATATAATGTTGGCCAAGTGACTTCCTCCTTTCATTCCTTAATACTAAAGTAGTGCTAACATCCACCTTTTAGTGTAGGGGAATCATTACCTAAGTGACGTAGTTTCTATAGATTGTCTTCCCCAGTACCCCGTAATTTTATTGCTGTACTGGGAGCTTTAGCACAGCTTGAAGTAGTCGCAGGTACTTAATGTCTCACCTAGTCCATTATATCTCTTCACAAATGCACGTGCTTCTTTTTGGATTATTCTTCCCTCCATCTCTTACGGGAAACCCTAGTTATAAACAGGCTTTGCAGCCAAACAGGACTGGGTTTAATTCTGGCTCTGCCAAAGAATCTGTATGTTTTGGCAATTTGTTTTACCTTTATCAGCCTCAGTTTCCTCATCTGTCAAATGTGGCTTCTCATAGTACAACATAGACTTTACAGAGCAGTTGTGAAGATCAAATCAAGTGAGGAAATTTCTATTTTAGATTATGTCAAATATCGAATAAAAAGTAAGTATAATAATAGAATCATAAACTAATTACACAATATTTTATGTATTATGAATGATTATAATACTTTCCATTTTATTATCTGCAAGCATGAATCTTCAAAGTAAAATCCAAAAAGTAATTTTTATTCTAACCGACACATTATTTTCTTCCCAAGAATAAAATTAAGCCAGGTTTAACTTGCAGAAATAAATTTCTTAGGGGAACAACCTTACATATTATATCGTAAAGGCCACTTTATTTTTATTGTATTTTCAGACCTGACATATAAGAATGCCCAACTAGATTTACATGGGCAGTTTTATAATAAATTAAGTAGAAAATGTTATTTTCTCCTTCCAAAAATCCAAATATTTTAAATCTCAAATGTCACCTCTGCAGAGTTGCCTTCCCTGAATACTTATTCTAAAATAAAGCCTTGAGCCCAGTCATCAAACTCTATCTCTTTATGTTTTGTTTCACAGAAGCAATCATTTCCCAACATAACACTACATATTTATCTGATTTCTTCTTTTTTTGTTTTACTCTGCTAGACTGTAAGCTCCATAAGGACAAGGAACTTGTCTAGTTTACTGCTTGGATCTCCAGCTGTTATAATAATGCCTGGCACAAATATTGGATCTCATTTTCACTTTTTTCTTTTGGCATATGTATAGAGCCACAAGAAGTTGCAAATATGTTACAGAGATGTCCTGTGTACTGTAATTCAGTTGACTCCAATGCTAACATCTTACATAATAGTACAGTAGGAAACAGAAAATGGACATTATTGGAGCCAAACAACTAGAGGACTTAGATCTCATGAGTTTGCGTGCTATTTTTTTTTTTTTTTGCACATGTTTGTGTATAGGTCTACATTTTATCACATTTACAGATTTGTGTTAACTACGATCACCATCAAGATACAGAACTATCTTCTCATTTCAAAACTCCCACATCTCAAAACACTACAATTGTTTTATAGATGCATCTCCTCCCCTTCCCTAACCGTTTGCAACCACTGATCTGTTCCCCATCTCTATAATTTTGTTATTTTTAGAATGTTATATAAATTTCCTCATATTATATGCATATATGAAAGCTATTTTCACTCAGCATAAATAACACCCTTGAAATTTATCCAAATTTTATATGTACCAATAGTCTGTTCCTTTTTACTATTTAGTTTTATTCTATATTTCTACTAATTATATCATTAAGTAAATCCCACATTCTATGATTTATATTACATATTTCAAAGTCATGTAAAATATTTGCATTTTATCACTTTATTTCAACATATTAACCTGCCACTTATCTTGTCCAGGGCACTGTATATCCTTATATTGTAAAATTTTTAAATGTCATATTTTCCTCCTGCCTCCACATCCTTATAAGCAGCTGTGAACACTCTGTCCAGGTGGTCAGATGCACTAAATGATAAGGAGGCACCTGCCACAACTTCCCTCCTTGCCCTCCCCTGACTGTTGAACTAGTGACATTCAAACACACTAATGAAATTCTCTCATTCCTTTTGCTTGCGTACACCCCCCAGATTTCCAGTAAAGGCAGTTGTCCATGGGTCCTCTCTCCCTCAGCTCCACCTGGTTGGCTGAGCCCACTTTCCTGGAGCTACTCCCATATGGCCTCTTGAGCATCATGCCACACCTTTCTTTCTAAGACATGTGAGCGTAATAAATCCTTTTATTTCATATGCCTCTGAGAGTGTAATTTCCAGGGCAGTGTGGGAATGACCCTTAAAGGCTCCATGAGGGGAACTTACTTTCCCATTTATAATACAATCCTTCAGCAAGTAGGGGAAATTTCCAAAATGAAAATGTGATTGACTCTGATCTCAGCTGACAGCTAAAGAAGGGTCTCAGTCTTTCTGCCTGTGATGTTTCAGGGTATATGGTCTTTCATCGCTTACTACAGTTGACACATGACAGTGCATAACACATTGGAATGGCTTCTCTGTTTCCATCCTTCTGCTTTTCCCTTCTCACCTTGTTTGGAGAATAGGCAACACTCTCAGTGGACTTAAGAGGAAAGAAAATCCTCATTAAACTGGTAATAAATAATTTTATTTTGTCTTTAGAAAATCTTCTCAATTTTTTTTTCTTAAAAATTACATAAGAAGAGGAAAAAGCCCTAGAAGTTCAGATCTAGCATGTAAGGCATAAGACCCAGAAATGCAAATTTTAAGGTATCCCAAGAAACATGGCATTCTTAGAGAAATACTAGAATTATTTAAGGAAAGCACACAAACAAAAACAAGAATCCCAGTGCTATATAATATATAAAAATTATGCAGGGTAAATACTTTATAATTAATGGCTTTCAAACTTTAATTAATGAGTTATAGAGGGCACAAAACAGAACAGAGGTTTTCTGTTGGGTGTGATGACTCACGCCTGTAATCCCAGCACTTTGGGAGGCCAAGACAGGCGGGTCGCTTGAGGTCAGGAGTTTGAAACCATCCTGGCCAACATGGTAAAATCCCACCTCTACTAAAAATACAAAAGTTAGCTGGGCGTGGTGGCCAGTGCCTGTAATTCCAGCTACTCAGGAGGCTGAGGCAGAAGAATCACTTGAACCCAGGAGATGGAGTGAGCCAAGATTGTGGCACTGTGCTCCAGCCTGGGTGACAGAGGGAGACTCTGTCTCAAACAAACAAACAAACAAACAAAAACCCCACACAAACAAACACACACACACAGGTTTTCATACCCTCTGTTCCCAGCACTGTGGCTGCTTCTCATATTGTATTAGTTTGCTGGAATGTGACTACCGCCCCCGCCAACAAAAAAAAAAATCAGGAACAGAAGAGATGAAATCATTCACAAAAATAAGCAAGAAAGACACAAACTTATAGTTCTTAAATAACTAGTTTCCTTGGCTTTACAATATGATACCTCATTTATTGCTCCCAAGAGCTTTGTGAGGTAGGCATACTTTTTCCTATAGTAGACTAGTAAAATGAGATATGAGATTTAGAGATACTGTATGCTATGTGCTGAGTGTTTATGCCCCCCAAAATTTGTATGTGAAAATCTTAACCCTCAGTGTGATGGTATTTGGTGGTGGAGTCTTAGGGAAGTGATTAGGTCATGGGGTAGAACCCTCATAAATGGGATAGTGTCTTATAAAAGAGATCTCAGAAGGCTTGGTGTGGTGACTTATGATTCTAATCCCAGCACTTTGAGAGGCTGAAGCAGGAAGATGGCTTAAAGCTGGGAGTTTGATACCACCCTGGGCAATTAAGCAAAACTCCCATCTCTACAAAAAAAAAAAAAAAAAAAAAAAAAGAGTAAAATTAGCTGAACATGGTGGTATGTACTTGTAGTCCCAGCTACTTAGAAGGCTCACGTATGAGGATCAGTGGAGCCCAGGAGTTTGAGTCTGCAGTGAGCTATGATGGCACCACTGCACTCCAGTCTGGATCACAGAGGGAGGCCACATCACTGAAAGATAATAATACTTCTTTTGTTTTTATTTTTTTGTTTGTTTTATTTAGCAACCCCAGAGTGTGTGCTCTCTTTCTCTCCTCTGCTTTTCTGCCATGTGAGGGTACAGCCAAAATACAGCAGTCTATGAATCAGAAAGAGGGCTTTCTCTAGACACCTAATCAGCCAGCGCCTTAATCTTGGAATTCCTACCCTACAGAACTATGAGAAAAACAACGGCTTGTTGTTTAAGCCACCCGGTGTATGGTCTTACATTACAGCAGCCCAAACTAATACATGTGATTTGCCTAGAAGCCTAATGTACCTTAGGTATTAAAGGCAAAACTGAGATTGCAATTTGAGATATCTGGCTACAAACATTATATTCCTCCTTCCTCACCAACTACCACTTGGCTTCAAATCTTTAATTGAATTTTCTTTATAATTTAAGTTTCATGTTCCACTGAACACTGTTCCAGATGTTCATAGGGGTGCCAAGGCATAGGGAGTAGGGATGGCAGGTAGACCTTTGTTGGTAAATACATATGAGAAAGCCAGCACCAAATAAGATACGTAGAAAGTAACAAACAACACACCTCTTCATAATTTATTTTATAGGATTTACTTAAAAACAGGTTTCTGTTTATTTTCAATTTTTGTGGGTACATGGTAGGTTTAAATATTTATCAAGTAGATGATATATTTTGATACAGAAATACAATGGACAATAATCACATAAGAGTAAGTAGGATCCATCACCTGAAGTGTTTATTCTTTCTTCGTATTACAAACAATCCAATTACACCCTTTTATTTATTTTAAAATGTATGACAGTGGTGGAAAAGTAACTGAGCTTTTTCCCATTGCTTTTAATACAATAAATTATTGGTGAGTGTAGTCACTGTTCTGCTGTCAAATACTAGATCTTATTCATTCTAACCACATTTTTGTACTCATTAACCATCCCACCATCCTCACTTCCCCCACCCACTACCCTTCCCAGCCTCTGGTAACCATCATTCTACTCTCTGTTTTGATGAGTTCATTTGTGTCAATTTTTCAATCCCACAAATAAGTGAGAACATGTGAAGTTTGTCTTTCTGTGCTCAGCTTATTTCACTTAATATAATGTCTTCCAGTTCCATCCATGTTGTTGCAAATGACAGGATTTCATTCTTTTTTATGGCTAAATAGTACTTCATTGTGTATATTTACCACGTTCTCTTTATCCTTTCATCTGTTGATGGACATTTAGGTTGCTTACAAATCTTAGCTATTGCAAATAGTGCTGCAGATAAATATGGGAGTGCAGATATCTCTTTGATATAATGATGTTCTTTCTTTTAGGTATATATTCAGCAGTGGGATTGCTGGATACTATGGTAGTTTTAGTTTTTTTCAGGAATCTCCAAACTGTTATCTATAGTGTTTGTCCTAACATATTTCCACCAACAATGTACGAGGGTTCCATTTTCTCCACATCCTCATTAGCATTAGTCATTTCCTGTCTTTCTGATATAACCTATCTTAACTGAGGTGAAATGATATCTCATTATAATTTTTACTAGCATTTCCCTGATAATCAATGATGTTGAGCCCCTTTTCATATACCTGTTGGCTATTTGTATGTCTTCTTTTGAGACACATCTTTTCAGATATTTTGTCCATTTTAAAAATCATATTATTATATTTTTTCCATTGTTTGAGCTCCCTATATATTCTCTTTCTAATCCATTGACAGATGAATAGTTTGCAAATAATTTCTCCCATTCTTATGGTTATCTTCTTACTTTGTTGATTGTTTGCACTAATATGCATAAGCTTATTAGCTCAATGTGATCTAATTTGTCCATTTTTTCCTTGGTTGCCTGTACTTTTGGGGTATCACTCAAGAAATCTTTCCCCAAACCAAAGTCTTAGAGAGTTTCTTCAATGTTTTTTGGGGGAGTAGTGTCATTATTTTAGATATTAGATTTAAGTCTTTAATCCATTTTGATTTGACTTTTGTGTATGGCAAAATACAGGGGTCTAGTTTTATTATTTTGCATATGGATATCTAATTTTCCCAGCACTAGTTATTGAAGAGATTGTCCTTTGCCCAATGTATGTTTTTGGCAATTTTGTAAAAAATGAGTTTACTATAGATGTATGGGTTTATATTTTGTATTATCTATTCTATTCCATTAATCTATGTGTATATTTTTTATGGCACTACCATGCTGTTTTGATTACTATAGCTCCATAGTTTATTTTGAAGTCAGGTAAGGTGATTCCTTCAGTTTTCTTCTTTTTGCTCAGAATAGCTTTCACTATTCTAGTTTTTTTGTGGTTCCATAAGCATTTTAGGATTTTTTTCTATTTCTATGAAGAATTTCACAGGTATATTGATAAGGATTGCATTTAATCTGTAGATTATTTTGGGTATAATGGACATTTTAACAACATTGATTTATCTAATCTGGACATGGAATATCTTTTTATTTTTGTGTTCTCTTCATTTTTGCATCAATCTTTAAAATAGTTTTTATTGTAAAGATCTTTCACTTCTTTGGTTAAGTGTATTCCTACATACGTCATTTTATTTGTAGCTATTGTAAGTGGGATTATTTTTTTATTTCTTTTTCAGATTATTCATGGTTGACATATAGAAATGGCACTAATTTTTATATGTTGATTTGGTATCCTGCGACTTTAATGAATTTGTTCATCAGTTCTAATAGTTTTGTTTTTTGTGGAGTCTTTAGGTTTTTCTAAACATAAGATCATGTCACCTGCAAACAAGGATAATTTACCTTATTCCTTTCCAATTTGGATGCTCTTTATATATTTGTCTTGTCTGATTGCTGTAGCTAGGACTTTCAGCACTATGTTGAATAATGGTGGTAAAAGTGGACATCCTTGTTGTGTTCCAGATCTTAGAAGACAGTCTTTCAGGTTGTTGTTGTTGTTGTTGTTGTTTTCCCCATTCAGTATGATACTAGCTGTAGGTCTGTTATATGTCATTTTTATTGTGTTGAGATAGGTTCTTTCTATATCCAGGTTTTTGAGGGCTTTTATCATGATGGGATGTTGACTTTTATCAAATGCTTTTTTTCAATGTTAATTGAAAGTATCATGTGGGTTTTCTCCTTTATTATGTTGATATGGTGTATCACATTGATTGATTTGTGTATATAGAACCATTTTTGCATCCTTGGCAGAATCCCCACTTTGTCATGATGAATGATCTTTTTAATGAGTCACTGAATTTAGTTTGCTAGTATTTTGAGGATATTTGCATCAATGTTCATCAGGGAAATTGGCCTGTAGTTTCCTTCTTTTGATGTGTCTTTCTTTGATTTTGGTATCAGGGTAATAATGACCTTGTAGAATGAGTTTGAAAGTACTCCCTTTCTCTCTCTCTCTCTCTCTCTCTCTCTCTCTCTCTCTCTGGAGTAGTTTGAGCAGGATTGGTATTTGTTCTTTCAATGTTTGGTAAAATTCAACAGTAAAGCTATCAGGTCCCCGGCTTTTCTTTGAGGGGAGTTTTTTTTTTTTTTATTATGGCTTCGATATCATTACTTGTTATTGATTGGTTCCGGTTTTGTATTATTTTCATGTTTCAATCATGATAAGTTGTGTATTTCCAGAAATTTATCCCTTTCTTCCAGATTTTCCAACTTATTGGCATATAGTTGCTCATAGTGGTCCCTAATGATTTCCATGGAATTGGCTTTGAGGTCTTATTTTTCATCTTTGATTTTATTTATCTGGGCTTTCTTTCTTTTTTTTTTTTTTTAGTAAGACTACATGTTTATTGGCTTTATCCTATCAAAAACAGCTTTTCATTTCATTGATCTTTAGTATTTTTTTTCCACTTCAATTTCAGTTATTTCTGCTCTGATCTTTTTTATTTCTTTTCTTCTATTAAATCTGGTTTTTTTTTCTTGCTTTTCTAGTTCTTTAAGATGCATTGTTATGTTTTCATTTGAAGATTTTCTACTTTTTTTTCTGATGTAGGTGTTCATTGCTATAAGGTTACCTCTTATTACCAAGTTTGTTGTATCCCACACATTTTGTTATGTTTTGTTTCCATTTTTATTTGTTTCAAGAAATTTTTTAATTTACTTCTTAATTTCTTTATTGACCTACTGGTTATTTAGGGATATATTATTGAATTTACATGTGTTTGTATAGTTTTCAAAATTCCTCTTGTTACTGGTTTCTTGTTTCATTCCTTCATGGTCAGAGAAGACACTTGATATACTTTCAATTTTTTTGAATTGTTAAGACTTGTTTTGTAGCCTAGCAAATGATCTATCCTTGAGTATGATTCATGTGCTGAGGAGGAAGAATGTGTATTCTGCATCTGTTGGATAAAATGTTCTGTAAATAACTATTAGATCCATTTGGTTTATATGATAGACCAAATCTAGGTGATTCAAGACTGCCTTTCCTATCATTTTCAGTGCCTTTTTTCTTAATATGATGTTAAAACTAGGCACTGTGATTGCTCACCAGATTTTTGGTTCTCATGAAGGTGCTTTTTGTGTGGAGAATTGTTCAATTTGGTGTTCTTGTTCGGGTAAAAATAGCTGGGGGTTTCTATTCAGCCGTCTTGCTCGGCCTTCTCTAAGACAGCTTTTTAAAAACATTTATTGAGTTTCTACTATAAGTAAAACAAACAGGTTATTGGTCAACTCCAAAAATATGTTATGTGTACTTATGAAGCTTAGAAAATAAAAGTCAAAACAAATATTGATATTAATAAAATAATAGGAAAAATAGCTCTTCCTGTTTTTCTGGGACTATCCCTGTTTTAAAAGGCAAGTCTCCCTCCTAGGAGCTCCCTCAGTACCAAGTCAACATGGTATGCTGGGTAAGCCTATCAAATAATCATATGAGAAATACAGAATTACAGCTGTCACAGTTGTTAAAAGACAGAAGAGCACGAAGTTACAGATTTCTATGATGGGGAAGGTCCTGACTGGAGGTCTGAAGTGTATTCTCTGTAGAAAGGAACTATGAAAAAATAGTCAAAGAAAGAGGAGATGTTCACCTGATACATATTGGAAGAAAAGTGTTTTATGTATGTAGTGAAATTGGCATTTAAAAAAGATCATAGTAGAAGATAGCTTGTTTAGTGTGAGAACTATACAAAAGTCAGTGTGGCTGGGGCCCAGGAACCAAGGGGCTCATGGTGAGATATGTATCTGAATTACATACCAGGATTCAGACCAGACTCAGCAAGCATTTTCTGTAAAGTGTCATATGGTATAAAAAATGGTAAGACGGCTTAAAAGATTTCCAGACATTGTTGTATAGCCTCCTTGTTCCAAATATTAAATCAAACATGAATCCAACCACTTCTGGAAAGGAAATGTTATTAAGGTCCTGATCAGGTGACCTTTAGATAGAGAGGTTATCCTATTGGGCCTGACCTATCGCATAAACATTTAAATCTTAGTTCTAGAGGTCAGAAATAGAGGACTTCAGAGATTTCCAGCACAAGGGGATTTAACTCACAAGACATTCTCCATGGCTGACTTTAATATGGAAGAAATCATGTGGCAGGAACTATGGGCAGCACTAGGAGCTGAAAGCAGCCACTAATGATAGCTATTAAGCAACCAGGTGTCTTGCCACTCAAAGGAATTGCATTTTTTAAATGGGCATTTAGAGAAAGACCCTAAATCTTAAATAATATAGCAGCTCTGGACAACATCTTGATTTCAGTCATGTGAGACCCTGAACAGAGAACATGGTCATACTGTGCCAATTCCTGACACATAGAGACTGGGAAATAACAAATTTTTGTTATTTTAAGCTAATAATTTTGCAGTGATTAGTTATGCAGTACTAGAAAACAAGCACAGTAAACCTGGTAATTCTTTTTTAACTACTGGGCATTACAGTTTCTGCTGCAACTAGTCAACTATGATATTATAGTGCAAAATCAGCCATAGATAGTACATAAATGAATATGTATGTCTATATTCCAATAAAATTTCACTTACAAATAAAGTAGTAAATATATTTGGTTTGTGTGTTATAATTTTCAGACTCCTAATATAGAAAATCTAAGGAGTTGTATACATTGTTAAGGAGTTTTTGCTTTAGCCTAACTAAAATGGAAAAGCATTGTATGGCTTTAGTGTGGTGATAAATGATTATATTTACATTTTGAAGATCAATCTGCTTAAGACGTTGGTAATGAATAATTGAATGAAGTACATCAATATGAAAAGTGTAGAATAAGTTTTTGGCTATTGCACTTGATATCTCTTGCTAGAAGGATGGTTACTGGAAGAGTGATAGGGAAAATCTTCAATCTGGGCACGTGTGTGACTATGCATGCATGCGTGTGTGTTTCCATTCATGCACATGTATAAACTCCCTATAAAGATAGGAGTTGTGTTTTGTGACATTTTTGCTCTAATGAATAAACAGATTCTGCAATATTTGTAATGTAACTCTAAAAAAAAAAAAATGACTGTGCTTTTTCTACGACCATGGCATCAGATTGATTAAATGAACATTTCCTGTACCTAGTGGATTCATATGAATTATAGGGAAGAAACCAGCTCTACTGACCCGGTGATTTAATGTTCTCTTCCTAACAATTTGCAAAACATTATGAGATGATGAGAACGATATCACCAGGGGCATTTTGAAACGGTCTGAAATTGATCATGGCTAAACAACAGTTTCCTCTTTGCCTTACCTCTTCTCACACAATGCTGTTAGAAATAGTATTTTGGGCTGGGCGCGGTGGCTCAGCCCTGTAATCCCAGCACTTTGGGAGGCTGAGGTGGGTGGATCATCTGAGGTCAGGAGTTCGAGACCAGCCTGACCAACATGGAGAAACCCCATCTCTTCTAAAAATACAAAATTAGCCAGGCATTGTGGCACATGCCTGTAATCCCAGCTACTTGGGAGGCTGAGGCAGAGAATCGCTTGAACCCAAGAGGTGGAGGTTGCAGTGAGCTGAGATTGCACCATTGCACTCCAGCCTGGGCAACAAGAGTGAAACTTCGTCTCCAAAAACAAACAAACAAACAAACAAACAAACAAATACTATTTTTAAAAGTCTTTATATCGGAGTAATTTCTTAGGTACTGAATGGTCTCTTATGAAATAAGACACCCAGCTCAATAATTGGCACATAGTAGATATCAAGTGAATTTTAGTGGGATTGGAATCTAACTTGGCTAAAACAAAGACAGTTTTTAATTGAACCTAGGTTTAAAATACTAAACAAAGTTGGTAACTATGGTGAATACCAAGCTATTTAGAGTTCAGCATTGCTTTTCTTCAAAAAGAAATGCAAAATTAAAAGAGAAAAATGTTGCAAGACATATCTCCCTGGGTCTTTCATATTCCTACATGTGTTGCTGTGTGCTACACTTCAAGACACTGACCACTCCTTACCTTGGATCATTTTTCAGTGTAATGTTTACAGCAAGTAATTGAGGAATGAGTTAACATCTCCCCTAGGAACAAAGACTTATTTGCTGACTGCTCACTATGAAATAGAGGATTTCTTAAGCTTAGCAATCCTCTTTTGTGATACATTCCATGGTTTATGCAGGCACCTGTGTAGGCCCTCTGTGTGGATTTGGGAGGCAAGTGGAATTAACAGAAACATGCTAATACTCATGCTACTTGCTGTGTCATGAGTAATGAAATTCTTTGTCTCTGAGCAAGAAGTTCATATTTTCTGTCAGTGTTTGTGATAGAGTATTCAGGCTTACTTTATCATGTCATAAATAAAGAATGATTCCTACTGCAGAAAAAACTTTTCAAGGTTTTATGTCTTGGATAAATATTCCAGGTTGACTACTTTGAACAACATGTTCTCAAATATTTTCCTAAATATTTATGAAAGGATACCATAATTAGTGACATAAATGATGATAATGTTTTGGTTGACAAAGCATTCTTTCAAAAGTTTGCTTTAGTTCCTCAAACTTTAAGTTAAGTAAGAAAGATATTATCATTTCAAGTACAAACGTAAACATTGCTCAGAAGGTTTTTACAATGTTTTTCAAAGCAGTGTAGTGTTTAAAAGTTAGGTTCCTACTTATAATTTGAAGAATCTGCCTTCTGTTGTTTAAACATATTATTTATAAAAATAGTACATTGAAAAATACATTTATTTTAATTATGGATTCATGTATTTATTAGCAACATTTCTCAAAACTTATTGTATTATGCTAATAGTATAACGTTCTATAGTATGTTCTGTGTGTGTGCGTATGTGTGAGAAAATCAATTGCACATAATACGTAGCAGATACAATGCAAACGAGTGGTTAGAATATCTAGTTTGTTTTATAAGGTAAATAAGAAAGTTTTGTTTGTTTCGTTGATTTTGCTTTATAGCTCAAATATGTTTTTTGGAATAATTTTGGGAATTTTAATTGTACTTTCAGTCATTGAGTTAAAGATAGAAAGGAGAAAAGGGTAAAGTCAGGAAAAGAGTTGGTGAGAACCATCACCGTTCACATAGAGACCCAGGTATTGGAACCTCAGATTGAACCAAATCCCAGATTCTTTTGTTTCCTTGGGGGAGTAAATCACAAAATTTATTTAAAGTCCTCTTCATAGCTTGCAGCGCTCTGAAGATCATTCTTCAAGTGTATGAGTAAGCTTTGTATGTTCTTTATGGCGAAGGCTTGGATTCCTTATTGACATATAGATTGAAGTTCTTAATTGTCAAGACTAAGAGGCAATTGAAAGAATAACTTGGTGAAATGCTCTAGGTAAGAGACAAAAATTTGCTCATTTTTTAGATTTTGGTGCCTAGCACAGTGCCTTGAACTAGAGAAAGTACACACACACACACACACACACACACACACACACATATACAAACACACACACACATATGGATAAAAAAGAGAAAAGAGGGAGACTGGGTGCAGTGGCTCATGCCTGTAATCCCAGCACTTTGGAGGCTGAGGAAGGGCAGATCCCCTGAAGTCAGGAGTTCAAGACCAGCCTGGCCAACATGGTGAAATCCTGTCTCTATTAAACGTACAAAAATTAGCTAGGTATGGTGGCATGCACCTGTAATCTCAGCTACTCGAGAGGCTGAGGGAGGAGAATAGCTTGAACTTGGGAGGCGGAGGTTGCAGTGAGCTGAGATGACGCCACTGCCTTCCAGCCTGCACGACAGACAGAGACTCCATCTCAAAACAAAACAAAACAAAAAAACTCAGAGAGTGAAACGAGGGCATGAGAAAGGAAGATTGAAGAAAATACCAAGGAAATTCTTCTTTAAGAGAGTTGATGAAGCAAGCATGAACTTTAGACCACCTTTGGATGGATTTCCTCCCATTTAATCAAAAAATCATGTTAATAAAATCACAAACATACAGGAATTAGTATAAAATCTGTATTTATTTGTAAGGAGAAAGAATAGGAGAAATCAGGCAAACAAACTAGGAGAGAGAGGCTAAATTACATAAAATTAAAAAAGGGGGGTGGCTAAAGAATAACTAAGAAAGAGAAAATAAAAAAGAGAACAACCAGAAAGAAAAAGGCACAGAGAGGCTAGACAGAAAGAAAGAAAAAAAAAAGGAAAAGAAAAGAAAAGTTAAACTTTTAGTTTAGCTTTACTTTCTTTCTATGTGATTAGTAAATCAACAAGCGAGACGGAACCTTACAGCAGGAAGAGAGAGGAGAAAATGGCTGCTTTTCAAACACTTGACTTAACCACGCCTGGTCTCTAGCTGGCAGCCTCTGCATATTCCCCTGACAGCACCTGGAGAAGGTTCCTGTAGAACACCGAAGGGGTGGTGGGAAAGTATGACATGTGGCACCAGGGCAAGATCTGATCCTTGACAAATGAAATCTGTCAGCCATCTCCTCAAAGGCTGCCACCTTTCATATCCCTGCTTGGCTGAGCTAGCTTTATATAGAGACTTATTGTATTATTCAGCTGGTTTGATTTTCCTTTTTATGACAACCCTCCCCTGGAGACCATCCATCTCTTTACAATCCTGGAGAATGACTCTAACTGAATGATATTTCAATGTAATTTATAACTCTCTACTGTAAACACAAATGCAGGTTGTTTCTTAGCACTGGAAACAATGCTAGTGGCCAGTCTTGAACCTTTATTATTTGAACGAAGTCAGTACCAACATGGTTAAAGAATTTAGATGGGAAAATTTAATAGAGCTAAAAGAAAGAAGAAACAAATGCAAAACGAATAAACAAACACAAACACTCTGAAAAAAAAAAGGAAAGAATGAGTTTTAGCTTTCTACCGTTATTAATTTTGTGTTGTTGAACTTCACAGGCAGTTATGAAAATTGTAAATAATTCATGATTAAGACTTACTAACAAAGTTGTAGGAAATAGTACCCAGTACTATTTCTAGCATGATTCTAAAGATACAAGAAACCTTAAGATGTACCTATTCCATTGGAAGATCTAAACTCTTAATATGTTTATTCTCCCTAAATTTATTATAGATTCACAACAGTTCCAATCAAAATAGCAGTAGACGTTTTGTTATTTTTTGTTGTTGTTTGTGGAAATTGAGGAGAAGGTTCCCGTGGAAATGCACAGGATAACCAAGGTAATCTTGAAGGACACTGAGGTCAAGGGCTTACAGCACCTGATTTCAAGACCTACTAAAAAGGTCAGTAATTAAGAAAATGTGGGCTGGGCGAGGTGGCTCGTGCCTGTAATCCCAGCACACACACACACACACACACACACACACACACAGTGACTTTTATGCTCTTTGGGAGGCCAAGGCAGCCAGATCACAATGTCAGGAGATCGAGACCATCCTGGCCAACACGGTGTAACCCCGTCTCTACTAAAAACACAAAAATTAGCTGGGTGGGGTAGTGGGTGCCTTAAGTCCCAGCTACTCAGGAGGCTGAGGCAGGAGAATTGCTTGAACCAGGAGGCGGAGGTTGCACTGAGCCACTGCTTACCTGTGAAGATGTCTACCTAATATTTACCTCTGTTAAAAAAACGTTATTCCTGGTGTTGGCCTCTGTTTCATTCTACTCTAATTGATAAAAATTTATTTCACGTTATTTAGACCAATTTGAAAATTTTCTTATGAATATATTTATCAAAAAATTATATTCATATTAATTATAATATAATATTAATCAAAACAATTATAAATAGATATTTTTGGCTATAGGATGCTGTAATCTGAAAATAATATTTTACATGAATAATTTATAATGATTTTATATCTATGTTGTAAAGTTTGACTATATGGTTAAAAATAAAATAATTTTAAAACTAAGCAATTACATTAGGAAAAGTTTTTGAAGATAGCGAAAAGAAATAACTCAAGTAGAAAAAATTGAATATAAAATTCCTGGTAAAGAAATATTTTTCTGTGAATGTATAGAATGATTAATAATGGTTATCAACTTGCTATAGGAATTTCATTTCATTGAATATACTTTATAGGAATGATTTAAATGTCTTATTTAAAATGTTAGTATTTATAGTGTGCCAAGTTTTATAACATTTGCAACTACCTGCTCTTAAAATGAAATGTGATTTGTCAATTTAAATATATGAAAAGGAGTGAGGTTTTCAGAATTCATTTGGAAATACACGAACAAAAATGTTGAAGACCACTGTCTAAGAACATAAAAGTAGCTATCTAGAAACCATCAACATGTGGACGAGCACAGAATTCCTGCTGTCCTCCAAAGTTGTTCCAGGCCTCCTCTGAAACTCTCGGGATGAAGTTCCCATAGGAACACAATATGGCCTCAATGATTTCTGTAGCCTCATTTCCTGGGTTCTATTTTCCATACTCACGTAGAAGGATCCCCAGAGACAGAACACAGGGTACTTTTCTGAAAGACCCCAGCCTATCTCCTAGAAGGCTTGCTGTTTCTGCCTTGAATTCACTCTCTACACACCAAATGAACAAGCTAACAATTCCTGCTCCTGAAAATTCAGCTCAGCATCATCCCCTCCTCTGGAAACGCTCCTAGGTGATTGCATAAAGATTTGTATTTTTTTCGGGATTAGAACCTTTGCTGAGTTAAGTATTTGTCTTCACCAATGTCAACATTTATGTACTCCTTTGGGGCGGGGCTTTTCTGATTTTGTTCTGTTTTTTGTTCTTGTTTTTCCGCTTTGTTTCCCTCTTTAAAATTTGAGGGTTTAAACGCTATTTTACAGCACGCAAATGATTGTAGAACGATTAAATTTAATAATAAACACACATTGAATCTACTTTTTCCATAGAGCAAGTTCATGCATTTGAAATTACTGAAAAGGCATATCTTAATGATGTCAAAGTTTAAACCTGATAATATTTGAAAAGTAAATTTCTGGTTTATTTTCAAAATATTAAATTATTTAAGAAATACTGGCTACATAGAATGCCAGAGAGACTTATAGTATTAAAAAGATAATTCTGTAATTATAGATACTATACTTTGATTTTTGTAGTAAATAAGTCTTCCTGAAGGCAGCACTCTCTAAGTATTTTGAGATGGCTTCTGCAAACCTGCTATTAATTTTCTGTGGTACAGTATCTGCTCTAATTATTAGAATTCACGGTATTGTGCTGTCTTAAATATCCTATTTGGAAAATCTATAATGAAATGATTTGATTTGCTCATGATGGCTAAAAAGATTAAGATGAGTAAGCAGTAAACCCTAGAAAACCTTTAAAAAATAAGAAAAAAAAATCCTTATCCTGCAATCCACCTCTAGTGCCAGATTTAGGACCGAATGGCTGATAGAATGGATGATTGATTGGCAAAGAGAAATATGCCTGGATGCCAAGCTGACGGAGGAGACTTATTCACTTGCTCCATCCCTCCCTCGCTCAGGGGTTCACTGGCTGGCTGACGAGAGCTGCCTGGCAGACTGGCTAGTTAACTCGCTAACTGACTGGTTGGCTAGCTGCAGAGATGGTTTCCTGACTAACTAAGTGTCCGATGAAAGGGATGACAAGTTGCACAGCTGCCTGCTACACTAGCTCAGAGGTCAGTTGGCTGATGGTCTGACTGACAGTTTGCCAGACTAAATTAATAACCGATGTGCAAGATCACACACATTCTGGAGGTGTTCTCAACTGCATACTCACACTCACTCAGGCTGCAAGATTATGCAAATATCCAGACCACATCTGTGTAGCCTGGGACTGCATAAAATTCACAGCTCCATTTGAGATGACTTTTTATATCTGAGGAACTCAAAATTCCTGATGTTTAATATTCTACAACCAGAGACCATTCGGAAAGAATTGGGGCTCTGTCTATGAATGGTTTATGTGCTAGGGCAAAAGTAAAAATGACTGCATAGGGTGTTTGCTTAAATCTGAAAGAGGCCAGTCATAGGTGGTGAGGGTGTAGATGATCAGTAGCTGTTTTGTAAGAGTTAGTAACTTTCCTTCCCATGTTAGAGAAATAGGTAATAAATTTTCCTGTGATAACACAGATTCATATAATCAGACCCACTACATCTCTCAGGGAGTCAATCTTATAAAGAAAAATAAGTATTCCAGGCACAGTGGCTCATGCCTATAATCCCAGCACTTTGGGAGGCCGAGGCGGGCAGATCACCTGAGGTCGGGAGTTCGAGACTAACCTGACCAACATGGAGAAACCCTGTCTCTACTAAAAGTACAAAATTAGCCGGGCATGGTGGTACATGTCTGTAATCCCAGCTACTCAGGAGGCTGAGAGAGGAGAATCGCATGAACCCGGGAGGCAGAGGCTGTGGTGAGCTGAGATCGCGCCATTGCACTCCATCCTGGGCAATAAGAGCGAAACTTCATCACACACACACATACACACACAATTAAAAACACACACATACACACAGTATTCATCTATCCATTAAGGAACTGCTCCCCTTTTTCCTGTGGTCTATTGAGATTATCCATCAAAGTGCCTTGTTCACCTACCAACCTGGTGGATTTGGTCCAAATCCTCTTTCCAAAGAGTTAACAGAGGGATTTAACAATATGGATTAAAAAAAAAAAAAAAAAAAAAAAAACCAACATGGATTATGTCATGTTCTTAGAGGGGAATTCCCTAGTTGTAAGGAATATTTTGGTCAAGTTTTTGAAGGCTCTTTTTTCAGAACTAAGAAGTTTCCAAGTAGAAAATAGAAAGAAGAACTGAGACAAAGAGGTAAGAGAAACAAAACATATAAAAGAGAAGAGAAGATAGTAAAACGGGGGACTCTCAATTGCCAGACTTCAGAACTTCTATTCAGACACACCCAAACTGGACACTGGACTTTCCAATATTGTGATTCAACAAAGTCCCTCTCATCTTGAGCTGATTTTTAGTTCTCTCACGTGTAATAAAAATGTTCAGAATAATACAGAGCCACAGTTTCACTCAATTATGTTGATAGATTGATTCACTATTTTAATAGACATTTGTTTAAAACTTACACGATGGAGGTAATACAATGGTATGTAAATTATATTAATGCAAAACAATATAAAGAAAAATATCACTACCTAAAATATACAAATTTATACAATTTAAAAAATCACTATCGCAAAATAATTATCACTAACAGAGCATGTCAAAAATAGAAGGACTTTGATAGTGTGGGTAATAAGAAGGTTTATAATTAAAATATTTCCAATAAATACTATTTCTCTCTTTTTTTGACGGTGGTAACCTGTGTTTTTTCGTGAGTAAATGAACATGTCTTGAGTTTAATCAGCATGACAAAAATAACCGATTTTGCATGTATGTGTACCATTACTAAAAATGTCTTCTTACCTGGCCTTTATCTGCTTGGTAAGTGCCTCTTACCCATTAAAGTCCATCAAAATAGCTTCAAGCTCTGTTATTTTATCTAAGAATTTCTCTCTGCATGTGTATGTCAGGTTACCATGTGTTCTTTCTTTAGTGTTTCTGACTCACTAAGTAATATATGTTTAAGTTAATCATAGTTTCACATAATAATTATTATACATATTTTTCTGTGTGCTGTGAGTTCGTCCAGGATGGAAAACACTTATTTTACATCTTATGTCTCTCAAAGATTTGTCTGGTATTTAATTTATATCAAGTGACCAATAAATGCTAATTATAAAATTGAATAAATAAAATATAAATAAAATATGAGATATTTAGCCTCACTCCTTAAATGATCTTTTTTGCTTTGCAAGTATAAGCAAAAGCAAATTTAGCTAATGATAAATATCTATGTAATTCATAATAAGCATTAACTTTTTGCTTTTCTCATCTCTTATTTTCTTTTTGAGTTAAAAGATTCCCTGGGAATAAAGTTTTAAAATTCTTATGATTCTCTTAGTGTGGACAACTGGCATTTTATAATATTTAATTATCAAATAATCTTTCAGAGCCCTTAAGTTATGTGAACTCATGAAGGATGTAGAAAATCATACATAATCATATTTTGTAATCAACCAAAAAGAAATTGTCAGTGTTCATTGTAAAACATTTGTAACTAAATTGTTTATGAGGGTTAAATTAGGCCAAATATTTAACTCTGTGTATCTCAATATTTCTGTATATTAAATTAAGATGACCTAAATTCACTTAAGGTCCATACATCTATTGCCCTAATGATCCCAAAGTCAAGTCATGCCATGACATTTCTGTTAGTCATGCCAAGTCATTTCTCTCGTGTTTATTTTGTAAAATGTGGATAATAAGGAGGATCCCATAGGATTTTTCAAAGAATGAAATAGATATGCCTGCATGTATGTGTAGATAGATAAATATAGATACATAGATATATAAATATTTTATCCTAAAATTTCTCTGTCTCTCTATATATGATGCATATCATATATGATATACATGAAACTTAGAACAAGTTCTGGCGTTGGTAACTTCTGTATATTGTTTTCTGTCTACTCATAGGGATGATAACTCCTGTTTTAGCTTCATTAGTCAGAAACTAGAACTGGATGAAAAGGGACTACAATTCAAGGAAGCAGAACAACAAAAAGAATAATAAATCAGAGAAGGCGGGACAGCCAATATATCATGGGATCGTTTTCTGAGAATCTGCTTAAGCATTGCATTTAGTAGTCCTTTCAGGATACGGCATGAGAAAAAAACATATGAGCTGGCTTTATCCCTCACATGTCAAACATTAAGTCCCCGTGGCATTAACTTTACTGTACTTCTGAGTTGTGTTTGGACATGAAGGGAGTCTCATACACAGCATTAATAGTATAATCCTGGGGCGAGAAGGAAAGATGTATGTTACCCATTTAAAATTCTAAAAGTCCATATTCCTCATACAAAAGATGCAACAAATGTATAATTAGAGCACCAGAAGAACAAAGAGAAAACTGATAAAGAAATATTTCAGGTAATAATGACTAAAAACTTTCCAAAATTTATTATAGTCACAAAACTATGGATTTAGAGAGCTCAGAGCTCACAAAGCAGAAAAAGCAAAAACTATAACTGAGTGTAGGTAGCAGAGTTAAACTGTAGAAAAACAAAGACAAGTAAAACATTTTGAAGGAAACCAGAGCAGGGTGGGAGAACTCCCTGCATATAGAGGAGCAAGGATAAGAATTTCACAGTGACTTTCTAACCGGAAACTTCACAGTGACTTTCTAACCGGAAACCATGGAAGCAAGACAGCATCTGACTGAAATGCAAACTATCAGAATTCACACAAAGTGAAACAGACAACTTGCAAATTCCTACATCTATTAAAGAAGAGTATTCAATAATTAATAACCTTCTGAGAAGGAAACCACCATAGGCATATGGTTTCACTGGTGAATTATATCCCACATTTAAGTAAGATAACACCAGTTTTCTACAATATTTTACAGAAATATAGGCAAAAGCAAAACTTTCCAAATAATTCTATGAGGGCAGACTTAATCATACCAAACCAGATTGACATTATAGAGAAAGCAAAACATTATGAACACATTATAAGTAGGAAAAAAAATCTACAGGTTGATATCTCTCATGAACATAATCATAAAAATCCTCAAGAAATATTAGCAAATTGAATCCAAAAATAGATATACAGAATTTTACAACATAACCAGTTGTGATTTATTCCAAGAACACAGTATTCCCAACATTTATGAGACAAACAATGTATCTGCCATATTAACAAACTAAAAATGAAAAAGGTTGTATAAACAGAAAAAGCAAGGGAAAAAAGTCCAACAAATATGTATGATTTAAAAAAAAAATTCTTAGCAAATTCAGAATGGTGAAGAACTTCTTTAACTTGATACAGAACATCTGCAAATACATACATAAAACATCATATTTAAGGTTAAAATACTGGATGCCGTAGTCTGGAAAGCAAGAGCACAGGTAAAGCAAATTTTTCTTTTTCTTTTTTTTTTTTTTTTTTTTTTTTGGGATGGAGTCTTACTCTGTCAGCAGACAGGAGTGCAGTGGCACAATCTCAGCTCACTGCAACCTCTGCCTCCCGGGTTCAAGCGATTCTCCTGCCTCAGCCTCCCTAGTAGCTGGGACTACAGGCATGTGCCACCATTCCCGGCTAATTTTTGTATTTTTAGTAGAGACGGGGTTTCAACATGTTGGCGAGGATAGTCTCAATCTCTTGACCTCGTGATCTGCCTGCCTCAGCCTCCCAAAGTGCTGGGATTACAGATGTGAGCCACCGCGCCCAGCCAAAAATGTTTTTTTTGTTTGTTTGTTTTTTGTTTTTTACCACTCCTATTCAACATCTTATTGAAAGTCCTAACTAATGCAGTAAGATAAGAAAAGGAAAGAAAATGTACACCGATTGGAAATAAAGATCTCTCCTTGCAGATGGCACAATTGTCAAGTGGATACAGGAGTCAACTGAAATCTTCCAATGACCAAAGCTGAAAAAATAACAAAACCAGGTAGTGCTGCATTATAACACAAAATATAAAATAAATATTCATGAGGCCATACTTATATAATATAAATATGATTGAATAAATAAGGAGAATTCTCTTTACAGGATTATTCAAAAGATTTTAAATTATAGTCTGTCAATAAGAGGTAGACCATAATTGCCATTCCTTAGGTATAGACTATACATGGTGATTGTCTTTCTGGATAATGTGGTATAGAAAGGGAGAACAAAAGAGAAAACATTCATAGTGAAACAACCTGATAAATAATTTCTCAAGCCAGCTGACTAAGGTTAACATTAACAGTGATTATACTGATTGCATGCACTTTTATAAGAGGCGATATAAACAGCACTTCCTCATTTCTACTGTCTTCCTCCCAAAAAACCTTACCGCAGGTTAATCATGAGAAAACCATGAGATAAAAATACCAACTAAAAGGCATTCTATAAGATAGTTGCCCAGTAATCCTCAAAAATGTCAAGGTCTTCAAAAATAAGGAAAGTGTGAGAAACTTACATAACTAATAGGAACCTCAGAAGATACAACTACTAAATGTAATGTATTCTAGAGGAGCTTCAGCATATAAAATGAACATTAGGGAAACCCTGGGGAATTACAAATAAACTGGACTGAAGTTGAAAATAATGTATCAAGATCAGTTTTATTAATTGTGATCAGTGTACCAGGATAAGGTTTTAAAAACAGATCAGGGCACAGTGGCTCATGGCTATAATCCCAGCTCCTTAGGAGGCTGAGGAGAGAGGCATGTTTGAGGCCAGGAGTTTGAGACCATGCGGGACAACGAAATGAGATTTATTCTATTTTTTAAAAAATGGGTAAAAAATTAGCCAGGCATGGTGGAGCCTGCTTATGGCTCCAGCTGCTTGAGAGTCTTAGGTGGGAGGATTTCCTGAACTCAGGCGTTCAAGGATGCAGTGAGCTATGATTGTGTCACTGCACTCCAGCGTGGGCAATAGAGCTTGACCTCTATTAAGGAAGAAGAAGGGGAAGGGGAACGCGAAGGAGAAGGAGGGGGAGGGGGAGGGGGAGGAGAAAAATTGGGTGTAAGGTATACAGAAAGTCTCACTACTATCTTTACAATCATTTTATAAATCTAAAATAGCTGTAAAATTATGTATATTTATCTATCATTTACCTAGAGAGAGCGCATGTGTTCACATTAGAACACTACTCAGTTGAATGTATAAGGTATGATTTGGGGGAATGAGAAGAGCATAACAAGAAAGGTGTTTGGAAGCATTCTGAAGCAAAGATATGTCTTAGGAACTGAAAAACATTTGGTATACCTGGAGAGGAAAACTGGAGATAGTATGTGGTAAAATATGAATCTAATGATCCAGAGAAGGGCTATTTCACTAAGGGTTTCATAAGCTATTTTAAAAGGTTTAGTTTTTACATTTAGGATAATGGGAAATCTTCCAGGAATTGGAAGCCAGTAATCAACTTGATGGTATTTTTGTGTTGGTAGGATAATTCTGATCTATAGGACCTGAGGGAGGTAAGACCAGGGTATAAGATAGTTCAGGCTAACTATAAGGGAGTCCAAGATATGTAAAATGGCAATGGGGATGTTAAAGAGTAGATATAGAAGGAAAACTATATGTGATACTTCCGAAATACTGAAGTTGAGAAAGGAGAAATTTGAACAATCATAGATAATGCCTTTTTCTTTCAAGCAACTAGATTCAAACCTAGGCTTTTAGAATTCAAAGCCATTGTTATCTTACTCTTGCTGCTATGTCATTGTGATGAGAATATCTAATCCATGTTCCTCTCTTTATAACCATTCTAACATAAGGTTTATGTGTGTGGTGGGGACTGTGATGGGAAGTAGGAGGTGGACTATGTTTATTTATAGATTTGCAGAGTATAACATTTCTCTGTTTCATAGTACCAAAGAGATTTTAAAACTAACTGGCTCACACACAGGGTTTTCCCAAAAGAATTTCAGCCACCATTTGTGGAATGTGTTCAAAGTGACAGGCAAAGCATTGGAAAACAGGTTCACATTTAATCTTCTAAATGACTTCGTAAAAATATACTTGCATTCCCATTTTTTAAGATGAAGAAAACACGTATATAATAGGATAAATAAATTGCTAAGGAACTGAAGTTATTAAGTGTGACAGAATTCTGATTTAAGACTACATTTGCCTAATTCTGAATTCCATTCTTTTATAAAACATCACATCAACTTCCAGTAATAAAAGCAGTCTATGGTATTATAGGAACAGGAAATTCAAAGGAAAGGAGTTGACCCCGTATAAAACCCACCTTTGAAAGTTTCAAGTAGCTATATTTATGGGGAGAGTTGAAAAAGAACTAGTGAATAAAGTCTCTTTTTCACTGTCTTAAATGATAGTTTCTCAAGGCTTGTTCCTTCAAAAGGCTTGAGTCATTTCTGTTTGACCGGGTCTTGGCGGAAGGAATGAAAGAGCTTCATGATGACACAGTTCAAGAATTACTACATAAATCAGGCAGCATGAATGATCCCATTATCTGGTCATGGATCCCTGGCTGCAAGGAGCTTTTGCTAAAGGTAAATCCACAGATACATCAACATAGGGAGGAACTTCTAAAAGTCAATGCCTGATTCCAATATTAGATGATGGGATATGTGCGGTGACACAGGACAGATTGAAATCTTTTGTGGTGCAAATTTATCACTTTGGATATGACTTTTTATGCTCTGATATAAAAGTGACAACAGAATGTCACAAAGTAGGTAGGGATGAGAAGTCCAAGTAATATTATAAAGAATATACTCAATGGGCAAGAAACGCATCCGCTCAGGTCTCTGGGCCAATGAAATAAAACAGAACACCACACAGTTTGTTAGGTACCTGGATTCATGAAATAGACCCCTCATGTCTGGCATAGACCACAGATTTAATAATTCTCATAATGCAAATTAATTTATATTTCAGAGAATGTATTTGTTTTCATCACTGAAATGTGGATATCAAGATTTGATTTATCTAAAATAATTTTTGAATTAATTCAATTAGGTCTGGCATGAGAAATACTGACATACAAATAGAAATATTAGCTAAACATTGATAAGGACACATGATGACTCATGCATTGTGCTAAATGCTTTATAGGAGTTATCATAATAAAAAATCATTGAAACTTCCCAAAGTAGGAACATTTGTCATCCCCATGTAACTGATGAATCATGAATGTCTGATACAGATCGGAGCTCAATTAGTCTCATTCCAAAATCTTTAATTAAAACATAGAAGATAATATATATTTATGGTATTTTACATGTCAAAGACCATTTGGCATGTCTTCTAGTTAGGATATTTCTAATACTCTTCAGATTTTTGTATACTTGGATCATAATCTTCTATTTACAGTGTAACAGAGTTATGCTCATGAGGAATAACTATCACATATTAAGTAGCAAAACTAGTTTTAAAATTATTACTATTATTTCAAAGTCTATGCTCTTTCCCACTATGTTACAGTAAATGAGAAACTTTTCAAGCTAGATACTTGATCAAACCTGTTTATGCTACTTTCTTCTCATTGTTTTGTCTTTTCAAATGGAAAAAAAAAAGAGGAAAAAGATACGTTTTTAAATCTCTTATTTGTATTTGTATCAATATATACAAAATGTCTTACATTTTGTAAGTAATACTGAGTGAGGACACTCAGTATTGATTAAATGAATAAATAAACATGTAATAGATTTGTATATGAGTCCATGATTCAGAAGGTTTCATTTACTATGGAGACTCATGAACTCCCTGTATTAGTCTGTTTTCATGGTGCTGATAAAGACATACCCGAGGCTGGGCAATTTACAAAAGTAAGAGGTTTAATTGGACTTACAGTTCCACATAGCTGGGGAAGCCTCATAATCATGGTGGAAAGCAAGGAGGAGCAAGTCGCATCTTACAAAGATGGCAGCAGGCAAAGAGAATGATGAAGACACAAAAGAAGAAACCCCTGATAAAACCATCAGATCTGTGAGACTTATTCACAATCACAAAACAGTATGAGAGAAACTGCCCCCATGATTCACTTATCTCCCATCAGGTCCCTGCCACAACACGTGGAAATTATGGGAGTACCATTCAGGATGAGATTTGGGTGGGGACACAGAGCCAAACGATATCACTGCCTCATAAAGAGTGAACATTGGCTTTGGGAGGCCAAGGCGGGTGGATTGCCTGAGTTCAGGAGTTCGAGACCAGCCTGGCCAACATGGGGAAACTCCGTCTCTGCTAAAAATACAAAAATATTAGCCAGGTGTGGTGACGTGCGCCTGTAATCCCAGTTACTCGGGAGGCTGAGGCAGGGGAACTGCATGAACCAGGGAGGTAGAGGTTGCAGTGAGCCGAGATTGCACCAGCCTGGGCGACAGAGTTAGACTCCATCTCAAAAAAGAAGAGTGAACATTAGGGTTCAGGTAATTTCCCTTTTCTTCTGCTTCTATAGAGCTAAGTTTCAAAAAATGAAAGTCCTGACAACCTAAACGTCCATCAACCCATGAGTGGATAAAGAAAATGTGATATATATACACCATTAAATACTACTCAGTCATAAAAAAGGAATGAAATAATGGCATTAACAGCAACTTGGATGGAGTTGGAGATCATTATTCCAAGTGAAGTAACTCAGGAATGGAAAATTAAATATCATACGTTTTCACTTATAATTGGGAGCTAAGCTATGAGGATGCAAAGGCATAAAAATAATACAACGGACTTTGGAGACTCCAGGGGAAGGGTGGGAGGGGGGTGACGGATAAAAGCTACACATTGAGTACAGTGTATACTGCTGAAGTGATGGGTGCACCAAAGTCACAGAAATTACCACTAAAGAACTTATCCATGTAATAAAAAACCACCTGGTCCCAAAAACTGTTGAAATAAAATCAAGTAGGCACTCTAGAACTGTAAATATTATATATTATAATATATATAATAATATGTATCTATATATATATTACATTGTATATATTATATATCATATTTATATAAATAATATATAGACATGAAATATAAATATATTTAATATATTTTTATTATATATTTATATAGAGAGACATGAAATATAGATATTTAAGGTTTTTTTTTAAGTTAAAATCAGGGCACACAATTCTGATTTTCTTTCTTAGGAAGCCTTATTGGAACTAGTGGGGACTCAGCACTGTCAGATTGTGATAGCTAAGATGCACCTTGGGACTGGATTGCCTAGCTTCAGATTTGCCATTATAAATTGTAACTTTGGGCAAGATATTTAAACTCTCTGTATCTCAGCTTCTTTCTTTGTAAACTGAATTTGACTGTAACATCTAACTCAAAGGGTAAATTTGGTATATGTAAAGTACTTAGAAGAATTCCTAGCTCAGTATAAGTACTCAATAATTGTTATCCATTTCATGTCATACATACATGTATAAAAACACATGCATATACATTCTCTGCAATTTATTTAGATACTGTGTGAAATTTGCAAAAAGTTTTTTGTATGTATATGGTGCATATATGTGTGTATATACACACATATATAAACACATACACACATAAATATGTGTTTGTGGTGATTTTTTTTCTGGATCATAAAGTATGTCTTTTACATATTTTTTCATTTAATATCGAATTTTAATTTCATATATGTGACTGTATGCAGATAAAATGGATAAATAATTAATATCATTTACTTTATAATTACACCAAAGATAAATATTTTATTGCTGAGGGTTTGTTAATTACCCAGCCTTGCCAAAGCACACGTGTAATGAACAGCACTAGTACTATATTTAAATCCAATCTATGCAAATCCAATATAGTGCTTCAAAATATTACTGTTTATTATTTAATCAAATGCACACTCCACAGTTAATTTATGGATTATCCTAATGATAAAAATCTTGTTTACCTTCAACTACTTCCTATCACAAGCTTGCCAAAGATGATAATGTGGTTTATGAAGAGAAGGCATCACAAATACATCAAGTGTTTGTAACAAGTATGAGACAATTACTTCACTGTACAGAGAAACATCTAAGTTAAAATTCCACCTCACATAATTTGTAAGAATAATTCCCTTGGAATATTCTTATATGTGAATTCTTAGTTATTTGTGACAATGTTGCATAGATGATATATCAGGGATGTGATTTTCTTAGTCAAGGCCATATATGTACTAATGGTCACTGCTTTTTCAAATGGCAACAGTGGCTTGCCATCTAAGCACTCAGAGGCTTTTCATTCCTACGTTTTCTCAAGCATTATCTTGTTTTATAGCATACATAAATTACAATGCACTTTGATCTCCCTCTGTTCTGTAGACTTTTATTTCTTTGAGGGTACTTACTTTTATATAATTGTCATACATTTGTATTCCCTTATGTGACTTACCAATTGATATAATGTATCTATTTTACTTAATTTCCTGTCATTTACTTGACTTGCAGCAAAACCTTGTAAAATTCAAGTTGTTAATAATTTGCAGTTTTAAGTTTAACAAATAACTTGTCCCAACTTGTCATTTGCCTATTATATTTGTCTCTGTTTTTCTTTTTCCAACACAAATCCTCAGTTTCAATGGAGTCTAATCCATCATTTTTTTCTTACATAGTTTATATTTTCCAAGAATTAATATAAGACATTTTAGCTCAAAGAAGAATGGTATACTATCATTTCCTCTATCATCTCTTTATAATTCTAAATTTTATATTTAAGTATGCCAACCTTTATGATTTATTTTGCACATTTGGAAGTTTTTATGTTATTATTTTCCATAAATGAAGGTTCTATCAATGTATTCATAAACTAATCTGTTCTTTCATACATGAGCTTGATGTATATTTATTATAAACTAAGTTTTTACACATGGAAAGATGCAGTTCTGGGTCTCCTGTTCATTTATTTGTCTTGTCAGCGAAAGTAAATAGTTTTAATTATACTTTTGGATAATATTTTAAAACTAATAGAATAAATCTTCTATGTTTACTCATGATTTTTATGATTACCTTGAGCTTTCATAAGCCTTTTTAAACACAGGTTTTCCAGAGAAATGCAGTAGAAATTTTACTGGATTTCCAAATATTTATAATTTCATGAAGGATAACTGGCATTTGTATAATATTAAATGATTATATTCATCAATATGTTATATATTTTTATTTTTGTTTCATTTTGTTAGTAAATCCTTCCAGTTTCTCAGTTTTGTAAGTTTTTTTTATACTTTTATTTTAGGTGCAGGGGTACATGTGTGTGCTTGTTATATACATAAATTTTGTGTCACAGGGGTTTGGTGTACAAATCATTTTGTCGCCCAGTGAATAAGCATAATAGCAAATAGGTAGTTTTTCTAACCTTTCTCTCCTCCCACCCTCTCCACTCAAAGTTGGCCTCAGTGTCTTTTGTTCCCTTCTTTGTGTCCATGTGTTCTCACTTTTTAGCTCCCACTTATAATTTAGAACGTGGTATTTGGTTTTCTTTTCCTGTCGCTAGTTGGTTTAGGATAATAGATTTCTGTTTTAAGTTCCTGGAGAAATTGTCAAATTGTTTTCCACAATGGCTGAGCTAACTTACATTCCCACCAACAGTGTATAGCATTCCTTCTTCTCTGCAACCTTGCCAGCATCTGTTATTTTTTGACTTTTTATTAGTAGACATTATGGCTGGAGTGGAATGGTATTTCATTGTGGTTTTGAGTTGCATTTCTCTAATTAGTAATGTTGAGCAGTTTTTGTATATGCTTCTTAGCCACATGGATGTCTCCTTTTGCAAGGTGTTCATGTCCTTTGCTAACTTTTTAAAGTGTGTGTGTGTGTGTTCCTTATTAGGCTAACTTCCTAATTAGAGTCAGTATACTAGACTTTTGTTGGATGCATATTTTGTAAATATCTTCTCTCATTCTGTAGGTTGTCTGTTCATTCTGTTTATAGTTTCTTTTGCTCTGCAGAAGCACTTTAGTTTAATTAGGTCCCATTTGTCTGTTTTTTGTTTGTGTTGTAATTGCTTTTGACATCTTTATCATAAAACCTTTGACAGGGACTATGTCTAGAATGTTATTTCTTAGGGTATCTTCCAGGGTTTTTATAGTTTTAGATTTTACATTGAAGAGTTTAATCCATCTTGAATTACTTTTTTTGTATATGATGAAACAAAGGGGTCCAGTTTCAATCTTCTGCATATGGCAAGCCAGTTATCCCAGCACCACTTATTAAATAGGAAGTCCTTTCCTTTTTGCTTATTTTTGTCAACTTTGTTGAAGATTAAATGATTGTAGGTGTGTGTCATTATTTCTGGGCTCTCTATTCTATTCCAATGGTCTATGTGTCTGTTTTTGTACCAGTACCATACTGCTTTGGTTACCGTAGACTTGTAGTATAGTCAGAAGTTGGGTAACATGGTAGTATAGTTAGAAGTTGGGTAACATGATGGCTTCAGCTTTGTTCTTTTTGCTTAAGATTGCCTTGGTTCTTCAGGCTCTTTTTTTGTTCCATATTAATTTTAAAATAGTTTTTTCTAGTTCTATGAAGAATGCCATTGGTAGTTGGATAGGAATAGCATTGAATATGCAAATTGCTTTGGACAGTATGGCCATTTTGACAATATTGTTTGTTCCTATTCATGAACATATAGTGTTTTTGCATTTGTTTATGTCATCTTTGATTTCTTCAAGCAGCGTTTTGTAATTCTCATTTTACAGTTATTTCACCACTCTGGTTAACTGTATTTTATCCTCTTCGTGGCTGTTGGGAATGGTATTGTGTTCCTGATTTGGCTCTCAGTATGGATGTTGTTGGTGTATGAAAATGCTACTAATTTTTGTACATTGGTTTCATATCCTGATACTTTGCAAAAGTAGTTAACCAGATCTAGTAGGACCTTTGGGGCAGTTACTGTAGCGTTTTCTAAGTATAGAAACATACCTGCAAAAGGAGATAGACTTCCTCTTTTCCTATTTTGATACCCTTTATTTCTTTCTCTTGTCTGATTGCTCTGGCTAGGACTTCCAGTACTATAATGCATAGTGCTGAGAGTGAGCATCCTTGTCTTGATCCAGTTTTCAAATGAAATGCTTTCAGCTTTTGCTCATTCCGTGTGATGTTGGCTGTGGGTTTGTCATAGATTGCACTTATCATTTTGCGGTATGTTCCTTCAATGCCTGTTTTATTGAAGATTTTTAACATGAAGGAATGTTGAATTTTATCAAAAATCTTTTTTCATCTGTTGATATGATCATGTGTTTTTTTTTTTATTTGAGTTCTGTGTATGTGATAAATCACATTTATTTATTTGCGTATGTTGAACCAATCTTACATCTCAGGGATAAAGCCTACTTGATTGTGGCAGATTAGCTTTGTGATGTGCTGCTGGATTTTGTTTGCTTGTATTTTGTTGGGAAGATTTTTTTGCATCTATGCTCATCAAGGATATTGGCTAGAAGTTTTCTTTTTGTTGTTGTTGTTGTTGTTGTGTCTCTGCTAGGTTTTGGTGTCAGGATGATGCTGGCCTTGTAGAAAGAGTTCGACAGGTGTTCCTCCTCCTCAATTGTTGGGAGTAGTTTCAAGAGGGATAGTATCAGCTCTTCTTTATACATCTGGTGGAATTCAACTGTGAATCCATCTAATCCTGTACTTTTTCTGGTTGATAGGCTTTTAAGTACTGATTCAATTTTGCAACTCATTATTTGTCTCTTCGGGGTTTCAATTTCTTCCTGGTTTAATATTTCCAGGAATTTATCCATTTATTTAGTTTTTCTAGTTTGTGTGCAGAGAGGTGTTTTTAGTAGCCTCTAAGGGTTTTTTGGTATTTCTTTGGTGTCCATAGTAACATCCCCTTTGTCATTTCTGATTGTGTTTATTCAGATTGTCTCTCACTTTTTCTTTATTAATCTAGCTAGTGGTCTATCCATCTTATTTTTTCCTTCATTAAACCAACTTCTGTTTTTGTTGATCCATTTTTTTGTGTCTCAATTTTCTTCAGTTCAGCTATTATTTTGGTTATTTATTTTCTTCTGCTAGCTTTGTGATTTGTTTGCTCTTGTCTTTCTAGTTCCTTGAGGTGTGATATTCAGTTGTTAATTTGAGATATTTCAAACTTTTTGATGTGAGTATTTAGTGCTATAAACTTCCTCCTAAATACTGTGTTAGCTGTGTCCCAGAGATTCTGGTACATTGTATGTTTGTTCTCACTGTTTTTAAAGAATTTCTTGATTTCTGCCTTAATTTCATTGTTTATCTAAAAGTCCTTTAGGAGAAGTTTATTTAACTTCCATGTGATCGTATAGTTTTGAGCAATTTTCTTAGTATTGATATCTGTTTTTATTGTACTGTGGACCGAGAGTATGTTTGTTGCAATTTCATTTATTTATTTTTTTACTTTGCTAAGGATTGTTTTATGGCAAATTGTGTGGTCAATTTTAGAATACATGCCATGTGTAGATGAGAATAATGTATATTCCATTGTTTTGGGGTGAAGAGTTCTGTAGATATCTGTAAGGCCTATTTGGTAAAGTGTTGAGTTCAGGTCCTGAATATCTTTGTTCATTTTAGGCCTTGATGATTTATCTAATACTGTCAGTGGTTTGTTGAAGTCTCTCACTATTATTGTGTGGTTATCTAAGTCTCTTCACAAGTCTATAAGAACTTGAATTATGGGTCTGGGTGCTGTTGTGTTGGGTGCATGTATATTTAGGATGGTTAGGTCTTCTTTCTGACATTTACTAGTAGGTAATGACTTTCTTTGTCTTTTTTGATTATTGTTGGTTTAATGTCTGTTTCATCTTAAGTTAGAATAGCAATCTAGTAGGAACCTTGTTTTTTTTTTTCCTGTTTTTCATTTGTTTGGTAATTTTTTCTCCATTCCTTGACTTTGAACTTATGGATGCCATTGCATGTGAGATGGAGCTCTTGAAGGCACCACACAGTTGGGTCTTGCGTCTTTATCCAGCTTGCCATTCGTGCCTTTTATTTGGGTCATTAAAACATTTATATTCAAGTTAATATTGACATGTGCAGATTTGATCCTGTTATCATGTTATTAGCTGGTTATTACTCAGACTTGATTGTGCTGTTACTTTATATTATCAATATTCTATATACTTAAGTGTGTGTGTGTGTGTGTGTGTGTGTGTTTAAATGTAGTCTTGCTCTGTCATCCAGGCTGGAGTGCAGTGGCACAATCTTGGCCCACTGTAACCTCTGCCTCCTAGGTTCATGCCTCCTGAGTAGCTGAAATTACAGGTGCCTGCCACCACACCCAGCTAATTTTTTAATTTTTAGTAGAGATGGGGTTTCGCCATGTTGGCCAGGCTAGTCTTGAACTCCTGACCCCGTGATCTGCTTGCCTCAGTCTCCCAGTGTGCTGGGATTACAGGCGTGAGCTACTGTGCCCTGCATTAAGTGTGTTTTTGTGGTGTACGGTAGTGGTCTTTCATGTGCATATTCAGCATTCCCTGAAGTACCTCTTGTAAGGCACGTCTGGTGGTGATGAATTTCTTTTAGTATTTGCTTATCTGAAAAGGATCTTCTTTCTCCTTTGGTGTTTTGCTGCATATGAAATTCTTTTTCAGAGCTGTGTGGGTTTTTGTTTTTGTTTTTATTTTTTTCTGTAAGAATGTAGCATACACGCTGCATTCTCTTCTGGCTTGTAGGGTTTCTGCTGAATGACCCACTATTAGCCTAATGGGTTTTCCTTTGTAGGCCACCTGTCCTTTCTCTCTAGTGGCCTTTAATATTTTTTCTTTCATGTCGCCCTTGGGGGATCTGAGGATTATGCAAACATTCTCTGCATCTCCTGAATTTGAATGTTAGCCTCTCTAGTGAGACTGGAGAAAGTTTTATGGATAATATCCTCAAATACATTTTCCAAGTTGCTTGTTTTCTCTCCCTCTCTTTCAGGGAATTCAATGAGTCATAGATTTGGTCTCTCTATATAATCCCATATTTCTCAGATATTTTGTTTATTCTTTTTTATTCTTTTTTTCTTTATTTTTATCTGAGTTACTTCGGAGAACCAACCAATCTTTGAGGTCTGAGATTCTTTCCTCAACTTGGTCTATTTTGCTTTTAATTCTTATGATTGTGTTAGGAAATTCTGGCAGTGTGTATTTCAGCTCCATCAGACCAGGTCATTTCTTTCTTATAATGGCCATTTTGTGTATCAGCTCCTGTATCATATTACTGTAATCCTTAGATTCCTTGGATTAGGTTTTGACTTTCTCCTGACTCTCAGTTATCTTCATTCCTATCCTTATTCTGATTTTTATGTCTGTCATTTCAGCCTGGTTAAGAACCCTTTCTGAGGAACTAGTACAGTCATTTGGCAGAAAGAGGACACTCTGCCTTTTTTGAGATGCCATAGTTTTGCATTGGTTCTTTCTCATCTGTGTTGGCTGATGATCTTGTAACTGTGGCATAATTTGAATACAGTCAGTTGACTTCTTTTATAGATATTTTCATAGGGCCAAGCCTTTATGCAAGTCTTTATTTGTAGCCAAATTCATGTCCTTGATTTCATAGGAGGGTATATTAGCAAAATATTTTTTAGTGTTGAAGTTTCGGCCATGATCCACAGATTAAGCATAATGGCTTGTAGGTAAGCTCTTGCTTAGCCATGTGGCTCCTCTGTATTTCCTCACATTTGTAGCTGTGCTCTCTCTGAATGCTCTGAAAGTGTGAGCTCCTCTCCCACTACAGTCTTGGCTGCAGATCTTGACTTGGCAATCCTGGGCTGCACACAGCAGCCCTGGGGCAGGCTCAGGCTTTTTGTTCCTTCCCCATTGTGGAAGCAGCAGGGGAAGGGACCTTAGCAGTGGCTGTCACAGAGGACCATTCACTTGTCTGCTGGAGCTCCACTCCAGAGAAATGTAGAGCTACTGCCAATCAGCATGACTGGCCTTGAGTGGGGCAGCTGTGTTGTGGTCCCGAGCCAGAGGGCTCTGCTTGGTGAAAAGCAGGAGAGGTGAGTTGCTTGCTGGGGAGACAAACTGTCCTCTTCTTACAGTGCCTGTGGTTTGCTGGAGGTGTGACTAAAGCACTCAGGGTGTTTGTTTCTTTCCCAGTACAAGGGCAGCAAGGGTAAGCAGTGGCAGAGGGGCTCTCAGTTGCCTCTGGGAACTGCATCTTAGAGAAACACAGAGCCTTGGCTAATGGGAATGTTCAGCCATGGGGTGGGGTTGCTGAGATGCTGGCCTGAGCTGAGGGTCTTGCTTGGTGAAGAGCTAGAGGTTGAGAGCTCAAATGCAAGAGATACTGGGCTCTTCCGCATGGTGGTTGAAGCATGCTGGAGGTGCCAGCATAGCAACCATGCTTTGTTCCTTCCCCAGCCCAAGGGCAGTAATGGCAGTACCACAGCAGCTACAATGTCAGAAGGGCTATGGGTTGTCTCTGGGATTTCCTCCTCAAAGAAATGTGGAGCTACCACCAACTGAGGTGTTCGGGCAGGGGCAGAGTGGTTGTGCTAGGGGCCCAGATGGAGAGGCCATGCCCAGAGAGGAGTAGTGGGGGTGGGGACCTGCGTGGAAGACAGTCTGGCCACTTTTCCTGAAGGCAGCTGTGGGTCCCTGTTAGTTCCTAATCACTGCACTCCATCCCAAGTCTGAGGGCAAGAGGAGCAAGGGCTTTAGGGCAGCAAAAATAGCGGCCCGCCTGCTACCTCTGGGAGCTCCATCTCACAGAAGGGCAGAGCTGCTACCAGCCTGAGACCTCAGGTGGGGTTGGGGTAGCTAGCTGCACAGGGTCCCAGGCCAGTGGACCTTATCTGGTGAGATGCAGTGGAGGTGAGGCTTGCCATCTGTCCATTGCTCAGCCCTGTGGATTCCACCTCCGTCTTGGAGTCATATGAGGAAGCCATAGCTGGAGCTGCAGCCTCTGGGACTGGGGATACCTGGGGATCCAAGGTTCCTGGGACTCTGTGTTTGCCTGAGTGACGGCTCTGCTCAGACTTCATATAGCTCTCTGTCAGTCTGGAGGCCCTGGTGGAAGGAGGACACTGGGGATCTTCTGAGTCCAGGGTTGCAAAGTCCACAACAGAAGTGTGGGTACCCATGGAGTCTCAATCACTCACCATTTTTCCATAATGGAGGGCCTCCACTGGCTCTGTGCCATTCCTGGGTGGGTTGGTCAGCTGTCCTGTCTTGCTCTTCTCTGTTCTCTGTGGGTCACATTGCTTCTTTGATGAATCCCAATGTGTCCACCTGGATACCCAGTTGGAGAGCTGGTGTTTACTTGCCACTCTTCTCTCCTGTGAGCAGAGAACACCAGCTCCTTCTAATTAGCCATCTTGAGTGTAACCACTTTGTAAATTTTCCAACACGACTTTTCACAACTCCTCCTAATGATATTTATTCCCTAGATAGCACATGCCACATTCCTAAATTTATGAATGACATAGTCATAATTGGTTCAAAGAAGAATAGTATGTTTGTCCCAAAAACTAGAGTAAAAATTATAATTCTTTCAGCAACTAATTGTGCAACTTTGAAAAAGATATTGTGCCTATCTTTACATCAGTTTCTTCTTTAATAATTTGTTAACAAGACATTTGAGGATATATTGTTGAGATTCTAATTGAAATATGTGTATACCCAGCATGTAGTAGACTATTTCTAATGCCTGGTAATAAATAATCATATTAAATACCCTGACTTCATCACCATGCATTATGTACATGTAACAACATTTCTCATGTACTTCATACATTTATACAAAAAATCATATTAATAATAAGTATCAGTCTTTGTATGAAGAAACCACCATTTAATGTCAGGCTAATTTTTTTTTTTCTTGAGACAGAGTTTCTCTCTGTCACTCAGGCTGAAATGCAGTGGTCCAATCTTGGCACGCTGCAACCTCCCTCTCCCAGACTCAGGTGATCCTCCCACCTCAGCCAACCAATCTCAGTAGCTGGGACTACAGGCCTATGCCACCATGCTCAGCTGATTTTTGCTTTTTTTTGTAGAGATGGGGTTTTGCGATGTTGCCCAAACTTGTCTTGAACTGCTGGGCTCAAGCGATCCACTCACTTCAGCTTCCCAGACTGCTTGGACTACAGGTGTGAGCAACCACACCTGGCCCAGGCTAAATTCCTTATATGCATAAATATCAACATGGGTGATATTACATATATTAACTCATTTTACGTTCATTGTGACACTAGCATTATGTCTGATTGTTTTAAATAGGTACCCACTAGTTCTAGAAGGTGATATATTTATAATAGTAGCTAGTGTTTTTAGAGAATTTTAGTTTGCCAAATCTATGGCAAGTGTATTACATGAAAGATCTTGACCAAAATTTGCAAACACCCTTGTGTTAGGTGCAAATATTAGTACCATTTTATGGATGGTTAACCTTTGCTACCGACATTTTTGTTGAAATTTCCTTATTTCACAGAGCTTGATCTGATATTTAAACTCAGATCTGCCTAAATCCAGACCTTCTGTGTTTAAATACTATGCAAACTGTTAAACAAGAGCGTTTTCCTTCTTCTATAATTACTGTGGGGTGCAAAAACATTTTAATAAAGTTTTCATCAATTAGTATGAAAGAAGGGAGATTTGTAGTTTAATCTCAGGTGACACAATATTATAAAGGAAGATCTCCTGTTGTCTGAGGATTTTGTTTAATCAAAGATTTTTCTTTCCGTCTCTGTTCTGTTAATTTAAGAGTCTCAGCTCACTATTACAATTCTTTTCAGAAACTAAGAGAAAAACAGGCTATAGAGTGGAATTTGTTTATGGAAAAGCATTCTGCAATGCTGTCAGCTCAGCCGCTTGAGTTGAAGAACTTACTATGTGAGTGGGAATTTAATGCTAACACTTTGGGACTCATTGTCCAACCGTGGGTTTTGTCAGGCAAACATATGCAGCCACTGGGAGAATGCATGTACTTTAGCAAGAACTTTTTAGAGTCATAGTTTGAAACTTACACGAGTCTAAAAATGTCTTATTGCCTTCTCCTGTATTGCTCGGACAGCAGACATAATTCATTCATACTTGCTGCAGCACTCATTCATGATTTGTCTTACATTCGGTCGTAAAGCTTCTGACATACTTTTTATTGGATTTAATATAAGTTTCTCAGTAAAGATTACACTCAGATTGCGAGATGGTAAACATATTTGCTCAAGATACCCATTTGTTCTTTTTGCTTTCTGGTCTGGTGTTTATTATTATTTTCTGCCTGCTCAAAATAATTTTGCCAATGAATATTTTATCATGCTATATGACTATGCATATCTTGAAGACAAAGACCAGGTGAGCATCATACATGAACAATGACTAGGAAGAAGCTAATAAGAATTCAACAGAGAAGTAAAAAAGCAAATCAGTCTTAGATGCAGGGGACCTTAGATTTATGTTTAACTCAACCAGTAAGTAGATATGTTATCATATGGATGTCATTTTTTCTCATGATACCTTAGTCACTCCTTCTGTCTCCTCCCTCCCAACTATAATACAGACACTGATTGAGGTTATACTTTCCTAAATATGTCAAATAAAAGTGCTGCTACATCTTATCTCACTATTGCCAAGGTTCTTCTGAGGTTGTCTATGCATTCTAGCAGTCTTATCTTCTGATTACAAAAAACTCCTATTTCCTAACTCTACTGAATTCTTATTTTTTTTTTTGTCTTTGACCTCTCCTTTTGTGTCTTCAGCCTCCCCATCTTTTTATTAATCCAAAGGTAGAACCCATGCCCTTTTCCTGATTTCCACAGTAAAACAATAAGAGAAACAACATCAACAACAAAAACATAAACTTCAACAATAGATGGAAACATAATTTTTTCATTGCACAAATGTTTATAATGCCACAAAGTTTTTTGTAGGAGAAGATATAAAATTCACATCATTAAAAACCAACAACACAGAAATAGAAGTTAAGCTAAAATATTAGATAATCCTGTGCTTAGAAATCAGCAGAAAACATGCGGCAACAACTATCAAGTAATTTATCTACTTAATGGTATTTTCTCTGTAATTTCTCTTCCCCCACAATTAATTTCTCTACTTTTTCTTGTTTCACCCCTCACCAGACGATGTATCTTACGTTTCTATATTCCTCCCTCCCAACTCTTTTCCCCACAGCATTAGTTACTTCTAAGATAGCACATAATTTATTCATTTTTAATTAGATTTATAGCTGTTATGTCTTCAATTCACATAGCTAGTCAAATTTAAGTTACAAGAAGACAAAGCTGTTTGTCTTTACATTTTATTGAAGGACCTAACCACCTATGGCAATTTTTTACATAAAATAGTCATTCAAGAAACATTTATTCAATAAAAGAAGAAACACTTTGATATTGGAAACTAAATTATTATTCTACACAGAACAATTCAACACACCAATATACTCCATTAACATTGAAAATCCTCTTTTATTTCTTTCTTTGCGTTTTTTATGTATTTCCTTTTTTCTCAAATGTCGCCATTGTTAAAATTCTGCTTTGTTCTGAGTAAGTTTTTTCTCTCTCTATCCATTTCTTGTTTGTTTATTTGGTTGGTTGGTTGATTTTTGGCTATTCTATGTGTAGTATCTGCCTTGATCCATGATTTTGTTTTCAGGAGGCAGACACTCACCTCGTGTGTATCAATATTTACTTATACCTAAGCACGATTTCTTCTAGAGTACTTTCCCTAGAGGATTGACCACTTTCTAACCCACACACTGATAAGAGCTGGTTTCTCTACTCTTGCCCTGTTTTGCTTCTTTAGTCTCATGTGAGACAATACAACTCTTCAAAGAAAGAAGTAGATATTGCAGAACCAGAATATGAAGGGAATTCCACATGTATTGATCACCTATGCTGAAAAGTGGACTTCCAGCAAGAACCTCTCCCCTCCACAGAAGACAATGCTGAAGACCTCATCCACAGTCAAGCATGCTTCCATTATACCACCAGCATATTTCAAAGCACATTCTGTACCACCTTCATACATCTGTGGGCACTAATTGATTTGTTTTATGTGACCACCAGAGCAGGCGCCAGAGAAAAGGCAAGTAGGCAAGGTAAAAAGAAACTTTATTAGCTAGCCAATGTGAAGGAAGAAAGGGCGAGGTTCACCGGTCTCCGGCGGTGGAGGCTGAGGAAGTCGCTCCGGCGTTCTCGGGCGAGGTTCCTAGGTCCGCATATGAGGAGGGGCCGAGGAAGTTCGCGCCGCGCACCTGCCGGGAGCAGCTTTTCTGTCTAAGGCTTGGGAGTGGGAGGGCAATAGGTGGGACACGGGCGTGTTGGGGGCGTTCGGTAGGTGCCGCCAGGTAAGTTTCGGTTTCCTCGATCAGACGCCATGTTGCGCCTGCGCAGTTGGTCTGTATTTTTCCCGGGCGTGGGCTGCATTTTCCCACGCGGGAGTAAGTTGGTGATGAAGAACCCGGAAATGCGCCATCTTAGTCGTCTTTGTCCTCTCCCCTCGTCCGGTCATTAATAAAGTTGTCTCGCATTTTTAAATTATCTGTTTCCAAAGACTGTAGTGCAGTGCTTAGGAATATGGGTTTTAAAAATGAAAAAAAAGTTAAAATTCTGTTTCTGAAACCTTGTTTTTAATTCTATATCAAAACTAGTGTAAATTGAGTATTACTTACCTGTGTGCCATTTCCCTAAAACATAATACAAGGCTAACAATGCTGCTTATATCAAGAGATTTTGTAAGAAATATGGATGAGACAACACATGTAAATTTCTTAGTGAATCACTTGCCATAGTAAAATCTCATTAAATAAAATCTACCACTTTTGTACATATGCAATGACCCCTCTGCATACCATTTTCAAAGCAGAGGTACAAATTTTATTTTGAAGTCTATCAGTAATTTAAAATGAGGAATCTGCCTCTTTGCAGCAAACGTGTGTGTGTGTGCACATACACACATGACAAAAACATCACCAAATTTTCTAAAATCTATTCTTAAAATTCCAATAGGCAGAAAGCAGAAGACCAGAATCTTGCCTATTTTTGACAAAATTTAAAAACTTAGTTCATGTGTTAGAAATAATACATTTCTAAGACTTATATTTTAGAGGAGAAGATGAAGGATCACAAGGTACAGCAAATGGTCCAAGGCCGCAAAGTAAGCTGGAGGTATAGGCCTGTTTATATCACAGTTTTTCCCAGTTGAGGCAAATTTCTCTTTGGTATCTTATTCTGAATCAACCTGATAAATAATTAATAGTTTTCTTCTCCTGTCCCATTCTGCCTGTGAAGTTAGTGTTTTAGTAAACCAATGCTAGTTCCATTAACCATTGCAGAGACAGTAGTAGGAAAGCTTCTTCCCCTTTGCAGTCTGGGAGGAGGCCTTGGGCTTCTCTTAATTGTGAAAATGAGTTAACGTATGTAGTGTGCCTAGAAGAGGACCAGCCATATAGACAATAATGAGTAATATTAGCTATTAATATGGTATATTTTGATATCTGGCATGGCAAGCTTCCCTGTCTTAGTATCACATTATTTCAATTAAAAATTGAGTATTCTATTTTCTTTTTATTTATATGAAATGTAACAATGTATTCAAGTGTCTTCCAAATCCCATTAACCCTTCTGTGATTTTCAGTGGAATTATATTAAATCCATGTATCAATAGTGAAGAGTACACTTTTAATTGCAATTAATTACCCCCAAATCTAGCAAGAAATATAGTGTAACCGTCAATTTATTAAAATCATTTTAAGGTCCCTAAACACATTTTATATTTCCTTTATACATGCTCTACATATTCTTTGTTATTTTTAATATATGTTTTACTTTTGCAGAAAAGTCTTTTTATTGTTTCCAAACCAATCCTTGTGGATGCTCAGGAAAGCTATTGCTTTATCTTTCTGTGTGTTATAAACCCTAAACACTCTGAATTTCATTTTCTTAATATAATTGGTTTCCAGTTGGTTCAGTGACATCCTCCAAGAGGATTATCATACCATCTACAAATATTGAAATTTGTCTTCTTTCCCTAGTTCTGTAATTAACATCTATTTCTTTCCTCACAGCAATTTAGAGTGTTAGAATAATGTAAATTAAAGTATATACCTGTATTAGCTACCATCCATTTTACCCCAATTCCAATATAATTATCCTGAGTTTTATTCCCCCATTGAATAAAACACAGAATTTCATCACTTGGTGTGCCTTAGAAATAATACATTTCTAAGACTTATATTTTAGAGGAGAATATGAAGGATCACCAGGTATAGCAAATGGTCCAAGGTCACAAAGTAAGCTGGAGGTATAGGCCTGTTTATATCACAGTTTTCCCCAGTTGAGCCAAATTTATCTTTGATATCTTATTCTGAATCAACCTGATAAATAATTAATAGTTTTCTGCTCCTGTCCCATTCTGCCTGTGAAGTTAGCGTTTTAGTAAACCAATGCTAGTTCCATTAACCATTGCAGAGACTAGTAGGAAAGCTTCTTCCCCTTTGCAGTCTGGGAGGAGGCCTTCTTGGGCTTCTCCTAATTGTAAAAAGAAGTTTTATATAGTTATTGTTATAAAATGTTTTATAAATAGTGAAGTCTTAGGAATTTTCACAGTCTCAGTTGGTAAATTAAGATAACTCAAAATCTAAGGATTTAAAATGATCTTCCTCCCTGGGAGATAGAACAAGTTAATATAGTATGTGGTTTCCCTATCCAATAAACTTGGACAGGGCTTGTTGATAGTTAAAGACAGATTGTTTCATATGGAAGAGAATAATTTGATATCCCACTGATTTAAGTAAAGTACATTGGCTATGTCATCTACCTGAAGAGTGTGGCTATTACATAAATCAGAACAACGGAGGATAAGACATATTTCCTTATACAAACAGCAGAGGAACATAGTATTATCTATTAGTTCTTAGAGAGTTTCCAACTGATGACAAAAAATGATTTTTGGAAGGTAACCTATTAGTTTTTATTTGTGTTGATGATTGAGAAGACGGGGAAGTTTTGCTCCAAGGATACTTTTTAAATAATTTTTTTCTTATTTTTACCTTCAACCAACTCACCCCATGAAGGATACTTTTGTTTAATAAATCAAAGTGTACCCTTCAGAGCTCATGAGATGGCTTCTAAATATGTAGAGCAAATTGAGCCAGCTCAGTGCAATGAGTCTTTAGGGCCAACAGACTTATCTGAGATTTCCTCAGGAAATTGTACATAAAGAAAATGAGTTAAAAGTTGTAATATTTTATCCCTCTCAAATTCAAATTATTTAGTTGGCATGGAACTTTTTTCCCAAAAAATATTTGAAAATCCTACTATATGACATGGGCTTCTTTCCCCCTAACAAAGTGGGGGATGAGGGTTAGGAAAGTGATTTGACAGTTGACATGTCATCTATTAAGCCTTTGGGACTCCAGAGATTCATGAATACAGGATAGTTTGCCATGGATGCGGATATCCCATGCATGAGATAATATGTCTTCTTAGATGTATTCAACTATCCTATCCCTCTGACATAGACATATAAATAGCCACTCCAACCCTCAACTACAGAGAAAGGGGCAAAATAGAATTACTCCATGTAGGCAGTCTCTTTTTGTTGTTATTGCTATTTTTAATTAGGAATTTATTTTTCTTCCATTAGAAGCATTGATTAAAAAAAGGAGATTACTAAAAAATGCACTGCCTACTTACTACTTTTACAAGATTGTCAACTTTGTGATGTTGTATTTATATCTTTGAATTATGAGAGAGAATGTTCTCCGAGAGATTGATAAACTCACTCCAGCAATGAACTTTAAAGTATTACAGGTGTCTGGATGAAGCAGAGGGTTCCAGACAGAATGATGTTCAAGTCTTTTTGGCGCATGTGCTTTCTGTCTCCATCTAGTTAAAAATGCTTGCACTTAACAGTCATTTGCATATTATATAGACATTTCTCTTGATATTTTTAATCTTTGACACCTCCTATCATTATTAAACCAATCACCATAACACCTACTTCAAAAATGATACATTATATCCCCTGAGTTTATCAATCATAAAACAATCTCAGTCCATCATCACATGAATTATTACAAAACTGTTTGATATGTGTACCAAAAAGGGAAAAGTAGTCTCTTGTCTTTGAACTTTCAAGACAATCGCATTAAGGGCTGAACTGTACAGCACTCTCATGTCAATTATAAAGACATTATTCAATGGCTTTACTCAATCCATTTGACTTACAGTTAACCCCACAACTTTCACTATTAACTTTCCTTTCTACTTCTTTTAATATTTGACACTTACACATCCTAAAAGAGTGGTAGGATCTTTGAAATAGAAGTAGATATTGACTACAGTCGTACAGAATTTGCCTGAATGGGGGATGTAAAACTAGGATGTAAATCAGAGTGATTTTTATCGAAATAAGAGATGGTTTTAGACAGTATGCTGAAAAGGCAATAATTAACCTTGAATCTTATAGTGAGAAAGTTATTCTCATCTCAACTTTCTTTCATTCCCTCTGGATACAGCAAGGAGAATGAATTAGTATGTTGCTAATGGGTCTTTAACACAACTTCAACACCTGCCATTGTAACCAAGATAGAGTGTATCTCAGGCTCAAAGCGTTTAATAGAGCATGACAAAGGTATATATTTTGTTCTTTCATTTAATTTTAGTATCTTATATTTAAGGTAAGTGAGGCAGCTTTCCATTTATTGTAATGATAAAAATTTCTTTTTAAACATATCAAGTTAAGCAAGGTTTTGATTGTAAAATGTCAACAAATAATTGTTGATATAGTATGTAGAAGTAGCCCAAATCATAATGACAGTTTGCAAACACCTAAAGTTTGGGAAATACTTAAGTAAACAGAAAAAATCCTTTAATACTTGGTTACATTCCTTAGACTCTACCATCAATAATGCTACTGAATATCTACATATTGGTAATATTAACACATGTGAAGAGTAGGTGTATCTAAAACTGTTTTCAAATGTGTAATATAAGTCCATTAAGAAGTCAATAGATTTGTATTTTTCTAAGTTTTAGTGTACAATTTAAATGTACACACTATCAATATGGATTGGGAATATATGTACATGTGTGTATAAATGCATATGTATATGTGTATGAATATATGTGTGTGTAAGAAGTTCAGTGGCATAAAGTACAGCAATAACTTTGTGTGTGTATATATATGTATATATGCACACACACACACACAGTTTTACAAAATCATAGTTTTTTTTTCCCGACATTTATTATGTGCTTCACACTAGATGTTATACATAAAATTTTGCTTCATTTCCTCAACTCTCTGTGAGGTTTTATGTGCACTGTTCCCATTTTACAAATGAGAAAACTAAGTCAGAATTAAGTATCTTGCACACAGTTATACAGATACTAAGTAGTAAAACTTATATTCAAATTCAGAAAAAAAAAACATTCCTTAAATACAGTGAAAGCAACCAATGCATATTAACACTCCTGGCTTAACATCGTTTTAATAATAAAAATATAACAATGAAAAATTTGAAAATTTGTAGACTCTAATGTTGAAACATTTTCTTAGAACTCTAAAATGATCTCATATGTAGGGATGACAGACCTACATTTTCAGATATAATTCGTTTTCTCAGTCCATGCTGTTGTGCTGCTGTTTCCTGCTCTCTAGATGACAGTTCTTAGAAATTAAGCAGATAAATGGAAGCATCAGTCTTCAGTTTGAAAGTTATTAAGGAATAAAAAGATAAATTGAAAATTGTGTGCACCAGATGGATTTCTTGAAATCTGGGTTCCAATCCCGATGACACCATTTATTATCCTGTGTCTTTGGAGAGTGACCTTCAGTTTTCTCATATTAAAAACTGGCAATAATTGCTAATGAGATATTTGTGTGATGAATAAATGAATTGCTGTTTACTAAATGTGAAAACAAAACAAAGCAAAAGCATATTTTCTGACATACGTGTCAAGGACTCTAGAAATTTCTGGTATTTTCATGATTTCATACATCTTTCAGTGACTTCACAATCTCCTCATTTAAATTATGCTTGTATGTTTGGCAAGACTAATTGCCTCTTAATGTAGACACACTGCCAACATGGAGGTAACACATCAAAAGACACAATAAACCTTAAACTAAAATCACCTCTACCCCAACAAGACTTGCCCAGCAGCTACTTTTGTATGATTTTGGACAGATTTCTGCTGTCCCAAATGAGACACATAGCATTTAAAACCTTTGCCAACATTTGCTCACAATGTATCTTCTTTTGTTTTTCAAATCCACCATAGTAGTCAAACACTATATTTCTTAAAGCAGGAAGCATGGTATATCAATAAATTATTAGAAATACTTCAGTCAACTGGTTAACTGTTGCTGCCAGGGTGTTAGAAGGTATTCTTTCCCTTACAGAAGGGAGGAGTTCCCTGGCGTAAGGTGTAGCAATAACTTTGAGGTGGTTTCACTTGAAGAAACATGATGGACCAGAAAGAAAATAGTCTTGGAGAATCAAGAACCCTAGGTTCTTATCCAGACATAGTTCACGGAATGATGAGGGCAAAAGGGAAAGAGTTGCCCCTATTGTTTAAGAACACAGGCTCTGAAGTCATGTTGCCTGGGTAATGTGTTGCTTCACCTTCTCATTATTTCTACGATTTTGATAAAATTCCTTAAAATTTCTGAGTTCAGTTTCCCCATTTAAGAAATGAGGATAGTTGGCCGGGCGCGGTGGCTCACGCCTGTAATCCCAGCACTTTGGGAGGCCGAGGCGGGCGGATCACAAGGTCAGGAGATCGAGACCACGGTGAAACCCCGTCTCTACTAAAAATACAAAAAAATTAGCCGGGCGCGGTTGTGGGCGCCTGTAGTCCCAGCTACTCAGGAGGCTGAGGCAGGAGAATGGCGTGAACCCGGGAGGCAGAGCTTGCAGTGAGCCGAGATCGCGCCACTGCACTCCAGCCTGGGCAACAGAGCGAGACTCCGTCTCAAAAAAAAAAAAAAAAAAAAAAAAAAAAAGAAATGAGGATAGTTGATAGTACCCTCCTCATTGGTGTTTTGAAAGTCTAGAAAGCAACAATGGTTATAAAAATCTTAGGACAGTGCCTATAACAAGGGTATCATTCCATAAATAATAGTTTAGGTTGTTGCTCTTAGTATTATGGTTATATTTCAATTCTACTTTCTTTAAAATATGAAAGAATTGGGTTTAATAATTGCTGAGATAATTTGCCGCTGTCATATATTATGACTTCATTAATTTTTGCTATAGATTTTTATAAAAATCTTCTTTTAGTTAGCAGAATCATTGACAATGCATAGTAACTTGTCCTGTTTATTGATTATTTTCAGCCCTGAAAAGAGAATCTGGTTATGTGTTCAATGAATATTAATTGTATGACTACAACTTCATGAGCATCAAGTAGACCTAATCAAATCAGAGTCTCTGGGACTGAGATACAGGATTTTGCTTTTTAAAAAAAAAAGTTTTAAATACAGTAAAAGTGTATTTTTAGGCTGTACTAATGAGTTTAATCTGTGGACTATACTTTGAAAAACATAGTTTTAGGAAATATATAGAGGTGATTAGAGTGCCCATATAATGTGTTGTCAAAATTAGGATAATTTTATCAGTAAACTGTGATATTAATAATAATTATGACAACAAAACTGACATGGATTTGGATTTTATTGATCAGTGGGGAAAGGTAGACACCCTCAAAAGAACAGTGCTGGAATGCATCAAGGGAATGTCTGATACCCAATTTTTGACTGATCCCCAGGATATGCCTGTATACAGGATTTTTGGAGGATTGTTTCCCTGGGCTGAGGTTTTCGGAAGCCAGTGAGCTTGCAAAGTTATAAGACCCTGATTTTGACCCAGAGAAGAGAATTCGCATATTACATTTATATTCAGGGAATATGTTGGATGATAAAAAAAATAATAATAACGAATGCCAGGAAATTCAACCAATTATGTAAATTTAAACTAATACGAGAATTACTTTTTTCCAAAGTAGGATTAAGGATACAAGATTTCCAAATACCAAGAACTATTCATATAGATATGTGAACTTCCAAATCCCCACCCAGCATTTCTGAGAGTTTATTGTCCTACTGGCCCTTAGGCTAGAATAATAAATGTTTTCTGCAGTATACTCCCCTCACCATCAGAACCCATTGATGCCTTTGAAACTGTTTCTTGCTTGACACTTCTCTAAATACATTGGAAGTATCATCAGTCAAGTTACAAACTGTTTTCCTTCATCGGTCTTCATAATCTAGTCTTACCTAAAAAGAGGATTGTTCAGGTATTGACATCAGATGTAGTACTATATTAGTTATCCATACTATAGAGAAGATGCACTGGAGGGTGATACAACACTGCATTTACGGAAATCACCGAGTCAAGTCAAGCCTGGCATTGGGTTCTAAGTCAAGTGCTATTTATTTTTAATGGCAAGACAAAGGCAAAAAAGATAGGCAAATACAGGCATAAAAGTTCAAAATTGAGTCAGCATTCCAAAGACACTCTAGAATGTCTAAGATGTACACAGTGAGTTGGCCAGATTTCTTGCTGTTGGATATTGTTTACGTCGTGTGTGTGTGTGTGTGTGTGTGCGCGCGCGTGCATGCAGTGTGATTACTTTGGTTTCCTACAATCTTTCTTAAGAGGCCTAAGTGTGTTTCAGTTTTTCTGCTCTCAAGACTGTATTTCACAGTGAGCCAAAATAAGCATGGAGAGAAGGTGTTTTTATGCTCATGAAGCTGAAAAGAAAGAAGTGAAAAGTAAAGCATACTACATAAGGCAAGACACTGTGTGATACCAGGCGAGGCAGGGGTGATTGTTGGCCACTTCAGGAATCTGGATGTTCAGTGTTTTCAAATAGAATCATCATTCCTCTGCAGAGCATCTCTCTTTATCTAGCAGTTACAAATGGATCCAAGAGTTGCCAGAGTTTCTGTCTTCTCATCTCATTATACAAACCACTAAAATGAGAAAAAGAATAACTCCCAGAAGCTTTCATGTAGTTAATGGCAGCAGGGTGAAGTTTGCCTTTGATATTCACCTGTTCAGCACACCTAACTTATTTTGTGCTTTTCTATCAAAAGCAACATCACAGGGGTGTTATTGGCTGGTTTCAGTGTGTGTGTGTGTGTGTGTGTGTGTGTGTGTGCGCGCGCGCGCGCACTTGTACACGTGGGCACAAGAAAGAGAATTTAAAATAATTCTGACTTTTAGGACAAATATTGTTGTATTTGAAAAATCAATACTGAAATAAAACAACAATGTTGTTCAAAAACATAGGAATACATCCTGTGTACACGATTATGTATAATGAATTATAGATATACATATGCATAGATGTGCCCAAACACATAGAAATAGAGTTTCTGGGTGTGTAATGGAGTGCTGGGGTCAACCATCAGAATTAATTTTATTTTATGGTCACACATTTAATTATTTAACAAATAGTTCTTGTATTCTTAAAATTTGCAGCACCCTGTTGAAGAATGGAGTGAAAGTAAATCAAGAACTACACGAAAGTGTAAAACAAAAGTAGTCCGTTTATTATTGAATAGCTTACAACTGAATAGAGAAACCCTGTCTGCATGCAGCTATGATGAAAACTAGGATGAATAATTCCAACTATGCATCGAGGACAGTAGGATAATTCTAACTGGAAGTGGAAGTTAGAAGACAAAGAAGTTTTCTTTGCTTTTCAAAAGCAAAAGAATTATTGGGCCTTCATTACACATTCTGGGACTTGGCTTCCTGTGAGAACTTAATTTTTCATTTAGTCATCCTTTTCAAGTGCCAGGTATCATTTTACATCATAGCTAACAATTTCACCAGAATTGAAAGAACAAGTAAATTTGGCAAAAATAATAATAATAATAATAATAATAATAATGATGATGATGATGTGAGGGAAGAACAGAGATGCTAAAAAAATAGGTGTTTCTGCTCCTCTCAGTACTTCTGAGCATTTGCCAGATGTCAAATACCATTAATGAACTGAGTGGGTGCTTCTTGGTACTTTAATATTCAACAGCCTTCTTAATTGTTAATTCCTAAGAGCACTGGAGTGAAATATGAAAGGGGTGGATGGAAAAAAAAATCAAGTTCACACTAGGAAGCCAAATCTCAGCATACTTAGTGAGGATCCAATAGAATGAAAGGCAAAATTGTAATTTAAAAGTTACATGAAATTTATAGGCTATTGATGCCAAACAGAGAATTACAAAAAATATTATTAGCAGTGCCTACTACAAATATATAGTTTCTTTAGGTTCAGGGGTCTTTGTAATGACCTCAAATATTAACCCATGCTAGCCTTAAAATAAATATGATGATGATAATGATGGTATTTGTGACACTAGTTTCTATACTGTGGATACTTTAAAAGAGTTCTTTATATGAACATGAGATGCTGTCAATAACCATATGAGGTAGGTGTTATTGTTAATGTCTCTATTTCACTGATGAGAAAACTGAGGCACAAAGAGATTTCGTAATTTGCTGAAGACTTCATAGCTTTTAAGTTCAGAACCTGGAAGAACCGGGATTAGAATTTACATAGTCTGGTTCCAGACCATGCGTTTAAATCATATGCACTGCTGCTCTCAGTGGATGTAACTATAGGGATAAATGGGTGAAAAGTAGCTAACAATATAATGGTAGCTGAGATATAGGTAGTTGGTATATATGCCAGGCAGAGTGCTACAAATTCCACACACATTAACATATTCTATCTTCAAAATGAAACATTCCCTCTTCTCCTCCTCATTCATTATTCTCCCATCCTATTCATTAAGCATATGAGGTAATTGAGGCTCTGAGGCTCAATAATTTGCCCACGAGAAACAGAACCTATAGGATACACACACACGTTTGAATATGCATATATATATATGCACAAACATGTACATAATATATGCATATAAACATATAGGGCATACCTGTACCATGGTGTTTTGGTGACTATGGCCATATAGTATTTGAAGTCAGGTAATGCGATGCCTCCAGATTTGTTCTTTTGCTTAGAGTTGCTTTTGCTATGCAGGCTCTTTTTTAGTTCCATATGAACTGTAGGATTGTCTTTTCTAGTTTTTGAAGAATGATCTTGGTGTTTTTACGGGAATTGCATTGAATTTGTAGATTGCTTTTGGCAGTATGGTCATCTTCACAATGTTGATGCTACCCATCCATGAGCATAGGATGTATTTCCATGCATTTGTGTCATCTATGATTTCTTTTAGCAGTGTTTTGTAGTTTTCCTTATAGAGTCCTTTCACCTCCTTAGCTAGGTATATTCCTAAATATTATATTTATTTTATTTTATTTTTTGCAGCTATTGTAAAAGGGGTTGAGTTCTTGGTTTGGTTCTCAGCTTAGTTGTTGTTGGTGTACAGCAGAGCTACTTAATTGTGTACATTAATTTTGTATCCTGAAACTTTGCTGAATTCATTTATCAGTTCTAGGAGCTTTTTGGAGGAGTCTTTAGAGTTTCCTAGGTATACAATCATATCATCAGCAAACAGTGACAGTTTGACTTCCTATTTGCTGATTTGGATGCCATTTATTTCTTTCTCTTATCTGACTGCTCTGGCTAGGACTCCTACTACTATGTTGAATAGAAGTGATGAATGGGCATCCTTGTCTTGTTCCAGTTCCCAGAGGGAATGCTTTCAACTTCCCTCCCATTCAGTGTTATGTTGGCTGTGCGTTTGTCATAGACAAATGGCTTTTATTACATTAAGATATATCCCTTCTATGCCATGGAAAAAAATAGAGAACCCAGAAATAAGGCCAAATACTTACAGCCAACTGACATTTGGCAAGGCAAACAAAGACATAAAGTGGGGAAATAACACCCTATTCAACAAATGGTTCTGGGATAATTGGCAAGACACATGTAGAAGAATGAAACTAGATCCTCATCTCTCACCTTATAAAAAAATCAACTCAAGATGGATCAAGGACTTAAATATAGGATCTGAAACCATAAAAATTCTGGAAGATGATATTGGAAAAACTCTTCTAGACATTGGCTTGGGCAAAGACTTCATGAACAAGAACCCAAAAGCAAATACAACAAAACAATGATAAATAGGTGGGATTTAACTAAACTAAGATATGTCTGTAGAGCAAAAGAAACAGTCAGCAGAGTAAACAGATAACCCACAAGTGGGAGAAAATCTTCATCTGATAGTAGGAGAAAATCTATACATCTCATAAAGGACTAATATCCAGAATCTACAAGGAACTCAAACACATTAGCCAGAAAAAAACAAACAATCCCATCAGAAAATGGGCTAAGGACATGAATAAACATTTATCAAAAGGAGATACATAAATGGTCAGCAAGCATGAAAAAATGTTCAATATTACTAATGGTCAGGGAAATGCAAATCGAAACCCCAATGCGATACCACCTTACTCCTGCAAGAATAGCCATAATCAAAACACAAACAAACAAAAATAACAGATGATAGTGAGGATGCAGTGAAAAGGGAACACTTTTACACTGCTGGTGGGAATATAAACTAGTACAACCACTATGGAAAATAGTGTGGAGTTTCCTTAAAGAATTAAAAGTAGAACTATGGTTTGATCCAGCAATCTCACTACTGGGTAACTACCCAGAGGGAAAAAAAGTCATTATGCAAAATGATACTTGCACACACATGTTTATAGCAACACAATTTGCAATTGCAAAAATATGAAAGCAGCCCAAATGCCCATTAATCAATGAGTGGATAAAGAAATTTTGGTACACACACACACACACACACACACACACACACACACACACACCATGGAATACTTTTCAGCCATAAAGAGGAATGGAATAATAGCATTCACAGCAGCCTAAATAGAATTGGAGACCATTAGTCTGAGTGAAGTAACTCAATAATGGAAAACCCAAACATCATAAGTTATCACTCATAAGTGGGAGCTAAACTATGAGGATGCAAAAGCATAAGACTGATACAGTGGACTTTGGGGACTTGAGGGAAAGGGTGGGAGGGGGGTGAGGGATAAAAGACTACAAATTGGGTACAGTGTATACTGCTTGGGTGATGGGTGCACCAAAATCTCTCAAATCACCACTAAATAACTTACTCATGTAACCAAACAACACCTATTATCCAAAAACCTATGGAAATAAAGATAAAATAAAATTTTTAAAAACCAAACATAAAGAGCACATATATATGTATACACATATACTCATATATATAACATTAGCATGCATGGTGTATATATATATACACACTATGAGACATATATACTCTATATTTATGAATCTACATATTTATAAATATCTGTCTATATATTTATATACATAAATAAATTTTGTATGGGGTTATGTGATTACAGAAGCTAAGTCCCACAATCTTCCATCCGCAAGCTGGAGACCCAGAAAAACTGGTTGTGTAGTTCAAAGTCCTGAGAGCCAGTTAATGGTGTAGATTCCAGTCTGATTATGAAGGCCTGAGAACCCGGAGGGTTAAACACAAAGGATGGAGGTCCCAGTTCAAACAGGCAGAGAGAGTGAATCTTCCCTTCCTCCACTGTTTTGCTCTATTTGAGCCCCGAACAGGTTGGATGATGCCCTCCCACACTGGGAAGGTCACTCTCACCTACTACATCTACCAGTTCAAATGCTAACCTCTTCTGGAAACACTGTCACAGACACAGCCAGAAATAACAACTAACAAGACCTCCTGGCACTCTGTGACCCAGTCTGATTGACACATAAAATTTGCTATCACTTATCATAACTTTTCAGAGTAAAAGAAAGGATTGTCACAATTTCTTCAGGACAATAAGCATACTAGATAATGCAGAATGTGTATATTTTCTTCATATTGACTGAACCCTAGTTCTTTAGATCTTTGTTAAAATAACTCACACTTAAAACCTGTGAGAAAGAAGTCATTCAAAGCTAGATTCATTTTTTTTTTTATTTGGATCCTAATGTTCTCCCCTGACAAGAGTGGGATGGTGTGATTACAAGTATGTATTTTTCCAGGCCCACAAATTCTTCTCCGGGAAGCCTTTTCTAAACTTTCCCTTTTCTTTCTCTTATTAGTCCCACACATCCTCTGCTTTGCTCTGTTCTAGCTTGAATCAGACAGTATTCTCGTTTTCTGGTTACTTGTTTGTCTTTTCTGTTAGACAATGAAGTTTGGAGTACAGGCAATGCCTATGTTTTCCTTTCTTCTGCCTAATGCAATGCATGGCATAGAGTAGGTACCCAAGGCATGTTTAAATGAGAAAGGGAAGGAGTAAGTTTTCTTGGTACTAAGATTATTTTAATACATTAGCCAATTTTATTTTCAAAATTTGGAGTCAGTTTCCAAAGAGATTTTCTGATTAAGGAGTAAAAGTGCCATACCTTAATTTATTCAACTCTTCATTCATTAGGTCACACTCAGAATGACTGCTTGAAGGCTTTCAGGCAGTAAATTATAGAATTGATTAGTGAACACAATTTTGATTAATAAGGTAGTTTAATTTCAGAACGTGGTAGTGAATGTATCCCAAACTATCTGTGTTTGCGAAAAAGTCTCCAATCTCTTGGATAAAAATGTCATGATCCAATTGGCTGGGTCACTGAAATGACATTAAAGGAAAACTCTAGAAAAATGTTTAAATGAGGTAATACATTGAAATAAGTCTGCAGCCTCCCCAGGCACCTGTTTCAAAACAGCAACACTCATTTGGCTGTATAAGTTCTGGTCTATTTGTTTAACAATTAGTGATATTACGTTTCCTCATAAACTGTATTAGACCCCATTCAGGCATTTAATCAATGTGTGCTTAAAAAAGAGTATCAGGAGATTATGTACTGTTGCATGGCCGCTCTGGGGGTGGGACTGGCACATGGCATCCGCCTAGGTATTCAGGTGTGTCATTTCTTGATAAATGATTAGTCCTCATAAGACTTTTCAGTTGGTTGTATGAGTTAAAAAGCAACCACTTGCACCTGGTTAAAGTCTCTTAAAAAGTTGTCTTCCCGGGGGTTATGAGTACCATGAGAGTATAAAGTAGTAATTTCACTTAAATTATTCACAGATACTAACATTTAAGCAAATTAGACTATTACTTCAACTTCCAAATTAGAGAAGAACTTTCCTTTAAAGTGAATAGAAAGTTCTATTTGTTTCAGATAATATAGTTAACTCGTTATCATCAGTTGTTTCTTTTAGTCATGTTGAATAGCTGAATCCAATAACACAAACACCTTTAAAATTTATTCCAAATGTCCAATGAGTAAATAGTTTAGGCATTCAGATTAATTTTTCTATTCTGTAAATTTAGCTTTGCTTTTACTTTTATTTGTATTTGTGAGGGTTCATTTTTATAGAGAAATCTCCTGCTCCCTCCCATCAAATCCACTATGTGCTTAAAAATTCTAGCAAATTAAATTTGTGCTGGCAAGTAGATAAAACAAATAAATGGCTTAAAAACATCACAATCAAGTATGATAATAGCAAAGTGTTATACTTTTAATAAGTGATTAGGAATGGTTGTAATGCAAAGATTTATTTCACAGAACAAAAGCACTTAAGCAGGAGTTGATATTACTGCTATGCTTCAGTGATGATAACATTGGGACTTCAACCTGCATAGCTACAATGATTAATTAAAGGCCTTGTTCGGGATGAGTGAGCACCATTATTGTTCTTAAATAGGAAAAGGCAGGTAACCATTACTGATTATTCCTCAATTCCCAGTCTTGTTAAAAACTAAAGAATACCAAAGTAGGTTGTACAATTTCCAAGCTGCTATGAGAAGTAGAAAATAACACAATTTCCATACCATATATAAGTGAGAGTTGGATTAGTTGAAAGATTTTAAGTTAACAACCAGATTTATCCCTGATGGTCTGAATATAAAATTTATGATGGTATGTATATAAAGTTCACTTATATCAGTAAGATATGAACATCTTTATGGGGAGGCAATATCCCAATATACGCTTCCAGCTATATATCTCTGTCTACAGCAAATACCCCTCATCAAAGAAAAAAGAATATATATACATACATATGAAAAAAATTTACAGATCAAAAGAATCACCATTAAATATCTAATGAAAGCATCTTAATGCATTCTGAATAAACAAGAACTGTATTATTTTTATTTTTCTAAGGCATAAATTGTGTCAGATTACGTCATTTGTTCTTTCTTTTTAAAAATCATACCACCGTGCTATTTTTCTAATATAAATAAGTATTTTTGAGTGTACTTGATATTTGGAGACAGTTTATTTCTGAATACTGGAAATACTTCTACCAAATCTTCTCTGCAAATATTCCTACCAATTTGAAGATATGAAGCAAATACTTTGGAAAATGTTCCAGGAAAAACATTATCGTTGAGATTCTGTGGCTTGGAAGACATATCGTTTGTAACAGTTTAATGTTGCCAATAAGCCCTGAAATACCTCTGATTTGAGATATTCCCTCTCTTTGTCTATTCCATCTATATCTTCTTTGGAGTATACTGCAAAGAAGTATGTCTTTTGCTTTTGACCATCAGGCATAGCAAGGGTTAAGTATAAGGTGAAGAGCGTTATTGTACTCTATACATTCCCTGAATTACAACAAGAATTCTGACTCGATACTACCAGAATACTCAGTAAAAAGACTCCAATGGGCAGAGTTTGCTTTTATTTTTTAAAATCATTCTTTCACTATGCTACTGCTATTTTGGGAGAGCTTATTTATACATTCATTTTGTTTACAGTGCTTACGCAAGTATTAAACCATTTGCAGATGAGGGAATGGATACCGGGAGAAACCAATTTTCTAATGTTGTACAGTCAATAATGAAACAAGACTTAAACTTATGTCACCTTCTTAAAGTCTAAGATGAAGAATATGTTTTTCTTTTATATTATATGATATATCCAGAGAGGAGATATTTGTTATTCAAAAACCATACTCTCTTTAGTTTTAAATTTTTAATTGTTTTTTATTTTTTGAGAAAGAGTCTCCATCATCCCAGCTGGAATGTACTGGCACAGTCTCAGCTCACTACAACCTCCATCTCTGGGGTTCAAGCGATTCTCCTGCCTTAGCCTCCCAAGTAGCTGGGGTTACAAGCATGTACCACCACTCCCAGCTAATTTTTTTCTTTTCTTTTTTTTTTTTTTGTATTTTTAGTAGAAACGGGATTTCACCATGTTGAACAGGCTGGTCTCAAATTCCTGACCTCAAATGATCCTCCTGCTTCAGCCTCCCAAAGTGCTGGGGTTATAGGCATTAGCCACTATGCCCGGCCTTCTAAAAGTCATACTCTCTTTAATTCTAAAAAGTATCAGAAACTAATTGTAAGCTATGCATATTAAATAAAAATGTTGGCTATAAAAATAGCAAAGATTTCAAAACTCTTTAACTAGAATAATTTTTTTTTTTTTTTTTTTGAGACAGAGTCTTGCTCTGTCGCCCAGGCTGGAGTGCAGTGGCTGGATGGATCTCAGCTCACTGCAAGCTCCGCCTCCCGGGTTCACGCCATTCTCCTGCCTCAGCCTCCCGAGCAGCTGGGACCACAGGCGCCCGCCACCACACCCGGCTAGTTTTTTGCATTTTTTTAGTAGAGACGGGGTTTCACCGTGTTAGCCAGGATGGCCTCGATCTCCTGACCTCGTGATCTGCCCGTCTCGGCCTCCCAAAGTGCTGGGATTACAGGCTTGAGCCACCGCGCCCAGCCTAGAATAATTTTTAGAGGAATAGTTAATTCACCAGTATTCATGAAATGGAATTTTATGTCAGCATTACAAGTAAAGAAGTACATCCACATATGTCAGAATATAAAGATCTCACACATCTGAGGCATGGCCAGAAAAGCAAACTGCTTGATGAGACTGATTGCACAATCATGTTTATGTACTGTATTTTTCCTGCATTTGTTTTGGGTTTTTTTTTTATATTTGACATCAAACTGGTTAACTATAGAATGATAGTGGAATGGGCCAGGGCTGTGAGGTTGGAAAGAGTAAGGATCGTTAGATTTAAGTCCACCTTCTATATTATTTGCATCTTTAAAAACAGGCACTTGTTTGTTTTGTTTGTTTTTTTTAACTTCTCTGTAAGAGACAGTTATGGTACAGAATAAAAGTGAGTTTACTTTCTCATTTATCCAAAGAAGCTTTGTGCCATTACCCCCTCCTCTTTTTCCTCCCTCCATTTCTGGCTTCCCCTGATTCAGTACTTAATGTGTAGTGCATTTTCCATATTACCAAAGTGAAAACTTCCCATAAACCCAGAACACTGTTGTAGGATTTCTGGCCAGCACATGAGTTTTCAGAACCAGCTGAAATAAGTCATTAAGAAGTTTGACTTTGTCTACCTGATCTGCCTCCCTACCATTGCTTTGCTAATGATATTGTGGGTATTGACCAATGATACCCAAGTTTGGCCATGCTTCAGGTTTATATGTATAAGGCTTATGGGAGCTACTAATTGTTCTGAGTACTTAGTAATTTAACTTTCTTACTGGAAGGACATTTTGAAATACAGGATTTTTTTTTTCTTTTTGAATACATCCTGAAAATCATTGCCTTTAAATTATCTGAGGAACATCAGATTATCCCCTTCAATCACTCAATTTGACAGATATTAAAAATGAGGTTCAGAGCAGTTAAGTGAATTTTCCAAGGTCACAGAGCACATTATTGGAAATCATTGTTGTATCTATCAGGATATTCTCCTGCCTTGTTAGTGACAATGTAATCAGTAAAATTTAATCTTCTTGTGATCCTTAGGGCTTTTGCTAGGACTGCAATTATTGTGATGAACATCGGTGATTAGCATGTACGAAAGTAAGCTGAAAGATGGGTTAATGGTTGGCATATTCTTCTTGTTTTTTTTTTTTCCTTTTAATATTTAGGAGAAGATTTACTTTCCCTATAGCCACTTATTTGCTACTTACTCCTCCTGCTATTTTACTTTTTTGCTCAAAAATAAATAAAGTTTATAATGGACCATGTTCTAGAAATTTGAAATTCTACTCCTTTTTTCTTTTCTTTTTAAGGTAGAGGCTTGCTCTGTCACCCAGGCTGGCGTGCAGTGGCGCAGTCTCCACTCACTGCAACCTCCGCCTCTAGGTTCATACAATTCCCTGCCTCAGCCTCCCGAGTAGCTGGGATTACAGGTGCCCACAACCACGCCCGGCTAATTTTTGTATTTTTAATAGAGATGGGTTTTCACCATATTGGCCAGGCTGGTCTTGAACTCCTGACCTCATGATCCACCTGCCTCAGCCTCCCAAAGTGCTGGGATTACAGGCATGAGCCACCGTGGCCAGCCAATTCTACTGCTTTTAAATTCAAGTTCATAGAATTTAGAATCATCAGGTATTACATGAATCCGTAAGAATTTGCTCGGTCCTTTCAGCTCTTCCTCCTTCAGATTCTCTTTTTCAGTCTTTTCCCAAATAATTAGTCTGTTTTTCTAGCACTCCCCTAGAAGTGCTATACATATTTGCTTCAAGCAGCAACAACGATCAGGTTTCGAAAGCAAGTTGGTTGAATCAGGAATGCAAGTCCTGACTCTAACTTGGGTTCTCTGCTAGTCAGAGAAGTCTTATGATCCCATAGAGTGAATTGCTATGGGAAAGTTTATGGCTTAATTTTGTTTGTTCAATAAGGTTTGTAATTAATTTTTCTAGATTATACAGAAGAGGAAAGGGCCAAGCAAATTTATATGAACGTATCTTTGAAAACAAGTTGATTTATATGAACTTGTTTTTTTAAATGAACAAGTTGATTTATATGAACGTATCTTTGAAAACAAGTTGATACTGTCTCTGCTTGGGGTCTCTGCTAGTCAAAGAAGTCTTGTGATCCCATAGAGTGAATTTCTATGGGCAGGTTTATATCTTACTCTCCTATTTAATTTTTCTAGATTATACAGAAGAGGAAAAGGCCAAGCAAATTTATATGAACATATCTTTGAAAACAAGTTGATATTACCAGATACACGTGGAAGTTAATATTCAGGTGTATATCACTTACCTCTATTTGCAGGTACATACTGCTAGTTGCAGAAACAAATGCTCAAAGTTTTAAAAGCACAGGAAATGAGTGTTAATGGTGTGTTTTATTTTCATTAATTATACAAATCATCTTCTAGGGCTGATATTCCAGAGCTAATCAGAGAAAGTGGCAGTCCGATGGGAGGATCGCCTCAGAGATGCACAGGCCAGGGACTTAAGTGCCGAGTGTCCAGTTTCCTGGTCCAGCTGGCGCTCATGGTCATCTGGCAGTTGGGTGCATCATGACTGGGCCTTGAAGATGACAGGGTGAAGAATCATCAAGGCTCTTAGAAAATTTCATTCCACTTCTGCTCAACGTTCTCTTTGGTCGATAGGACGTTCTGTTGCATCTCTGTGTTCTTTAGTTTGGCCTTAGGGAAATGTGAGTCTTCCTCATATTGTTTGTGTGCCATTTTATAAAAGCAATCCGTGGTGTCTCACTCCATGCTCAGGTTCCTGGTCCTCCCACTTGCATTGACGCAACAAGAGACTCAATGAAAAAAAATATAATATTGGGCTGGATGTGGCTTGCGCCTGTAATTCCAGCAATTTGGGAGGCCGAGGAAGGCAGATCACTTGAGGTCAGGAGTTCAAGACCAGTCTGGCCAACATGGTGAAACCCTGTCTCTACTAAAAATACAAAAAGTTAGCAACCAGTGCATGGTGGGGGACACCTGTAATCGCAGCTACTTAGGAGGCTGAGGCAGGAGAATAGGTTGAACCTGGAAGGTGGAGGTTGCAGTGAGCTGAGATCATGCCATTGCACTCCAGCCCGGGCTACAGAACAAAACTCCTTCTCAAAGAAGAAGAAGAAAAAAAAATATATATATATATATATATATTTATGCACACACATATATATACACACACGTGTGTGTGTGTGTGTATATATATATAAAATCTTGTAAAACAGCCTCGTATTTTGCTGAACTTATATTGGTTTTTGTCACTGAACTTTACACATTATTTTTACATTTTTAATTAAAAATCATTTATCTGCTGGGCGCAGTGGCTCATGCCTTTGGGGGGCTGAGGTGGGCGGATCATGAGGTCAGGAGTTCGAGACTAGCCTGACCAACATGGTGAAACCCCGTCTCTACTAAAAAATACAAATATTAGCTGGGCATGGTGGCATGTGCCTGTCATTCCAGCTACTCAGGAGGCTGAGACAAGAGAATTGGTTGAACCCGGGAGGCAGAGGTTGCAATGAGCTGAGATTGCACCACTGCACTCCAGCCTGGGTGAATAGAGTGAGACTTCCCTCTCAAAAAAGGAAACAAAATCATTTATCTTTCCCATTATTGATTTTTTTAAAAAAAGATATATTTGTTTATATATATCTGAGAAGACCTCATCTACCAAGTCTCAGATAGTTTGCCAAATGGGCTGATAAAGTCTCACACCAACTGAAATAAGTAGGTATAAGGAACCTATAACCATAAACGCAACTTTCTCTTTCTCTCACAGTCCCACTTCTCTTTAGATTTTAATTAATCCCCACCTCCCTCATTCTTCCACACTATATACATTCTATAATTGTTATGATTATTATGTATGAGTACAAGCTTTGTTCAGGACAGTGGTTTGTGTGCTACATGAGACACATAAGAGAGCCAGGAAACCACAAAGCAAGGTTTCCCACCTCTAAGAAGCGTGTGAGCATTATTTGGTTCAAACTCAGGATGGAAATTAAGAAAGCACACTTTTTTTTTCCATCTCTCAAACTGTGTGATTTCCTCCTTTCTTTGTCTTCTTTGCCTGTCAAGAGGAGGTGATTATATAAGGCAGTATTTAAAGACAGATTCAACTCTGAAAACTAGTCCATAGAAATACACTCTAATTTAATAGTACTTATGCTGTCTAAATTTTTGCCCAACTGCAATTAATGGACGTGAGTCAGTTTGAGTATTTTAGCAGTGACAATCTTGATATGTTAATACCCACACTAGCTACTCAGCCCCTTTAGTCTGTCCATTTAGAGTCTTTGACTCACATGTTATAGTTTTCACACAAAGGACAGTATTAGAGTAAATTAGATACTTATACTGTCATGAAAAAAAGTACTATTTAAGCTGCCTTTTAGAATTGGACATACTGGAGTTTGGTGCAGTTGCCAATGGAGAATGTTTGCTAAAAAACCCAACAGTAAGTAGGCAGGAGACATTCTATGGAAGATTGATTACCCCAGAATCTAGGAACTAGAAAAATCCACCTGCAAGTAATGGCCTTGGTCTATTTTTCTTTTACATTATCCGCTTATAAATCGCAGCATTCTAATCAGTGGAGAACAATGAGCAATTGTGCCCAGTGTACAGTGGTGATGGGATGAACAGGTCTGTGAATGAATAATCAGTGATGTTACCAACACCCACAGAGCATGACACAGATGGAGTGGCTGGGTCTCCAGGCACTGATTGCTGTGACATCCTGTTGGTCTGAGGATGCTCAGGCTGAGCTGTTTCTTGCTTATTTATATGCTTTAGCATGTAAGGTTTTTAAAGTGCTAATTCACATGTCAATATACTATATCATTTTTTCTTTCAATTTAGAAAATGAAAACAGAGAAAGAGATACATGATAACTCACCTAAAAAGTAGGATTCTGCACCAAATAATTTGATCATGGTGCTCTTTGTGAGTTAAACACTCTGGGAATAGTATTGCTCAGGCACAGGTCTGCTTTTATTGTCCAGGTAAACTATCTGAGTAAGACAGACAAACACATCCTCCCAGAATCCTCCGTGAATGACTCTTCCTCTGAGATTTAGGAAAACATCCCACGTCTTGTTTTTGAAACTAAGATATAACTTTGGTTATGGACTGCTACAGGCATTTGATTACTTTCTTCTTTTATTGTGTTTGAAAGGCAATCAGAAAGACTGTCTAGGCCGGGCACGGTGGTTCACACCTGTAAATCCCAGGATTTTGGGAGGCCGAGGCGGGTGGATCACCTGAGGTCAGGAGTTCTAGACCAGCCTGGCCAACATGGCGAAACCCCGTCTCTACTAAAAAAATACAAAAATTAGCCAGGCGTGGTTGCGGACACCTGTAAGCCCAGCTACTTGGGAGGCTGAGGCAGGAGAATTGCTTGAACTTGGGAGGCGGAGGTTGCAGTGAGTTGAGATCGCACTACTGCACTCCAGCCTGGGGGGCAGAGCAAGACTCCATCTCAGTAAATAAATAAATACATAAATAAATAAGAGAGACTGTCTAATGCAGAGGCTAAAGGCATGAGCTTTGAAACTACTTCCGCAATTGGTTGTGTGACTTCAAGTCAATCTCTTTACATCTCTGAGTCTCAATTTTGAGATCTATAAAATTGGAAGTGGCTATCACATACAAGTAGGCATAGCGGCAATGGTGTGGAAATCAAATGACACTTATCACATGGGAATACCAACTCCACATATGCTACTATCATTATTGTTTTCATATTTTTACCACCTAAATAAAAGCGTTCATCTACCTCCAGTACTTCTGGTAACTTCCTGCTCCTTATTGGGAAAAAAATGACGTTGACTATGTTTTTCAGTTTCAGTAAACTGAGCCTGAGTCATGCTTTTGTCAACCAACACAGCATTAATTATGGTCTTTGTATATATACTTATCACATCACATGCCCCCCGTCCCTGCATCTGGTACACATTCCTTTCATGTCACATGTTTCACATAGCAATATGTGAGATACAGCTATTGCATGTAACAATACTTTATAAGTATTTTTCTCTGCAATAATGATAGCTTCTGGGGGCAGGAGACATTTCCTTTTGTCTCTTTGGCATGATTTATTTAGCAAAGTTTTGAGCTCATAGTAATTACTGAATAAGTTCTATTGACTAATGAATGAATTTTAGTCTGTTTCCTAGACTGCGTGTTAATGGTACTGGGACTCTGGCTTGGATTTTTAGAGATAAAATAGGCCTAATCAGCATGGTGTATATCTTAATTGGAGTCACCATCTACTTTTAGTTCGGAAACTTATTTCATAGGAATAGGGACAGGCCACCTACCTTCTTTAGGTCCCATATAACTAACATAAAACAACGGAATTTTGCTAGACCAGGGTTAATACATGGTTTAAAGTATATGCAGACACTCATCCACCTTCCTTTCTGCATTGGAAATGAATTTTGATCCCAAATTTTGCCAATTGGGAGAAATATATCATGAAAAAAAAATACTGGTGTCTGTCCTGGGAAGGAAAGAACACAGCAGCTATGCAGATGCTACATCTTTTTCAGTCCTGACTGTTTCTATTTCAATAATGCTATATTTCTAGTGTTAAGCTGTTTCTTTTAAAGATGACAAAAATTGGACTCCCAAAGATTAAACCTCTTGGGGAAAGTTACCTATGGAGTATGTAAGGATGGAGTTCTATATATATGGAGTATAACATGACATTTTTTCAGTTAGAAACAGTCTTTTTTTCCCCAACCATGGGTCAGTTATTTCTACCCTTCCACTGTACACATCACAAATAAAAAGAGCATCAACATAATTAGAAATGCTATTAAGACTATTTTTAAACATGTTCCTTAATTTGAAAACAAAGGTAATGAGAGGAGAGTAGGAATGAAAAGTGATCCGAATTGGCCAAGTGAATGCCTTTTAAAATATAGCTTCCTGCAAATTGGCAAGAGTCAGAGATACAAGTGTGGAGCTGATGCCTCAGGTTGGAGCCCTGCACTCACGGTATGAGTTGGAGTTTGTGACTGCTTAGCTATGAATCAGCAGCACCATCTAGAGGTGAGCCGGAATCCTGCACCTGGAAGAAACAAAAGAAGGAAGCCCACCTGTTTAATTTGATCAATGACAAAATCATTACTTCACTTTTCAATATATAACCCCTTACAGGATATCTGAAAGGAATTACTTTCTAATCCCATTAAGAGACGACTGCAGAATTCGTTACTGGCAACATTCAAGACTTCACTTCAGTCCGGGAGCAGTGACACACGCCTGTAATACCAGCATTTTGGAAGGAAGAGAGTGGTGGATCACCTGAGGTCAGGAGTTCGAGATCAGCCTGACCAACATGGTGAAACCCCATCTCTACTAAAAATACACAAAAACTTAACCGGGTGTGGTGGCGCGCACCTGTATCCCCAGCTGCTCCAGAGGCTGAGGCAGGAGAATTGCTTGTACCTGGGAGGCAAAAGTTGCAGTGAGACGAGATCATGCCACTGCACTCCAGCCTGGATGACAGGGGGAAACTCTATCTCAAATAAACGAACGAACAAACAAAAAAGACTTCCTTTCAGAAGCCAAACCTTACCTCCTCTACTTCTCTACTGAGAGGAAAGTCACTGATTTCCAAATCCCTTAATTTTTCCCATTCATTTTGCTGGATACCCGCCATGCCTCAGGCTTTTGGGCAAAGCACTAGGGATACAGACAGGAGTATATTATGATCTGTCCTCTACCCCAGCCCATGTATCCAGACCTAACCACATGTCTAAGTCTTCCTCTGTCTTATCTTTTTCAACAGTTTCTGGGTAGTGAGAACAGACCTGTCAAGGCAGCCACTGGATTTTCAAATATTTGTTCTCGTTGAAAACATTTTCATTGAAATCATGTATTCCAATGATTTTAAAGGGATAGAGATTCTTGCAATCTTAGAGTAGTCACTATCAAACTTGGGAAACTTGGACCTACATGAAAATTGTTACCTGGTGATATGGTTAGGCTTTGCGAAATGTGAGGACACGAGATTTGGGTGAGGCCAGAAGTAGAATGATATGGTTACGCTTTGTGTCCCCACCCAAATCTCATCTTGAATGTGTTTAGGGAGAGACCTGGTGAGAAATAATTGGATTATGGTGGCAGTTCCCCCATGCCACTCTCAGGAATTTAGGAGTGAATTCTCACCAAGATCTGAGGATTTTATAAATGGTAGTTTTTCCTGTGCTCATACATGCTGTCTCTAACCTATTGATATGGAAGGGAAGTGCTGGGTAGAGGAGGGCATGGTCCCTGGCTAGGGCTCCACACCTGGGCCTGGGCCCACGGACCTAGATGAAGACAGGCATTTTTGTTTTCCCGCCCAAATGTTGCACTTCCCAAGACCATTCTGGCCTGCCACACCCCCATCTTGTGCCTAAAAAAACCCGAGACCCTCACGCCTGTAATCCCAGCACTTTGGGAGGCTGAAGCGAGCGGATCACTTGAGGTCAGGAGTTCGAGACCAGCCTGGCCAATATGCTGAAGCTCCATCCCTACTAAAAATATAAAAATTAGCTGAGTGTGGTGGCAGGCGCCTGTAATGCCAGCTACTCTGGAGGCTGAGGTAGGAGAATTGATTGAACCCAGGAGGCGGAGGTTGCAGTGAGCTGAGATTGCGCCACTGCACTCCAGCCTGGCGAGAGAGCGAGACTCCTCTCAAAACAAAAACAAAAACAAAACGCGAGACTCTAGCAGGCAGACACACAGGCAGCTGCACGTGGAGAGGAACACATCAGCGGAGAAACACACAAGCGGCTGGAGGTCTAGAGGAACACACCAACAGACACTGGCACGCCAGGAGGCCACGACAGAGAGAAGGATGCAGAGTTTGGCTGAGGCAGTCGGAGGAAAGCCCAGGCCACTGAGCAGCCCGACTCCAGGGGAAAACCTTCCCACCCCATCCCCTTCTGACTTCCCCTATCTGCTGAGCGCTACCTCCACTCAATAAAACCTTGCGCTCATTCTCCAAGCCCAGGTGTGATCTGATTCTTCAGTACACCAAGGCAAGAACCCAAGATACAGAAAGCCCTCCTGTTCTTGTGACAGAATAGAGGATCTAATTGAGCTGGTTAACACAAGCCACCTATAGATGGCAAAACTAAAGGAGTACATGGTAGCACACACCCACTGGGGCTTCGGGAGCTGTTAACATCCTGCCCAAGACACTGCTGTGGGGTCAGAGCCCGCGCCCGTCTGTATGCTCCCCTAGAGGTGTGATCAGTGGGGCACTGAAAAAGCGAGCAACGCCCCCTGCCACATGCCCTGTGAGGGGGAACAGGGAACTTTTCCCATTTCACTGCCACCATGTAAGACGTGCCTGCTTCCCCTTCTGCCATGATTGTAAGTTTCCTGAGGCCTCCCCAGCCATGCAGAACTGTGAGTCAATTAAACCTCTTTTTTTATTACCCAGTCTCGGGTATGTCTTTATAGCAGTGTGAAAATGGACTAATACACCTGGTTTACTTTTTTACTGTAATACAGATTCCCAGTTTCCAAACCCCAGGTTTCCCAATACTTTAGACATGTAGGATTATGGATTATATTTTAATATGTTTGTTTGGGTTTCATGATTGACATGAACAACATTTCAGGCTTTAAGAGGGGAATGTTCTAATTTGGACTCATCAAGGCAACTAATCCCAGGATTATAAATTAGAAGTATCTGGTTGTTTTTTTTTTAATCACTTCCTCATTTAAATACTTCTGTTTAATTTTTAGACTAGGTGATAGCTAAGAACTGCACCAATGCTACATCACTGTAGTGCCAAGTATTTAAAATAGCAATCCCTTAACATCACATGAAAAAAAAATTAGATTTAATTGTCACAACTTTGTCATGGGTACATGTTTAATTAGAATAGCTTTAAGAACCATTCTGTGAAAATATAGACCCCTAAGTTTACTCATATCCATATTTTCATCTAAGTTTTATTAATATGAAAATACACCATGCAAGGATGTTTGTTTAGTGAGCCCCTTGTTACATTTAACTGGGAATCCATTATATTAGCAAATTCACAGCTGTGAGGCTGTGTAGGTGCAAGGAAGCTGAAAATTAGAAACTTGAGTGGATTTCAATACCTAATTCCACAGCAAACGTAGGAAAATTAGAGCTAAAAAAGAAATTCTTCTCAGTTGAAGGTAATTTAGATTTCATTCTTTCTCATTTTAACAGTCCCTGTTTTAAAAGATGCCCAATTGTACATCTGTGAAACAAACAAAAACAAAAAAAAAACAAAAAACAAACTGAGCTTTTTGAAACAAACTCATGTTCAACATCCTTGACAATAAATATCTTTTATATATTTTCTATTCTGTTCTTCCATTCATTATCATGGAAAAGGGCCTCTTTACATCTCAGTTGAACTATTATACTAGTCTAACAATGAAATACCCTGATGACATTCTCATTTCCTAAACTCTCCAAATTTAATTTCCATCCCTCCACCAGGGAGATCTTTCTAAACTTTTCATATGACTGCTACTTGTGTAAAATCTTCCAACAATACTTAACAACAGAGTCCAAATTTATAACATTCATGTGTGATTTGGTCTCTTGCCTAGTTCATGAATTTCACCTCAAACTCAAATTTCAGATACTCTGTATTATCCAACTCTCCAACTCCTTGACACTTCCATGACTTTGCAAGTGATGCTTTATCCTGCTGGATTGTGGTTTGCCATCATTTCCTGGGTAATTCAGCTAAGTAATGACCTGCCCTCTGAAAATTGATTTTTTTAACTCCCCAGGCTGTGCTAGATGTGCCTTCTCTGGGGTTTTTGAAAACCCTATACATTCTACTATCATAGCTGCATAGCATACAAGAAGAAAAAACAAGACACAGGTCCTTTCCCTACTAGTCTTAAAAACCGCAGAATATGTGATTCCTACCTGTAATTATCATCAGAATGTGAGCCTCTCAAAAGCAGAGAATATAATTAATGTTGTATTCTCTAATTTTAATCTAGGTAATCACTTGTTAAATGTGTTCACGAATGTGTCCATTTAACTCTGTTTGCCCAACCACTAGTAATTCTTAAACAATTGAGATGATTTTCTAAAGGGTCATACTTGTTAATCAAATAATTTGATCTGTGACTGTCATCTATAATTAGTTTTGATAAATTGAGTACCATAAATACAAATTTAGGAAAAAAGTAAAAGAAAAAAATCCCTCAGGGCAATATTGAAATCACAATGAAAGAAAGACATTTTAATGCCTCCCGTTCCCCAAAATAAAAATGTATAATTGGCGCTATGTTGTTTAATTATTTGTTTTGTGTTTTTCAGTTTTGAAAATTAAAGTATAATTAAAGGCCATCATTTTTATCTTTATTGGGGCCATTTGTGACAGTAAAGAAATCAGTGTTTTGATGATTGCATCAAGGTTCAATTATTAGAATGTTTGATTGCTCTGAGCTACCAAAACCAGCCTGAACACTGGTGGAGTCATTTGTACACCTCTTGTGCGAGATGAGCCAGCATTTTGTTAGTTAATTTCAGCCCTGTTTCAAATGCATCTCAGTGAAACATACAGGTAACCTCTGTGTTGAAGGGTTGAAAGCCAGGAAATTCCATGAGCCTACACCTCAGTAAACACAGGATGCCAAACATGGGCTGTCAGGGATCTCTTCTCTGTTGTAGTTGAATGCCATGTTGGCAATCCTTTCACTCACTTTCTTTAAAAAAATATGTCTCAAATTTAAAAATCTTACACACTTTATGTTCTCTAGATTCTGGCTGGCTATGAATTTAAAATGAATGCTGATGGATATTTTCTAATTATTTTTCTAAGTCTTTCTGTACTTTAGTCCTACATTTACTGTCAAATTTCTTAATCTATATCCTGTCTTTTCCTTGCCTTTCCCATATTGCCTTTCCCTCTGAAACGCCCCTTCTCTTGAAGGCTCCCAACTATGACTATTGCATTTGCAGAAAGCAATTTAGTAATATATATTAAGATATTAAATATGTCCATTTGCTTTTTTAATATGCAATTATCAGGAATATATTCTATTGTAATAAAATTGATACAGAGAAGCTTTCAGTAAGAAAGGTATTTTTACGACAACTTAAATTATAATACGTATTATTTATAATTTGGAAACAACAAAAGGGTAATAAGTGAATTAAATCACTGTCAATATTCAAGATAGAAAATTATACATTTATTGTAATCTTATCAATGAAAAGTTTTTTTAATAAAATTGCCAAACACTAAACTGGAAAAAAAAAAAAGACCAGATGTAGGAATATCTAGATCAACAAAGAATAGAATATAGAAATATGCAAATATAAAAAAATAAACAGAGCAAATAAAAAGCTCATAAAATAAAGTGTTGAAAATGTAACAGTGGTTATGAATTTTTTGAAAATCTGTAAGTTTGCCTTCCATCTCAAATTTTTCCAAAATTTGCCATATTGAGCATTTGTAATTCTTGTAATGATTGAAAGGAAAAAAAAGAATATGTGATTATGAAACTAAGAACGTAGAGACATGGGACTTTACTGTAGGGTAAGAACACCCAAATTAATGCCACACTTTTTCAGGCTCTAGAACCTAGAATGATTTGAGGATTTTAACTATCTATATGTCTATGTAATAGATATACAGATCTCCAGCCATCCTCTTCGTACCTGTCTTTCTGTACCATTTGTCCATTAATTTAACCATCAATTATGCCATTTCTTAAAACACTCATTATTTTCTCGGGCTGGTGAATTAACTTGTTTGTTAGTTGTTTTACAGCATATTTAGGATGTGCCATATCCTAGTGGAAAGTGCCTGAACTCTGGAATCATTGAACTCTTCCATTTATTAATATGTCTATATGTAACTTGTTTTATCTCTCAGAGCTGAAAATTTGTCAGCCAAAGATGAGAAGGGATAATGTATTCTACCTCATAATATTATAGAGAACACAGGTTAAAAAACAAAACAAAACAACCAGTGCACGCAGGTGAAAGTTCCTGTATGGAAATATTGCATTAATGAATGAAAGTAACACCCTCTTTCTCATTGAGCCCAATGTATATTTAGGGTCCAGGGTCCAGTGTGTATTTTGGTAGGCAAGTAGAGATCAGGCAGCTTCATCATATTTCATATGCTGATCGTTAGGAATATTTGACATTATTCTTGTTCCTTTATTTTCATTTTATGTTCCCTCCTTAAGAGTAACCTGATGTCGTGGAGATACAAATGAGATTATTTGAAGGTTTTTTTCCTCCTGAGTTTAGGATGTTATTCCAGTCCTATCATATATCTTTCAGAATCATCCAAAACAAGAAATTAATAATAGCAAAAATTGAAGGGTTGGATTTGTAAGTACTTTGTTAGAGTCAGAGAACTTGAAATAATGTTATACTCACTTTTTATTTTCATCCTCAAAGAAATTGTGTAGGGAGAGCAATAAAGATTTAAATGCCCATTATGAGGTGGGAAAACAATTGATCTATTGAGTACTCACCAGCCAACTATGGTGGAAGTAATAGTAGCTCTATTAATAGTAGTAGTAATAATAATAATAGCAATGATAATAGTAGTAATAGTAGGGATGGTAAGTAAAATTGAGTGCTTACTATTTGCTAAGTCCTGTTGCAATAATTTATTATGTATTAATTTATTTAATACAGGCAACTTTATAAATTGTGTGCTATCATGATTTCCACTTTGCCAATGACTAAAGCACAGAAAGCTTGACTGATATACTCAAGCCTTACTAGTTCATAAGTACTGGGTCTGAGATTTAAAACCAAGCATTTTGATCCTACATCCTCCGCTATGTTGCCTCTCTCCAGAAATGACAGGGTTAGAATAAAACTTCTATCTAAAGCACAATGGATGTTAAAGTGGAATCCAACTGCAAGAAAGACAGTTTAATGGATATGAGTATGAGTTGTGGAGGCAAACTTCATAGTTTTGAAATCAAGGGATTTCACATTTATTAAGATATCATTGACAAATAAGAATTGTATATATTTATGTTATAAAATGTGATGTAATATCTATATACATTTGTAAAATGGTTAAATCAAGTTAACATCTCCATTAGCTTATATACTTATGATTTTTTGTGGTAAGAACATTTAAGATCTACTGTCTTAGCAATATTCAAATATAGAATAAATTATTAACTATAGTCACCATACTGTACACTAGATCTCCAGAATTTATTCATCCTGTCTAAAATTTTGTACCCTTGATTAACATTTTCCCATCCCCACCTCCACACCCCCCGGAGCCCCTGGAAATCTCCATTCTACACTCTGATTCTATGAGTTTGACATTTTTATATTTGCATTACTCTGTGACTATATACAAATGGGTCTATTTATTGGAACTTTAGTTTCCTCATCTGTAAAATGGAGATTAATATCACAAACTACTCTATAGGAATGATGGGAGGTTCAGGTGACATAATGCACATTATGTGCATTGACTGACATAAATTAAATAATCTATGTATTTCAGCAGCTATTATCGTAATTAGTGTACATAATTAACCCAAGACCAAGGCCAATATGGCTTTTGTATTTTCTGTTTGTTTTTGCCCATTCTTACTGAAAGCACATAGTCAATGCTAAGTACAAAATAGATGGGTGCTATAATTCCTTCAACTGGAGAAGAGACTACTCTAGCAATGGCTGCAGAATTTATTGAGATTGTGGAAGAATGCTCAATTTAGGCCATATGCAGAAATTGGAAGACAAGCAACCAATAGCCTCTGGAGGGCTGCAGTCATGTAAGTTTTGAACTATGCAACAGACAAGTCTATCAGATTTGGGATACCATGGTATTGTCTTATAGGGTCTTGCATTTCTCCTATCATGTCAATCATTTCACTTTATTGTAATTGTTTGCTCTTGATCTTCCTCACTAGACACTACATGAGGTTACTGATTAGCATTTTGCCTAAGACCAAACCTACCCTTCACAGGAATTCCAAAATAAATTTTATAAAACATGTAAATGGATTAGTGCACCCTAAGACGAAAAGTATAGTTACAGCCACCAAAAGCTTGGGAAGCACAGGACAAGGCTGCCTAACATAGCACCTGGGATACTCATCACATACTTCCCAGAGAAAGTGACTCTAGGTTGAGTTTGAAAGAAAGACGGAAATTAGTCAGGTAAAAGGAAAGGAGAGATATTTGCATCATATTGCAGGCAAAGAAGAAACATGTGACGTCGTGGAAGGTGGAAGATGTAGAGTCTGGTGTCAATCTGCATGTCAGTGTGGCTGGAGTGTGGAGTCTACAGTGGAAACTCAACAAGAGGCACATGTGCAGCCGAGGAGAAGAATAAGCACAACTAAGCTGTGAAGACACAGATGAGATTCTGGAAAAAATACCTCTCTTGATTAAAGGAAGAAGGCCATTCCTCAGTCCCAGAAACTTGCTAAAACAAGCCCCACCCTGGCATATGTGGGTGGAGCAGGCAAGAAAATGGCCGGGGAGCTGCATTTTTGTTTTAAAAGTTTATCAAGTGATTCTGATTGAAACTGTTCAAAGATCACAGTTTGACAGGCACTGCCTGGTGAGATTTTTAAAAAGCAATTATTAACATTAACTGGTTAGTCTCTCTTTGGATATTTTGGAAATACAATCCCAACCCTTGCACACATTCACAATTAATCTTTCTATTAACTTATATAATTTGTTGTGTTTTTAATGTATTCTAGGGACTATACACTAAGATTCCTTTTATAATTCTCTTTCCACTTGCATAATTCCTTTAACATAAGTGATTCTTTTTCTTACCAAGTTACCATAAGGAAAACCTTGACTCTTTTTTAAATTTCCCACTCTCACAGCCCATTGACTTATCTCAGCTTTCAAGTTTCAATCGAACTGGGCCCAAATGCTATCTCTGCAAATAGCCTGACCTTGCCAATCACTCGTCCTCCTTTTGGATAACATGTGGCACTTTCTCACATCTCCTTACATTTTGCCTTTGACAGGCTCACCAGGGGTTTCCCTTGGACTTTTTTCCACAACCCAGAAAGTCCCCCATCTTGCACTTCTTGCATTTCCCAAAATGAAAAGCACTCTTTGCTACCTGACTATATTAAGAATAAGATGGTCTCCACTTGAAGAGACACATTGATGGCATGACATTAAAGTGAATACAGATGGTGGAGGCAAAGCTTCAAAGATATAGTCCAATTGGCATATCTCCTTGACAATGTAGGTTACTGAATCAAAACAAGGTTAGAAACCCATTTCTGTTCTGGCAGCTGTAACATTCCTTAATAGACATATTAAGATGTGTTTCTTATTTAAGCATTGAATTTTCATTGGGGGCACATATGGAGAAAACGTGTTTATTTATGCTTTATTTTTCCTAAGGCAAATTATATTTATGTAGGACTTAGAATAAGAAGAAAAGTAGAAGAGAGAGGGAATTAATATTGAATAATACTTATCTCTGTAAAATTTAATATTGTGACTAGCTGGAATATAAGTTCCTTGAAACAAGGACATTATCTGTTCTGTTCATCGCACTATTCCAAATTCCTGGATTAATGCGTAAGAGTGTCCTGTAACAAATATATGTTGAATAAATAAATGAATTTAAAAAATTGCAAGTCACATATGTAGATTACCTATTAGAGTGCTTGCTTTATGTCAGATCCCCAAATGTCAGCCATTGTTCTTACCATAACTGAGACTAATAATAATATATAAATATCTGTCTATATGATGAATACAATATATCTATATGTAGATATATCAATAATAATATAGACATTTATACAGGCATATTAAAGTATATGTATAACCTACATATCTGAAATATAATAATCACTGCTTCTTTGTTTGAAAAATAAATAAAAAGCAGTTCATAGTAACTTGAATACATTGTAATAAGTAAAAAAAGGATGTATGGGAGAATGATCAAGTACATGATATTAAAATAATAAAAGAAAATTTATATCAAGGTAAAACTATATAAGCTTTACTTTGCAGCAATGAAAACAAATTTACTGTGTATGCGTATCTTAAACATGTGGAAAGCACAGGAGAGGTATGCATAATAAAGATCACACTAGCAGTTATAAGGAGGAAGGAGGAGTAGGGCACAGTAGAGAAAACGGGACAGAGACGGAAGGGCACACTGAAGTCTGTGAGTCTGTGATAGACCAAGTGAAAGAGCTTATGAAAACTGAACCAAAGCACAGGGAGAAAACATTTACTTTGCATTTGAGTTTCTAGATAATATTTCATGTTATTTTTACAACTAATAATAAAAATATTTTCAGTCTTGCTATTTGCATAATCACTGGTAGAATAGAAACAAAGAGTGGCAAATCTTTTTAAATGGAAGCTCTTTACACACAGTTTATGCTGTTATGTGGCTGGTTACCACTTACAGGCAGATACCCAGCTGAATTGAGTCAGTCATGACTTGTTTTGTTTTGTTTTGTTTTTTGTTTTTGAGATGGAGTCTCACTCTGTCACCCAGGCTGGAGTGCAATGGCACAATCTGGTCTCACTGCAACCTCCGCCTCCTGGGTTCAAGTGATTCTCTTGCCTCAGCCTCCTGAGTAGGTAGGATTAGAGGCGCCTGCCACCATGCCCAGCTCATTTTTGTGTTTTTAGTCAAGACAGGGGTTTCACAATCTTGGCCAGGCTGGTCTTGAACTCCTGACCTCGTGACCCACCCACCTCGGCCTTCCAAAGTGCTGGGATTACAGGCATGAGCAGTCATAACTTTTGTGCCAAAAAATTCATGCAAGTTTCTGAAGGTAGGTAGGCCCTCACATTGTAAATAAGATTTAACAATTTCATCAGAATTATACACAGAAACAAATTATGCTATTTCATCTCTAGTAATAGGTTGCTCAAAATTCAGCTTTATAAAGCAAAGGAAGGATCTTAGCATTCAGTTTTACAGGAGCACACCTTGCCCAAAACTTCCTTCCAGTAATGGCATCAGCTCTACAATATCCAATAAATAAAAACATGTAAAGTCTCCTTGAATATATTCAGGGGCAGAGAACTGACTATTATATCGTTGACTATCTCTCCATATAATAATGACTCTGACATACTGAGTTGACATATGTCTCCTTGGAAATTCATCTCATTGTTTCTATTCTCTCTTTAAAAAGGCCTGCTTTCCCCTTGGTCTCTTTTTCAAGAGTAAACACGCCCCATTCTTTCCACAATATTTAAATGGCAGTGATTTCTGCAGCCTTGTCAAACATGCGTGCCCTTCCCTATTTGTACTCCACGTTGCCAATATGGCAGTCAGTGAATGAAATGTCACCACTTGGAATGTTTCACTCTTGCACCTCTATAATCTCTGTTGCATAAAAATCAAGATATTCTTCTGAAAACGTAAATCCTGTCATGGTACCGTCCCAATAAAATTTCCCTTAGTCACATCACATTTTCTAGAAGGACCTAAATCTCTCAGTGGCTATGCCTTGTCTTTTTCTTCAGCCAATTTTGCAGCACTGGTCCCTTTGTTTGATACATTGGGATCACATTGATCGTTTCTATGCCTGGAATGCATCCAGCTGTTTTTCAATCCAACACCTTTGCACCCACCCTTGTTCTTTCTACCTCTAATTTTCTTCACTTCGCTTTCATGTTGTCAACTCTTAAGCCTGATCTCGACAACAATTTCCTGGGCACCACTGTTTGAGTTGTTATCCTGTTTTACAGTGCCTCCCGTTAATCCTTAGTACTTCAGATTACAATTAAAATACAATTAAAAGTATTCTTAGTACTTAATAATTTTTAAATGTAGTTCTCACCTACTGGACTGATACACTTTATAAACATTAGAATTATGTGTATTATTTCCCACACAGCACCCTCAGCAAGAAACATAATCCCAAATGCATAGCAGGAGTCAGAAAATATTGATTAAATTAAATATATAAGTTAAAATTATTTTACCCATATAACACCCAAATCATTACTTGTGAGACAGAATAGCATAATGCTTAAGACTTCAGGCTAGGGATGAAATTTTATCCTCCACCCAAACAGGTGTGTCATTTCAAGAAAAGGTATTTAAACATTAAATCTTCATTCTCTTCTTATACAGAATGGGGTTAATAATCCTTTCTCTTGCCTAACCATAGTGTGACAATTAGAAGAATTACACGTAAATCACTGAGCACAATTCCTGCTTGAAATAAACTATGATTCGCTTTGATTATTCGTCTTGCAGAAGCCCTACAGGTATTGGAAAATATTAAGTACTTGCTAAATGGTTGTTGGAATGAATGGATCCCAGTCACAATGTACTGAAGCGCAGGGAAAACCCTCTGAATCAAGGGCCAGACTATTTGTATTCAGTTCTGCTCCCTCCAAGGAGTGTCTCTGTGCTACCATGTAATAGCACTAATGATTGAATAAGCCTCAGTTTCTTCAAATATAACAAAACAAAATTAGGATAGAATCTTTCTTTCCTCTCTTTCAGTGTTGAAATATTATGGGTCAAATATGCTTTGTAGACAAGACCTCAAAATCTGTAATATTATTTGAGGCACGTTTAGAGTACCTGCTAGTCTCACAGTTGCCCTAAGGCTCTGTTTATGCAGGCAAATTGAAGAGGAGACATGAGGCTATTATAGAGTAGAATCTGGGAAAAGGGGACTCATTTGACCTAAACTGTCTCCATTGATACCTTTCCCAGGGTGATTGCTCAACTCTGAATTTGACAGTGTAGACAGAGCCTGAGGAAGGTTTGAGGGCAAATACAGATTGAGATGGTGAAACTTGCAAAATATATGCTCACTGCAAACTGTTTGATGATAAGGGACTGTATGCTGGCTGAGAGCGTCATGTTTTGATGTAATGTAGTGTAATTTCCTTGACTCTACTTAGCTGGCCATATCTGCCAATAGTTTTGATTACACAATCAAAATGAAAGTTTGCAAGAAAAGCACCAGATTGATGTGTGGAATACATGAAAATGTAAAGTACCTTTGAGTTCCAAATTTTTTCTATGGCATGTTGCATAAAAAAGAAAAATAGTTTTACGAATTAACAAACCATAGCTACGGAATGGGACTTAAAGGACCTAGTTTTGAAATAAGGTCTTACACAGACTGGCCTTTGCACTCATTACCAATATATTCTGATAGTATCCACCTATCTCAAAACTCTCAAGCTTTCTTTGTCTTCTTACACTTCTTCAATTATGTTGTCTTCCTTACAATTTGCAGGTTTGACATTGCTTTCTCTCTCTGCTTAGACTACGTTCCTATCATTCACTCAAGTTTTTGTTTTTCTTTTGTTTTGACCTACCCAATTTCTATTTAAATTTTAGGTTTTTAGGTGTATTTAAATTTTAGTTCAACTGTCGTTGTTCAAAATTAGCTTTTCATAATCTTTAGGCCTCCTCTGGCAACCCCCTTCATATCTCATTTCAACTTGTAATTATTTTTTTAAAACCTACCATAGCTATAATTCATAAGTAGATATTTACTCATAAATGCATCTTTACTCTTTCTCTCCTTCAATTAGACAAAAGATACTGTGAGCACAAGAATTATTTCTACTTTGTTTAGAGCTATATTCCCAGCAAAACACAGATGAGGCATTGATATCTCTGGTTCCTAATGTACTGGGAGATATGTTATGTGCAAGGCCCAGAGTGGGTAATCAATAAAACAACATTTTTTGAAGGCATGACGTGGGGAAGTCATTCTCCTGAATCTAAATTTTTGTTTCCTAGTATCTGAAAAGGAAGTTGAATGGAAAGATTCCTCACATTCTGTTATTATAGAGGCTGAAGGGGTGTTGTCTTCTGATTTGTGAAGAACTATTTTGGGTCTTTAACAGATTGCCTTCTATTCTTATTGTCTATTTACATCCTGCTCAGGTCTCTCATCCACTCACAAAAAAATCATTTAATCTAATCATTTTTCTAAATTTCAAAAACACGGAACAATATATTAGAAGATGTTCTATTCTGAAAATTAGGAAATACATTTTCTAAACTCGGTTCTGCCCCAAATGACTATTCAACTCAGATAAATTACTCGGCATCTTTGGTGCTTAGATGAAATGCATTCCATCACATGTAAAATAGAGGTGATAACAAAGGCACTGTTTCTTGCTCTAAAGTTCCCAAGTCTCACATTGTTTTGTAACTGGAGCAATCAGGCAAGAGAGAAAACACAAGCTTGCTTATGGTGACCGGGCCTTTGGAAGTGTCAGAGGTAATAGGACCTATTGCTAGTTAGAGGTTGCTCCTGGCAGTGCCATGCCTCTGGGGAACAGGGTGGAGGTTGAATATTATCATGGGCAATACTTGAATTTGGTATGTTGCAGGGTGAGTGGGAGCGGGGTGCTGTCTAACATTTGTGCATCTGTTTTCTTCTTGAGATTAAAATGTTCCACTGGTCTATCACCTTCATGTTTATTTAATCATGGTATAACTTAAATATCTTAGAAAGGGCAGGTAAATCACATCCTAAACTAATGTGACAGCAAAGACAAATTACACATATCTGAATATTAAAGCTTTTTCTGATGAGGCAAGTTGTATGCAAAAATGTAAATTTGTTTATTCTTTAAAGACATAAATGTGGCAGCTTAATGCAAATTAAGTGAAAGAAAGTCCCATATGTAAAATCACAAGATTTTATAATTCTACCTACATTTTCCTCAAGAGAAGGGATGCTTTAAACAAAAACCCTTTAGTTAATTTAAGTGTAATGAGAAATGAAGAAAGATACCAATGTTCACTGCAAATTCCATTCTAATATTTACATTATAGAATAATTTGCTGCTGTAACAAATTTAAAAAAAAATCGGAATGAGTGGGTGGCCCTACTACTTTTTACACTGTTGGTTTTCCTGAAATTCAAGAACCAAACATTGGAGAAAGAGATTGCCCTGGAAGGCACCCAGAATTTAAATTTACTTATAGAAGCATTGTTTCATTAAAAAAAAAAAAATTATCTTACCTCACAGAGCTGTCTTGAAACTCTCCTGATGGAAGCAAAGAAAAAAAATGAATTGAGGCTTACTTATAAAGAGAGGAAATACTTACAGGTTTGAAAATGGCTTGTGTCTTACTCCATTTCAGTGTCCAACAAGCTCAGTTAGGATGTAAATGCAAGTCCTGGTGAGTAAATTAGAACAACAGTACACCAGTGAGAAATGAGAGAGATGGTCATTGCACACAGATCTGAGAATTGCAAAAAAGATGGCGATTGTTGTGCTAATGTTTGCCAGAGGTGTCCCACAAGCCTGAGTAAAGTGAATTTCACCTCTTGAAGTCTATTCTTTAATTGACACAAAATGCAAGTCCCTGGAATGAGATTTGGCTGCTACCTGAAGGGTCGTGGGTCCTTTATCTTAATGTTTTGTTGATGGAATTCTGCCATGCCCATCACTGGGACAGCATCAGGAGACTCAGTAGTGCAAACAGCTCTCACTTCCAAAGTTCCTTTACCAATCTTTTTTGCTGGTTTAAAAAACGCTAAAGAGAAAGGGAACAATTTGAGCATGGCTAAAGGACTGTTTACTACAGCGAGTCATAAACTGCTTTTGGCATTCCCCTTTTGTAATTCGTATTTTATTTCATTTTCTACTTTTTTTTTTTTTTTTTCTTTTTTGAGACGGAGTCTCGCTGTGTCGCCCACGCTGGAGTGCAGTGGATGGATCTCTGCTCACTGCAAGCTCCACCTCCCGGGTTTACGCCATTCTCCCGCCTCAGCCTCCAAGTAGCTGGGACTACAGGCACCCGCCACCTCGCCCGGCTAGTTTTTTGTATTTTTAGTAGAGACGGGGTTTCACCATGTTAGCCAGGATGGTCTCGATCTTCTGACCTCGTGATCCACCCGCCTCGGCCTCCCAAAGTGCTGGGATTACAGGCTTGAGCCACCGCGCCCGGCCCATTTTCTACTTTTACCTGTGGTTCCCCAAGAAGGAATTCTTGTACAAATTGAATCTCCTAGACTTAACAGGCTTCTTTCTGATTTTTTTTTTCTTTTTGGCCGCTTAAGCTGTGGCTAGTGTACACTGTGACTCAAATATTCCACAGACTTATAACATTCTGAATAATCTACTTTGTCATGTAGGAGTAGTATTCAAAAATGTAGACCAGGAGGGTTTTATTAATGACGTAAGTTTTATATCCCACATATTCTGTAGGTATGTGTCCCTAATTTTTTTGGGGGGGGGCAATCTTCACCCAATAAACATAGATAATTTTTGAGGATACTTTATTCAAGTGTCCTTTGACCAATATAATTTTGTAGGATTCCATCAGGACAGTTCAAAATTGAAAAATAAAATCCTCTTATAAGCCATTTCCAGAATTTTACTTCTAAGAAAGTTTTCATACCACAACATTGTACATAAATACCAATATATTTTAAAAAGGACCAGCCGCGGTGACTCACTCCTATAATCCCAGCACTTTGGGAGGCCGAGGCAGGTGGGTCAGAAGGTCAGGAATTCGAGACCAGTCTGGCCAACATGGTGAAACCCCCATCTCTACTAAAAATACAAAAATTAGCCAGGCAGGTGGTGGGCACCTGTAACCCCAGCTACTTGGGAGGCTGAGGTGAGAGAATCACTTGAACCCTGGAGGCAGAGGTTGCAGTGAGCTGAGATCACACCACTGCACTCCAACCTGGCGACAGAGTAAGGCTCCATCTCAAAAAAAAAAAAAAAAAAAGACAACACACACAATGTACAAAGACATTAAGAACCATAAAATTATACATATATATACACACACTATATATATACACATACACATATATATGTGTATATATCTTTGGATTAGTGTTCAAGAAATGTTTATCACCGGGTGTGGCAGTTCATGCCTGTAATCCCAGCACCTTGGGAGGCTGAGGAGGGTGGATTACAAGGTCAGGAGATCCAGACCATCCTGGCTAACATGGTGAAACCCCGCCTCTACTAAAAAATATAAAACATTAGCTGGGTGTGGTGGTGGGCGCCTGTAGTCCCAGCTTCTTGGCAGGAGAATGGTGTGAAACTGGGAACCAGAGCTTGCAGTGAGCCAAGATTGCGCCACGGCACTCCAGCCTGGGTGACAGAGCGAGACTCCATCTCAAAAAAACCAAAAAAAAAAAAAAAACAAACCCCCCAAAAAAAGGCAACAAAAAAACCCCCAAGAAATGTTTATCAATATATTACCTCTATGTTGGCTAGGTAGCCATTGACAGCCAGGGTAGTATTTTCTCAATTAAATATGAACTGTTACCTACTCACTATTTTTCAGTGTTCGGGCGTTTATGAGCAAAAGGAAATGGAAAATTCATTCAAAGTATTTAGGGCCTATTGGACCACTCTGCATGTAACTCTGCTGAGGGTATTTGTGTTTCCAAGATTCATTTTCTCTCCACACTGAACACTGCACATGCTTGCTATAGGGCTTTATTCTTTTCATATTGCATAGAACATACTGATTAAGGGTAATAATTCTCATGATGTTGATTTCGTTTATTTAAAACTAGTCAAAACTTTGGCCGATGTACGTACTCTCTATGTCTTTCACTGTCTTGGTCTATGTTTATAAAATGAAAATAATAATATTGTCTATTTCATAGTGTAGTGGTAAGCGCTGATAGAAATAGTCATATTTTTATATCAGTGATTGACACATAGTAAGCATTACATATAGTATTGGTTGTTACCATGATTGTTGTTACTGTCAATATTATTTATTATCATTGCTTACACATCCTTTCTTCAGACATTGTTTAGGCTTAATCTTTATTTCATGATCTGTCAAAACTTGTTAGTTTTTTTTTGTCTTCATTAATCTCTTTTAATCTAGAATATATTATTTCAATTATGGTATGTAACTCAAATGTTTACTAAGCTCCATTTCCTATGTGTCCTGGTTTTAGGTAAAATCACTCTAACAGTTTGTCCCAGGACTGCTGGAATGATAATAATGTCTTTGTGCTAATGATGGATAAAAACTCAGGGAACATATCTTACATTGTGATTAAAAATTTTTTTAAAACAAATTATCTACTACAATATGTCCTATTCATATGAGCCTCATTATTCTATTGTGGGTTTTGTATCTTCAAAATTGCTTGACAAATAAAAAAATAACCATATGTGATTACTAATAACATTATTTATTTTATTTTATTTATTTTATTTTTTTGAGATGGAGTTTCTCTCTTGTTGCCCAGGCTGGAGTTCAATGGTGCGATCTCGGCTCACTGCAACCCCCGCCTTCCCAGTTCAAGTGATTCTCCTGCCTCAGCCTCCCGAGTAGCTGGGACTTACAAGCATGCACGCCACCAACATGCCCAGCTAATTTTTGTATTTTTAGTGGAGATGGGGTTTCACCATATTGGCCTGGCTGGTCTCGAACTCCTGACCTCGTGATCCACTCGCCTCAATCTTCCAAAGTGCTGGGATTACAAGCATGAGCCACCACGCCCAGGCCTGAATTTTTTTTTTTTTTTTTTTAATAGTGTGTTCAAAGGGGAACTTCTCAGTGAGTTAGAATTGTGTTTCAGCTCTTGCTTTGCCAGCAAGTAGCTTTCCTATCCTGGAAAATGTTACTTCATTTCACTGAATCTTAGTTTGCTTATTTGTAAAGTTTATAGCTGGTAATTCTAATATCTGTCTAATATAATTTTAAATAGACCGTGAATAAAATTTAGAAATGTTAGGCATAGACCAGACCCCGTAGGAGTTTGATCCAAGTCAAAAAGTATTAGAGAAATGATCAAAGCATTTAAGAATTAGCAAAGGTATTGCCAATATAATTTGTAGTGGAACTGGTTTTAAAAAAAGATACACATTATGGAATGCGATATTTTGGAGTTTAAATAATCTCGAGTATCAACTCCAGGCCCGCACTGACTTCTCCTTCATAATTTACATCTATTATCAGATTCAGTTGACTTTCCATATTTGCAGGTTCTACATCCACAAATTCAATGAGCACAGATAATATATACTCAGAAAAAAATAAAAAATAAGACAAATAAACACATAACAACTATTTGTTTTTTAAATGCTATTAAACATTAATAGTCTTTATATTGTAGTAGGTATTATAAATAATCTAAGATAATTAAAGTACATGGGAGGATGTATGTAAGTTACATGCAAATAATACATAATTTTTGTATAAGAGACTTGAGCATTTGTGAATTTTGGTATCTGTGGGTGTTCTGAATATTCCCCAATTGTCAAATCTTACAAATATGTATTATCTCAAATTTAGAGATAATAATATTGAATTGACTCTCAATTTAACTAATTGTGCAAGCTAGTAATTGGTAGTGTTAAATTTTAAGCACTAATCTTTCTGACTTTGAAAATCCACATTTTTCTTCATTTTTGCTGCAGTCTTATAAGTGATGAATCAATATGAAGAAGCAGTATGAAAAATCTCAGTACTATACCAAGTTATGAAGGCAAAGAGAAAGAAAGAAAATAGTTGAAGGTTATATTTTTTCAACTAAAATATTTCTGACACAGGTGTGCAAGAAAATATGTGACTCAGTAGTTATCACCTACCAAAAAATCCCATCTTTAAGATATTCTCCTTCAACATATCTATCTTGAGAAATAGCCCTCATCTTAAAAAAAAAAAAAAAAAAAAAAAAGCATGGGGGGTGGCTGACATGCTGAGAAGGTGTACCTAAGGAAGCAAATAATAGCACTCTGAGATTTTTGGAGAAAACAACTCAATTTGCATGAAGTCTTAACAGTGTCATACTTAAAATTTGATACCTGCAGCATATAGAATTTTTTAATGGAAGTTAGAAAAAGATGGTTTAGAAAGGAAACTTAAGAATATTGGCAAAGACTTTTTCATCCTCTTTTCAGTGAGAATTTTGCAGTAGAGCTGATTATAATAGCTCTACATAGATTATATTTATTTACAATAAAATGTACTTAATCTTCATTGGTGGACATATGATTCAGGTATCTTCACTTAATAATTATAAGGTATAAATAAAATTTGAAGATAAAGGATGCTCTAGTCATTGTGAAATATTTCTAGGCACCTGGGCTAGTTGTGTCCAGACTAATTTGCTCGCAAAATGTTGTCTAATGATAAGAATGGGTAAAATCTGGTAAACTGTTTGACATAGGGTTATATCTATATATAGGACCTGTGTTACAGGCAGAATATTGTTTCCCCAAGGATAATCACTTCCCAATGTCCAGAACCTATAAATATGCTACGACAAAAGAGAACTTTCCAGTTAAATGAAGTGTACAGATCTGGAGATGGGGAGATTACCCTAATAACATGAGTTTTTAAAAGGGAAAAATGATGGAAGAAGAAGAATGTGATATGAAATAGACTGGACTTGCTATTGATCACTTTGAAAATGGAGGAAGGGCAATTAGCCAAGGAGAGCAGTGAATGGCCTTCATCTTACAAGCAGCAGGAAAACTGTGGACCTCGTTCCCACCACCCTTCCAGAACGGAATTATGCCAACAGCTCAATGAGCCAGAAACAGATGCTCCTCTACAGCCTCCAGAATGGAATGCAGCTTGCTGACAGGTTGATTGTATTGCAATGCGGTATGAATCAGACCTCAGACTTTCAGAACTGTAAGATAATAAATGTGTGCTGATTTCAGTCAGTAAATTTGGTGTAATTTCTTATGTGGCAATAGAAAACGAATACAGCATGTTATGTATTTCACTTGTCTTGTAGGACAGACCTTACACAGTGTTTTCTGAATACCCAATGACAGAGAATTTTAATAAATTTCTACATAAAAATAAAAGCATAGACATGAAATACTGTTTTCAGACATATAAATTATTCAAACTGATAGGGTTTGAAGTATTGAATTGGGATAGAGTTTTCACTCTTAATTTTGTTTTGCCTTGCAGCCTATGGGTCAACTATTAGAACAATAAACAATATTTTCAAGTCAAGAAACAGAACTACAAGAAAAGTTAATTATGTTGAAATACAATTATTGAAGTATTTTTATAAAGATAAAAAAGTGCTTCCCCATTAATTAAATAAAATATACTTGTAGCTTTTTTCTTATTATTATTTTCTTCATTATCGTTAGTTTCTTTATTATTATAAGTAATATTTCAATGTATTTAAAACAGTATAATAAGATTGAAAAATATTTTTGGTGGCCAGAAATGGCAAATTGTATTGATAATGATTCTATGATTTGTTTCCTACGTGAAGCATAAAAAATGTTAAATTAGGTGCACTATTTCCCCCTTTTGAAGTTAGGGTCCCTAGCACATACTCATGGATAAGAATTCTTTCTCTAAGTCAATAGACTTATTAGGTTCCAAGTTTACTGGTGAAAAGTAACCTGTTCAAGAGAAGTCAAAGAACAGTGTGTTTTAAAGACTATTTACAATTTACCTCTGAGTAATAGTGAACCAGATTACATTCCTATGAACAGCTGGAATACTCATTTTCCTCAACTCTTACAGAAACAGTAGATTCTTCTGTGATATCAATAGATTAAGCAAAATGACACCTTGTTTTGCTTCTTGTTGTCATTGCTAAATTGCATTTTGAAAACATTAATGATCTTTTTTTAAACACCTGATTTGAATCAAATAAATAAGTGTCCTAAAATTGACAATGGAACAAATAAAGTTGCTGTCTACTATGACACATACAATAACTGCACTCAAGATGCTTACGCATTTAAGGCAAATGAAGCATGATAAAGAAGTAATTTATAATAGAGCAGGTAAACAATGAGAATACTGGATTTGGTGTGTGGGGGGTGAGGAGTCGAATAGACAGAGGAAGCCAGGAACAATCAGGGTTGCTTAGGTGAGATTAGGGACTTCAGAGAAGAGGCAATGGCTGAGTTGGTTTCTGAAAACTACATGTTTTCTAGATCAAGGATTTTCATTTTCACACTGTTAACATTTTGGCCTGAGTAAGCCTTTGTCCTGGTTGGCTCTGCTGGCCATTGTGAAATATTTGGCAATATCTCTGGCCTCTATCTACAAGATGCCAGTAAGAACCAAAGTTATGACACATAAAGTATCTTCAAGTATTTCCCAATGACACTGGGGAACAAAATCACCCACTGATTGAAAACCAGAGCTCAGAGACCATGCTACTCAAAGTGTATTACAGGTCTCAGCAGTATTCCCATCACCTAGAAGATTGTTATAAACACACAGCCTCAGGTTCCACTCCACAATTACTAACTCCAAATCTGCCTTTTAACAAGACTCCCCCCGCTAATTTGCACACAGAGATCTTGAGAAACACCTGGGCAGTTGAAGCATCTTGGAAATGTAAACAACCTACACATTCTCAAGAAGGAATAATACAGAGAATTTCAAGTGGTCAGAGGGCAGGGTAGGAATAAAACACAAGACTGGAGAATCAAGCAAGAGCCAGAAGATAACACACCTTTACAAGCTCATAAAGCATCAGGATGTTCTCTGGGCAAAGGACTTCAGTGAAGATTATTGATTAGAGAAGGAATGAGATATGATCAGATTTGCTTTAACATAATTTTATGTTTGTGCAATTTAATTGTCACTCTAATTGAATGATTAAAATAAGAAATGGGTAGTTAGTTTGTGAATTTATTTCATATCACCCTCCATATGAGTAACTGGCCATTTTCTGGTTAATTTGAAAATACGACCTGTTCCTCAAATCAAAGAGAAACCATAAGTCTACAAGCAATTGTCAGGGGAAAATGTATATATAGCATTCAATATTTCTTTAAGAAGAAAGTCATGTGTAATGGCTGGAGAGGCATCAAGTTAAGATTAAATCTTTATATCATATTTAGATAGGTTTCCTGCTGTTCTAGAAATTAATTTGAATTAATCATGATCTTTCCACCCTTTGTCATCTTTTATTCCATAGCTGAATTAGTCCATAGCACAGCAGCCTCACAAACTTGGAGGCCTGATTTTTTTTGGTTTGGCCTGGGGATAGGAAGTCAAAAGCTGGCAAGAGACAAATGCTTTGCAGAAGTGACAAATTTAGTTTCCTGGAGAAAGTTGCTGACTGCAATGTTCCAATTGGAACAGCTTATCTGCTCCTCCAGATGTTGAAATAATGACAGATGCTCGCAGAAGCCTTGACAAGAGAAAGAAAAGAGCGCACTGAAGAGAGCAACCTGTTTGTATGAGAAAAATACCAGTAACACTTATCGAGATCCCCATTCTGATGAGGCGTGTATACATATTTACAGCCAAAACATGGTACGACTGTATGCAAATTCACTGTAGGAAATTAGAGGATTTTGTGCTGTTGGAGACATAGACAAAACAGAATTATGACTCTTTTTTTCACAGGGTTTATAAATCATGAGGTCACTTTATGAAATATGAAATGACCTCTGGGTACCTGAGCTGAATGACAGGACACTGGTTTATAACAACTAAAGGTGAATGATTGCATTTTCTACATTTGTGGCAGAGGGATGAGTATTCTATTATGTGTGACATTTCCATCAATTCATATTGAAGATGTGTTTTAAAATCATTAACTTATTACTTTCTAATTAAGGAATATGAATTAACACTTACCAAGCAAGGAAAATAGCTAATCTTTAAGCAACTTGAAATTTTGTACAGTAGCACAAAAACTCTCAAGATATTGATCTTGCTGGTACTAAAGAGTGACTAGGTGATATATTAAAGAGTGCATAATAATGAGTGATTAAGGGTCGTTTAACTTATTTGACACGCAGATAATTATATTGTGTTTGAAATGTCAAAGACAACTTACCTGATGTATGTGTACGTAGGAAAAACAAAAAGCAAAATTGTGGTATTTTGTGCATCTATGTGTTTTTTTGTCTTTTTGTATCTTTCTTTGTTTCTCTCTCTCTCTCTCTCTCTCTGACTTTTTTTAAATGAGGTCATTAATCTCCTGTGAGAGAAACTTTTCTTTACCAGAGGAAAACTACCCTATTGTAAAATATGGTTTGCAAGATGAAAGAAATGTTTCTCCAAACACTTCACCTTCCCTAAGAGATTTCTTTGCATCTTACTTGGACTGCTGAAGAAGCATTTTCACAGTACCCTTTGCAATAACTTCCCTTGCATAGTTGAAAAGCACTTATTATGAAATTATTTCTGCCTTCAGTTGAAATCTAATTCTTGACTGTGCACTCTGAACCACACTCCTCAAGTAAATCACTCTATGATTGAATCGGAAAGTTGTAAGCCAGCTGGATTGTTAGATGTACCAAAGGGGACATGAGGAACTCAGGAAGACAGAAGCATGCCGGAGTTGTCAGAGAACAGGCTGTTCACACAGAGCCTTCCATAGCTTCCTACCGGTGTCCTGGAATGTGACACACCTCTCAGTCTACTCTAAGTAGAGTCTAAACAAGCCATCGAAGAGAGATTATGTTTACATTACACACGTTTACACACAGCCTTGCTTTGAATGATTAACAAAAATAAGCTAGAACCCCAGAACTTCCATGAGCATGTAGCAAAGCCACAGATATAATTCTTTCAGAAATTCTTAATTTAGCATTTAAGAAACATCCAGGCATTTGAGTCTTCTGAAGATCCTCATGTAGTGAGTAATAGATAAACAAAATGATTCAGTTTTTTTTTTTTCTGATGAGCAAACCAAAGAATATGCTTGTGCATTCTCTCTGCTGCTGATTATTTACATCATTGGAGGGAAGATAATATATGAGTTATACAAACTGATGATACATTTAAAATGATAGTATCCTTAGGAATATTTTAATTGAAGAATCCATATTCCAAATTTGACCAGTGAAGAAATCACATTTCCAATCTTTACATATGCCATTATACCTGTTTTAATATGTTGCATTTTTTTTTTTTTTTTTGAGACGAAGTCTCACTCTGTTACCTAGGCTGGAGTGCAGTGGCGTGATCTCGGCTCATTGCAATCTCTGCCTCCTGGGTTCAAGCGATTCTCCCTGCCTCAGCCTCCCGAGTAGCTGGAACTACGGATGCACACCACCACGGCTGGCTAATTTCTGTATTTTTAGTAGAGATGGAGCTTCACCATATTGGCCAAGGCTGGTCTCGAACTCCTGATCTCATAATCTGCCTACCTTGGCCTGCCAAAGTGCTGGGAGGCCAATATTGCATATTATTGGCATAAATAATGGAAAGTAGCATGGGGTTTCTTTAAAAAAAAAACCATATTGCATATTATTTGGCAAAAATACATGTTTTACATTTTATACTTTTTGAATAAACAAATACTTAAATCCATTTTAATAATGATTATGTTTTTCTCTTTTTTAGTTTATAAAACATAATTTACCAATGTAACCATGTTAAGTGTACATTTCAGTAGTGCTAATGTATGCTCATTGGTGTGCAACATATCTTTGGAAATTTTTCATCGTGCAAAATTGAAACCCTGTATCCACTAAACATGAACTCCCCATTTCCCTCTCTTCCAGACCTTGGCAGTCATCATTCTACTTAATGTTCCTAAGAGTATGACTACTTTAAATATCTCATGTAAGTGAAATCATGCAGTATTTGTCCTTTTGGGACTGGGTTATTTTACTTAGCGTATTGTCCTCAAGTTTCATCCACGTTGTAGCAGAATTCCTAATTTTTTAAGGCTGGATAATATTTCATTGTATTAATGTACCATATTGTCTTTACCCATTCATCTGTGGATGGACATTTACATTGCTTTTACTTCTTGGCTATCGTAAATAATGCTGCTGTTTAGAAATATCACTTTTAGATCCTATTTTTGGCTGAGCACGATGGCTCATGCTTGTAATAAACCCAGCACTTAAAGTGAGACCTAGGCAGGCGAATCATGAGGTCAGGAGTTCGAGACCAGCCTGACCAACATGGTGAAACCCCATCTCTACTAAAAATACAAAAATTAGCTGGGCATGGTGACATGCGCCTGTAATCCAAGCTACTGAGGAGGCAGGGGCGGGAGAATCACTTGAACCCAGGAGGTGGAGGTTGCAGTGAGCCGAGATTGCACGACTATACTCCAACCTGGGCAACAGAGTGGGCGCGGTGGCTCAAGCCTGTAATCCCAGCACTTTGGGAGGCCGAGACGGGCGGATCACAAGGTCAGGAGATCGAGACCATACTCGCTAACACGGTGAAACCCCGTCTCTACTAAAAAAATGCAAAAAAACTAGCCGGGCGGGTTGGCGGGCGCCTGTAGTCCCAGCTACTCGGGAGGCTGAGGTAGGAGAATGGCGTAAACCTGGGAGGCGGAGCTTGCAGTGAGCTGAGATCCGGCCACTGCACCCCAGCCTGGGCGACAGAGCAAGACTCCGTCTCAAAAAAAAAAAAAAAAAAAAAAAAAAAAAAATCCTGTTTTCAGCCCTTTTAGATACACACACAGAAATAAGATTACTGGATCATTGGTGATTATATTTTTAATTTTTTTCAAGAAACCCCATGCTACTTTCCATAATGGCTGCACAATTTTACATTCTCACAAAGGTTCCAATTTTCCCACATTTATGCCAACACTTGTTTTTTTTTGGCATTTGTTTTTGTTGACCATCCTAATGGGTGTCCAGTGAATCTTCACTGTGGTTTTATCTTGCATTTTCCTGATGATTAGTAATGCCGAACATTTTTTAATACGTCCTTTCGTCATTTGTGTATCTTCATGAAGGAAATGTCTATTTCACTCCTTTACCCACATTTTAATCAGATTAATATTGTCATTGTTGAGATGTAGGTGTTCTTTATATATTCTGTATATTAACCCCTTATCAGATATATCAGATATATGATTAGCAAATATTTTCTCCTGTTCTACATGTTGCCTTCATTTTTAATTTTGTAGTATATTATACTTTAGGAAGCATGATAATAAGCTTTTTCCCAAGCTTTTGTATGCTGCCCAAAGAAAGTATAATCTAGTATCAATGTAATAAACAAAATCTGAAATCTTTACTTATCACTGTTACTTACAAACTGTGAGACTTAGAAGAGTTAAACTTGGCGAGTTACTTTATTTACAAAGCAAAGAATTTGGGTAGAAATGTATTTGTAGCCAATCAGCTCTGTGTGTCGGTTATAACCCTAGGCCTTGGCCAGGTCCTTGGCATTCAAATGCTTATAGGCTAGATGTGGAAGAAACATAAATAAATATATAAATAATTCTGAAATAATTAACCAAAGTAAATGTGCTTACTCTTCCAAAGAAATCGAGTTTAGGGGGCTGTGGCTTTCTGTGGATGGCAGGTTACAACAAAAGCCTGCATAATGGGGAGTACCAAGCTTCCTGGCTTAGCAAAGTGACAGTTGCACTACAACAAAATAACATGTTTAATATTGACATGTTTCTCCCCGGTAAGCAAAGCCAGCTGGGGTGAAGTCAGGGTGTTTGTCTAGCGTCCAGTGCCTGAGGACAGTTTCACACCCAGAGAGGAAAAATAAGAGCCGCAGACATGCTGTGGGAATTTGACGTAGTTACATTGCCTCTGTTAATCTCAGTTACCTCACCTTTCAATTCAAAGGGTTGGTGTGGTTGGATATTATTCGGCAAAAGAGAGGCAAACGACAACAACAAAACAACGACTTGCACATGAGCCTACTTCGTTATACCAAGTGACAGATGCCACACTCAAATGACGAAGCACTGAAAGATTTCGTTATCGAAAATATCCAGAATAGGCACATCCATAGAGAGAGAAGGTAGATTAGTGGTTATTGGGGCTGGGTGCGGAAATTGTTTGCAAATACACATGTGGAATCTCTGGGGTTGATTGAAAGGTTCTAAAACTTAACTATGGTGATGATTGTAGAACTCTTTATATTCACTAAAAATTATTAAGTGAGACAAACGAAATTGTGGATTGTATGATATGTCAATTCAAATTCAACAAAGCTGATAGAAAAAATGTATTTTAAAAAAACCCCTTGAACATGTAGGGATAAACTCTCAAAGGCTTTTCTCAGGTTGCAAGTATGCTGATTCTGTGATCTCAAGTATACTTTTTGTAAATTTGATTTTCTGTATTTTCTTTAACTTTTCAATTAAATTTAGATATTCTTTTTCTAAGGTCCTGATCCACACAAAGACGTTTATATTGCTGTTCTGTTGAAAGATGTGCCAAATCTTTATGTACTTTATATTGTCCTCGTATCCAGCTCTGAAAAGGCTCTTGGTAGTCATCACACTATATGCCACACAGTTCATTCTGAAGTTTGGCCAAAGAAGCATTGTTGTTAGAGATATAGAATTTGACTCGAACCAATCCTTTCCAATGCTCTACATAACACAAGTCTTGAAATGTTGGCAGGTTTACCCTTCTAAAATGACTTATATGCATCTACACCTTTTAAGAAAGGGATAATTTAGCCATTCCTACTTTGCTATTCCAAACAGAAAGGATTCTGCTCTATTTCACAATAATCAGCTTCCTCTAGGGAACAAACAATGAGAAACATGGATTATTAGTGTCCTTAGCAGAAGTTATTTTGCCTGTTAAACATATGCATCTTAGTTAACATCACCCTCTTATTCAGATTATTAAGACTTCTTGTCAGATCAGCCATAAAGTAAAAAAAAAAATACGTAAAGAGCTAATGGGTGGATTTTACAGTAAACTGCAGGTACACACACACACACACACACACACACACACGTTGTTGGTTCCTCAAATGCTTCTTTCATTTATTAAATAATGTTTGAAATCCCTTGTTACCTGTAGTAAGTCATAAGATATAAAAGTGAACATAACCTTGGTGGAATAGATAATTGACTTCAAGTTTCTTTCTTTCTCCCTGCGTTCTTTCATTGCTTCCTTCATTCTTTCTGTAGGTAAAGAAGTGTAAACTGTGAGGTGAGGGATGGGGTAACATTTTACTTTCCATCATCTTCCCAGCAGTTATCCACGGGCCTTGCTCAATAGATATTATGAGTGAATGAGTGAGAAAGAGAGTGAGCAGTCTACCCCAACCGGTTCACAGTAATGGATTCCAAAAAATAAAACTGTGTCTATCCCAGTACTTTGGGAGGCCAAGGTGGGTGGATAACCTGAGGTCAGGAGTTTGAGACCAGTCTGACCAACATGGTGAAACCCTGCCTCTACTAAAAATAAAAAAAAAAATTAGCCAGGTGTTGTGGCGTGCACCTGTAATCCCAGCTACTTGGGAGGCTGAGGCAGGAGAATCGCTTGAACCTAGGAGGTGGAGGTTGCAGTGAGCCAAGATCGTGCCATTGCACTCCAGCTTGGGCAACAAGAGCAAAACTGCGTCTCAAAAAACAAAAAAACTGTGTCTAAGTTAGATCTGGTTGCTGTTATTACGTGTCATAGTAAGGGAGACAAATATTAAACAAATAATTATGCAGGTGAAGATCGCAAAAGAGAGTAAATAAAACAGGTATCTACTCTCTTCAGTTACTGTTTATAGTTTATACCAGTGATTCTCATTCATAATATTAGAAATTTATTAGAAACTATGAGGAATTTATAAGAAAAATACCAAGGACTTACATGTGGGCATATTTAGAATCACTAGAAATATGTCCAGGACATTGGTATACATTTTAAAATATATTTTCAGATAATTATAATAGGCAGAAAATCTTCTGATTTGTAAATTGATGATAATGTCATCTGGACAGTGGTGCAGACATCTCTGCTCTCCTACAAACTCTGATAGGCTGCTAACCTGCTGGTTTACTCCACACAGGTAGGAACCTGACCCTTTACATGCCATACTTCCCTGCCCCTCCTACAGACCTTTCATGTGGTCCTCAATAAAAAGCTTTAATGAACGAGCATATAACTTAGCAAATGCTGCTGCTATCTGCCTAGTCTTCAAAGTTATAAAGAAATGTCTCTGATTTCTCTCTGTCTACACTGATTTGCGTAATGCTTTTAATCCCACCATATTTATTTTTCAAGTCATTTTTCCCAATCTCAACAGCTATGGTGAGACTCCATAATCTATGACCTAGTGATTGTATTGGTGTCCTAACTATTGTTTTTCCCCCTCTATAATTTATTCCACTTGCTCCTAGAACAAAGTTATCTTTCTACAATACAGATCATGTTATTCTCTGTTTGAGAAAAACAGTGAGTAGAGAAAAATTCCTTCAGAAGAGTCAAGTGTAAAAATTTTAGATTCTTTAAGATTTCAAAGACATTTTCTTACATAGCTTACAAACAGTTATCTGTGCCATAGAATGGGGTATTTTTAAGTGTATATACAGTGTAATCTGTGGGAAAAGTTCATAGGTGTATATCTTGCAGTGGAACTGTCGAAGGCATTTGAACCAGAAAACTCCATCTTGAGTAGGGGCTGGATAAAGTGAGGCTGAGACCTAGTGGGGTGCATTCTCTTGGGGTCTGGATTCAGACCCCTTTCCAGTAACAGAGATGTTCTTATGAAAGATTGTTATCTCAAATATTCATACTCATGCGTCTTTGTGAGATGCTGTTCTTCAACACTTTTCCAATCATTGTGCCTGAAGAATATACACTATGTAATTACTATAGACAATTTACTAATGTAGTTAGAACTGGAGCTTTTTTGGTACCCGATTTATAACTTAAGGAGCCACTGAAACTTTTAATAACCAGGAAGTCCACATATTATAAGCAACAGTCACTGTGAAAAGTCTGGGAGATAAGTGGTAGAAATGTAGTTTCCTCACATAATAAAGCAGATTATTAAATTTCCTAAAATAAGTAATCCCATAAGAATGGTCATATAACTTCATGAGTCACCCTGAAGACTCACTTCTATTTAGAGAGTGAATCTCCTGGATTAGAAGATTTGCATTTAAATGGTATTTTCCCCCCTTGCAGCTACAGGTTTCTGCATTGGATAATACTGCTTTTTCTTTGTGTCGCACATCCATAAAGGGTCCTAATAAATCCCACCATTGTGATGAACCTTGAGTTTGTCAAAAGACTTTCAAGCTGTTCTAACAGATGCATTTGAAATAGGGTTTTCTGTATTTCCTTTTGGGAGTTTTTAAGGATCTTTAGGATAATTAGCTATTTCCCCACAGGCCATTTTTATAAATTAAAAAAATAAAATGCCACCCATCTTCTTAGTGAATTAAAGAAAACAGGCATTTGAAATCTAGCCACTAATTTCAATAGCAAAATGGGCAATAGTTTAACAATTATAAAAATACTCTTCCTAATATTGTAAGCCTTTTAGTCCAAAGTATTTGAGAAGTTAAGTAAATAATGAACTAAAGAGAACATTACCAAGAATTGTGGTGTTGAAGGATTCTCATTTAACATCACAGAACTCAGGTTATTTGGTATAACATCTCCATTTTAGAAATGACCTGTCCAATGGCAAAAAGGAAGAATCATGGCTAGAATAATGTAAAGGATGTGGTAACATTTGTGGTAGGTTGTAGATATTTTGTCAATATCAAATGTTTTCTAGAACTGTCACAGACTTAGTTCAATGTGCTATTCATTACAACAAAAGACACATGTAATGGAAATGCCTATTTGAGGTAGTTGAGAGAGAGATGTAGAAAAACTTTGTACATATTTAAGCCCCTTTTACAAAAATCATGACGGAAAAATCTGACATAGGAAAAGTATGAAAGTCAAAGAAACGTGACCTAACTGATTCAATCTTGTTTCTAACCTCCAGGCTGTCCTTGTTCATTCCTGGGCATAGGCCAAGCTAATTATGGGAGGAAGTTACTTTATAGCTTAACTTTGAAATAAAAATGGTAACAGCCCCTCTCCCAAACTAACTCCCTCCTTGCTTGGGGATCAGACTGCCTTTGAAAAACAAACAGATTAACCACAACATTATAAATTATGTTTCGGGGGTCAGGCAGCCAGAGGCCACAAGAATCCTAACCTCCCCAGTTGCTCCTGTAGATAACATTATTGTTGTGAAATCTATCATTGGTGTTTGAGGTATTTCCAGACCCTGCATTCTGATGGACGAGTTGGTACCACTCAGACCAGTTAACTGGCTCATCTGGTCTTCTGGCCTCCACCCAGGAACTGACTCAGCCCAAGAAGACAAGCTCCGAGTCCCTCTGATTTCATCCCCAAGCCACCCAATCTTTTGTAGACCGTTCTACACTTCCCATTCTCTAGGGCCTTGCCTACCAAACTACCCTTAGAAAGACTTAGCCTGTGAATTTTCAGGGAGCCTGACTTGAGTAATAATAGAACTCCAATCTCCCATGTAGCCTGCTCTGCACTTATTAAACTGTTTCTTTATTGCAATAACAGTGTCTCAGTACACTGGCTTTTCTGGGTGGTGAGTAAGATAAGTCCATTGGGTAATTACACATATCATATCTCCATATTCTACGTGTGCAGTATGTAGCATAAACCACTCTTGAAATACACAAAAGCAGACTTGAGCCAATGGAAAGATATGCCCCTTGCTCTTGGTTGAAATGTCTTAAAACATCACAATTTTAACTCTCCCTAATTTGGTTTAATTTATAATTTTATTTTGATTCCATTAAAAATACAATCAATACTTTTTTTTCTTTGGGGTAGTAAATTGATACTAAACCACACTTAGAAGAAATAAGCACACAAAAACTTTTAGAAAAAAATCTGCATAGAATAATTAATGGTGGATCCTGTCACATATTAAAATCTGCTGGATAACTTGTTCAAAATAAAATAAAATTTTAAAAAAGTAGTATTTTCACAAAAGCAGACAAAACTGTGAAACAGAATACCATCCAGAAGAATACATAATGGTCTACAAAATCCAGCATAGCTAAATATCTCAAAGCACTGACTCAAAGTGGAACTTTTAAAAATAGTGCTGGAGAGCAATTAGAAAAATAATTAAATTCAATCGATTCCTCACATTATGCGCAAGAAAAAACCCTAAATGAATCAGAGACCTAAGAGGAGGAGGGGAAGGTGGCGGGGAAGGAAAGAGCAGCAGAGGGCGAAATTTTTAAAAACTCGGGAAAAAATGAAGAGAACGACAAGGACAGAATAACCTTAATATATAAAGAACGGTTAAATATTAAGAAATCAATAGCTCACAAATCATATAGAAAAGTGGGCCAATAACACAAACAAGTCTCAGATAAAGATATTACAACGAGCATTAAACATATGAATAGATAAGACTTCATATAGAATAAGAGAAATGCAAATTAAAACATTCATATACTGCATCTCACCCATTGGTTTGGCCAAACTAAAAAACTTGACAATGTACTGTCTTGTCTAGAATGAGAATCTGCACTGTTCTCCCACATGTCTTACATGCAAAATGATAAAACACTTATAGGAAGAGTTTGTCAACATTTAACAAAGCTATATGTTCATTTGTCCTTTGCCCAAGCAATCTACTGTCTAAGAATTTATCCTGAAGATACACTTGCAGCAATATAAAACAAAATTAATATATATATTTTTTTATGTAATATAAAGCATAATACATTTTAATACATATAATACAATATACAAAATAAAAAAGGACAGTGTACAGTTATTATCTGCAGTATTATATGTGAGTGCAACACATTGAAAATAACCTAAATGCCCAAACATAAGAAATTTGTTGAACAAATTATTTCTATACACCATGTATTGTACACTACGTAGGACAGTGCTGCTTTGAAACTAATGAGAATGTCTATTTACTAATATAAAGTGTTTTCTAAAATGCATTGTTCAATTGAGAAAGAAAAGTGCTCAAAATTATGTATTGTATGCTGCCTTTTCTTTATAAAAGAAGAGAGGGAAAAAAGTAAAAATTAATGAGGAAAAAATCCTCTTTAAAAATGAATTTTAAAAATGTTCACTTTTCTTACTATGCTTAATTTTTATAATTTGGGGGGTATAGGAATTTGGAAACTTCCTTCAAGTACTGTACAATTGAACTAATGAGCTAAATAATTGTTGTTAAAAGCTGTGGTTCTTACTGAAGAAGAAAATATCTGTGTCTACAAATACATAAAATCATGATTATGTGTGTATATATTATGTATGTGTTTAAATTATCTATGTTGCATTTTTTTTTCCTATTCACTGAAGTGGCTTAGAAGCAACCCTAATTCTAGTAGTAATGAGCAAATCTAGTTTTCAGAAGTTGGTTTCTAAGAATCACTACCAAAAGAAACCAGAAATCCTCAAGACGTAACAGATTGTAGACCGAGGACACCGAAAGTGCAAAATGAGCCTGGGGCATCTAGTTATGCCAGCAGATCCAGAAATGATGGGGACATAACAAAATGACACAAGAGATGCCTTGAAGGGGCCTCTGTAGCCAAATCTGAATAATTTTGTCATCAAAACAGATAAAGACGATGACAGATTTTAACTGCTTAAATAAAAGGGGAATGTGTGATTTTGCTTTGACAATAAGCAGATAGATATAAAGATTGATAGATAAATCACATATAAGAAAGGAAACAATGAAAAAGAGAGAACACATTCTGACAGTGGCATTTCAACTCTTCAAGGTGATGGGAGAAGAGGAGGTGGAAAATTGCTACTGTGCAATTCTCATGATTAAAATTGTACCAGGTAATTTTCGTGGGGAGTGAGGGTTGATGATGGTAGTACGGCCTCATCTCAAAAAGTTTCCCTGGAGATTGCTTATTATGTCGAAAGGCAAATATAGTTGTATGCAGTGGAGAAGCCTGACAATGACTTGAGGATCATGATAAATGTCACTTTGAGTGACAGCCAGATACCATCTACTCCTGAATGTGTGTGATACATGAGAAATGATTCTGGCTCATTTGTACCATAAGATGGAGAGGGATCCACAACTTGAATCTCATCCCCAGAAGCACCAGACAGCTCCAAAACTGAGGAACAGTCTGTAAGATAATTGACCTGTACTTTTCAAAGTGTCACTGTCATGAATGGTGCAGTAATGCTGAGAATCACTTTCAGATTAAAATACATCTAAACATACTACACAGCTAAATGTAAAACATGTCCCTAAACGATATGCTGTATCAGAGGGGCAATGCTATAATAAAACATTATTGGAACAATAAGTATCTAGCAAAAAAGTGGAAAATGTGCAGATTGTTGTGTCAAGATTAAGAATGAAGTAGTGTCCTTTGCATCACCTGGACCTGATGTAATATATGTAGTTGACCTAATAAGTGATATTCACAAAATGGAGAAACATGTACACATAATTTCTGTTATAATTAAATGCTTGCCAGGAGTCATGCTAGGCACTTCACATCTATCATTCCAGATAATCTTTATGATTGACTTAAGATATAGATACTAAGGGGAAACAGAAATATATAAATAATGCATCCAAGTGCCTGAGGTTCTTTCAAAACATCTTACTTTAGATAATTAAAGAAATTTTTAATTTCTACTTTTATACTGATGATTAATTTTCTCCTAATGAATATTAAAACCCAATGTTTTCACGTGGTATTAGAAAATTGCTTTAGAAAATTGGTCAATAGTTTATATCTGACTCATTTGAAACTACCTTTGTTATGTTTCTTATTGTTGCTCAAATATTTCTCGTACCGAAAAATAAATCATTTCAATAAATGCATACTTACACCACAGGAATTCTCTTGAACTCTTGATGTGAAACACAACACATACATGACTTGTAGAAAAAATAATTTTAAAAAGCATATTTATAAAAATGAGACAAAGTCAATTTTTGATATAGTTTGTAATACTGATAGAAAAGACTTACAAAATGTGTATTTTAAATATGAATAAAGCATATGTCTTTATTTGATTGGAAAAGTAACCACCTATCACATTTTGAGTGCATTATAATGCTCTTTACATATAGAGAGATTTAAAATCTGGTTTAATTTCCAATAGGGTATCTAATTTGAAAAAATTAAACAATTATAGTTTATAGAGTCCAAATCATTCATTTTGAAAATTGTAAACTCACTTATTTTGACTTTCCTGTCAACCTCTAGGTGAAATGTTCCAAAAGTTTGCCTAGTGATTTTCCCATTAAAATGCAAATCAGTTTTCCTAAATGACAAATATGAAATTAAAACCCTCATACAAAGTGGAGACATGCCTTAATGACTGCAAATTTAAATCCATTCTTGTTAAGATCTGAGTTATGGGGTTCTACCATGAATAGGAGAAAGTTTGCCAAAGTGGTTTCTCACACTTTCTCATACTTGATAATGTGATGTTGACTGTTCAAGAAAGTATTTCCAATGGGAACAGATTTCAATTGATAATACTAACAAATTACTAATAAATAGACATTGAATTAATTATGTGACATTTTAAAATTGTATGTCTATGCTCAAACTTTGACAAGCATCAAATAATTTGGCACTGAAATCTCATATTTCTGTGATGAAAGGAACCTGAGATTTTGGATATGGGCGGTGTTAATAATACTACTTTACTGTGATATCTTGTACCTGTATGGTATGAATGTATTTTGTAGTATTCTTTAAAAGCTCAATTATTATAATATGGTAGTCTGGATTGGATTCTGGTATAGAAAAGACACTGGTAGAAAACTTACAATATCCAAGAAAGTCTAGACTTTAGTTAATAATAATGTGTCAATGCTTTAATAGCCAGAACACTTGTGATTGATAATTTCTGATACTCAGCTCAGAGTTCTAGGCAAATAGAGGTATTATTGACTTTATATCAATGGGAAAATCAGATATGGTTTGGTAAAAATTTCCTTTCTTCCTTTCTTTCTCTCTCTCTCTCTCTCCTTTTCATATGTTTTTTATCCTCTAACATTACTATTCCAAAAAAAAAATTGTCTGCATTTCACTCAGACTGCCACTGTCAGCTCCAGCTTCAATACTTCTCCATTTAACATTCCAAGAAAAAAAAAAAGAAACTTTTCCCTTCTACAATGTCTATGTATTAAAATTGCTAAGGTAGTAAAACCTGTTTTGGTTACTTACACCGTCCTTAACATGATAGTAATCAAATGAAAGACTGCTCATTTTTGAACAACCCAAGTCATGTAAGCTAACTAATACCAAGTTAGACTATATGAAAAAATATGTTTTCTTGGGAAAACCAAATCTAAACAAGCACATCACCAATACACTTGATCTCAAACATGAGATCTTGCACCGTGCTTCCACAGTATAATTTATATTCTTCAATCAAATTATTCTGAATCATTACAAGTCTGCCCTTCTTTACATTACTGGTGACTTAAGAAATAATGCATGATTATCTTTCTATCTCCATGTTTACCTGATGTTTGTAACTACAAAATTCTTGATGAACAGAAATAGAAAGACAATGAAATCAATCTGAGGCAAGTAAGGGAAATTTGGAGTTAGGTACGTGATAGGGTGATATTCATTTTTACTTGCAATATGTGATGCTCAGTCTTTGTCTTAGTTCCTGGATGCTAGATTTTTTTTTTCTATATTAAAAAATGATTTTATAGATACTCTCCAACAAATATAGGGTCTAAAGTAATTGGGCTCTATAGTAATTTTTTAGGGATAACACGACAGGAAAACTTTCCTTTTACCCATTTTTATCACCTTCACACACACACACACACACACACACACACACACAGTCTTTGTCTGTCATCAAATATTTAGCCTGGTATTCATCTGGTCCCAGGAGAGCCACTGATTGATAGATTGACTTGACTGTTTGTATAAAGGTCACTTTGGGCTCTGCTCTAGACCATTTTTGCTTGTATGTTTGTTTGTTTCCTTTGGGGAGACTAACTTTTATCTTTGGTAACATTTTCTCCTTCTACACCATTAGTTTCCTCCAGGGCTCCCTCTTCAAAACCCATTGAGGATATGCCCCATAGATCTTGGCTTTTTTTTTTTTTTTTTAAGATGAAATGTTTTAAGTAAGGCTTCACAAAAAGTACTGGAAAAAGGCTGTATAACTTATCATTAATATAATCAGTGTGTTGAATGTCTGCAGTAATTATATTTGTCATCCAATAGGATTGATGACTGCGTTATGGAGGCATCTGTGAAGTTCCAATTTTGGGTCCTTTCTCCTGAGAGAAATAATCAGAGGCAATACCTGATACACAGGAGACAATGCTTTCTGCCATGTGGCTCTATGAGCATGGCTTCAGTTCAGCGGAGCATGTTTCATAATGTAACTAAGGCAGAAGGTGGGGCAAACAGATTGTAAGCTTACAAGGTGACTTGTACACAAAGTCTGCCTGCGAGGACTCCTTTATGGGGAACATGAGAAATTCAGTGGAAAATATTTATTTATTTTCCCTGAACCATTCTGTTCGTTGGAGTCACAGAAAGAAGAAAAACACAGCAACAGAAAGAGTCAATAATAGAAAGGCATGTAAATATAAACTGATTTACAAAAACAATAATAAAAGGCTTACATTTACTGAGTGCAAACTATGTTGCTTTCAATAGACTAATAATTTCAAATGTATCTTTTCATTTAATACTCTAAATAAACCTCTGAGTTATTGTTATTTTCACTATTAGATGAGAAAATTGAGTTTCAAAAACAGAGTAACTTACTTCATTTTACAGATCTAGACAGTGGTAAAGGTAAGGTTGAAACCTGGTAGTATGATCTGAAATATTTATTCCTGTTTTTTCAAATTTATTTATTTATGGATTTTTTTAAGTTTCGGGGTACATGTGCAGGATGTGCAGGTTTGTTACATAGGTAAACGTGTGTCATGATGGTTTGCTGCACCTATCAACCCATCACCGAGGTATTAAGCCCAGCATGTATCAGCTCTTTCCTTAATGCTCTCCCCCGACCACCCACCCCTGACAGGCCCCAGTAAGAGTTGTTCCCCTCCGTTTGTCCATGTGTTCTCATTGTTCAGCCCCCACTCATAAGTGAGAACATGCAATGATTGGCTTGCTGTTCCTGCATTAGTATGTTGAGGATAATGTATTCCAGCTTTATCTATGTCCCTTCAAAGGATATGATCTCATTCGTTTTTATGGCTGCAGAGCATACCGTTGTGTATATGTACCACATTTTCTTTAGCCAATCTATTATTGACTGACTGGGCTGGTTCCACATCTTTGCTATTGGGAATAGCACTGCAATGAACATATGCGTGCATGTATCTTTATAATAGAATGATTTATATTTCTTTGAGTACATACCCAGTGATGGGATTGCTGGGTCAAATGGTATTTCTGGTTTTAAATCTTTGAGGAATCACCACACTATCTTCCACAAAGGTTGAACTAATTTATATTTCCACCAACAGTATAAAAGCGTTTCTATTCATCCACAACATCACCAGCATCTGTTGTTTCTTGACTTTTTAATAATTGCCGTTCTGACTGGAATGAGATGGTATCTCATTGTGGTTTTGATTTGCATTCTCCGATCATCAGTGATGTTGAGCTATTTTTGTATGTTTTTTGGCCGCATGTATGTCTTTTTTTTTGAGAAGTGTTCATATCCTTTGCTCACTTTTTAATGGTTTTTTTTTTCTTGTGAATTTGCTTAAACTTCTGTTTATTCTTAATGTTTTCAGTGTTAGAGAAAACTGCACATACTCCTGAGGTCACTAGGGACTCTGGAATCCTTGGAAGAATACCACAAGGGATAAATTCCAAGGTCTCCATGATCCCACACTCTGTGTTTTCTTTCCTTGTTATTCCTTTACTTCCTCAATGGCCTGACAATCAGGTTGACCACATCTCAGCAGACATATGTTTTGAAGAGCCTAAAACATGTAGTGTTAGTTTCAGTAATATCACTTCTCTTTTAAGTCCTGTAGATAATTTTTGTTAATGAAATTCTGCAAGGTAGAGGTGGTAAGGGTAAGTTTTCAATTTGGTTTAAATTCATGCTGTTTTCCTATTAGGCTGTTTTGCTATTAAAAAATACATTCATCCTCCTTGCTGGTTCCTTCCTGCACAACGTCTATGTTTGAGGAGAAAATAAGTGAAAGAAAGGAATAACAGTAGACATGATAATCATCAAGACATATGTGCATACATAGAGCAGCTAATTCATTCATGAAACTTGTGATAGCTACTATTTATCAATGTGCTAATCACGAGAATAAACTAATCTGTTTTGTCTTGGTGTCATCATATCCAGAAATCAAAGGCAGAAAAGGGAAGACTTATAGTTAGGAAAAAAATAATATGAGAGAGGAGCAGTGACAGCATATAGCTCTTATAGAGGATGGTCAATGTGATTTATATGATAATCAAAAGGAATGTGTGTCAGTTTATTGAGTGTTATCTACAAAAATCCCATTTTGACACCTTTGACAACCCAAAGAGTATGAACTTCAAACACTGTGTTAATGACTTTGATGATATACATCACAATAGGTCAGCTGACAAAATTCTGAAAATTCAGTTGATATTTGTAAAGGGAATTTTTATTGTCATTTGGGAAATCAAAGCATTTTATTTAAATACTTCTGAAAGCTGAGATGTGAAAAGGAAAATATCAGTAGTTGTTAACAGTATGACTTTTGAATCAGAATCATTAACCAAATAGATTTCTGAAAGAATTGGGGATAGATGCTATTGCAACAGCACGTCAGTTCAGACGGGTGTTTAGATTAAAGAAAAGAAAAGAGAGATTGACTGATGATTGAAGATTCAAACTCAAAAATATTGACTTCAAACTTTTAAGTAAATGAACACTAATGGGAAGACATAGGGAAAGAACCCTTTATGGGATCCAAATTCTTAGCACATTCTTTCTCTTAGCGAAGTTGAACTGAACTCTGAGCTCATATTGAATCCCCAGGAGTTTCAAGGGAGTTCAGATGAGCCCAACAGGGGGCAAAGCAAGATCTGATCATGTCCTTTTACTGCTTTCAGTGTTCAGTGTCTCAGAAGTCAGTGGGGATGCTCAGTGTGAAGAAACGTTGTGGGAGCAATGAATAAGGAGAGGCATCTGTATCTTTTTTGCCCTCTGTGGCAGAACAAACCCCCATTTAATGAATGAGCTAATTTATCATTTGAAGTTCACTATTAGAAACCATTGTGTAAGCAGATTATTAGCAATTTAAAGTGTGTAACTTTTTGATAACCCCCCAAAGTGCTAATTTTTTAACCTGTTTTGAAATAGATGAACCCAGCTATAAAACCAAATTGCTCATTTTTTAGTTGAGAGATCATGCAACTTACCAACTCTGATATCAGTGCAGTCCTCTATAAAACAGGAGTAGCAGTACCTATTTCATAAGTGACACGTGAATATCAAATGTAATAACATACTTGTAGTGCTTCCATTGGTATCCGAACTGGACACATAACAAAGGCTAGGTGCTTTCCTGCTTTGATTCTATTGGACATTTCTGATACTGACAAGACTAAAATATGACTCATTTGTAACATCAGATGGGCAAAATAACTCTAACTTTGATTTACTTGATTATTTTGATAACTGACTAATTTTAAACCAAATAGCCAAATAGTGACTATATTGCCAAGATTTTCAGGAAAATAAAATGGAAATATCTAAGAACATAGCTTAATACTACTAAAATTTGTCAGTGTGCTCATGTGTGGACATTTTAGGAAAGATTCCAGGAAATGATATTTCGTTTTTCAATATTCAAACTCCTTTTTTTAATCTATATATTTTTGAGGACCTATAGTCAAATGGCTATGGATTAATTTACATAACTATCAATTAATGCTTTTGTTGGTTGAGGTAGATGATGGTACCGTGTTAGTCTGGCTTATTTAGAAATTGGAACTGGAGAAAATTTTACAGTTCTGACATTGTATTGATAAAATTAAAAACCAGGACAGTAATGATGATGAGAATGAGAACCGAGTCAAGGAAAGCTAGGAAGCTGAGAGCTTAAAGAAGACACAGCCATTCTATTACTGCATGTGCTTATGTGATCTGCAGAACTTTATCTCAAAGGACTACCAAAAAAAAAAGTGATCCAGAAAAGAGATAAATGAGCAGGAATCGACCTACATGTCCCCATCCCACCTGCCACTTACTACTGACCAAGGTTTGCTCTGTTGTGACATATGCCCTTTGGTCGCCACTCATGAAGACTTGTGGGCTTATGTGTAAGTCTCAAAAAAGGTAAATACATAAAAAGTAAAACAAACAAACAAAAAACAGTTAATTCTCTATTAATATAACTTGACACTTGGGGCCCTGAGTTTGAACTTACAGTCACCTACCTCAGGAAACTCAGAGTGGCTTTCAGAGGTTCCCAAACTTTCTCAGTTTTAATGCCCTTTGTCAGAAATCTCATGGTGCCCCTATGCCAAAAGAAAGACATAAAAATGCAGATTACTGCAGAGTTAGGCTCAAATAACCTAATAAGTACTGTACTTTTGTCCTAAGGACTTGATGGCCATTTTTTTTTAAAATGCATATGAATTGAAAGAAGATATAACATTTTAATTTCATTCTTAGCTAACCACAATGAACTACTAATGGGGTTTGTGCACCCATTAAATGAGGTACAATTTTTCAAACCTTGGAATGTAACTATATCACCAACCTCATTTCCTATTTTTGTGGCATTCTTATAAAGACATAATGTCATAAAAATATATAATCTAATATTTAAAATGTGAACTACCTTGGAGGTGTACTTTGCAGGTTGTCTAACAGACAGAGTATTGCTTGAAAATGTGAAATGCCCTTCAGAACTCCTGGGTACCATGTCACATAAGAAACTTGGGTGTCAGAAAAGGCAAAGGAAGCAGGTAGCACCTTATGAAATAGGAGTTTGGATGAAGGAATGAGAAGCAGTTTAAAGCTCTGTGTCCTATCAGAATCTTTTACAGACTTTTAAATCAAAATTCTCAGAAATATCAGGTAACCAAGTAGCCAACCATATAATATTGTAGAATATTGACTCAGCTCTGGATTCTTACTCTTTGAGGAAAATCTTGATTCTAGGAAGATATCTCAAAGTCTGAGTTTGGTAATGTATGAAATGAAACTAGAAACTACTAGTTTCATTTCTGGGCTCTCCTTCATTAATTCTCTGAGAGAATTAAAAGAGCTTTTCATTTAAAACATTTTGCACATTACTTATGTCATAGCAGTTGCTCAATGACTATTGTCCTGCTGCCTATGGTGGAATCCCAAAGAACCAAGGAATCTAATCAATTTCAAATGCCAACCCCCAATATCATCATTTCTTAGAATCTCTCCTTTGATTTTGTGTTACTCTTCCTTGAGACTAGAGAGCAAGGTTTTCCTAGGTAAGAAGATAAGAACATATTTTGAGGCTTAAGAGAAGTTTTCCCAACATCTAAAGCGATTTGACCACAGTGTTTGTGAAAATCAATTTTAAGTTTTCTAGAAAAACCCAGCTATTTCAAATTACACATAATGGACAAGGTGCAGCAAAGAACAGATGTGGTCCAGTGACCCTTAAGCTGCTATTCCTCATATAGTTGAAAGCTACAGGTAAATCAGAATCTTCATGATATGTGCCTATCAAGTTTGTCTCCCAAGTTTGTTTCCCTCTGTACACATAAGTATCAGCCACTTCTCATGCTTTTGATCCTATACGTTAGATAAACCTTCACCCTTGGATTGTTGGTGTTGCTGCTTCTTGTCTTCATACATTGTAAGTTTTAACACCCAGATTATAAACTAGGGCACTCTTTTCTTTTTCTTTTGTCTAGTACCCCAGTCTTAGACCATCCTGCTCCCAATTAGAATTGTTCATTTGAAAGATATGACAATATTCCACACTTACATTACATACATAGTGATGGGCCAAAGGTGATAGGTATCATCATAAAATTTCGTATGAAAAAAATATATAGATCAACAGTTCAAAGTTCATGTCAATTCTACAAGCCTGTCAAATTCTCAGATATGCTCATTAAGGGAAAACAAGAATGGGTGCTAATCAAATAAAATAAGTGCCTTGCAGTTATTAATTAATTGAAAGATAAAATAATCTGTTGCATTAAGAAGTTGCTTTATATTCATCACTAAGTAAATAATTGCCTCATCTCACTCTTCTAAAATAAGAACTTTGTATTAGTCCCTTCTTGCATTACTATAAAGAAATACCTTAAACTGGGTAATTTATGAAGAAAAGACGTTTAATTGACTTCCAGTTTTCCAGGTTGTATAGGCTTCTGCTTCTGGAGAGGCCTCAGGGAACTTACAATAACGGCAGAAGATGAAGGGGAAGCAGGTACATCTTACATGGCTGGAGTAGGAGGAAGAGAGAGATGGGGGAGGTGCCACACACTTTTAAACAACCAGATCTTATGAGAACTCACTCACTGTCATGAGAACAGTAAGGAAGAAATCCACCCCCATGATCCAATCATCTCCCACCAGGCCCCTCCTCCCATACTGGGGATTACAATTCAAGATGAGATTTGAGTAGGAACACAAATGAAAACCATGTCAAATTTAGACCTTAAAAGATGATTGATGGACTTCTAGGTCCTGGTTTGCATGTAAGGAGCTTGAAAGTCACCACTCCATCCCAAAAATAAGTAAATAGCTGAACAAACTGAAAAATAAACAGCTCTTCTCAGATTTGTAAGAGAATTCAGGTCAAGTGGAAAACCACTCCCCCAAAAATGAAAGAGACAGATAGATAAGGAAAATTTCAAGTTACTGGTGCAGAAATCTAAGAGCTGAAACTTCCAAAGGAACCAGTGTCAGTGTAGGAAAGACTTACCTGCAATTGATGAATTGCTGGGGGCTCAATGTGGAAAATTCTGAGCTTTAAAACCTTCAGAGGAATCTCCACACTTTTGTGAAATGTATGCCCAGGAGCTCAACCAGGCTTTCATAATAAATAGTGAAGAAAACTTCCCTTGTGCTTCTGTCCAAGGAAGAAGAAAATAAACTATTTTGAAATAAGACAGATCACTCTGTTCTTCTTAATAAGGTCTGCCCTCAAGAGAAACTATTTTACCAGAGTCTACTGTGCAGGGTTTTTATCAGATTCTAACTGGTTTGGTGGAAGGGAAACTCCCAACTCCAGCTCACACTAGTCATCCTGTCCAACTGACAGTGTTTGGATGTTTGTCCTTCCAAATCTCATGTTGAAATACAATCCCCGATGTTAGAGGTCGGGCCCAGTGGGAGGTGTTTGGGCAATGGGAGTGAATGTCTCATGAATGGTTTGGTGCCCTCCCTGCAGTATTGAGGTCATGTGAGAGGTGATTGTTTTAGAAAGCCTGACACCTCTGCCTCTCTCTCTTGCTCCCACTCTCGCCATGTGACACATTGGTTTTCTCTCATGCTCTACCATGATTGTAAGCTTCTTAAGACTCTCACCATAAGCCAATGCCAGCACCATATTTCCTATACAGCCTCTAGAACTGTGAGCCAAAATAAACCTTTTTCTTTATAAATTACCCAGTCTCAGGATTTTCTTTATAGCAATGCAAATGAACTAGCACACCACCTAAGGCGCAGAAGTGGAGAGTGAGAAACACATAAAAGACTCACGGTACAGAAGAAAAGGCTCAGTAAAAGACTGAGACCTTAAAATAGTTCTACAGAATCTATATATTCCATATTCATGAATAGGAAAATGAAACATTGTTAATACATCAGTTTTTCCCAACTTGATTTTTTGGTTCAATGGAATCCAGATCAACATTGCAGCAGCTATTTTTTGGACATTAGCGTGATCATGACATTTTCATGGAGAAGGAAAAAACCTAACGCCAAAAAGATACTGAAGTAGAAGAGCAAACTCGGAGAACTGACATAGCTAGATTTTAAGACTTACTTTAAAGCTACAATAATAAAAATGGTGTGGTACTGGAAAAAGAATAGACACATAGATAAATAGAACATAACAGAGACCAGAAATAGGCCCACATAAATATTGTCAGCTGATCTGTCACAAAAGGAACAAATACGATACAATGGAGACAAGATAATCTTTTCAACAGATGTTGCTAGAACACCTAGACATCTACCTTAAAAAATGTATCTAGACATAGAATTAACACCCTTCACGAACATACTCAAACAAATCTCAAGATGCATTACAAACATAATTGTAGAATGCAAAACTGCAAAAGTTCTAGAAGATAACAGGAGAAAATCCAAATGGTTTTGGGCTTCATGATGACTTTAAAAAATATAATTAGAATTTTTATTTTAGATTCAAGGGATATATGTGCAGATTTGTTACCTGGGTATATTGCATGATGCTGAGGTTTGTGGTATAATTGATTCTGTGACTCAAGTAGTGTGCATAGGACCCAATAATTAGTTGTTCAACATTTTCCCACCTCTCTCCCTTCACCCTTTTGTATTCCCCAGTGTCTATTTTTGTCATCTTTATGTCTATGAGTACCGCATGTTTAGCTCTCATTTATCAGTAAGCACATACAGTATTTGGTTTTCTGTTCCTGTGTTAATTCACTTTAGATAATGGTCTGCAACTGCATTGTTGTTGCTGCAAAGGACGTGGTTTCTTTATTTTTCTTTCTCTGAAGTATTCCATGGTGTATATGTACCACATTTTATTTATCCAATCCACAGTTGATGGGCACCTGATTTGATTCCATGTTTTTGTTACTGTGAATAATGCTTCAATCAACATATGAGTACATTTGTCTTTTTGATAGAATGATTTATTTTCTTTTGGATATATACCCAGTAATTATATACACAGGGATTCCTGTGTCGAATGTTACTTCTCTTTTAAGTTCTTTCATGATTGATGAAAGCAGTAATTGATAAGCTGAGCTTTATTAAAATTAAAAGTTTCTGCTTTGTGAGACACCAGAAAGAGAATAAAAAGGTCAAATACAGGGAGAATATATTGGCAAAAGATATACCTGATAACAGACTGTTGTAGAAACATACAAAGAACTCCTAAAATTCAACAGTAAAGAAACAACCCAAATAAAGAGTAGGACAAAACCTGAACAAACACCTTAGCACAGAAAATATGGTCATGATAAATAAACACATAAAAAGATAATTCACATCATACATCATCAGGGAAATACAAATCTAAACAACACTGAGATTTCACTATATATTTGATAACAACAAACACTGATGAGGATGTGGAGCAACAGGAACTTTCATTTATTGATGGTGGGAATGCAAAATATTTCAGCTACCTTGGAGACACTTTGAGAGTTCCTTAGAAAACTAAACATAGTCTTACCAGATGATCCAGCAACTGAGCTCCTTGATATTTACCCAAAGAAATTGAAAACATATCTATACAAAAATATGAAAATATGTCTATAGAAGGTTTATTCATAATTTCAAAAACTTGAAAGCAACTAAGATGTGTTTCAGTAGGTGACTGTATTAATAAGCTCTGGTATATCTAGACAATGGAATATTATTCTCTGCTAAAAAGAAATGAGTTATCAACCCATAAAAATACATGGAGGAAATTTAAATGCACATTACTAAGTAAAAGAAGGCAATCTGAAAAGCCTATATACTATATGATTCCAACCAAATGACATTTTGTAAAAGACAAATATAGAGACAGTAAAAAGATTTATGGTTGTCAGTGGTTGACGGGAGGGAGGGATGAAGGAAAGAGAGAGAAAGAAAGAACTGGAAAGAGATAATCTAAGAATATTCCTCTTTCTTGGTGAAGCTAAGTGAAAATGTTTTATAGTTGACCACTCATGGTAGTTCAAACAGGAGCTGACACAGAACCAGAAGCAGCCTGGCTATGTGTGCGGAAACTCATTGCTAACGAAACTTGGATCATTGGCAGGTGACTCAGCCAATGTATTTCTCTGGAAATATTAAAATCTCATGTTTCCTTCAATGCTGGGATCAAAGGTTAATTCCTTTAAAATGTTCCTGGTTCTTTGTTGGAAATGTATTTTTATTCTTCTGGTCTTGATCTATTCCCAGTAGTCTTACTCTAAGAAGTCCTCTCACAGAAGCGAAATGAACTGTAGGCAGATTTGTCATATTTATATATTTGCTTTATTTCTCTAGTATATTACACATTCGATTCAACTTGAAGTGGGGTGGCTTACACATTTGTCTTCCTCACTAGACTTGTAAGTCTCTTTTGGCCAGGGGCCGTTAATTTTTTTATTTCTTCTTGCATTTCAGGAAAATTCAGTCTCAGAAAAAAATATTTTTATTCTGTTTGTTTGATGTGTAACAGCTTACAAAGTGCTTACATGTACATGAAGAATTTGGCACGCTCCGTTTTATAATATAGTAAGTGGAATATGTGTCACTATTTTCATTTTGTTAATGGTATAAGTGTGGCTCATGTGAACTTTCCATAAATACACTGGAGGGGTTGTGATTCAAACTCATCTTTCCAGAAACTAATCCAGTGTATATTTTGTTAGACGGTGTTTATCTCAGCACTCATGATTCCAGCAGCGCCACATTACATATGCCCTTAAATATATTCAAATATACGCAGTGGGAATTTAAAGGAATCCTTAAAGTATTTCTCTGAGAAAAAAGAAATGAATATAATGTTTTTGAAGAAGAGACGAGGTCTTTAGACATGCATCGCCAATAATAACAAAGAAGACACTGGCAAGAGGGTGAAACTGCCCTAGCTTTTCCAGTGTTCCTGGTTTAATTACACATGAAATATGCAAATCACAACTTTCTGAACGTACGCACATTTCACAAACAAACATAAGTGCATTTTCAAGAGCGACTTTAATTTTCCTTCTTTTCATCCTAATTGACAACATTTGGAGAAAGAGCACAGTTTGAGCAGTAAAAAAAGAGCCGGGAAAATTAAATACAGAGACATTCTGAACTGCATAATATGTCTCCTCTTTCATTAAGAGAATGAAATATTGTCAGTGCCCTTTATAGTTTTAATTAAGTATGTCAGTATAATACTTGAGAGAAATATGCAAATTATTGTTTCTTTATAAGGCCAAAGCTAAATAAACACAGCGTTCTGCAAGTTCCCGTCTCATTATGTATCAATGCAGAAGTCCTGTGCAGATTAAGTTATTGCAGGCAGTTCTTTTTACCTAGAAATTTGTCCCAAATATTTTCATGCTTAGTTATATGTATAAAAATACTAGCAAATTTGATTTTTGTCAATATCAGCCTGTAATATCTCTTGGAGAAATGCAGTGCCCTTCTTAAATAAAACTAATGCAACTAATACCAATGGCCAGCATGTTCCCTGTCCATGGTGTAGATACTTTTGTCTATGAAGACTAGATCAGGTTGCTCCGCTATCTCTCCTTCAGTGCCAATCCAAGCATTTTGATTTAATCCTGAGAGAGTGAATGTGCCATACTGTCTCCATATTAACAACAAGCAGACATGTGAGATACTGAAAAACTCTAAGGACCAGAAAGAACCTCCTTAAACCACTCCTTATGGTTATTGTATCTAAGCCATCACAGGCAGATGGACACATATCACAAACACTAATGTCTTTTTCTGCTTGTTCTCAGACATCTTAACACTCAACAGTTCACCTGAGCCATATTACTACTCTTGAATATCTGCGTTTCTCTGACTTTATCCTATGTACAAGGGGTAGTCATTTATGGACATGCCCTTTTCTTCCTCTGTGTCTTGAAATTTTAATCATCTTTTGCACTAATTTAAATTTTTTTTTCTGTCAAGTTTTCCCTGCTGTTGTTAGGGATTGTTTGTTGCTCACTCTTTATGACGTCAGCTCTTTACACATTTATTGGAGGTATCAGTTATTATAATACATTGCCATTAATTTGTAGTGCTGTCCTCGACGTCTCCACATCTGCCCCCAGATTGTGATTTATCACTCTAAACCTATTGTTATTCATCTTTTATGGCCCATTTTCCCAATCCCTTTGAAACTTAATAGGCATATTATAGATGTTGGCAATTTAAAGTTCCTTTGTGTGACAACTTTATTGCTAAGTGTCTAAGATATATTATTGATAAAAATTGCATTAGGTATTGTTTTGGGGAAATATTTAAATATTCATTGGACAATATATTCAGCAGGATTAAAGTGATTCTGTAATTATGCAAATGATGAAAGAAATGTGTTTTTGACCTTACATTTTAAAAATTGTTGATGACAAGTTTAAACATTACCATACTTGCCCAGCCTTTTTCTCATCAGTGAAATGCCGTGTCCTATGTGAATTTAATGAGGGTTAACTGAAAGAGAAATAGAAATTATTTACCCTCTGATTATAAAATGATATAGCTGTCTGTTTATAACCACATATAAAATGAACCCTTTCATTAATAGTGAATTTTAATCATTATGTATGGATTTTTATTTATTTCTGCTTGTCTTCATTAGGTATACCTAGTCCATTATTTTCAGCCTGGGACAGACACACTAATTTCTGGAATGCATCCAGTTTCTTCAATCTGGCACAGGCTTGCTCACCTGTATGTCCCAGTACATGCATTTTCTCAGCCTTGGTTATTGTATTAGTCCATTCTCACATGGCTATAAAGAACTGTCTGAGACTGGGTAATTTAATAAAGCAAAGAGGTGTAATTAACTCATAGTTCTGCATGGCTGGGGAGGCCTCAGAAAACTTACAACCATGGCAGAAGGCACATCTTCACAGGGGAAGAAAACTTGGACCTTCTTATATGGTGACAGGAGAGAGAAGAGTCCAGAGCGAGAGGGAAAGAGCCCCTTATAAAACCATCAGATCACATGTGAACTCACCATCATCAGAACAGCATGGGGGAAACCGTGCCCATGATCCAATTACCTCCACCTGGTCTCACCTTGATACGTAGGGGTTATGAAGATTATAGGGATTATCAGTCACCATGAGAACTGCATGGGGACACAGAGCCTAACCATATCAGTTATTTTCTCCACACTTCTTCATTGCACCTTTCCTTCTCTGTCAAGGCATCATCACCATCACCCTTCTCTTCCATATCTTCTCTGTCCCTATTATTAAAATAAACACCCACATCTATGCTCCAATAATACGCTACTCCTTCTTTTGACTCATTTATTAATCCTTCCATTTAATAATTGTTCACTGAACACTTCCTTTATGTTTGGAACTGAGGATATAATTGAAAGTAGTAACACCCGTGATGTTTTTCCTCCTAGAGTTGAGTCTGGTTTAAGAATTGCTCCTGTATTAGACATTTCAGACATATTAAATGCATATGTGTTTGTCTCCTGATTAGATTCCGAACACTCATCTGGGACAGGAGCTGCATATTTTATTATACTCTGAGCATTTAGGGCTGGGGAAAGTGGTACTCAGTGAAGTTTTGACTGAATGGTAACCCAAAGAACTTTGCATTTGTTAAGTCTTATTCTCAATCAACTGACCAGTAAATCATTAGAAAACTCTTCAATTATCTTGGTAGAGTTGGAAATATATTTTAAGTGTTCTTGCAATGCGGTGTTCTGCATAAAATTGGAGCTCACTAAATGTTCTTTGATTAGTTGAAGGCCACTATGGATTCACCCCTATGCCATAATACATATGAATGAGTCCAATAGTAAGATAAAGCGGTTATATGTCACTATTTCTGTTTACTGAGTATATTTGATTGAGTATTTAATCACACCTTAGCTCTAATGACATCAGGTCTGTGAATGTAAGGTTCTCTGTTCAGTGTCAAGGGATGATCATTAACACGAACAATATGGATCAGAGAGCATCATATATAACTGCAGCTTCCAGTATCTTGGTTCATGTTTTTAACACACATTCCAATAACTTCTCTCTTGACCCAGTAATAATAAGATTATCAAAAGCCATTCATTCAATGTTTGAAAGATATTAAAGATGCCTCCCAATACATACTCAATGGGCAAAGGTGATGCTACATTTGTTTTGATGGGGATGTTTATCTGCCAGTTATAATGAGAGCTCAGCAAACACGTGGTTGGCCTGTTACCAGGGCATGAGATAAAAACCTTCTGGAGGAAAAGCAGTCCTTATACCTCACTGGTACAGTCTCTATCAAGTAGACACCAAAATGCTTGACATTAGAGAGAAGAGGCAAACATAAGAAAATACAAGAAGATATGACAACATTATTTTTTGTTGGACTGCAAATTTTAAATCTGATACAACTATAAGCTCATGTATTTTGCAATCAACTAAGGAATTACAATCATCTCTCACTTATTATTTTTACTATATCTTCTTAATATAACACTTTAGAATAATTTGTATCTGTTATTACAATTAACAAAATGAGTTTGCAGTTCCCAGTTGACCTAAAAGTAAGCAATTCTTGCATGACCTAAAATAAGCAAAGAAAAAAGGACGCATTTTTTCACCGTGTTATATGTGGAGAAAGCTAACCTTACACAAGGTTAATAGACACATACATGGTGGTTAATATACTGTGGTAGATAAAAGTTTGGCAGGCCCAACTTTCATTTTCTAAACATGTTATCCTGTGTCTACCTTGACTTAAAAGGCTGGAGAAATTTTATACATGTAGCCCCACCCTATCTTCAGCAGAGGTAACTGGTGACATATTTTACTAGTATTATGGTTACCAGTATGAATTCTGAAGGCAAATGCTTGAGTTTAAACCCTGTCTCATCTCTCTACCAGCTGTGTGATTTGGGGCACAGAATGACTTCACTGTATCTCAGTTCCTTCTCCTGTTGAATAGGAATAATCTGAATAGGTACCTCTTAGATACGTACACGAGTTATTATATGTGAAGTACTTAGAAAAATACCTGGCACGTAATACATGCTCTAAAGGGAAAAGCCAGTATCATTACTTTTGTTGTTGTTGTGAATGTAGGCAAAGAAGATGGGATTGGAAGTCAACTTTAATATTAAGAAAGCTTTTACTTTGCTAATAAAATCAAAAGTTGTGGTTGGTACTACACCACCTTTTGAATAGCTACAGTGAATCTGGAATGGAGACCTGCAGCTGGAACCCACAGGATGGGCTTCTTATAAAAATGTAAACATTGGAGTGAAGTTCAAGATAATTGAAGAGAAGAAGCATTTGACATCAAGTTCTTACTGAACCCAAACCCATTATGTGTTTAAGACACTGTAATCAACTTATATGTTAGCTAAAATTGAAAGCATTCTTTACTGACATGCTGGTGAAGGGGTCCAAGAGCCAAGACTTAGTACCACCACAATTATCAAAATGTGCTCTAGTTATCATTACTCAAGGGATGGAACAACTGGGAGTTGTGGAGACTCAGCTCCCATTTTCCAAACACCTTATCCTGTGTCTATCTTCACTTAAAAGGGTGGAGAAATTTCATACATATACCCTCACCCCGTATGTAGCAGAGGTGATTGGTGACACGTTTTTCTAGCGTCACTAAAAAGTTTCAAATGTAGCTTCTGGGAATCTTATAAATCTTTTGGGGCCTTTTCTCAAATTTTAAATGTATACATGTCATTGTTTTTCTATTTTTTAAAAAGGAGTTTGTTCTACAGATAACATTTATGTATTATCATATATTTTGACTGTGACATTATGGTAATTGTCCAGTTCTTATATGTTAAGAGACCAACTTCATTTCTGAACCACTAATGATATTGCCAAGTTTAGAGACAAGATTTTTTTTTTCTTATAGACTCTTTTATATTACCTGTGACATTTTAGTTTTGCTGTTGAAATGTATCAACTTGATACTCACGGTAGCCAGCCTTCAAGATTATGAATGCCTCACAGTATCCATGCCTTTGTACAATTTCCTCTCATATTGTACAAGACGTTGGGCTGTGTGACCAGTAGCATACGGCAAAAGTGACAGTATGCTACTTTCAAGATTAGGTCATAAAAGACAGTAGTTTCCGTCTCAGATGTTGTCTTGCTAGCTAGTTCTCTCTCTCAGATTACACATTCTTGGCAAAGCAAATTGCCAGGCCTTGAGCACACTTAGGCTGCCTATGGAGAGGCTCACATGGCAAGGAAGAGAGGTCTATGGCCAAAAGTCAGTGAGAAACTGACACCTGCCAACAACCACATGAGTGAGCCTAGCAGATAATTATCCAGCTTCTGTCAAACCCCGAGAAGACTGAAGCCTCAGCCAACACCTTAAATGTGACCTTGTGAGACCCTAGACCAGGCTCCTCCCAGATTCTCAACCTTAGAAACTGTGTAATATATACATGTTGGTTGTTTCAAGCCATAAACACTTTATATTTTATTTATTTATTTAGCAACAATGTCAAAAGGAAAAAATAATATGACAAATGTAAATTACCCAGGGCAAAAGCCGGTGCATATTTAACATCATATAAATCGATATCACCTTCTTTTTAAAAACATAAAACAGAAAACAAAACCCTGAAATCAAGTTTAGAAAGGGTACAAAACTACTTCTCTCAAATTTTAAATGTATGCCTGTCAATGTTTTCTATTATTAAAAATTATTTATTCTTTTAAAAAGATACCTCAACACTCATGTACTATATAAAATATATAGCCATACTCTGAGGACAATTTATTTTCATTCATATATATTGTATGTTAGGGGCCTACTCAGGCAAAACATAGTTGTAGTTTAATCTAACAGTGATGAATTACTGGAGTGAATTCATGCAAACAGGGAAATTGAAATTAAATTCATCACACCAAGGAAAACACTTCCTACCCATGTAAATTAGCAGCTTTTCCACTAAAATCAATTTGTTTTGGTAAATTATGCAAAAATGCTCAAAGGGCTTAGGTAAGTAATTTATTATACTCTTGGCTGTTTTATAATGTTTGGAAATAAAATGTATTCACACAGTATTAGATGGTATAAACTGAGAACTTTAGTGACAATTTTTGTTTATTACAATTCATCTAACTTGACTGAACTGTCAGAACACCCACATTATGTCAGACATACAATATTTTTTGTGCTGGTACTTGCTTAGAAGTTGGTGCATTAAAAACCAAAACAAAACTTTTAAAAATGTAACTCTTTATGTTTAAAGTACTGATTAGTTCCTATAACATATTATGGCAAAGGTCAGTAATTTCAATTAAAAAAAAGCCTTGAATTTTGTAGTTACAAGATGAGAAATTACCTTCTTAAGCCTGCATGAGAATACAGTTTTTCACAGGACTTTTGTAGAATTAGTGGTGTAATTGAACAAGAATGTCTTTGTTTAGCAAGAATTATATGTTGGAATATCACCAAATCTAATGTGTGCCTTTAAATCATATAGTATTTTCAATTACTCTTTTTAGCAGTGGAGTAGGGGGGTTATATTTAATAATTTATCTCTCTCTTACCCTATGTCCAGTTGTTTAAGTCATCTGCATTCTTCTGCTTCACATATCTTTGTCACTCTATCCCACTGTATGAAATCAGTTGTAGAAACATCATTTATTATCCAAACTACAGAAATAGTCATCTAATGGTCTCATACATCTCAACTTAATTACCGCAAATTATTTCCCACCTGGTGGGCAAAAATGATCTTAGCGCACATGAAGTTGGAATGTCACTGCCTGAAATCATTTACTGGTTTCCTTTGCCCTCACTATGAATACTAACCTTATAGGCTATCACATGAGACCTTATGCATCTTCACATTAAGCTACTCATACAGTCTTCTCCCTTCCTCTAGGCCCTTCTTTCCTGATACATCAAAGCCCTTGCCTATTGCGGAACATACCATCAATTTCCCAAAATATGTCATTATTACTACCCTGCTTATGACAACATGTGCTTCTCTTTGTATGGTGCCTCTCTTTTAAGATTAATAAAATATAGATGACTTTACCCTTTCTAATCTTAATGTGTTTTTAGATCACTTACAGTTATATCACTTGTTTGTTTTCTCTTCTTGCTCACTAGTATGTAATCTCCATTAAGGCTAACACCATACTTCTTTGGTTCACCAGTAATTATATGTATGTGTGTGTTTGTGGCTATATATGTGCACACAGATACGCATTTTAAATAGCATAAACTCTTTTCTACTAGCTGGTATTTTTTCTTTATCTTGGCTTCTAATCCACCTTGCTTTCTCTTTGATCACCAAGGTTTTCACATTCCATGTATCTGATTACTTTCTGTATTTCTCACATTATTTGCTATCTATCTTAGCTAAATAGATAGGTATAGATGCATACAGATAGAAAGAAAGAAAGAAAGAAAGAAAGAAAGAAAGAAAGAAAGAAAGAAAGAAAGAAAGAAAGAGAAGATAGATATCACATTATTATGATGGCAAATAAAAAAATAATTAGTGTCTTGAAATTTACTACTGGAACCATCTTAGCTTATTCATATGTTAAGATCATTATGAATGATCCATGTTATCTGATACTTTGGAAAATAGATGGGGATAATCTATTTCTCTGTATATTTGAGAAAGCAAATGGTTTTTAAAATAAATTACCACTTAGGAATGACCCCATGATTTCTAATTACATTGGCATCCATTCTCCCAGTGATTCTTAGGAAGATACGGGGATTGAGTGAGGCAAAATTTCCTTCTTCTCTACCCTACCTCTGAATATCAGGGAAGTGATCACAAGTGAAGATGACTTGCAGGCTCAAGCCCATGGCTCCAAGCATCACATCCTCTGTTTTTTCCACTCCATCAGGAAGCCACAATCTAAATGTGAGTTTGACTTTATTCCACACATGTACTTTTTAACAAGTCAATGAAATTTTGGCAGATAAAATTGAATCACACTTCAATAAGGGACTCTTTCATTTCAAGAAATGAGTTGGTTCTTTCTTATGTAATACGAGTATTTCTTTTTTGATAATTAGAAAAATTAAAACATATATTAATGTTGTTTTTGGGGTATACAAGATTTTATATATACATCTTACATAACAAGTCTAAAATATTAACATGAGAAGATTTCAAATTCAAAGAACCATGATTCGAAATCAAGCACTCAGGAATTTTTGCTGTTGTGTTTTTGTTGCTGTTGATATTTGTTTATCTTTGCTTTTGGTTGAATGTACTTTTTAATATAGTCATTTTTAGAAATGTTTACAGTCTAAACATGTTTTTCCTTTCAGAATCACTACATCCAACACATTAATCATAATAAGTTATGTCCTCAACAAAATTAATATGTACAAAATGTGATTACTTAACATAAAAGTACAATTTAAACATTTAAAGAAAAAGAGTCTTAATTTTGAAGGTATTTAGAATAATAGTAATATCAGGTTTATTTTTTATATTTTTAATTTATTTATTATTATTATACTTTAAGTTCTAGGGTACATGTGCATAACGTGCAGGTTTGTTACATATGTATACTTGTGCCATGTTGGTGTGCTGCACCCATCAACTCGTCAGCACCCATCAACTCGTCATTTACATCAGGTATAACTCCCAATGCAATCCCTCCCCCCTCCCCTCTCCCCATGATAGGCCCCGGTGTGTGATGTTCCCCTTCCCGAGTCCAAGTGATCTCATTGTTCAGTTCCCACCTATGAGTGAGAACATGCGGTGTTTGGTTTTCTGTTCTTGTGATAGTTTGCTAAGAATGATGGTTTCCAGCTGCATCCATGTCCCTACAAAGGACACAAACTCATCCTTTTTGATGGCTGCATAGTATTCCATGGTGTATATGTGCCACATTTTCTTAATCCAGTCTGTCACTGATGGACATTTGGGTTGATTCCAAGTCTTTGCTATTGTGAATAGTGCCGCAGTGAACATACGTGTGCATGTGTCTTTATAGCAGCATAATTTATAATCCTTTGGGTATATACCCAGTAATGGGATGGCTGGGTCATATGGTACATCTAGTTCTAGATCCTTGAGGAATCGCCATACTGTTTTCCATAATGGTTGAACTAGTTTACAATCCCACCAACAGTGTAAAAGTGTTCCTATTTCTCCACATCCTCTCCAGCACCTGTTGTTTCCTGACTTTTTAATGATCGCCATTCTAACTGGTGTGAGATGGTATCTCATTGTGGTTTTGATTTGCATTTCTCTGATGGCCAGTGATGATGAGCATTTTTTCATGTGTCTGTTGGCTGTATGAATGTCTTCTTTTGAGAAATGTCTGTTCATATCCTTTGCCCACTTTTTGATGGGGTTGTTTGTTTTTTTTCTTGTAAATTTGTTTGAGTTCTTTGTAGGTTCTGGATATTAGCCCTTTGTCAGATGAGTAGATTGCAAAAATTTTCTCCCATTCTGTAGGTTGCCTGTTCACTCTGATGGTAGTTTCTTTTGCTGTGCAGAAGCTCTTTAGTTTAATGAGATCCCATTTGTCAATTTTGGCTTTTGCTGCCGTTGCTTTTGGTGTTTTACACATGAAGTCTTTTCCCATGCCTATGTCCTGAATGGTACTACCTAGGTTTTCCTCTAGGATTTTTATGGTATTAGGTCTAACATTTAAGTCTCTAATCCATCTTGAATTGATTTTCGTATAAGGAGTAAGGAAAGGATCCAGTTTCAGCTTTCTACTTATGGCTAGCCAATTTTCCCAGCACCATTTATTAAATAGGGAATCCTTTCCCCATTTCTTGTTTCTCTCAGGTTTGTCAAAGATCAGATGGCTGTAGATGTGTGGTATTATTTCTGAGGACTCTGTTCTGTTCCATTGGTCTATATCTCTGTTTTGGTACCAGTACCATGCTGTTTTGGTTACTGTAGCCTTGTAGTATAGTTTGAAGTCAGGTAGCATGATGCCTCCAGCTTTGTTCTTTTGACTTAGGATTGTCTTGGAGATGCGGGCTCTTTTTTGGTTCCATATGAACTTTAAAGCAGTTTTTTCCAATTCTGTGAAGAAACTCGTTGGTAGCTTGATGGGGATGGCATTGAATCTATAAATTACCTTGGGCAGTATGGCCATTTTCACGATATTGATTCTTCCTATCCATGAGCATGGTATGTTCTTCCATTTGTTTGTGTCCTCTTTTATTTCACTGAGCAATGGTTTGTAGTTCTCCTTGAAGAGGTCCTTTACATCCCTTGTAAGTTGGATTCCTAGGTATTTTATTCTCTTTGAAGCAATTGTGAATGGAAGTTCATTCCTGATTTGGCTCTCTGTTTGTCTGTTACTGGTGTATAAGAATGCTTGTGATTTTTGCACATTAATTTTGTATCCTGAGACTTTGCTGAAGTTGCTTATCAGCTTAAGGAGATTTTGGGCTGAGACAAGGGGGTTTTCTAAATATACAATCATGTCATCTGCAAAGAGGGACAATTTGACTTCTTCTTTTCCTAACTGAATACCCTTGATTTCTTTCTCTTGCCTAATTGCCCTAGCCAGAACTTCCAACACTATGTTGAATAGGAGTGGTGAGAGAGGGCATCCCTGTCTTGTGCCAGTTTTCAAAGGGAATTTTTCCAGTTTTTGCCCATTCAGTATGATATTGGCTGTGGGTTTGTCATAAATAGCTCTTATTATTTTGAGGTACGTTCCATCAATACCGAATTTATTGAGCGTTTTTAGCATGAAGGGCTGTTGAATTTTGTCAAAAGCCTTTTCTGCATCTATTGAGATAATCATGTGGTTCTTGTCTTTGGTTCTGTTTATATGCTGGATTATGTTTATTGATTTGTGAATGTTGAACCAGCCTTGCATCCCAGGGATGAAGCCCACTTGATCATGGTGGATAAGCTTTTTGATGTGTTGCTGAATCCGGTTTGCCAGTATTTTATTGAGGATTTTTGCATCGATGTTCATCAGGGATATTGGTTTAAAATTCTCTTTTTTTGTTGTGTCTCTGCCAGGCTTTGGTATCAGGATGATGTTGGCCTCATAAAATGAGTTAGGGAGGATTCCCTCTTTTTCTATTGATTGGAATAGTTTCAGAAGGAATGGTACCAACTCCTCCTTGTACCTCTGGTAGAATTCAGCTGTGAATCCATCTGGTCCTGGACTTTTTTTGGTTGGTAGGCTATTAATTATTGCCTCAATTTCAGAGCCTGCTATTGGTCTATTCAGGGATTCAACTTCTTCCTGGTTTAGTCTTGGAAGAGTGTAAGCGTCCAGGAAATTATCCATTTCTTCTAGATTTTCCAGTTTATTTGCATAGAGGTGTTTATAGTATTCTCTGATGGTAGTTTGTATTTCTGTGGGGTCGGTAGTGATATCCCCTTTATCATTTTTAATTGCGTCGATTTGATTCTTCTCTCTTTTCTTCTTTATTAGTCTTGCTAGTGGTCTGTCAATTTTGTTGATCTTTTCAAAAAACCAACTCCTGGATTCATTGATTTTTTGGAGGGTTTTTTGTGTCTCTATCTCCTTCAGTTCTGCTCTGATCTTAGTTATTTCTTGCCTTCTGCTAGCTTTCGAATGTGTTTGCTCTTGCTTCTCTAGTTCTTTTAATTGTGATGTTAGAGTGTCAATTTTAGATCTTTCCTGCTTTCTCTTGTGGGCATTTAGTGCTATAAATTTCCCTCTACACACTGCTTTAAATGTGTCCCAGTGATTCTGGTATGTTGTATCTTTGTTCTCATTGGTTTCAAAGAACATCTTTATTTCTGCCTTCATTTCGTTATGTACCCAGTAGTCATTCAGGAGCAGGTTGTTCAGTTTCCATGTAGTTGAGCGGTTTTGATTGAGTTTCTTAGTCCTGAGTTCTAGTTTGATTGCACTGTGGTCTGAGAGACAGTTTGTTATAATTTCTGTTCTTGTACATTTGCTGAGGAGTGCTTTACTTCCAATTACGTGGTCAATTTTGGAGTAAGTACGATGTGGTGCTGAGAAGAATGTATATTCTGTTGATTTGGGGTGGAGAGTTCTATAGATGTCTATTAGGTCTGCTTGCTGCAGAGATGAGTTCAATTCCTGGATATCCTTGTTAACTTTCTGTCTCATTGATCTGTCTAATGTTGACAGTGGAGTGTTGAAGTCTCCCATTATTATTGTATGGGAGTCTAAGTCTCTTTGTAATTCTCTAAGGACTTGCTTTATGAATCTGGGTGCTCCTGTATTGGGTGCATATATATTTAGGATAGTTAGCTCTTCCTGTTGAATTGATCCCTTTACCATTATGTAATGGCCTTCTTTGTCTCTTTTGATCTTTGATGGTTTAAAGTCTGTTTTATCAGAGACTAGTATTGCAACCCCTGCTTTTTTTTGTTCTCCTTTTGCTTGGTAAATCTTCCTCCATCCCTTTATTTTGAGCCTATGTATGTCTCTGCGTGTGAGATGGGTCTCCTGAATACAGCAGACTGATGGGTCTTGACTCTTTATCCAGTTTGCCAGTCTGTGTCTTTTAATTGGAGCATTTAGTCCATTTACATTTAAGGTTAAGATTGTTATGTGTGAACTTGATCCTGCCATTATGATATTAACTGGTTATTTTGCTCGTTAGTTGATGCAGTTTCTTCCTAGCCTCGATGGTCTTTACATTTTGGCATGTTTTTGCAATGGCTGGTACCGGTTGTTCCTTTCCATGTTTAGTGCTTCCTTCAGGGTCTCTTGTAAGGCAGGCCTAGTGGTGACAAAATCTCTAAGCATTTGCTTATCTGTAAAGGATTTTATTTCTCCTTCACTTATGAAACTTAGTTTGGCTGGATATGAAATTCTGGGTTTAAAATTCTTTTCTTTAAGAATGTTGAATATTGGCCCCCACTCTCTTCTGGCTTGGAGAGTTTCTGCCGAGAGATCTGCTGTTAGTCTGATGGGCTTCCCTTTGTGGGTAACCCGACCTTTCTCTCTGGCTGCCCTTAAGATTTTTTCCTTCATTTCAACTTTGGTGAATCTGGCAATTATGTGTCTTGGAGTTGCTCTTCTCGAGGAGTATCTTTGTGGCGTTCTCTGTATTTCCTGGATTTGAATGTTGGCCTGCCCTACTAGGTTGGGGAAGTTCTCCTGGATGATATCCTGAAGAGTGTTTTCCAACTTGGTTTCATCTTCCCCCTCACTTTCAGGCACCCCAATCAGACGTAGATTTGGTCTTTTTATATAATCCCATACTTCTTGCAGGCTTTGTTCATTTCTTTTTCTTCTTTTTTCTTTTGGTTTCTCTTCTCACTTCATTTCATTCATTTGATCCTCAATCGCAGATACTCTTTCTTCCAGTTGATCGAGTCGGTTACTGAAGCTTGTGCATTTGTCATGTATTTCTCGTGTCATGGTTTTCATCTCTTTCATTTCGTTTAGGACCTTCTCTGCATTAATTACTCTAGCCATCAATTCTTCCACTTTTTTTTCAAGATTTTTAGTTTCTTTGCGCTGGGTATGTAATTCCTCCTTTAGCTCTGAGAAGTTTGATGGACTGAAGCCTTCTTCTCTCATCTCGTCAAAGTCATTCCCCGTCCAGCTTTGATCCGTTGCTGGCGATGAGCTGCGCTCCTTTGCCGGGGGAGATGCGCTCTTATTTTTTGAATTTCCAGCTTTTCTGCCCTGCTTTTTCCCCATCTTTGTGGTTTTATCTGCCTCTGGTCTTTGATGATGGTGATGTACTGATGGGGTTTTGGTGTAGGTGTCCTTCCTGTTTGATAGTTTTCCTTCTAACAGTCAGGACCCTCAGCTGTAGGTCTGTTGGAGATTGCTTGAGGTCCACTCCAGACCCTGTTTGCCTGGGTATCAGCAGCAGAGGCTGCAGAAGATAGAATATTTCTGAACAGCGAGTGTACCTGTCTGATTCTTGCTTTGGAAGCTTCCTCTCAGGGGTGTACTCCACCCTGTGAGGTGTGGGGTGTCAGACTGCCCCTAGTGGGGGATGTCTCCCAGTTAGGCTACTCAGGGGTCAGGGACCCACTTGAGCAGGCAGTCTGTCCCTTCTCAGATCTCAACCTCCGTGTTGGGAGATCCACTGCTCTCTTCAAAGCTGTCAGACAGAGTCGTTTGCGTCTGCAGAGGTTTCTGCTGTTTTTGTTATTTTTACTGTGCCCTGTCCCCAGAGGTGGAGTCTACAGAGACAGGCAGGTTTCCTTGAGCTGCTGTGAGCTCCACCCAGTTCGAGCTTCCCAGCAGCTTTGTTTACCTACTTAAGCCTCAGCAATGGCGGGCGCCCCTCCCCCAGCCTCGTTGCTGCCTTGCCGCGAGATCGCAGACTGCTGTGCTAGCAATGAGGGAGGCTCCGTGGGCGTGGGACCCTCCCGGCCAGGTGTGGGATATGGTCTCCTGGTGTGCCTGTTTGCTTAAAGCGCAGTATTGGGGTGGGATTTACCCGATTTTCCAGGTGTTGTATGTGTCAGTTCCCCCGGCTAGGAAAAGGGATTCCCTTCCCCCTTGCGCTTCCCAGGTGAGGCAATGCCTTGCCCTGCTTCAGCTCTCGCTGGTCGGGCTGCAGCAGCTGACCAGCACCGATCGTCCGGCACTCCCCAGTGAGATGAACCCAGTACCTCAGTTGAAAATGCAGAAATCACCGGTCTTCTGTGTCGCTCGCGCTGGGAGTTGGAGACTGGAGCTGTTCCTATTCGGCCATCTTGCTCCGCCCCCCCCTCCCCCAATATCAGGTTTAAAACTTTGTAAAGTTCATTGACAGTAAGTGATGTGTCTAAAGTGTGTACATTTTTTAACTCTAACATTAGTAGTCAAGTTGTTGCTCTATGTAAGTGGCATGGGAAGCTTTCTCAAGCCCAAACCTATGGTTTTGCTCCACACTTCTGGCTTTCTCAGCTTCTCTCATTAATCTTGCAGTAAATGATGCTAATGCAGGAGTTGCAGGGTGTAACAGAGTCTGCTTATTCTCTGTTTGTGGTCCCCAGTGGGTGTGAGGTTGTAGCAATTAAGGCAGTGTGTGTGCTGTTTTGAGGCACCACAAAGATAGATTAATTAGGTTGCAAATGGTCCCAGTGACATTGCCAACAGAGCCTTTGATGGGCCTGGTCCAAGGTGATTTAGTCTGATGATATTGATGGATAGACAATCTTAAAAGAAGGGAAATGACTATGAGAAGTAAAGGGGGAGCATCTGGTGTCTGTAACAATGAACACACCAGGGCTACAGTTGCCTGAGATGAAAATCCTTCTTGTTAATGAAATAAGTCTTAAGGAGAATATCAAATTACTGATAATCAATTTTGTAATATTTTTGATCTTACAAGCTAATTTAAAAGCATAACTTAAACAGTTAATATTAGTTTATAACTAATAACTACTCTGAATAAATTATCTAAAATCTGTAAGCTCATATATACAACTGAATATTTTCCCATTTGAAATAGTCCCTTGAAAGCCTAGACTCTTATTTCAAAGACACAGATATCATTGACATTTGATCAGAAACCAGTTTTGTTATCCTTATCTCAATACAAATGTCACGGTATAGAAAGTCTGAGGTGGTTTTAATTTAAAGGGTAATTCTTTTTTCAGAGTCCATGAGGCATTTTATTTGTAAACATATATTACATCTCTAGAAAAAGAATCCCAGGACTTTTCCTCCTGTGTGTTTTCATCTTGCTTCTTCATGGTCCATGACACCCCTTGAGGTTTGTACAGTGAAACCAAACTGGCGGACTGGGAGCGCATTATTCTGTCATTTTTCTAGACCTTTGAGTTTTACATCAACTCTGGGGCTAATCACTCCACACTTGTTTAGCCTGCCTGTGAGGGTCACGACAATTTTCCCAGCTCTGCAACTATCAGTGATTTCAGATTTGTCAGTGTAGCCATGCCTCATCATCACAGTTGGAAACTGAATGATGACGTTGGAGCACAACCTAATGAGAAACTGGCATTTGCCTCTCTTTTCGGCATTGTTGATGCTCTTGAGAGCATCAGCCAGGATGTTCATGTGGCCAGGACATTCATGTGCACCATTGTGGCACAGAAAGATGACAGAAAGAGTTAAACAGTAATTTTTAAATGAGAAACTAGGTGGCTTTGGAACAGAGAGAGTAGATGCTTCCTCACTCAAACCTAGAGTGATGGCCTGGAGTGAGAGAACACAACTATCTGGTTTCTAATTTATGCCCTCAAATTCTAGAGTTACAAGGCAAGCCCATAGCAACAGCATAACAAACTAAAATGTAGGAAGTAATTTTTTGCCCACTGACCATCTACATCATATTTCCAGTTTTAATGGTAGAGAAGAGGCTGGGAAAATGCTACAGGGATCAATGGATGTTGAGAGAGGCTATGAGGGACTGAAAAGGGGAATTATGTTTCATATGGGTCTCTAAGAACGAGAGACCGAGAATCAGAGGCTTCCCAAGAGTGTATTCTCATCTGATACATTGATATGAAAGTGAGATAGTCATAGTGATGGTGGTTTAAAACAGACTTCAAAGATCACTCCATGGAAAACGTAGTCAATGTTAAATTTGCCTCCAGGAAGATTTTGGTGACAAAAACTGCAGCAGTGTCAATCAAGTTAGATCTTTTTTTTTTTTTTGCCTTCTTAACTACCATGCATGACCTCCCTACTCCCAATACACAAATACATATTCAGAACCTGGTGAAATTAAAACAAATGTGCCACTAAAAACTTAGAAGATGGCAATAGGGAAAGAATGCAAAGGAAGTAGATAATGTAAACCCAACCCCAGGTCACAATGCAGACTTTCTACCTATCATGAGCCAGAGTTGGGAGAGTAGAGAAGATACCACTATAAATTAAGACCGGAGTGCTGGTTATTACACTCGTGTCAACATTTTAATTGTTAAACTATTGCTGTGGAGGCTTGGAAATGACAAGCTAACTTATTAACTAAGATTGAACAGAGAAGAGCAAGACTTATGCGAGACTTCAAACAGGAACAGGGGACAAACTAGCTTTAATAAAAGGGTTTACAAGCACAGTGAAAGGAAAAAAATCATTGGCCTACCTACACGAAAATAAATAGGGAAGGGAAATCTCTGGTTTGAAAGGGTATGATACCAAAATGAAAATATGATCTACTGAAAGGAAAGATCACAACAATGACAAACATGTAGATAATATAAAATTATATTTTTGTATCTTTTCTTAACTTCTTTAATTTTTTTAGCAGTTTAAAACAAAGCTAACATATATAGAATAGTAGATTACATAAAACAATAATAGAACAATTATGTTATAAGGGTACCCAATTATACTAAAAAAATTATATCCATATAAGTAGGTTGGAATAAATATATACATGTGTGCATAAATACAGTAGTAGTAATAATTGTTGCTCTTTGGAAGAATTCAATATATAGCCTTATTTAATCCAATCAATCTAAATTGGAATGTGAAGTTCTATATATAAGTGTGTACATAATTAGTATAATTATAATTATATAACATGTTTTATATTCATAAACTTGTAATATTTATATTTGTATACTATGTGCAATATATAAAATATAAATGCATTTTATCTGCATATATTAATGTATGGTTTGTATGTTTCTATGTGTTTATGCATGTGTATATAACCAATAGAGGAAACAGAATGTGATACTAATAAATAACTTGGAAATCAATAAATTATTAGAGCTGTAAATACCATAAATAAATATTAATAATATATTCTGAAGTAAATGAAAATTAAAATGCAATATATTAAATAACATGATCCAGGTAAAGCAGTCCTTAGAGGAAAATTTATAGCTATATATTTATACATGAAAGATAAAAGTTCAAAATAATAATCTAAGCTTTTACATTTGGAAACTATCAAAAGATATTATGCATATTCCAAAATAAGAAGAAATATAATAATTTGGATAAAGAAAAATTTCATGTAACAGGAAAAAACACAATAGAGAAAAATCAACAGAGCTTCAAGTTGATTATTTGAAAAGGTCAAATAAAGCAATAAATATATATTTTGAATAATCAAGAAGCAATAAAAGAGAAATTAATTATATAAAAACAATAGAGGGGAATATCACTACATGTGCTATATAAAGCAAAAGAATAAAAAGAAAATGTTATGTAAAAATATGTACTACATTTGATAAGTTACATTAAATGTATGTATTCTTTGAAAATCCAATTTAACAAAACTAATATAAGATGAAATGGATAATAATAGTATTAAATAACTTAAATTTTTATTACAAACTTCACAAAGAAAGTTTCTGTCCAAGATTGAATTTATTTGGGATTTATGTCAAATATTTATGGAAGAAATAATATTTAATTTACCCAAATACTTTTGTAACATAGAAAAGGAGGGTATAATTTCTTACCATATTTTTAATAACACACTGCTAAATTCTAACAAACATTCAGGGAAGAAAAAGAGAGAATAAAGGAGAAAAGTCAACAGATAGAAAAAGCATTTTAAAAAATTCAACACCAATTTATGACAAAATTTTCAGCACACTAGATATAGAATTGAATGAAACTTTCTCAAAATATATAAAGGCAACTATGATTGCAGCCAAAATCATAATCTACAGTTAATTTTGATCACTTTCTTTCTATTACCAGAAGCAAGGCAAGGCTATTTTTCTTCATTTCTATTCAGCATTGTACTAAAGTTTATAGCCATTACAATAATGCAAGAGATAAAACAAGGCCTTCATAAAAAGAACTAAAACATTATTTGCCAAGTATCTAGTAATTTACATTGAAAATCTAGTAATCTAAAAATCTAATAAAATACAAAGCTATGAATAGGAAACAAATGAATTTAGCAAAATTCTAGGATGCAATACCAATACAGAAAAGCATGAAATATATATGTAAATATATGTGTATAAGTATATGTATGTACATTTAGGTATTCAACAACATAGGGAAGTAACATTAAACTTAAAATATATTTAAAATATATTACAAAGAAAGCATACGTTTTAATAGATAATTAAAGGAACTAATAACATTTTTGTTAGAGAGAGAAATTGCAGAAGACATATGTAAGTTGAGTTACCAACCATGTATGTGTTTTAAAAGTCTCAATATTAAGATGCCAATCCTTCCCAAATTTAAATGATATATTATACATCATTCAAATTACATTTCCAGAAGTTTGTTTTGTGAAAATTGACAACTCAATTCTAAGACTTGTATGGAAATTCAAAGATCCAGATTAGCAAAAATAATTTTGCAAAAAATAATCAAAAGGCCTTCAATTATGTTATTTCAAGGCTAAAATAAAGCTACCATAATCAAAACAATGTGGCATTGATGTAATGAAAGACAAATAATTTAGAGTTACAGAATAGTGTCCAGATAAATACATGATCAATGAATAGTGAGTAAAGGTATAAATAATTTTGAGTGCTTACTTATATCATAAAACAGCTTGAGATATCAACATCTAAATGTAACATTTTAGAACACATAATATGATGTGCTTGCAACCTTGAGGTAAAGAATGCTTTCTTATGTTGAACACAGAAATCACTGTACATAAACATTTTATAAAATGAAAAATTTGACTTTAACAAAATTAGTAAGATTTGCTCTCAGAAAAAGCAAAACTTAGAAAATAGAAATGGAAGAACTTAACTTGAAACAATAATCAAAACAGAACTGGATCTTGAATTATAAAGTACTTTTACAACTCAACGATAGGTACACAAACAGCCCAATTTAAAAATGATTAAAGACACAACTTAAACACATAGGAAAGGCTTAAAAATGAGTGTATGATAAAGCAATTATAGTATAATTAGTAGAATATGGGTGTTGGGTACACACATGCTCATTATATCAATGTTCTTTCAATTTTGTCATATATTAGAATTGTTTATAATAATAATAATCCAATAAAAATATTGAGCTGTCCATTTACAATTGAAGTACTTTATTTTGGTAAAGAGTGTTTCTAGAACAGTGGTCCATTTTTACTGCACATAAAAATGATTTGTGAGTTACAAACAACTGCAACAACAACAAACAATGCAACAAAACAGAAGGCATTGGCTCTACTTTGATTCTAAACTGATTGGTGTAAGAGTCATTTATATTTCTAGAACCTTCCCAGCTTATTAAAATGTATCTTCAGATTTTGGAACTATTGATGTAAGGCTTTGTACACAAATAATTCACCTGGACTTGTAGTAAACACACATTCTGATTTAGGAAGTCCAGGTTTTAAAATTGTACATTTTCAATAAGCTCCCAAGTGATACAGATATTGATGAACCAGGGCCACGCTTTCTGTTCCCGGGTTCTGCCATCATATATTGCAACATTAACTGTGCATCAGAAAGTCCAGGAGAGCTTGTTGAAAGTGAAATTGCCAAACTGTATTCCCACCACCAACCACTTTTGATTGGATAATTTTGGAGTACGACTCAAGGATGTTCGCATCTAGAAAGTTCTCAGGTGATGTTGGGCCTCTTGGAATAAGAAACAAACTTTGAGAATCAGTACTCTAAAGCTGTGCTGTTCAATGTAGTAGTCAATAGCCACATGTGGTTATTAAATATATGAAATGTGACCAGTTCAAATCTAGACATCCTTTTAGTATAAAATACTAAATTCTGGATTTAAGTAATTTAGTTGAAATTGAAAAAAAGTGTGAAATATCTCAATAATTTTTATATTGATTTAATGTATAGTGTTTTAGTTTTTTTTAAGTAAATTATACTGCTAAATTAATTTTACTTCTTTTTAAACTTTTAATGGTGCTAATATAAAAATTAAAATTGCACATATGGTTCAGTTTATTGTCTTGCATTTTATTTCTATTGGCCAGCACTGCTGTAGAGTCTTATCAAGAGTTTGTGCTAGATCCCTGAACTGAGTTTTGCTTGTCCACCTAATTTTTTGTAGCTGTTAAATGAGACGTGATCAAAGGGATTCTCAATATTAAAAATGTTAAGAAATAACCTCTTGTAATTTCTCCTTTTATTATTTTATAACTGGTTCAGACAGGGACTTTTATTAATATTCAGTTACAAAAGTATATGGACCACTTTTAACTAAAGTTGTAAACATTTTTTCAGGTAATTTTAACGTCAAAACTTACTCTCTAGCCCTACCTTTCATAATAACCTCTGACAACCTGTGGCCTCACAGAGAGGGTCTCCTTTTTCCTGATCTCTTTTCCAAATGCCTGCTTTTGTTCTATTTCCTTTATCTGAGGTATTCTTTTTCCTCTTTTGCCTATGAAAATCCTGGTACTCCTTCAAATACCAGCATGACCCATCTGTGGGACCTGATCATTCACTCTTCTGACTCTACCTGTCTTGCCCCCAGTTCTATGCCTATCCCTTTAAAACATAATTTTTCTCCTTACTTCAATAATCTAGTGTGATGTCCTATGTCTATCCCTGCACTAACGAGCTCTGTGACTACTAAGACCATAAAACTTCCTGCTTGCTTCATCTTTAGTGCTTAACTTAGTTTATGCATGGTGGCTGCTCAGGGCTTGTTTGCGGATACATTCTCATTTTTGTATGCATGTGTATGTGTTTGTTAATTTACAAAAGCAATTTGTGAAGATGTGATGTAGTTTTGGGTTTTATTTAAAATGCCACTTTGGAGCTGGAGTTGCCTCATGAGCAATTCACTAGGGTAATAATTGCATGTGATAATACAAAAAACGTATTGTGTCCTATTTTCTAAATCCTTGGGTGGAAATAAAAACAAGGGTTAGATCTTAAACAAACATAAAATAGAGAGATATTTCCTTCCTGTGTTATAACTCCTACTCTGACAAGTTAAATTATAATGTTCCTAACTTGGAAAAATGTTTTCCCTATTTATTTTGAGAATTCACCGTAAGTAATATTCCCCTGCAGCTTAAAATTTGAGCCTTAATGTGACTTAAGAAAAAGTCTTCCTTTAAGCTAGCATTAGTATCTTTGCTTTTAATATTATTAGTTAAACATAGTCTTTTTAGAATAAGCATTGATAAGAAATGGAGGTTGCACATCTCAATGGAGTGATGGAAATAACAGGAGATAAAAGTAGCTGTTTTCTAGGTATTCTTCCAGTTGAGAATTATCCTGTGTGACTCCCCCTATCCACAACCCCTAAATCTAATACAGGCTCACAAGGAATATTTAATTTCATTTAAGTAGTTGTCTATTTCAAGCACAGAATATACCCATTTGTTGCTTCATGAAGGCCAAAAGCATGAAAATATAACCAAAACGAAGTCCCAAATCACTTGAGCATGCTAGATTCCCATCTCAACCCTCTCAGCATCCAATTTACAGTCAGACAACATAAAACCACAGAAAAGTTGAGTAAGTAACCATTCCAAACCATTCAATATATATTTGATGAAACTTTTCTGGAAAAGTAAAGTGTTTTTCCAATATTAACTCATACTTAAACAGAGTTTAATTATCAACAATTTATCTGGACACCGTTCCAAGTCCTTTTTAACCACCAAACAATGTGAGGGGCCCTCTATTCTTTCATATCCCATTTATTCTCTTTTCCAGTTCGCTTCTGACTCCAGAATCCCCCTTGCACATTGCAGACACAGTTCAAAAGTAGGTCAGTAGTTTTCTTGTTGAGTAACACCTTACTGTCATCAAACAGAAATTAACATGAACCTAAACGAAAAGGCCCTATAATTATACTTCAAAAGCCAAGAGAAGGAGGATCGGCCTGAAAGACCCTTTGACATACCTAAGTTCTTCAATCAATTTTTCTATTTATTAAAATAGTTAAATATCAGGCCGGGCACAGTGGCTGATGCCTGTAATCCCAACACTTGGGGAGGCTGAGGCAGGAGGATCACCACGTCAGGAGTTCAAGACCAGCCTGGCCACTAGGGTGAAACTGTCTTTACTAAAAAATACAAAAAAATTAGCCGGGTATGGTGGCACGTGCCTGTAGTCCCAGCTACTCAGGAGTCTGAGGCAGGAGAATTGCTTGAACCTGGGAGGCGGAGGTGAGCCGAGATCGTGCCACTACACTGCAGCCTGGGCAACAGAGTGAGATTCCGTCTCCAAAAGAAAAAAGAGAAAAGTTAAATATATTTGAGGGGAAAAACTTTTAAACATTGTTGTTAATTAAAGGAACTTCTATAGTCTTTTCTATGCTAATTAATGTAAATTGTGAAAGTCCATGTTGGGGATATTGTTTGCTACTTTTTCAACTTTGACTAAAAATCTTTTTTTTTTTTTTTCAAAGATAGAGTCTGACTCTGTGGCCTAGGCTGGAATGCAATGGCTTTATCTCAGCTCACCTCACCTCAACTTCTGACTCCCGGGTTGAAGTGATTCTCCTACCTCAGCCTCCCCAGTAACTGGGATTATAGGTGCCTGCCACCACGCCCAGCTAATGTTTGTATTTTTAGTAGAGAGAGGGTTTTACTGTGTTAGGCTGGTCTCGAACCCCTGACCTCAGGTGATCCACCAGCCTTGGCCTCCCAAAGTGCTGGGATTATAGGCATGAGCCACTGTAAAAATCTTTACACATACACGAATACATGTGCACACGTGTGCACAGATGCACAAACACCACATTTACAAATATCAAACAGCTAGTGCCAGTGCTCCATGGAATATATTTGGGAAATGCAGCTTTACAGAGAGAAAAAAAAAAAAAAAAAAAAAAACAGGGGAAATGCTTTGTTTTGGGTCACATAAAAGCGATTGTCTAATAAGGGAGGTTAAATTTTTCCAAGAACATAAAATCAAAGAGTAAATATTATTAAAGAGCTATGGGCATTTATGGATCTTCAGAAATTTGAAGTGTTTCTGCAATGAATATGAGAGAAAGACGTGAGCAAAAAGTCAAGGAGAGTTTGGAAAATAAGAGACAGAAGGGGATGTATTATGAACATAGCCAGAAGTTTGGTTCTGAACAGCAATGGTTCTCAACCAGTGACGAATGATCGCCCCACTCTCTCTTCCCAAAGGCATTTTGTCATTTTGTAACACCTGGTGACATGGTGTGGCTGTCTTGAGAGGTGAAACCTCTGGGCTCCCTGGTGGTGTGAGGACTCCGGGAACTTCTCTGTGTAGCTAAAGGATTGTACACGCACCAATCAGTGCTCTGTGTCTAGCTAAAGGTTTGTAAATGCACAAATCAGCACTCTGTAAAAACGCACCAATCAGTACTCTCTAAAATGGACCAATCAGCAGGATGTGGGCGAGGCCAAGTAAGGGAATAAAAGCTGGCCACCTGAGCCAGCAGCAGCAACGTGGTTAGGTTCCTTTGCTGGTTGTGGAAGCTTTGTTCTTTAGTTCTGTGTAATAAATCTTGGTGGTGCTCACTCTTTGGGTTTGCACTTTCTTTATGAGCTATACACTCATTGTGAAGGTCTGCAGCTTCACTTGTGAAGCCAGAGAAACCATGAACCCACTGGGAAGAAAGAACAATTCTGGACACCCTACCTTTAAGAGCTGTGACACTCACTGTGAGAGTCTGCAGCTTCACTCCTGAAGTCAACAAGATCACGAGTCCACGGGGAGGAAGAAACAACTCCAGAAGCTCCACGTTTAAGAGCTGTAACACTACGAAGGTCTACAACTTCACTCCTGAAGTCAGGGGAGACCACAAACGCACGGGAAGGAAGAAACTCCCTACACATCTGAAGATCGGAAGGAGCAAACCGCAGACACCATCTTAAAGAACTGTAACACTCATTGTGAGGGTCTGCGGCTTCGTTCTTGAAGTCAGCGAGACCAAGAAACCACGGAAAGGAATCAATTCCGGACACAGTCTCACTGGTGTGAGGGTGGGAATGTCATTGGAATCTAGTGGTTTGATGCTAGCGATGCTGCCAACCATCCCTAGCACTTGTAGTGCAAATGCTAGCCCCACCGTCACCACCACTGCTACCACTGTAGAGGCTCACCTCTCTTCATATGTCAATAGTGGCCCTGTTGAGAAGCCTCGCTCTATAGCCTCCTGTGTGTAAGGGCATGCCAGTCTTGGCATCATGGTTAAGGTTATATGGAGGATTTAGAATTTTAAGAAAAATAATGCATATTTTTCAGTTGTCAAAAGAGAATCAGCATTTTTTTTCCCTAGGCTAGATACTGGTCGTTAAACTTGAACTGACAAATTTATAAATACATAGGTGGATGCAGGGGTAGGATGAAAAGAGGGAAAAGTTGAGATGAGGCTAAAGTGAGAGGTGGAGGGCAGTTATACATATGAAAAATAACAGGCACAGGCCGGGCGCGGTGGCTCAAGCCTGTAATCCCAGCACTTTGGGAGGCCGAGACGGGCGGATCACTAGGTCAGGAGATCGAGACCATCCTGGCGAACACGGTGAAACCCCGTCTCTACTAAAAAATACAAAAAACTAGCCGGGCGAGGCGGCGGGCGCTTGTAGTCCCAGCTACTTGGGAGGCTGAGCCAGGAGAATGGCGTAAACCCGGGGGGGCGGAGCTTGCAGTGAGCTGAGATCCGGCCACTGCACTCCAGCCTGGGCGACAGAGCCAGACTCCGTCTCAAAAAAAAAAAAAAAAAAAAAGAAAAATAACAGGCACAGATGGTCTTATTACCTCTATCATGAGCAATATTTAGGCATATGTCCTCTTAGAATTTTTAAAATAATTTATGATACTGTATCACTGTATATTATATCATAGCGCATATCATGAATTTATTAGGCAGGGGACCCTACTATGTGCCATTTTGTAAGTTACAACTAAATACTGTTTCAATCTATAAAAATCATATATGTATATACATGTATATACATATATATGTATATATGTATGTATATAAAACATATATATACACACACACACCAGACCAAGGGATGCCACTCAGTAGAAGGAGGGCAACAGAGGCCTACATAGTTTCTTTGAATCTCTGCAGTTTCTCATTTTCTAACTCTTAACTCCTTGAAGACATCAGTTCCTTTGAATCTCTGTAGTTTACATTTCTGACTTCTAACTCCTTGGAAGACACCTTGTGTCTTTGATTTGGCCAGAAGAACTGCATGTTAGTATCCTGGCCACTAGATGGCAGTAGCAAGACAGTGTTTGATGATAGCAGGTTCTTGGTGTGTAGGTTTAAAAAAAAAAAAAAAAAAAAAAACTTTTTTGTTTGTTTGGTAATTCAATTTGTGTCTGTCTATCAGAAAAGGATAAGGAGATTTCAGAGGCAGACGACAAGGGGAAAGAGGAAAGAGCATTAGTGGTACAATTTTTTTATAAGAAACGAGAAATAGAGCTGCTTTTCTGTACCCACAAACCTGCCCTTTCTCCAAGTGAAAATATGTCACACAATTGCAGCCCCATATTAATAGCTGTGCATCCCCTACCAAAGGCAGGTCCTTACAGGTCAATCGCCATTATTCTCCTTTCCCACATACGAATACTTGAAAGCGGTGTCTGTTTTGTTTTTCATTTACTGGTAAGGACAATCCCATTTTAGTTTACAATTTTATCCGCTATAGACCTTTCTCTGCTGTAAAACGATAAACATTTTTTATTCATCTGCAGTAATGTGTCAGTAGTGGTGTCTTGGCCAGCCTAGGAATCAGCATCAAGATCTGAATTCTATTTTTTATTTGATCCATGGCAAACATTTCATAAATGGCTTGTCTTTGCCTGTGTTTTAGCCAAGCATGCTACCACCTTCATTTAACCGCCTAAAAGGAATCCAAACATTTCTGCTCTCTGTTCTTATTTTCCCCAAATTTGCTAACAGGTTGTGCTACTGTTAGCTAAAGTTATCAAAATATCTGATAAACAGAGTGGCATGTGGTACAGTGTAAAATATTTTTATGGAATGGATGGGTGGATGGGAAGAGAAGCAATAGTTACGGTGAGGTGACCAAGAATAATAAAGGATTGAATAAATTAAAAAAAAAATGTTTAGTTACCATTCAAATGTACTTCCAAGTTCATTGTTGGTATAAAAAAGACTCTATTTCTGCATTTTTAAAATGTGTGAGAATGTAGATATTTATGTAGATATCATATTGTCTCCCCCAGACATTCTGTTCTCAGGATGGATGACTTTTTGGAGATTAAAGTATTTTTTTTTTCATATGTATTGAGAAGACATTTTGAATGTTCTGTTTCGAGGGAGAATAGCTTGTTTCACTGATACCCTTGCTTGTTTTCCCTTTTTTCCTTTCTTTTTTCTTTTTTTTTTTTTTGGTCTTTTTTCTCTTCCTTTCTTCTTTTCTTCTTTCCTTCTCTCTCTCTCTCTCCCTCATTCTGTCTCTCTGTCTGTCTCCTTTTTAAAAAAGGATCTATAAAACCACTTTTCTGTGTGAGGTGCTTGTGATAGAGGGACATTGCTGTTACTCATATTAAACTTGCTTTAAAATTTTGAGGTATCAAAAGCCAGGATGTGTGGTGACTCTTCAAAAAGGTAATATTTAGGTTGAGACTTGGAGAATGACTCTGAATATTCAGAGATGGGGTGGGTGGAGGCATCATGGTGGGGAGGGGAGAGATAGTGTGGCTGTTCCAGACTGTGGAGCAATGAAGGCAGAGTATTTAAATATATATGGAACTTTGTTTCTTCCGCAAAATTAAATAAGATTAAGTGTCTGAAACCCAAGAAGAAAGTAGGAAGAAATACAAGTTGAATTTGGATAAGCACATCACATAAAATCATACATTTTAACAACAGAAGAGACTGTTGGATTTTAAAATATATGTATATTTTTATGTATATGTATATTATAGGTTGCCTCCTGTTCTTCACTGAGAATCTATGAGAATCCTAAAGGCCAATTAAATGGTAATCAATACATTACCCAGAAACACTGAAACAGAAAAATAAGGAAAACAAAATCTTCTCTAAATAATAATGTTAACACACAAATTTAAAGTTACAGTGAATGTAAAACCTGTTACACATTTAAATCACATGTTGGTTTAGAAACATATCATGTTAAGCTGTCTTAAATATGCAGATTTAATATTGTGTATCTCTAGTGCTGCTAAGTTATTCGTGTTTGTTTTCAGATAGTTATAATGTGCAATGAAGATTGAGAAACGTGGTACCAAGGAGAAGGCATATACCTTGCTAACTGTGGGACTGGTCCCTTTTTAAAAATTAGTTCAGCCTGTGTGTCCTTGTGAAGTATATTTACTTAAATAAGTTCAATATTTAGAGGAACTGGCAGACCTCTAGTTCATCCTGTGGGAATCTTAAAAGGAAATGTGAGGTCACATGATAAGACACCGTGATAAGTGGAACCTGACACCAGCTGCCCCTTGTCCACCTTTCCTTCTGCAGTCGGAGAGAACATTAGTCCTGTAGACACAGGCACACCTGCAGACTATCTGAGCAGAATTCACACTGCAGACCTGCTCCCAAGGGAGTAAAAGGGGAAAGGATTTGGGAAGTTTGATTTTTTTTTTTCTTAGAGTGGGAGTTGAGGGATGGAGAGGCTTTGGGGTGAGACTATACATTTTTGTTTTCAAATATAGAGCTATTTCATATGTTGATTGTTTGCTTGTATATGAGAGAGGTAGCCATGAAGTCTGAACAGATAAAGTGAAAACAAAGAAGAGAAGAAAGGTAAAATAAAAAATACAACACAGACAAAAAGGAAAGAAATGCCACAGACAGTGCAAAAATAGTTAATGTTATAAACGAATTAGCCATAGCCACGAAGAGGCAAGTCTGCTCATCTTACATTGTCGAGGCTGACTGGGGTTCCTCATGTAGAAAAGATAATCATTAATGTATCCTCTGAAGAGCTTTAGGAATGTGACTGTGATGTGTATGTACATGGCACACCCTTCTGTGTAGCAGATCACATTGTTCTTCTCCTTAACACATCCACATACAGGGCATCAGCCATGTCTTGGCCATTTCTCACCTCAAGATACGGTGAGTGATTTATTGGGTCCCTGTCTTAGTAAGGACACACGTCTGTGGCACCTCCTTCTCATTCAAGACCTATTTTATTAAAGGTCTTCAATTATGAGATTGCAGAATATTGCCACCTGCTAGAGACTTGACTTCTCATTTTCCACCCTCAAATCCTCCTCGGAATTCTTCAAATCCAACTGCAGAGCAATTTGCATAGACCTGACTAGTCTAGTGGGCTACTTTTAGGAACTCTGGAGAAATAAAGAAGTAAGGTGAGTGGATACTCCATACCCTATTTTGTATGGGATTCCTCATAAAAGAGGGAGCCACCAAAACTGGTAATTAAGTGTGGAGGAGGAGTCACCCTCCTGAGGCCATGAAGGGTAACCCATATCCCAGCTGAGAGCAGCAGGAAGGATCAAGACACAAGGGGATGCCCTGGTTGGCTTGTAGATTTAGAAATGAAGACAAAATTCTCTGATTCCTACTTCAGGTTAAAGCATAGATTCTCAAAGTATGGGATATTTATCACTGGTAATTTTCAATTTTAAAATGCTAGGTAATTTTAGAAAAGTGTTTTCTTATACTCACCTATCAATCTACCCATTTATTTCAAGAAGAATGTCTTGATGTTATGTGGCTATTTTTACCATTTCCCTAGTATGTACTAATTCATAAGTTTGGCAAAAAAAAAAAAATCGGCTTCAGGCTCAAAATCTCAGACAAACAGTTGTATTTAGCCAATCTTTAATAATATTGTCTTGGTTAGTTTATATTTCAGATTTTATAACAAGGGTTGATTGTTTATAGTTTATAGTAATCACATAAATTTTATTTGAAAATAAATTTATTTAGGTTAAATATTAGCTAAAGGGAGGAACACATTGAATAATTAACAGTTTATGGCCAGCACAATGTCTCATGCCTGTGATCCCAGCACTTTTGGAGGCCAAGGAGGGCAGATTGCTTGAGCTCAGGAGTTTGAGACCAACCTGGGCAACATGGCGAAACCCTATCTCTACAAAAAAAAAAAAAAAAAAAAAAAATCACCAGGCATGGTGGTGCACATCTGCAGTCCCAGCTACCCTGGAGGCTGACAGGGTGGGAGGATTGATGGAAACAGGCAGACAGAGGTTGCAGTAAGCCAAGATCGTGTCACCGCATTCCAGTCTGGGCAAAAGAGCGAGACCCTATCTCAAAATAAATAAATAAAATAATAATAATTAGCAGCATAGAGAGCATATGCATATGGGGAAGTTTATGAACAACTGAATCCTGATTATGATGCGAGATCACAGCAGTTGTTTTCTGTCCTGAATTGGCATCAGAATCACCTTAGGAATTTTGAATATATAGAAGCTAGGATCCCATCCTAGACCAATTAAATTAGAATCTCTAAGGAGTGGAGCCTGGACATCGATTTTTTGTAAAGTTCCCCGAGTCATTTTACTGTGCAGCCAGTTTAGAGAACCACTGGGTTGAAGAATGCTGATTAGAAAATAATAATAAAAAGTAGATGTTTTCACTCCAGCACACACTCAAACACAGAGATAGTCACAAATAAATAGGCACAATGATATAGCCCATATAAAACACTTTACTTAAAATTTAAAAGGCTTTCTTTTTAACAGAATAACAAATTGTAATTGAAAATAGACTACCCACCCTTCCTCTGCAAATTCAAATGCCTGGGCATCTAAGCACGTTCTACTGGGACCAAGCTCAGGTTCAGCCATTAGCTTAATTTGTCACCTTGGGCAAGCCACTTGACTTCTCTGTGCACCAATTTCCATTTTTACAAAACAAAGGGAGAAAGGATGTTTGACGTGGATAATCCCTAAAGACCCTTCCAGCTATAAATCTGTACAGCTTTTTATTTCAAATGGAAATGGCCAGACACTAAGCATTTCCTGTTTGGTTTAGCATTAATGATGATAATTAAAAGTAGAATCATAGATGTGGTACACGAGGTTTTACTCTTTTTTTTTTTTTTTTAAACTAATTTTTTTTTTCCCCCTGGGCTGACAGTTCAGCCAGCAAGCAACCTTTTAAAAGCCTTACTCAGAGCAAGGAAACCAACTTGAGTATGCACAGAGAAGACATGGTTGACCTAGTAATGAGGACTGTGTAAAATTGCATCGATTTTCTTTTTTGACCTCCCTTTCCATTTAACCATTTGTCAATACTGGAGAAAGAAAGCTGTAGAATGTAATTTTTCAGCAACTGGAAAAAAATAGCACTTGTCCAGGAGAAGGAAGTTGCAATACGATTTTGACGTGGAATCAGAGCTTCTTACAGAGTGACTTTTCTGGAGTCTTGTGTTGAATATAAATCCGTGAGCTCAAATGAGTTTTTTGCATTCAAGTTTCCCTGAATTTTTGACTGATCCTACTCAACTCTGGCCTCCACATGTATCCTAGACTCCCTCCCTCCCTCCCTCCCTCCCTCCCTCCCTCCCTCCCTCCCTTCCTTCCTTCCTTCCTTCCTTCCCTCCCTCCCTCCCTCCCTCCCTGCCTCCCTCCTTCCTTCCTTCCTTCTTTCCTTTCTTCCTTCCTTCCTTCCTTCCTTCCTTCCTTCCTTCCTTCCTTCCTTTTTGGTTATTTTTTAATCCAAATGTCTTTCAAGACAGTTTAGGGGCCTCTTCTGTAAAGTATCTCATAATTATTTCAATAAAATCTTTACCCGTTGACAAGGTTAGTTGTGTACCACACACCTATCAATACCCTAACACCCATATCATCTCACAATCAATTTATTTGTCTCACTTGTGAGAATGTTAGTTCTTCAAGGTCATGGGAATGTCCTCATTCATTTTTATCTCTCCAGGAGCTGACACCATGCCTGACACACAGCACAGTTGTGGAAAATGGTAAAGGACACTGATTCCTCAAAGATAAAAATGTTCCCAAACATCATGGACTCCAAAGTTGTTATTTCTACCATGGAAATAATATGTCTATCAGACAATCCACTTATGATTTTTTCTCAAATAATCCATGCTCAATTCCAGAAGGTGGGACTGGCTACAATGTGTCATATTATGAGCCAGCACTGATCGATTGGTTATGCCTGGCTAAACTATTGGGTTGATAAGAATTTTGAAAGTATGTTTGTGGTGGCTAAGAGTGTCTTGATTATTAGCAATATCCAACATGGGTACTGGTACGAAGATTGCCAGTAAACAGATTTTGTGCTCGTTAAACCTAACTAGTTACTGGAATAGAAACAGGATTTAGTTAGCTGAGGTGTGCAGATAGTAGCTAAGCAAGCCTTTCAGAAGTAGGCCAGGAACAGAGAAAACACGCCGTAAGTATGAGTTAACATGTGAGCCTACTGTGAGTTATATATCACAGTGTTCTCCTATTTGAAGCAATTTTTCTCAAATGAATCTCACCTTTGTTTGTGTATGTGTTCCAGCTGCAATGGTAAGAAGATGAGGCAAAGTATTTCTGCTCTAGAGAGATGAATTGTTTGCAGTATGATAGGACCTTTTGGAAAACTTATATTTAGATGTAAACACTGATGTCAGCCAAAGCCCCCTTTTCCACTTAAGGGTCAGTCAACTTTAGATTAAGATTCCCTGTGATACGATAATTATCTCTTTATTTATCTGTCTCTCCTTTCGGAATAGGAGCTGTTCAAGGTCAGAAACGATAAATCATATTCATCTTTGTTTCTCTTGCATACACAGAAATTCTATAATGTGTGTGTTTGTGTGTGAATGTATGTATAAGTGTAGGTGTGTATGTAATGATTTCCTGAATTCATGAAAGTGAATATAAAATATTATTTATATCTCTAACATCCAGAAGTCTCCCTTTTACATATTTACTTCTAGATAGGACTTCAGTGATAAATGTCTTTCCGAGTTTTGGAGATAAACTTTTCAATTTGAGCCAGAACTTCTAATTTTACATAATTTTTTTCAGTTGCTATATTGACCTACTTTAGATTAAAAAAACAACATGCAGGGCAGAAAATCCTGGTTTGGCTGCATCTAAGAATGGAAACTGCAGAAAGTGCAGAAACTGTTGCAAATATTCGTTTTTTAAAATGTGTCAGTGAAAAGCAGAAACGAAATAAATACTATGCTTCACATCCCCAATAGAGTCATAAACGCATTATAGACAGCACATTAGGTGATAGATAGGTTGATAGTTTCATAGATTTTAAAAAGCAGACATTTCTGCCTTCCTACTCAGAGTGTCCCCATCTTTACCCTATCAAATGAACATGGAAGGGTTCACTAATACCAAGTATGCAGTTCAAATAGTGCTCACACTGACTGCATACACCCTAGTACCTAGCACCTAGACCAAGAAAGGGAACACTACAAAGAATTCCTTCTGTGCATTAACCTTCAACAGTGACCACTATCCTGAATTCTAGCACTCTACAGTGATTTCTGCCTGTTTTTGTATTTCATATATGTGAAGTTGTATAGCACTTTTTCATTTGCGCCTGAAGCCTTTTATTCAGTAGTGTACTTTTGAGGTTCATTCATATAAGCCCTTCTATGAGTAAAGGACTTATTACCCCTGCTGCTGGGAGCATTGCCAGGAGACAGCCCTCAGCTGTCAGCTCCCTTCTGAAATTGATTCAGTTGAGGAATGCAACCTCACCGAAGGTCTTGGCCACTCTTCAGGGTGGCCAGCATCATGACTGATGAACTTAGGGGTAGACAGAATCAGCCCTCTTTCCCCATTTCCAGAAACCTTTAACAGCCATATGCTCTTCAAAACTCTTTGCAGTGTTGATAGAATAATCTGTTAGAACTGCCTCAACTAAGTGGGCTTCCCCTTCTGTCCAATCCTGCTTCTTCCCTTACTTTACTCAAGTACCAGTCTAAGCAGTACTTTTAATACCAATCCATTAAAATGCATTTGGTTTTGTTTCTATTGCCCTTGCTGTATAGTATTCCACTGTGCACATAAAACATGATTTTTGTATACATTCTACTGTTGATGATTATATATGGGTAGTTTCCAATTTGGATAATTATAAATAGTGCTACTATGAACATTCTAGTATATTTATTTTGGTAAACATAGGTATGAGCTTGCATTGAGTGCTTATGTAAGAGTGGGATTGCTGGGCTTTTGAATTTGTATATTTCCAGTTCTTGAATATGTTTATGTTCTTGTTTAGTACTGAGACTATTATATGAAATGATAGTCTTTTTCTTACCCAAAGGAATGAGGGAGATATATTATTCAATTGGTAATGGGTTATTTCAGGTTGGAATATAAATATATGTTTATAATATTATCTGTGTAATATATGATATTATCTGTGGTCCCTTAAGGAAGCCTTTCTTTCCTAGGCGACCACAGAGAATATTCAGAGAGTGAGGTGAAGAAGGAATGGTCTTTACTTTGGTGATTAAAGTAAGTAGCAGCTCAGGGGGAATGAGGTGGAGGAGACTATCTAGAAATCTGGAGCCAAACTCTTAAGTGTATTCAATGTAGGATCTATCTCTTAGAGACTGTCAGGAAAAGAAACGGACATAGTTGAGCGCATAGTTAACTTTTGGGATTTCAGTGTTTAAGCTATGGTGATACAAAAGACACTCTGTAGAGTGGTGGGAAGGAACATCTCAGCATGAGATTTAATTCGTAGTGAACCTGTTGCAATAGGAAGTCGGTGGGAATATATCCCATGAGAAAGGAGCACACTTAACCAGTATGATTTTAAAAACAGAAATAAACCAAAAGGAAATTTCAAAAAATGTACATCCCACAAAAATGTCTACCAGAACGGAGTCATGTTCTGGTTTCTCTTGCTGATTTTTGAAAATATATTTCTAGAGTTGAAAAGCTCAATTCTGTGTGGAAAGTTAAACTGACATTGTTTTACCTTGGGCCATACTCAGAAGAAAAAAAAAACTGTTCCTATGATTAAAATATTATCTATCTGGTGCAGTTTCTTAAGGATTAACTAACAAAGACTAGATCATAAAATTGCTATAATTACTTTTTAAGATTTTATGGAATTTATTTTTTAGAGTTGTTTTAAATTCACAGAAATTCCTCTAAGATCTGGAACAACAAGGATGCCAACTTTAACTATTGTCATTCCACGTGGTAGTGGAAGCCCTAGCTATAACAATCAGACAAGAGAAAGAAAAGGCATCCACATTGGAATGGAAGAAGTCAAATTATCCTTGTTGCAGATGACATAGTCTTACATTTGCAATAACATAATGACTCCCACAAAACTATTAGAACTGATAAATTCAGTTAAATTTCAGGATACAAAATCAACATACAAAAATCAGTGGTATTACACTATGTCAAGAGTAGACAATATGAAAAAGAAAAAAACGGAATCCCATTTACAATAGCCACACATAAATTTAAATACCTAGGAATTATCTGAACCAAAGAAGTGAAAGATGTGTGTAATAAAAATTGTAAAACACTGATGAAAGAAATTGAAGAGGACACCACAAATGGAAAAATAGTCCACGTTAATGGATTGGAAGAATCAATAGTGGTAAAGTGTCCATAGTATCAAAGCAATCTATGGATTCAATATAATTTGTATTAAAATACCATGACTTTGTTCTCAGAAATAGAAAAACATATCCTCAAATTGATATGGAACCAGAAAAGATCCAGAGTAGTCAAAATTATCCTAAGCAAAAGAACAAAACTGGAAGAATCATACCTGACTTCAGATTTTACTACAGAGCTATAGTAAAAATCAGCATGGTACTCATATAAACACAGACACATAGACCAATGGAACCTATAGAGAACCTAGAAACCAATCCACATGCTTGCAGTTAACTCATTTTCAACAAAGTTTCCAAGAACATGCATTGGGTGAAAAGACAGTTTCTTCAATAAATGGTGCCGGGAAAACTGGATATCCATATGTGGAAGAATAAAACTAGACCCCCACCTCTCACTATATACAAAAATCAAATCAAAGTGGAATGAAGACTTAAATCTAAGCCCTCAAGCCATGAAACTACTACAAGAAAACTTTAGGGAAAATCTCTAAGACGTTGGTCTGGTCAAAAATTTCTTGAGCAATATTCCACAAGCATAGGCAACCAATGCAAGAATGGACAAATGGGATCTTATCAAGAAGCTTATTCACAATAAAGGAAACAATCAGCAAAGTGAAGACATCCCACAGAGCGGGAGAAAACATTTTCAAACTACCCATTTGGCAAGGGATTAATAACCAGAACATATAAGGAGGATAAATAACTGTGTATGAAAGAATATATAATCTCATCAAAAAATGGGCAAAATTTTGAATAGCTGTTTCTCAAAAGAAGATATACACATGACAAACAGGGACATGTAAATATGCTTAACATCACTTACCATCAGAGAAATGCAAATCTAAACTACAATGAGGTATTACCTCACCCCAGTTAAAATGACTTATATCCAAAAGATGGGCAATAACAAATACTGGTGAAAATGTGCAGGAAATGGTACCCTTGTACATCGTTGGTGAGAATGTAAATTAGTACATCTACTATGGAGAGCAGTCTGAATGTTTCTCAAAAAAACAAATAAAAACAAAAATAGAGCTACTATATTATACAGCAATTGCTCTGCTGGGTATATACCCAAAAGAAAGGAAATCAGTATATCGAAGACATATCTGCACTCCTATGTTTGTTGCAGCACTTTTCACAATAGCTAGGATTCAGAAGCAATTTCAATGTCTATTAACAGATTAATGGATATGTTAATTAATCTGAATAAATTATATGTGGTACATATGCACAATGGAGTGCTATTCAGCCAGAAAAGAAAAAATAATTTGAGATCCTCTCATTTGCAACAACATGGATGGAACTGGAGGTCATTCTGTTAAGTGAAATAAGCCAGGGACATAAAGACAAATCCCACATGTTCTCACTTACTATGGACATAGTAAGTGGAATGATTGTTACCAGAGGCTAGAAAGGGCAGTAGGGGTTTGGAGGGGAGGTGGGGATAGCTAATGGGTACAAAAATGTAATTTTAAAAAATGAATAAGATGTACTATTTGATAGTACATCAGGGTGAGTGTAATCAATTGTACCTTAATTGTACATTTTAAAATAACTAAAAGAGTAGAATTAGATTGTTTGTAACACAGAGGAAAAATTCTGGATGTATACATTATTATCTATGATGTGATTATTACATATTGCATTACCATATCAATACATCTCATGTACCTGATAAATATATATACCTACTATGTATCCACCATTAAAATTAAAACAATTTTAAAAAGATGTACAATTGGCAAATCTTTGACACAATTATTAAACTATAAAGCCTAATCCAAATCTCCTTGTAATATTTCCCAAATACAAACAATAGATCCTAAAACATTTCCCTGCTAGAAGAAGCAGATATAAAAAAAATCATCAATATTCCAATCTGCTGGCAAGTATGGCCTAATAAGTATTGTGAAATCAAATTTGATGTGCTCTGATTTGTAATTCTTTTCCTTAGTGAGCAAATAACAGAAAAGGACTATTTGACAAAAATCGAGTCACAAAAGACAAAAATGAAGAGCCTATAACAGTATAAAATAAACTAAGGAGAGTTGAGGAGAAAGGCCTGCCAGCGACCCTAAAAACAATAAATTTAGGATTGGGTTCCTGGAACTGGCATATGCTGATATAAATTCAGAGTGCTTAAAGGATGGAACTATAGTGCAGGGCGATTCATCAAATGACAGAGTTGAAGGAGAATATCTTTAAATTTCCTTCTCATGCCAGATATCTGTGAATCTAGTTCTGTGTCCTGAAGCTCATAGGATGATCTGTCTACAACAATCTAGGATCCAATATGGGATATGTTTCTAACAACTATGTGGAGTGCATGTTGCAGACAGAAGTGGAAACGTAGCTGAGAGTATTTTATCAAAATTGTTTCCAATTCGGTTCTCACAGCATATAGATACTGTAGAGGCATTTCAAATGTTTGTGTTATTTCTTATCTTCCCATGATTTGTGTCATTCCCTGTCCTTACATGCAAAGAGGCCAGAGTGTCAATGACATATCTTATCCTTAGAAGTCATTGTATATCTTATCCCAGCCAGAGTAGTATGGGATTTATGAATCATTCTTCTTGGAGGTATATTTTCATGATATCAGTAACTGCTGATAATCCATTAGCATGTGAACACTTAAGACAATAATTAACCTATCATTCTTACACTAACATCACACGTGGTTAGCATCTTTATCTGGTGATATTTCCATCTGGTAAAAGTAGAGAGAATTTAAACTGAAGTCAAAGAGATTATAAACTGAAATCAATTTCTTTTATTTGGGATGCTGATATATCAGAGAGCTTGAAATGTGAAGGCAATACTTTTTTAATTTAAAATTTACTTTGATGTTAAAAAATGAGTTTAGCTTCAAAATGTACTATAGGTTAAGCTTGTAACACAGGTAAATGGTAAACCTTTGTTGAATCAGACACACTGACTTTCCACATAGAAATCATTTGATAAAGTAATCTGCTTGTTGAGCCAAAGGTAAAGTTCACACCAAGAAGCCTAAATAAATAATGCCACATATGTAACATGCATTCCAGAAATTGAACTGCTTTATTATCAACTTAATGTTTAATAAGCAACGAAGTCTGAATGGCATACTTGAGAAAAATTTCAAGGTGGAATTAACAGAGCCGGAACATATTCCTAGACACTACCTAAGTGTCTTGACAAAACCATCTAATCCTTCTGAATTGACTCTTCTATATAATGAGGAAAATAATACATGTCAGTTTAACAATGGCAAACTTCTAATTTATAAGAAGTTGTAAAGCTGACTCCTACAGAATTTTAGGATTAACCAGTTAACTATAGAAATGAAATAAGGCAGTAGTTCATCAGTGTTTTATCCTATATCCTGAGAAAGGTTTGAAAATGACTAGAGACCAGAACCATCATCTGTTAGCAACAGAGTACATTTCCCAAATAGAATCCAATCCAGAACTTTTGCATTGCTCCATGTTGTATCAATGGAATATATAAATTCTCTGTCTGCATGACTACAGAAAGAAGATATTTGCTGAAGCTTCATCAGAATAAGGTGACTTTGAAGAAGATTAAATTGTAAAATTATAGTTTTTTAATACACAAGATAAAATTTTTGTTAAAAAATGGTGCCAAAGTAAACGACAGAACCTGGACGCATATTCAAATAAACTTATCGGCGTCTTCCAAGTTACATAAGCTTGGACAACTGAGGAATGGGGCCACTTGGTAAAGTTACCTGAAAACAGCTGGATAATCTGAGGTTAAATACTCATGGAAGAGAGGAAATATAAAAAACATGGGCTTTGGAATCATTCCAATCGTTGCACATATTCTGACTCTGTAGTTGATTAAATGTGTGAGTTTGGACATCCAACTGATCACTCTGAGCTTGTGTCTTCATTTATAAATTGAAAGTCTAGTTTTCATCAAACATACCAGATCCTATGGATCTCATCATTAACTCCTGTCCCAAGACATATTAAAATTTTCATCCAAAAAATCACATCTTGGAAGACTTACGCTAAACCATTTTGATGCAAAAAACCAGTTTCTCTTTATTGCTTGTTACATATGCAATGTTTTACCTTTTTATTAATATGTTTAATATTTGTTAAAGTAATGGTGATTTATGAGTATTTTTGTTTTTAAATTTTTGTTATTTATTTTTGAGACAAGGTCATGCTCTGTCTCCCAGACTGGAGTGCAGTTACAGGATTATGGCTCATTGGAGTCTCAATCTCCCAGGCTCAAGAGATTCTCCCACCTCAGCCTTCCAAGTAGATGAAACCACAGGTATACACCACCATGTCCAGCTAGTTTTTATTTATTTATTTTGTTTCGTTTTGTTTTTGTAGAGGTGGGGTCTCCCTGTGTTGCCCAGGCTGGTCTCGAACTCCTTGGTTCAAATGATCCTCTTGTCAATGAGTACAGATTTAAAAATTTAAAAAGCATGAACCAGAATAGAATAGAAGTGAAGGTGTCTCTCCCAAAGCAAATATCATTAAAAAGTTTCTTGACAATCCTCCTTCAAAGAAGAATCACAGTCCAGTGTATACATGTATGTTTTATTTACATAAATAATGTATAGTGTACACTGTTATGCATCTTACTTTTGGTACAAAATGGTTAGAAAATAACTCTCTTCATCAGGATAGTTTGGAAAGTATCAGTAATTATTTGTATACAATGTTTAATTGGATCTCTTGATTTAGATATTTTGAAAACAATGGAAACCATTAAGAATATATTCAATCAAAACAAGCAGGAGTTAGTACTCAATATTCTTGATTTACTCAGAATTATGATGGAAAGTAGATTCTCTGCATCTATTGCTTAATAAAGGACTTCTGGTTAAGGAAGCACTGTGAGGTGAAAAGCACAATAAACTGAATTCAAACCACATCTCAGTCACTTCCTTATCTTGTATGTTGACAAGTATTATACTTCCCCAGGCCTGAGTTTTCACACATTTAAAAAAAAAATGAGAAGACCTACTCAATTGTCGCTTCCAAAGCAAGCTACAGAGTTGGATAATATATTAGCAAACCACATAGGTCTAATGTCTAGAATATACAAAGAACTCTCCAAATGGAGTAGTAAAATCAATAAATAATTCAATTCAAAAAATGGGCAAATGATATGAAAATACTGATTTCACTGAAGAGGAGACATAGAAGGGAAAAAATCAAATGAAAATATTTTCAGTATCATCAGCTATTTGGGACATGAAAATCAAAATCACAAAAGTTATCACTACATTCTTACCAGAATAGCTAAAATGAAAACAAAAATATTTTTAAGTGGCGATCCAAAATGCTGATGAACATGAAGAGAAATTAGACCATTCATCTATTGTTGGTGGAAACGTAAAATGATGTAGCCCCTCAGGGTACATGTTTGAAAGTTTCTTTTTAACAGTTAATATGCAACTACCATGTGATCCAACGATTGCACTAATGGGCATTTATGCCAGAGAAATAAGTATGCTCACACCAAAGTGTTTATATGAATGTTTATACATTATCAGCTTTATTCATAATGGCATAGACGTGGAAATGACTGAAGTTCTTCAATAAGTGAATGAGTAAATAAACTCCGATCATACCACAGAACACTAGTCACTGACAAAAAGGTACAAACACTATTTTTTTTTTTTTTGAGACGGAGTCTCGCTCTGTCGCCCAGGCTGGAGTGCAGTGGCCGGATCTCAGCTCACTGCAAGCTCCGCCTCCCGGGTTCACGCCATTCTCCTGCCTCAGCCTCCCGAGTAGCTGGGACTATAGGCGCCCGCCACCTGGCTCACGCCCGTAATCCCAGCACTTTGGGAGGCCGAGACGGGCGGATCACGAGGTCAGGAAATCGAGACCATCCTGGCTAACACGGTGAAACCCCGTCTCTACTAAAAAAATACAAACACTATTGATACACTCAACAGCCTGGATGACCTCACGTAACTATGCTAAGTGGAAAAGGCCAAATCTCAGACCTACTCTGTGATTCCATTTATGTAACATCTACAAATGTCAAAAATACAGAATAAAAAAACCGATTCATTGTTGCCGGAGTTTAATGGGGGAGGGAGGATAGGAGGGAAGCGGGTATGGCTGGAAGAGTACACATAGAGCATCCTTGTGCTCATGGAAATATTCTGTATCTTGACTCTATCAGTGTCAATATGCTAGTGGTGATATTGTACTGTACAGCTGCAACCTGTTGCCATTGGTGAAAAGTGGATAATAGCAACGTGGGTTCCTTAGAATCTTTGTGTATTATATTCGACAAGTGATAAAATTACCTCAAAATAAAAAGATTAATAGTAATAGCAAAAGCAATTTTGTTGCACTGTCTCATATTCTTTACTTTTTAATTTATTTTATTTTATGTTTCTTTTTTTTTTTTTTTTTTTTTTTTTGAGACAGAGTCTCGCTCTGTTTCCCAGGCTGGAGTGCAGTGGCGCGATCTCGACTCACTGCAAGCTCCGCCTCCCGGGTTCACGCCATTCTCCTGCCTCAGCTTCCCCAGTAGCTGGGACTACAGGCTCCCGCCACCTTGCCCGGCTAATTTTTTGTATTTTTAGTAGAGACAGGGTTGCACCGTGTTAGCCAGGATGGTCTCGATCATCCTGACCTCGTGATCCGCCCGTCTCGGCCTCCCAAAGTGCTGGGATTACAGGCTTGAGCCGCTGCGCCCGGCCTATTTTATGTTTTTTGAGACAGAGTCCTGCCCTCTCGCTCAGGCTGGAGTGCAATGCACAATCTCAGATCACTGCAACCTCAGCCTCTTGAGTTCAAGCGATTCTCCTGCCTCAGCCTCCTGAGTAGCTGGGATTACAGGCCACATCGGCATGCCTGGCTAATCTTTGAATTTTTAGTAGAGAGAGGGTTTCGTCATGTTGGCCAGGCTGCTCTCAAACTCCTGACCTCCGGTGATCCACCTTCTTCAGCCTCCCAAAGTGCTGGGACTACAGGCATGAGCCCCCACGCCCAGCCTTCATAATCGTTACTCCATTGTTTTTGATGAGAAATTTATAGTATACAAATCGTTTCCTTATATAAAATATGTTTCTTTTCTCTGGCTGTTTTCAATACTTTTTCCCTTAATAGTTTGGTTTTCAGCAGTTTTGTTATGATGTGTGTAAGCGTGATTTACTTTACATTTACCTCTACTCTGCTAGTCTCTTTTCCAGCTTCCTGCCCCCCACCATCAACTACTCTGCCTGCTTTTGTATTTTTCACAGAATCCTTAGTTATTTTATTGGTATACTGCTCAGTATTTGTGGTTGGAATCAGAATTCTTTTGAAGGGGAACTGAATACTATTCTGATAAAAGATGTTTGAACTGTTAATATTTTTTTTTTACCCAAAGTCATGTTACAGTAATATTCTAATTATCCTAATTCAATATATACATGTTTATGTAATGGGCAAAAGTTACATTCTTATCAGAATGGCTATATAACATATAAATTATATATAAAATGTTTACATAAAGTTTTATATATAATACATATACAATATATAATTATACAACTAATATATTTATGTAAATATGTATGTATACTTATATAAATATAAAAATTATTTATGTAACTATATCCATTCCTTCTCTTCATGTACCTTACACTAATATGCAAATAAAAGAATATAGTTCAGAAGAGTATGTGGAGCTGAATTTAATTGGGAGTTTTTATAATAATTATCTATTTTAGTCAACTAGGGAAGGGCAAGTATTTCAGACTCATTTTCTCTAGAAAATCTTATTTGCCAACCCTTTATTTATTTATTTTTTTTGAGATGGAGCCTCACTTTTGTTGCCCAGGCTGGAGTGCAATGGCACGATCTCGGCTCACTGCACCCTCCACTTCCCAATTGCCAAGTTCAAGCGATTGACCTGCCTCAGCCTTCTGAGTGGCTGGGATTACAGGTGCCGGCCACCACGCCTGGCTAATTTTTTGTGTGTTTTTAGTAAAGACGGGGTTTCACCATGTTGACCAGGCTAGTCTCAAACTCCTGAACTCAGGTAATCTACCTCCCTCAGCCTCCCAAATTGCTGGGATTATAGGAGTGAGCCACTGCACCTGGCTGCCAAACCCTATTTTTTAAGACCATCACTAGACTAAAGATTCTAATAATCTTTAATCAGTCTTTATTGGAATTACAAAGAGGGACTTTATTTGTGACTTTTTGGCTTTGAGGCATAGGAACTGTATGAATATAAGAAAATTATTTATTCCTTGCTGGGAATAAACAACATTATCAGATGATGTTTAGGTGACCCCAAGCACCCAGAAAGCAACAACACGTGTGGTTCCTTTCAAGGTCATTCCAAAGCTGTGATTTCTGTGATTTGCCATCCAATATTCCCTAGTTCCTCTTTGCACCTCATTATGGTGCCTGTAAGTTCAGAGAAGCTGATTTTGTTTACCAAAGAAGAGGAGAACAGACCATAGCCAATCCTCTGATCAGAGCATAAACAAAGTCTCCTAATTGACTGATCAAAAACTACTATGGCTGTGTTACTCAAGTCTCAACTATAAACTTGATAATACAGCACAGCAGTGCTTGCACTTTCTCACTGCCTCTGAATTTTTTAAGAACTGTCTTCATCTTGCATGATTTGCTACACATCCCTAGCAGGCCTTGCTCTTCCATGCCCCCATGCCTTTGCAGCAAGTTGTTCTCTCCATGTGAACTTCCTTTACCACCTTTCACCATCTCTGAGATTTGTCTTTGTATAACTAGTATAACTACTAATTTTGGAGTGAGCAAATCCAGTTTTAAGCATTTCTCCTAAAGTAGTTATTAGATAAATACACCAGGATATGTGATCATGCGTATGTGAGAGAATGTTCACTGTGACAATGTTTAAAAAGCATTGTGTAATGTATAATGACAATGTATAAAAAACCATTTGTATAACTACTCTGATAACTACTATTGCATATCAATGCAAACTGCATAGATCTAAAGAATAGCTAATATTATTCCATCATGATTTATTTCAGTTGTTGAATTCAACAGAACTTTTCCGAATAACTACCATAACCAGGCACTATGATAATTTCTATAGCTATGACTCCTTCATTTATATATTCTACAAATATACATGTAGTGCCTACTATGTGCCAAGAAAATTCTAGTTTCTAGGACCATGGCAGAGAACAGAAAGACAATCACTCTGCTAACATGTAGCAAACATTTTCAGAAGGTAGATACAAAACCTATGAGCCAAAGTAAAATATTACAGTAGCTGGTAATACATACACTGAAGAAATAAAAAAGGTAAGGCAACTGTATTTATCTCTTTAAAGAGCTCACAATTCAATGGATAGATAGATTTAAGAAAATGAAATACAAAGAAGTAGAGCAAGCGTTTTTGGAAGTTAACCATAAGATAATACAAAATAGCAGATGAGAAGAACTATAGACTAATTATGGAGTGAAAAGTGTATGAATGAGATTAGCCGGTTTATGAAGATGTGAAGATGTAGAACTGAGAGAAATGAGAGAGGAGAGCCACTCAGCCTGTGAGACTAGCCTAGGAAAGGTCCTAGCAGTATCCCCCTGCATGGAAAAACACTATCAGCACAATCCTAATAAGAAAGCATTATTCATGAGATGAGGTATAGCACCTCTGCAAATCAATGACATGAACAGTTTTTGGTAGGATTGGCTTAATTTTCATGATATTTCGTAGTAACCTGCCCTACACTGAACATGTAAACTGTTGAGCATCTAAACCTGGGACTTATAAATTGTTTCCATTTGTCTCTCTATTTATTAAACCTTCCTTCAATCTGGGGGATATGGATGCCCTTTCATTTTGAACATGTCACAATCTAGCTCAGTGCCTTCATGTGAGAATTTCTCTTGCCACAAGAATTTATCTAAATGCCCACTGATATTTGATTATACAATTTTGTAAACGTATCTAGATAAGCAATATATTTTCATCTCTATCTCTTCAAAGCTAGATTGAACACTGTTATCACTTAGAGTACATAAAATGCACATCATTTATTGTTTACTCCAACCTTATGTATCATTATTCAAATTTAACTGATGAAGGCACAGGCTCAGAGAAAATAATCACGGTCATAATTATAGGAATAACAGCTACTGTTTACGGAATGATTAGTGCATATCATTCACTCTGGGTACTTCATCAATATCATCTCACTTAATGCTTACCACAATCATATCAGGCAAATGTTATTATATCTATTTTATAGATGCGGGTGCTGAGTATGTAACTTGTGTAGGGATGTAGAGCTAGCAAACAGTGGAGGGCAGCATCCAACCCAAGTTTCTCTAGCTCCAAAAGCCATCCCTTTTCCAGTACAAAATAGTACCTTCCTGATGCTGCAAGAAGAAAGGGATGGATAACATGATTGCACATGTCTTTATATCAATGCCAGTTCTCACCTATATAAAGTACAGGGGCAATTCTCCATCCTCTATAATTATGCTAAGTCTTCAACATCAAGAGTACTAAGTGTGGGGGGTTGGCTGGACAACACTATCAATCCTCTATCTTTGTAGATTTTTCATTGTCTTGTAATCATATTCTGGTTGTTGCTATCATGACCTATTTTGTCTAGGAGATTCTGTGTTTCCGTTTTCCTCTTTTTCTCTCTCATCTTTCCTTGTCTCTGACCCAGACCTTTCTATTCAGATAGGTTATACGTGATAGACCGGAGCATAAAGGTAAAATTTGTCTGAAACATCGGGGATAATAAAAGAATGATAGACAGCTTTTAGCCAAGGTTCTGTTCTGTCCTCTCAATTATATATAATGACTTTGCCTGACAAAAAGACTAAGTGAGTCCCTCTTCAACCAAATACACAAAAAAAGGAGATTTTTTTTTTCTATTTATTTCAGTCTGCAGTCACAACTTAGTGAGTGGACTAGTTTCTATGTAATGTAATTATTACCAAGGATGATTTTATTCTTCCATTATTTTCTTTCCTTCTTCATTACATTTTGTGTTATTCATTTATATCTTATGAAACTTAAATTCAATAAATGAATGGAAAATCTCTTACCACCAACTTTCTATTAAACACCCAGCTAATAGTAACTACAACATCCAGGAAAATAATCAAGTAATAAAAGCAATGTTTTCATTGGAGCATGTAATAAAGACTGGAATAAAGGAACAATGAATGGATGAATAAAGGAAAGAATGCATTGATAGCTAAATGAATGAACAGCAGCTTACTTGGCAGTCAGAAATACTGAGGAAGTCACTGCCGCTAAATTGAAACTCATTCCTGACACGTATGCACCCTATCCAACCACCTGGGTCACATCTCTGTGCCAAGAGCCAGCCACAGGTGGTGCTAGCTTTCTTGTATCATCTTTCTAAATGCTTCCTCGTCTGCCATCGCCTGTGCTTGCTCCTGGTGTGAGCAGTCTCACCCTCTGGCTGTGATCATTTGCTTCTGGACATGCTGTTTTTCTGCTTGTCAAGTAGACCAACATTACTACGCTTGCATAAAATGAATAATCAGCACTTCGAGAAGCCATTTTTTGCTCCTAAAATGAGTTTATTACGGGTTTATTTTTCATTGCCTATCAAACAGATGTTGCCTGCTCTCGGAGGAATTTTCTGCGCTTCCCAGTCACTCTGGCTGGGTGGGTTGCCAGATGCTCCAGCACTCTGCAGAGCTGCTCATGAATGCCAGAGAGGTGAGCAGATCCGCCTCAGCCATAGGAATGGAAATCAAAGTGTTGCTGAGCATGGTGGGACAGGGGGTGGCTGCTGCTTCAAAATGGGAAAATGCAAACAAGTATAGAACAGATGCAGACAAGTTCCAACTGCTGTGGAAGCAGCTTGATTCAGTAGAAAGAGCATCAGATTTGGAATCAGACCGACCTGGGTTGAAATCCCAAATGTGCCACTTTCAGGCTCTATAAATTGAACTCTTTGCCTCAACTCTAAATCGTAGATGTTAACACTCATACTATAGAGTTGCTATATGGACTAAATATGTCCCTAGTGTATAACAGATGATCAGTAAATAGTAGCTGATCCACTCTTTTCTTAACCAATGTTAAGCTGAATGGTTGGAGCAAGCCATTTTATAATCACCACGTTTGTTAATAATCTATCTCAGACATATCTATCATCTATGTATCTATGTATCAATCTGTGTATCCATCTAACCTGTCTACCTACCAATCCGTATCTACCTACATACCTACCTACCTATCTGTAACATCCCATTGTTATTTAAAACGGTTAATTTTTATGTAAGCACCATAATTAATATAAATTTTCAATTAATAAATTAGTTTTTTTTTAACATTGTCACAGTGAACATTTTATCACACATGCACGCTCACATATCCTGGTGTATTTATCTAATAACTACTTTAGGAGAAATGTTTAAAACTGGATTTGCTCACTCCAAAATTTATAATTTTACACTGTGTTTCATACAGCCATTTATTTTTCTAAAAGATGTATTCATTTGCATTCTCACCAACGATGTCTGAAAACTGTTCTCCCACATTCTAGTAACTACTGGATATTGACGATAATTTTAAATACATCTCCACATAATTTTATTAGGTGCAAGAATAAATATCTTTCATGTACTCATTGGTGATTTCTCTCATTTCCTTTGTGAATTGCCTTCAAAAAAGTTTGCAAGTGCAATGTCTTTTCTGTTGGTTTACAAAGGGTGAGGAGGTCTCAGAACTAAGTAGGGAAAATGACAGCTGTGGCAGAGAAAAGTTACTGCCTACCAAAAACCTATGCGAAACTGTGTTTTCTCACCTCCCTTGTAACTGCATGGACTTTGAATGAGAAATAATCACACTGTGTTAAGCAACTGAGATAAGTGGCAGCTAGAATTAATTATGCTCATTTAAATCAATGTCAAAATGAAGCTGCTTAACCCATGATTTAATGATAATAAGAGATTATCTCAGCTTTGAAGGGGTGGCCTGCCCCTCCACACCTGTGGGTGTTTCTCGTAAGGTGGAACGAGAGACTTGAGAAAAGAAATAAGACACAGAGACAAAGTATAGAGAAAGAAAAGCGGGGCTCAGGGGACCGGCGCTCAGCTTACAGAGGACCCACGCCGGCCCCGGTCTCTGAGTTCCCTTAGTATTTATTGATAATTATCTTTACCATCTTAAAGACAGGGGAGTGGCAGGACAATAGGATCAAAGAAAAAAGAGGAAATCGGCAGTAAGACATATGAACAAACACCTCTGTGACATGAATAAGTTCAAAGGAAAACGCTGTGCCTTGAGATGCATATGCAAACATCTCCATAAACCTTTTAGCAGCGTACTTTCAGTCTATCACATGGGGAGAAACCTTAGACAATATCTAGCTTTCCTAGGCAGAGGTCCCTGCGACCTTTGGCCGTACGTGTCCCTGGGTAGTTGAAATTAAGAGAATGGTGATAACTTTTAACCAGCAAGCTACCTTCAGGCATTTGTTTAACAAAGACACATCCTGCATAGCCCAAAATCCATTAAACCTTGAGTCACCGCAACACATGTCTCTTGCAAAGGACAAGGTTGGGGGTAGGGTCACAGATTAACAGCATCACAAATACAGAACAAAATGGAGTCTCTTATGTCTACTTCTTTCTATATAGACACAGTAACAGGCTGATCTCTCTTCCTTTTCCCCACAAGCTTCACCAAAAGTAAAATCATGGTGTGCATACATGTATTTATGCACATGTACGTAGTACATGGTATGCAATGTAAAACATAAATTATTTATTCTGAAATTTCAGTTTAACATTTTCGGTCTATGGTTGAATGCAGGTAACTGATACTGCTCAAAGCAAAACTGCATATAAGGGGGGGACTACTGTAGACTCTAGTCTACAGCTTAAGCTAAAAAGTAAAAGACAGCCTCATGCTTCATAGCTTATTGCTTCTTCGATATTATTAATTTATGAAATCAAAGAAGAACCTTAGCTATGATTCCTAATTATATTATTATTGATAATAACCAATATACTTACCCCTTACTACTTATTCTCGGTACTTTACATAGGTTAGTTATTTTATCCTCGAAGGTGCCTTATGAGGTAGGAACTCTTATTATAAATGTTTTAAAAGTATGACAGGTACGTATTAGAGAGGTTCTATTTTTGAAGCCAGAATTGAAACACAGGCAATCTGGCTTCAGAGTTGAGAGACCGGTTATGTATTGCTTGGAAACACTTCTGTGTCTTTTCTTTTAGATGCAATCTAGTCTCCTTCTGGATGTGATGTATTTACCAGATTACTTTTTTTCTTCAGTTTCCTCACCTTTCCACTTAGACAATAACAGTTACCACTACAGCAGATCATATAGGTAAAATACTTAATAGATGTCCTAGCACAAATCAAGTGTTTGAGAAATGATAATTATTATGAATACTTTTATTATTGTTACTGTGATAAGATAGTTTGGAAATAATAAAGCTGATGTATAACCAGTCTGACTTTATTAGGAGGGATTTTAGAACTGAGAGTCTTTGCAATCATTGTAAAAGAGGAAGTAATGTTCTTAGAGATCATAATAGAGGTTAAAATTACATAATACAGAGGTACTATGTATTGTTCTAGATAAAGTTAAAGGCAGTCATAGAACACATCCATATAGAAGCCATGCGGCCTTGAGGAAGGTTTTCATGTGTGTTGGCTTTGGGTAGAATAACTTCACCGAAAGAAGGTCATGTCTACGGAAATTCGGTCAGTGCTTTAAAGGAGGACGATATTTTGCTGGCATTCACGTATTGATGCAAATGAATATTCAGAGTCTACTAAAGTTGATGTGGTATGTGGATATAGCAAAGAAAGAAATGAATAAACGTTCTTGTCTCCTCCAGGTATACACAGATTTGAGAAGTTACTAAACCACAGAAATTACATCATTAGAGATAGCATAGACTTTTTGTCTTTACCAACTTCCTGCTACCACATTAAGTAGAAGTGGCAACATCTGTTCTCCATGCAGGTAGCTAGCACTTCCCATGTAGGGCAATTGGATCCCCACCAAGTGAACAACTCAGCTGTCTAGTGTCTCTCTTAAGTGCATCTTTATTAAAATCTTGAGCTGTAAAAATAAATTTGCTTATTTTCCATTCCCTACAGGTAGGATTTATGTCTTTTATTTTTCAGGTCTAACATGGATTAATAAAGGTGTAATATTTCCAAATCATTATTTCATTGATTTTTTTTTTCTTTATACGGTGGAAAAAATTTATTGAAATTTTTCTGGTCAACAGAGATCCATAAAATATATTTAATATAATCATAGATTCAATATTATTTCATAAGAACATAATTTTATAGAAAATGTATCATATGTCTAATATAATGTTCATGACCTTATATATTTATTGATATACAATGTCCATAGGTTAACATTTTTCCTCATAGAAATGAAGGGTAAATCAGCTTCTCCAAAGTAACACAGCTGATTTCTCATTGTCCTTTTTTGTTTCAATGTGCTCTCTATTCAATATATTTATGAGTAGTTTCAGAAATAAGCCTAAGTGTTACTTGTTCCTTTGGAAGGTAGTTTACCATATGTTTGTTTTAAAGATTTCAGATGTATAAGTCTTAAATTGTACACACAGCTGTATCTAGAGCTTGTAATCTTATAGGAGATGGGGTCTTCATATGTTTTCTTTTTAATTTTATTTTCATTGTCCTTGTTTGGATCTTCATTATCTCTAGCCCGAAGTCCTTCCAGCAGGGCAGAAATATTCAAATTGTAACATCTGATGCAGTGAGAACTGCTGGTTCTAAGAGGCCTAAAATTTTCTTCCAAAGGAAAGAAATGCTATTTTGGGGAGATTGTGTTTTACAGTGAATCCAGGAAATTGGAGGACCTGGCATTACCTAAGAAATTACATTCGTACAATGTTCCAATCAGCTTTCTCATCTTGTCTAACTGGCCCTCCCAAAAGGTACACGATGGCTAAATTAAATCTGATGAAGCATGACTCTTGGCTCTTGACAGAATAATTTTGGCTACAGTATAAATTTCAGCCACCTAGGGCTCATTTTAAAGCCATTCATTATCTAACTTTCTAATCCTATCTCCATTCTTTTCCTAAATACCGTATATTTAGAAAACTTGACTATGTTTGCTCCTGTGTCCATATCCGAAATTATCTTTTATTCATAGATACTTGATGCTTTGGTTATATTAATCAGTTTATACTTTACATTTGTGCAAATTTTAATTGTAGCTTGACTTCTCCTCTCACATCAAAGCCTGTGGCCATGGGTTATCTCTTTTCATCTCCATGATTACCATGCATTAGTAGAGGGCAAGCAGCTGACTGAGTTTGGGTATGACTCACATAGGAATTAGATTTTAAGCCTCAAAAACACCTATGATGTAGTTATTAGCTCTGTTTTATAGTAGGAACATGGAGTGTCTGAGTGTTTAGTGAGGCTCAGAAATTGATTACAGATAACCCACTCCTTTGGAAGGTAGTTTATTACATGTTTGTTTTAAATAATACAGATATGCAAGTCTTAATATTTACACAGGGCCCAATCCTAGCATGATCTGAATATTATGTCAGAGTGCCAGTCATAGTCACTTGGATACAGCAGGTGATCAACTAAAATGTATTTAATCTTGAAAGAATGGGATTAATATAATAGTATACTGTGTATTTCTCACTAATAATTGCCTCATAAGTTTCAAGTATAAAATTTGTCCAAAATATACCAATTTCAGAGGAGAAAAGGGCTATTCCCAGTATTTCATAATCGTTTATGTCAATGTAACTTTTCCACCACTGAGCCAACTTGCTTGTTACAACGAAAAGGCAAGTAATAAAATCAGACTTCTTCCAAAGTGAGGCTGCCTCCCTAATTGCAAATGTAAATGTTGCCAGGTGTTCAGCTCCCTTGTCCTAATAAATAAATAATTAGAAAACATGATTAATATGAAGCCTTGCTGCCTAGCCGTGTAGAGTGTTCTTAGAGAGCAATGTTGGGAATTGGACTTGGAGGGAAGAGTGGATGCTTCCAAGTCTTCCTGGCAAGAAAGTATCACATGAGTATGCACACTGTAAGTGCCCTACTTGGGGCCAGAACAGAATTAGAGACTTGGGAGAAGCAAACAAAGGCCCCCTTGGCTGCTAGAGATGGGAGTTAGAAGAAGCATCATCTGAAATCAAGATACTTTGATTCAGTTGTGTCCTGAGTCAGACCATATTTTCTTTACCCAAATCTATCATTTTTAAGAAATATGAAATTTGGCTAGTTAACTAGCTTTTCTTATCTTTCATTTTATCAGTTTTCTAATGACTATAATAACACCTGTCTCAATTGTAAATATTGAATTAGCTTGTGAACATGCAAATGCCTAAAACAAGTCTTTTTCAAATGATAGTTATGTAGCCCTTATTTTCTTCATCTGCAAAATGGAAATCATGTTTAGAAAACAATGCATATTATATTTCCTCATTGGAAAACTATAATGCTCATCAGCATATTAAAATCTCTTAAGCATTTCTACAATAAAGAAGCCTACATAATTTTAACTCAGTAATCCACATATTTATGCAACCACAAGAATGTAACCATTCACTTTGCTAAATACATTTTGGAAAATATAGTCTTAAGAAATATTGTGATGAATAATTAAGACATTATACCTGTAAATAAACAATTGAGCATCTATCCTCTTCTGCTGATCCAGAAATATGGGGAAACAAATCAGGATATTTAGAGAATAACAACAACAAAAAGCTATCAATACAGAATTCTGAAAACTCACATTGGGTTGAATACTTCTTGCACCCAGAATCCTCTAATTAGTGCCCATGGTTTTGTGTTAGATTGTGACTTTTTAGAATGAGAAGATATTTTCAAATTGAAATCCGAAGTGACAAGGGATTTTATCAATGGAGCAATGTGGAAGATTGTTTTTTTACAAATTACCAAATATTTCTTCCTGTCCCTTGCGGCACTGCTGTTCCTTTCACGTGGAGTTGGACTCTATTTCTCTAACTTTTGAATTAGTTCTTTGCTGTGTGACTTGCACTGGCCAATGGAGTATTTACAAATAAAATGCAAGCAAAAACTTCCAAAATATTTGTTTGTTGGAACCTCTCCTCCCTCTGGCTTTTGTATGGAAATCCTCTGCAACTGTGTTCACAAGCCCAGGCTGACTTGCTACCAGAGAATAAATTATGCAAAGACAGGCTGCAGCCACTCCAATCATCCCAAGAGTTCCAGCACAGGATACATAAGCAAGTCAAATCCCAGCGAAGCCATAATAGACCTTCCAAAGTTTCCTCGGGTCTCTTTCTCACCTTTATTCGTAATCAGAAAACTTACAAAATACGTACCCACTTATTCCATTTTTAAACACAGCACATTGTATTGTTAAATTTAAGAACTATTGTGTGTGACAAATCTATAGAACTTATTCATCTAGTATAACCGAAAGTGTACATCCATTGAAAAATCCTTCATTGCCCCCAGCCCTCAGCACCTGGCTATCACTGTTGCATTTTCCACTGTAGTTTTTTTTTTTTTTCCTCTTTTTTCTGAATTGTAGGAGTTTCTTACGTATTTTGAAAATTAACTCCTTATCGAATATATGGCTTGCAAATATTTTCTCCCATTCCACAGGTTGCCTTTTCATTTTGTTAATTGTTTCCTTTGCTGTTCAGAAGCTTTTTAGTTTGATGTAGTCCCATTTGTCTACTTTTGCTTTGGTTGCCTGTGCTTTTGGTGTCATATCCAAGAAATAATTACCAATATGATTTTATACACTAACAATGCCCATCTAAAAATAAAATTTAGAAAACAATCCCATTACAAGAGCCTCATAAACCCTGAAATATTTAGGAATAAACTTAAACCAATAAGGTAAAATACTTGTACAGTTAAAACTACAAAAAACATTGATGAAAGAAATTAAATACATATGGAAAGATATCCTAGGTTCATAAATTAAAAGACTTCACATTTTTCAAATGTCCATTTCAACCAAAACAATCTAAAAATTCAATGCTATCCCCTTTAAAATTCTAATGGATTTTGTTTTACAAAATAAAAAAAAAATCTTAACATTTATATGGCATCCCAAAAACCTAGAATAGTTAAAGGAATCTTGAAAGAGAATAAAGCTTGAGACATAGCATTCCTGATTTTAAAATATACTGCAAAACTATGGTAATCAAAAGATTACTGGTTTAAAACAGAATAGTACTAACAAAAAGAAAGACTTATAGGCCACTGAAACAAAATATAGACCCCAGAAACAAATCTAGACATCTATGGTCAGCAGATCTTCCCAAAGGGTAACAATGGGGAAAGGAAAATCTCTTCTTCATGTGTTTTAAAAAAATGAATAAGAAAGAAAGAAAGAAAGAAAGAAAGAAAGAAAGAAAGAAAGAAAGAAAGAAAGAAAGAAAGAAAGAAAGAAAGAAAGAAGGAAAGAGAAAAAGAAAGAAAGAAAGAAGCAAGCAAGGAAGGAAGGAAGGAAGGAAGGAAAGGGGGAAGAAATTGGGCCTCTTCTTTGCACAATACACATAATAAACTCAAAATAGAATCAGGACCTAAACGTGTCCTGAAACCACAAAACTCCTAGAGTAAAACATTAGAATAGCTTTAGTGCCAGAATAGTTAACTAGCACACGCAAAAATAAGAATTACAGAGCAACTTACTGTTTATAGCATCAAATATTTCCAGAATAAAACAGGTCAAGGTTTTACTGCCTAATAATTGCATCTTCAATATTCCATAACCAGATTCTCTCTTATTAATTTTGTTAACTATCATAAGACTAGTTTAGAATAATAGCTTAATGTATATACACTCATGAAATTTTATTCTTATACTAAAATATATTTATTGTTGGCTTCTTGTTGCCAGCACAAACATCGTCTCTTTTCCTCTAATAAATACCAATATGTTTTTGTCTTCATTCATGTTATCACTTTGCTTTTTAGCTAGCTTGCTCTAAATAAGATGAGAAAAATTATAGTGAAGAGAAACCTTAGAAAAAAGGAATCAGAATTTTGAGATGAAAGGATTATTTAGACTTATATGTTGAAGTGAGCCTTGAGGCAAAAGCAGATGAAATTGATCAATATGGATGTTGTAGATTTCTGGGCAGAAAAGTTGTTGAGGAACTCAATTCAACATATGGCTCAGTGAGAAGGAAGTGGGAGGAGTTCTCTTCTTTCTGGTTCCCAAGGTTTTCAAAATTTTAGAGCATCTAGAGAGATCTCATTTGGATACGATCAGAGAGAGCCACTCTCACAATCAGTTGTGATCTCACAACTCAGAGGAGTTACTGCTCCTCAAATGGTTTTATAGCCAGCAAATGTAGGCAACTGGCAAACAGAGAAGTAATTTTAAAAAGGTAGAATTGACACCATGTTCAATATACTTGACAGACTTGTTGAATGTCACACGCATGGAACCACTTTGATGACTCTCAGGGTTAACTAAGAGTGGAAGGGGGAAAAAACAAAGTTAGGGAATACAAAGGTAGGTGAGAAGTTTTGCTCCTATACCAATAAGGGGAGCTAGACCACAGTGTGCCTATCATGCAGGGAAAGAAACAAAAAACACCTGTTTAAGAGAACACACTTTCTCCTGTCGTTTTCTAGATCAACTTGCACAGAGACTTGCCTCTCCCCAGTCATTACTGCTTAGTCACTCACTGTTACTTTATTATTTTTTTTGTTTTTTAGTAAGTTTAATCAGGGTGTCTTCTTTTAGCACTTTAGTTCCAAAGATAGAGGCAGAAGAGCACAGAGGTTCAGGGTGCAGGATTTAAATACTGGTAGGAATTGTGACTACTCACTTACTAGTTTTGTGAAAAATTTGACTAGTTTTTTTTTTTTTCTATTACACTTACGAGGCTTCTTATTGATAAGCTGGTATGATACCAAGGTGGCACCTTCTTATTGGTACACTGGTATCATACCAATGCAGTATTTTATACAATAACATGCTTAAAATGCTAATTTCAGTCATTGGTAAACAGCAATAACTCACAAAATGTTAGTCATTATCGTCTTTATTATAAACAGGGCTGGATTTTGATCATATTTTTCATCAAGAATACTTATTTTTACATCTTTCATTTATTTATTTATTTTTAACTTTTTTTTGAGGCAGAGTCTTACTCTGTGCCCAGGCTGGAGTGCAGTGGTGTGATCTCAGCTCACTGCAACCTCTACCTCCAGTGTACAAGGTATTCTCATGCCTCAGCCTCCCGAGTAGCTGGGATTACAGGTGTGCACCACCATACCCGGCTAATTTTTGTATTTTCAGTAGACACGGGTTTCACCAAGTTGGCTAGACTGGTCTCAAACTCCTGACCTCAGGTGCTGACTGCCTGAGACTCCCAAAGTGCTGGAATTACAGGCATGAACCACCAAGTCCAGCCTATTTTTACATCTTTATTTAGATATTATTTATATATCATACACTTCCCCTATACAAAGTGCATACATTAATATATATTTAGTATATTCACAGAATTGTGCCATTATCACAATCTAAATTTAGAACATTTTCATTACCTCAGAAAGAAATCCCATACCACCAGCCATCATGCCTGGACCCTCTAAGTCTTAGTCAAACACAAAACTACGTTTTGGCTCTATGAATTTTCCAATTCTGGACACTTATGTACATAGAATCATATAATATGTACCATTTTCTTTCATTTAGCATAGTGAATTCAGGTTCATACATGCTAGCTTGTACCAGTACTTCTTTCCTTTTTATGGCAGAAAACTCCATCGAATAGAACATTTTGTTCATCAATTCATTACTTGATGGGGATTTGAGTTGTTCCCACTTGTTGATTCTTGTGAATAATGCTGCTGTGATAATTTCTGTACAATTTTTTTGTCTGGAAATATGCTTTCACTTTCTTAAAAATATAACAAAGAGAGCAATTGCTGAGTCATGTAATATCTCTGTGTTTAACAATCTGTGGAACTGCCAAATTCTTTTCCAAAGTGTCTTCAACATTTTACATTCCCAACAGCAATGAATGAATGACAAGTCTTTTATCATATATAATATGAATTGAAAACATTTCCTTCTATTCTTGGATTTGTTTTTTTACTTTTCTGATAGTATCATTTACAGCACAGATTTTGTAAATTTTGATGTAGCTCAAGTAACCTATTTTTTTCTTTTGTGGTTTGTATTTAGTGTCGTATCTCAGAAACATTTGCTAAATCCGTAGTCACAAAGATTTACTGAAATATTTCCTTCTTTGAGTTTCATACTTTTGGCTCTTACATTTAGATGTACAATTCGTTTTTAGTTACTATCTGTGTATAGTGTGAGGTAGAGGCCCAGCCTCCTTTACTTGCATATAAATGACATCCAATTGTCCCAGCATCATTTGTTGGAAAGACTATTCTTTGTCCATTGAATTGCTTTTCCTTCATTCTTAAAGATCAATTGACTATAATTTTGTGGGTTTACTTCTTGGCCTCCCGATCTATTCCACCATTCTGTGGGTCTATTATTTCACCAAAACCATGCTATCTTAAATAAAGCCTGGAAATCATAAAAAGTGAATCCTCCAACTCTCTTCTTCTCCTTCTCCTTGTCCTCCTCCTCCTTCTCTTCTTCTTTTCCTTCCCCTCTTCTTCCTCCTTCTTCAGTATTATGTTAACTATTCTAAGCCTTTTGTTTTTAAAATATTTAATTTTATAACTGGTTTATTGATATCATTGATTCTTGTTTTGAGTCTTAATATACCTTTTATTCAATTTGCTTAGCCTTAAATTTATGTTTTTTTTTCCCAGTTTCCTAAAATGGAAAAAATGGATTTTTGATTTTAGATACTTCTTTTTTGTCTATTATTTGTATTTAACACTGTAATTTTTAAGTGCTCTTTTTAGTGTACTCCACTAATTTTGATAAGTTCTGTTTTTATTTCTTTTAGTTCCAAGTAGTTTTAATTTCTCTTTAGTCTTCTACTTTGACCCACACATTACTTAGAACTATGCTGATCATCTGCAGATATTTTGGAATTTTTCCAGGTTTTTAAAATTTTAGTTTATTTTCATTATTTTAGTCTGAGATTAAATGTTGTCTTGCATGTATTTCATAATACATGTTAAGGTGCATTTTATAGTTTTCATTGTGATCTGTCTGAGTGAATGCTCTATGTGAGACAGTGTTTCTCTTTTAATTGGTATATTTCAACTACTCTGTTTTAAAGTTAGCCCTGGGGTTTCTGGATTAGTATATACCAGGTGTAACTATATCCAATTTTGTTGTACCGGTTCTTTTGTTTTGTTTTCCTTTTTTTTTTTTTCTTTTTTGTCTTCTCCGATTTTAATTGACCCTTTCGTATGGTTTTTAAAAATGCTTTCCAATTGCAATTTGTTATAGTTTATTTTTATTTTTTATTTTGGTTTTGTACTGGTGTTTGCAATATACATTTTCAAGTAACCTATGTCTACCTCAAATATTACTATACACTCTACTTCTAAGACAGTAGCCTTTTAACAGAGTATTCCACATCCTTCCCTCCCATTCCTTATGACACTGCTGTTATTTATGTAACTTGTCCATAAGCTATAATCATTCATTACATTGTTATTATTAGTTTTAAAACAGTTATCTTTCAGATCAAGAAGAATAAAAATAAAACATTTAATTTTACCATTATTTATTTCTTATCCAGTGCTGCTCTTCTTATCTTATGAATATTTAAATAGCTAGAACACCACTTTTCCACTACCTGAAGAATTTATTTTACCATTCCTTGCAAGAAAGATCTAATGGTGTTGAATTTCCTTTGCTTTTAAGTTTTTGAAAAAGTCTTTATTTCTGTTTCACATGTGAAGGATAATTTCACTGGGCACAGAATTTTAGAGTGTTTTTCTGTTTCAATTCTTTAAATGTTTTAGTTCACTCTTTCCCTGCTCACACAGTTTCTGATGAGAAAAATCCTGTGATTTTTTTACTCATCATTTAATAATAAACATGGTGTTTTCTTTTCTTTCTGCCATCTTTCAAATTTTCCTTTTGTTTTTAGGATTTTTGCAGTTTGAAAATTATATGCATATATGTCATTTATGAATACATATATGCCTAGTTTTTAAATATATGTTCATATATAAATGTATATATACATATTTTATATATATTTATGCATATTTGTATTATATACACATACATATATATACACTCACACACATACATATTTATGCATATATGTATATATATGCTTGGTATTCTGTAAGCTTCCTGAATCTGTTGTTTGCAGTCTGTCATTAATTTTCAAAAATTTGCAGCCCTAATTACTTCAAATATTTGTTCTGCTCTGTTCTCTTTTTCCTTTTCTTCCTGGTGTTTCAATTCTGCATATGTCATAGCATTTGAAATTGTTTCACTTATTGGATATTCTAATTATTTATTTATTTATTCTTTTTTATCTTTGCTTTTCAATTTGGGAAGTTTCTATTGACATATCTTCAAGCATACTGATTCTCTTCTTGGCCATGTCCAGTCTACTGATGAGCTCAAAGCCATTTTTTGTTTCTGTTACAGTATTTTTTATTTCAAATATTTTTTTCCTTGTTAAAACTTGGTATGCAAACTGATTGACTATGGACCGCTGCAAAAAGAAACATGTTTTAATAACGTGTTCTCAAAGTTTGCTTACTTTTTTATTTCAAGTTATGGGGTACAATATAATTTTGTTATATGTATACATTACATAGTGATGAAGTCAGGGCTTTCAGATTAGTTGTCATCAGTCAAATAGCATTCACGTTCTTTTTTTTTTTTTTTTTTTTTGACAGAGTCTTGCTTTGTCACCCAGCTGGAGTGCAATGGCGCAACATTGGCTCATGGCAGCTGCAGCCTCCCGGGCTCCAGTGATTCTCCTGCTTCTGCCTCCCGGAATTATAGGCACATGCCACCATGCCTGGCTAATTTTTGTATTTTTAGTGGAGACGGGGGTTTCACCATGTTGGCCTAGCTGGTCTCGAACTCCTGACCTCTGGTGGTCTGCCCACCTCGACCTCCCAAAGTGCTGGGATTACAGGCATGAACCACTGCGCCTGGCCTCTATTAAGTTTCCATAATCCAACGCTTCCAACTCGCCACCCTCCTGTCTTCATTTTCTATCATTCCACACTCTGTGTCCCTGTGTACGTATTGTTTAGCTCCCACTTATACATAATAACATGCATTTGGTTTTCTGTGTCTGAGTTGTTTCCCTTAAGATAGTGACCTCCAGTTCTATTCACATTACTACAAAACACATACCTTTATTTGTTTTATAGTTAAATAATATTCCATAGTGAATATTTACCAATTTTTAATCCATTCATTTGTTAATAGACACAAGTTGATTCCTTACCTTTGCTTTGCTTTTGTGAATGGTGCTGTGATAAATATCCAGGTACAGGTGTTATGTGTATGTACATGTGTGTGTGTATATATTTATATATACATACAAACCATTATATATAAATATATATAAGTACAAACCATTATATATGTATGTATATATACACATATACACATATTGATACACATTCAATGTGTATATGTGTGTATATATGTATATATACACACATATATACATATGTATATATACACACATATATACATATGTATATATATACACATATATACATATGTATATATATACACATATATACATATGTATATATATACACATATATACATATGTATATATATACACATATATACATATGTATATATATACACATATATACATATGTATATATATACACATATATACATATGTATACATATACATATATACATGTATACATATACATATATATACACACACACAAACCATTATATATGTATATATATAAATATGTATGTATATGAGTGTGTATATATGTATATGGTCAAGGCGGGCGGACCACCAGAGGTCAGGAGTTTGAGACCATTATATATGTATATGTGTGTGTATATGTATATGTATATACATATACATGCTAAGATATGTGTATATGTATATACATGTATATGCTAAGATATGTGTACATATACATATACACACACATATACATATATACTGGTTTCTTTTCCTTTGGGTATATACTCAATACTGGGATTACTGGATCAGATGGTAGTTCTATTTTGGGTTCTTCATGAAATCTCCACACTGTCTTCCAAGAGGTACTGATTCATATTCCCAAGAGTTCCCTTTTCCTCACATTCTCAGCAACATCTGTTATTTTTTGACTTTTTAATACTAATAATAGCTGTTCTGATTGGTGTAAGGTAATATCTCATTGCAGCTTTAATTTGTATTTCTCTGATGGTTAATGATCTTGTGCATGTTTTCATGTGCTTATTGACCAGTGGTATGTATTCTTATGAGAAATGTCTATTCAAGTCATTTGCCCATTTTTAGTGGGATTTTTGTTGTTGTTGTTGTTGTTGTTGTTGTTGTTGTTGTTGTTGACTTGTATGAGTTCCTAGTAATTCAGGCTATTCGTCCTCTGTTAATTACATAGTTTGAAAATATTTTCTCCTATTTTGCAGGTTGTCTGTTCACTCTGTTGATTATTTATTTTGCTGTGCAGAAGCTTTTTAGTTTAAGTCCTATTTGTCTATTTTTGGTTTTGTCATCTGTGCTTTTGAAGTCTTAGTCAAGTATTATTTTCCTAGACCAATGTTCAGAAAAGTTTTCCCTAGGTTTCCTTCCAGTGTTTTGATAGTTTCACATGTTATTTTTAAGTTTTTCATCCATCTGAAGTAGATTTTTTTTTATATAATGAGAAATAGGGGTCCAGTTTCATTCTTCTGCATATGGCAATCCAATTGTTACAGCATAATTTATTGAATAGGGTGTCCTTTCTCCGGTCTATGTTCTTGTTAACTTTGTCAAAGATCAGTTGACTATAAATATGTGGCTTTATTTCTTGGTTATATATCCTGTTCCATTTATCTATGTGTCTATTTTTATGCCAGTACCATGTGGTTTGGGTTACTATAAACTTGTAGTATAATCTGAAGTCTTTCTTTTGGACCTTTCTTAAACTTTTCAGATCTTTGTTCACATTACTCATGTGCTCTTACATGTTTCCTGATTTCCTTCACATCCTTTATTATACTATCCACTGGCTATTTCAACATCTGTATCCTTTCTAAATCTGACATTGATATTCACTTGGTCTCTTTATACTGTATTTCTTCTTGTCTTTTCATCATCTTAAATTTTTGGTTGAAAACCTGGTGTAATCTGTAGGGTAATAACACAGATGAAGGCCTTTACATTTTAATCTGGCTGTGGTTGAGCTATGTTTAATTATTTCTGTAGATGTAGGTACCAATTGCTTCAAATTTGTTTGATGTTTTTAATTTTACCTCCTTCTTAATCAGATTCAAGACCTCTCAGTCCTTCTAGCTATCATCCACCATTATAATACTGGATCCCTGATGATACAGTGCTATGATTTTGAGAGGAGATGAATTCTATAGCCTTTAATTAAATCTCAGTCTTTTAGTGGGCATGTGTCTTGGCACTGCACTTCATAAGCATCTTTTTCCTCGCCTCTTAGGTGACACAGGACAGCTAGAGGGAACTGAAGCTGGGTACATGTCTTTTCACTCTAGTTAGGATAAGACTCTGGAAAATTCTTTTATTCTGGGTACTAAGACTTTATTGCAGAGAATATCATGGACATATTTCAAAGTGGATATTTTTACCTCTCCCTGATACAGCCATGAGTGAACCTTGTTTGGCTCTTTGCTGTGAGAAACTATGGTGTTTTCTGGATATACACTGCACAGAAAGTGTGGGGCCCTCGACTACTGTGGTCCCAAAGAGTTGGTAATTCTTATGCTAGTCTGCATTCAGCTTTCAGCAATTTTTTAGAAAATTACCATTTAAATGTTTTTATTATTTCATGGCTCCAGTAGCTTCTGCTCAAGGTAAGAATATCTTTGTTGTGATTATGTCTATTTTCCTATCACTCCAGATTTCCTCAGGGTGGCTTGCCCTACCTCAATTATTTGATGAGTTAGTTTATTCTGCTTTTGTATCCTTGCAAGGATGACAGAAATGGCTTCATATGGAGCTGAAACCATAACCCTTTGCTTCATTTTTGAAAAATTGTGTTGCTCAATGTAAGATTATTAGTTGATTATTTTTTAACTTTCAGCCCTTTAAACATGTTGTCCCACAACTTTCTGCTCTCCATTGTTTTTGATGATCTTATTGAGTTCCCCTTGTACATGATAAGATTTTACTCTTTTGTTTGTTTGCTTTTCCTGCTTTCAAGATTTTATCTTCATCTTTATAGCTTCACTAATTGAATATGATGTCTCCCCATGTGGGTCTCTTTTACTTTATCCTACCTAGAATTTGTTGAGCTTCTAGGATATGTACATTAATGTTTTTAAAAATCAAATTTGTGATGTTTCTGTCAATATTTCTTTGAATATTTTTCTTCCTTTTTCTATCTCTTCTCTCCTCCTAGTATTTTTATTATGACTGTTACTGGTGGCGAGTGGAGAAACAGCAGCAAGTCCCAGGGAGCCTCTCCCTTGTCTTCCCGCAAGAAAGATTTCGACTGACAGACCTAGGCAAGTTTTAAATCAGAGGCAAAGGGTTATTAAAAGAAGTGGAGTACAGTTGGAAGAGGCCCAAGTCGGGGACTTGAGAGTGTACCGCTTATGGCTTGGAATGTTTCTATTTTGTTTTGTTCTGTTTTTTGTTTTTGTCGTTGTTGTTGTTTGTTTTTGAGGCAGGGTCTGGCTCTGCCACCCAGGTTGGAGTGCAGTGGTGCCATCACAGCTCACTGCAACCTCAATTTCCTATGCTCAAGCGATACTCCCATACTCCCACCTCAGCCTCCCTTGTAGCTGGGACCGCACGCACGACCCATCAGGCCCAGCTAATTTTTTGTGTTTTTAGTAGAGATAGGGCCAGACGAGGGGAGGCGGGGCAAGGGGGTTAGGGTTGGGGATTCGCCATGTTTCCCTGCCTGGTCTCAAACTCCTAGGCTCAAGAGATCTGCCAGCCTTGGTCTCCCACAATGCTGGGACTACAGGCATGAGTCACTGTGCTTAACGCTTGGGGTTTTTATACATTGGCTTTCTTATGGGGGTTTGCTTCTCTTCCCGTGCTCCCTCCCTTGGGCCTTGGGGCGGGCTGTTGCTCAACTGCCACATGGCAATGGTCGGCCAGCACTTGGGAGGGTCCACATGCGCAGTGTGTTTACTGAACTGCACATGCTCACTTGGGGCGAGTTTTCCTTTCTGGTCCAGCGCCCGCAGAGGAAGGTTATATAGTTAAACGCTGCCATTTTGTTCCCTACTGCACATGCTTAAGACCTTATCGGGGACTTGAGGTTTGCTGGCTCGAGACGTTTTCTACCTGTTCCTCTTGGCGCCAGTTGTGACCACTTGTCATTTTAGAGGGACAGTTTTATGATCTGACCATCACCCTATGACTGCCTGCCATTTCTGGGGGCCCTCTCCGGCCCTGCTCATGTCTGTCTACCTACTCTTAACTTGGTGTCCCATATTTCTCTGAGACTGCTTATTCCCCTCCTCCTAGTCTTTATTCTATTCTCTTTGTTGCTGTTGCTGCTGCTGCTGCTGCTGCCACTGCTGCCACTCCAAGAGTGGTGGCATGCATCGTATTTAGATTTTTTTTTTACTTGTCTGAATTCACCCTATTTCAAAATTATTTTCTTCAAATAGATAGAACTTTACATGCTAAAATTACACATGTTCAAAGTATTTTTTATTTTACTTCCAAAATGCTTTATAAATTATTGTTAAACCTTAGTCTTCTGGTGCAAGCGGTTTGTGACCCCATCCCACTTTGCGACTAGCTGACTAATGTTTTTCACTTATTATCTGCAGTCCTACATTCTGAGAAGTCTTCTGATATCCTTCAGGACTAAATTTGATATGCCTTTCTGTTATCTCCCAACTCATGTGATTGCCTTGTGCTTTTCTTTCCAATTATTTCTTCTAATTCAGTTGATGAGTCCAAACCTCATAACTTCTCTCTCTTCACATCTTTCTACAGATTGGTTCTGAGGATGACAGGGTTAAGCCAAGTCAGATAAATGAGTAAATAAAAGATGCTGGAATTTCTGAGCAGGGAAAAGAACTTCCTGACTCTTGTGAAATAAATAAAATATTCATTAGGATCCAGGCTTGCTATGTGCACCAGGCATGTACAGGGAAACTCATGGTTCCTATTATTATTAATAACCATATTATAAACATGAGAGACGACCAGTCAAATAACTAGCCACTCTAAGCGTAAAAAGTTCTAAGGAACCTAACATATTGATGGAATGTCAAATCATTGCTTTTACTTCCCCTGGAGCCTGTACATTTCTGAATGTCTTCATAAATATGCTTAAATATACTTGGTTATTCAATTATTTGGTTTGGATTTGGTGATACTTATATCTGGAAAAATACCAAATGATCAAGTTCCCTTACAGGAGTATCATTATTTATTTCAATTTATGTATATCCTTTTCTCCCAGTAGGTTGACGCTTTTTTGAAGATAAGTACTAAGTCTAACATAGCTTCCTAATGCCAAAGCCTGGTTATAGAGTCTAACAAAAAGTCCTATCTCAATATACATAAATTTATGCTTTGCCTATACTTGTAGAGATCTAAATTGTGGCTCAGAAACATTAACTCACTTCCCGAATATCACATAACTCAAAAGTACCAGTCACCAATGTAGTTGTAGTCTCATCTTACGTAAATAATTTTTTTCTGCATTATGAAATTTTACTTTCTAACTCTGTCTGTGATGCTATAACGTTTGTGTGCAGCTTTTCTCTGCACCATAATACTGATCTCATACCCTCCATATCTAGTATGTAGTCTACAATAAATAATAACAAACGTTTCACAAGTTGAGGTCAATCAAGTTGCTTCCTTAGATGATTGCTTTAGAGATGCTTGGAGGGATGACTACTCAGTTATAAATAATTCAAAGCACCCAATATCTATTACACAACAGACAATGTGCTGGATAGGTAGTTTAAATGGATCCAATGGAATTATCTCTTCAGAAAATCTTGCTTGTTTTCATTCAATATGTGAATGCTATCTACATATTTGTGCAGCAAATAATTGATTTACAAACAAGTTTTACATCATCCTTGAATTTTGCCTCTTCAAATAAAAGTAAAGATAATATAGCAGACAAAATTGCCCTTATCTGTTGGTCTTTTTCTTAAAGATATATAAATTATAGTAATAAATGTTTTCCTCCTCACCATCATCTTCATTATACAGTACGTGACACCAAGAGACCCAGTGGATTAAAAGACATGTTTGTTTTCAATATTATTTGTATTTCCAGAGACAGTGAAGGATAGGTACAGAGTAGTCAATGAATGAGTAAAACATATTAATGTCATGGCACCATATTATAGTTTTTAAATTATTAAAATTCATATAATACAGTTTGATCTGAAAAAAAGAGCCCTAGATAAATTTTTATTCAAGCAGTAATAAAATAAATGTAGCATATAAGATCCATCAGCCTCAGGTAAGTTAAGCAATTTGCCCAAAATTATCTAGTTTACAATTGCAGAGGGAAAGCATAGACCCAGATTTTTATGTATTTGCAAAGATTCATATAAACAATATATTTGTGGTCGTTAAGTCAAATGCTGTAATTTTTTAGGGAGAATATTGAAGCCAATAAAGGATAACTGTCAGGGAAGAAACTCATTGATCTAGGAACAGAACCTAAAAGATAGAAAGTTATCCAGGAAAACAGGAAAGGTAGTTTTTCAGATAGAATAAAAAAGGATTGTGGAGATAAATTGACACAGTAATCTAGTTTAAATCTGCAAAAATTTAGTATAAATAAAACTGCAAAATGCTTGTTTATTTAAAGAAGAGATGAAATTCAAATAAATTATAATGAACCATTTTAATATGTTCAATTCGCTGGCAGTTAGTAGATTGACAATGTTGTGTAACACAACCACTATGAAGTGTTTCAGAAAACATTTTCAGTGCCCCAAAATAAATATTTATTGAAATCCCATTCTTCTTTAATTTAGCTCTTTATTTACAGTTTCTTTTAGCTCTTTCAACATTTTTAAGAAACTTGATACAAAGTCTTTGTGTAGTAAGCCTAATGCTTGGCCTCCTCAGGGGCAGTTTCTATTTATTTCTCCTTTCATTGGGCCATATTTTCTTCTTTCTTTGCATGCTTTATAATTTGTCTTTGAAAATTTGACATTGTAAATGTAATTTCTAACTGTAAAAATTACATGATTCTCCCTTCTTTAGATCTTTACATTTTCTTTTGTGGCTGTATTTTTTAATGACTTTTTTTTTTAATTGTCTGTATTATTTGTTGTGGGTGGTCTCTGAGGTATATGTTTCTTTATCTCATGTCTAGCTAGTATTTTCTCATAAAATTCCTTGAATCCCTGGAGTGAAAGAAAAAAAAGGAGAAAAGATAGGTTTAAAAGACCGATAGATAAATAGCCAACTAGCTAGATGATAGATAGATAGACAGACAGCTAGCTAGATGATGGATAGACAGATAAATTTACAGATAGATAAGTGCATACATACTTAGTTTTATACATGTATCTCTTCTAATCATTATAAATAGACATTGTGCTGGAACACTTCTTCAATGCCTAGACAGCTCATTTGCAACTCTGTCTTAGCCTTCTCTTCCTGCTTGTGCAGAGCTTAAAGATAAATCACTTGGAAAGCTGAGGGTCCTCTCAGGTCTTTTCTGAGCATATGTATAGTCATGGGAATGGATGTTGCCTTCTAATTTCTTTGGTATGTGCATGTGCTTTTCAATTACCTAATTTCTAAAGAACAACTCTCTCCGGCTTTCGGCATGGCTATAGTTTACCTCAGTTGTAATATTTTGCACCAAGTTGCAGTGGGTTATTAATTTACCTTACAATGTTTCTAAGACTTCCCTCTGCCTAGCTCCTTTTAGGCAAAAAAAAAAAAAAAAAAAAAGGCACTTTTAGGAAATTCCCAGACAGGTTGAAACAGACAAATAAACCTAATTTCTTTGGTGTCTCAAGAACTGGGGCCAGAGTACTACACAGGAAATTCAGGATGCCATCTTCAAGACTACTGTTGAAGGGAGTAGGATTAGGGCAAGTAAAATGCTGCAAATATTTTGTATAATTTTAAAGTTACCTTGTTCTTGACTCAGTGTTTACTTGCTTTCTGTAAATGGTTAACTATTTTCCAGCCTTCTGACAAAGTCAATTATCTTTTTGTTTCAATTTTTTAGTGTGTTTGTGAAAAGATGAACACTTGGATCTGCCAATTTTACCTTTTTTCTTTTTGGCTGGCCTCATGCTCCACAATGACTTTTTGATCGGAATGCCCAGGTTATATATAATGCTCACAGTCCTTAAGCTTTACAAATAGCTGAAAAATAAACTTTTAGAAGAAAGTCTAGCTATGCAGAAATTTTGTCTATTCAGAATATATTTGTTTGAAAGCAAAAACGTGCCTGATCAGCAAAGGTTTACATATTGAAGTCATTAATTATCCTGCATGCATGTGTGTGCCATTTGCATGTACACACACGTACAGACACCAGACATATTGAATATTCTGCAGTTTCTTAAGGAAGTTATTAAAATGCTGCACTCTATCTTCTGGCTTTGCCACATGCTGCATCCACTTTCCAAAGAGTTAAATTACGTTGACTCCTTTCACTTAAAAATGTCATTTCATCATTTCAAAATGGTTCCTGCAGCTTCTTTCACAACAGGTTATAAGTAGTAATAAAAAGGAAAAGATAAACAGTTCTCACTTAATAAAGTTCTGTCTTTTATACAGGAATTTAATATAATATTGAATTATGAAACTAGACTTCCATTTATGACTCATTGGCCAGAAATTGATCTCATGCTCATTCCCAATACAATCTCAAGGACTAGGGAGGCAATGTGGTTATGATGACTAGCTTTTGCCACTAATGAATTATCTAATGCACAGTCAGGAGAGATTGATTTCTTTGAAAATAACTGGGAATATGTAAGATAAATAATTTGTGGAACAGGATAGCAGATGAAAATATAATAATGCCTAACCCAGAAAGTGTTTAAGACATATGCCTTTCACAGATAAGATGGTAAAGATTACAGTTCACAGAATCCTTAGTTTTCAATTGATATATAAATTACTTAGTATTTTTCATTGGAGAGACAGTACAATTTTGATGCAACTACATTTTTCAGAAAAAAAGTAAGCATATATTTTCACTACATAGTTACTACATAACTACATGACTACATAGATATGTAGTAAATACATTCTGTAGTTGATAACTACAAGAGGAAAAACAATGTGAAAGTGGTCAATTTAAGAAGAAAATAAAATAGGGGAATAAATGTGGCAAAAACAAAATTAAAATATGCAAAAATGAGTAAAATAATGAATTGTAAAAGTAATTGTAAATGGATTAGAATTGCATATCAAAAGCCACTAATTTTGGTGTTAAAATTTTTCATAATTCCCAAATCTTTCAAGTTAAAAAATAATAAATTTCAATGATTGAATATATATCTAGGCAAACAAAGCTAAATTAGTTTTATAAAATTAATTTAATATTCACGTTAAAAACCTAGAAAAATAATTTCGAAAACTCAAATAATTGAGAAGAAAGTGTTAAGGACAATTAGAGCAGAAATTAATACAATGAAAATAATAAAAATATAAAAATAGACAACACACAATCCAGTTCTTCTCAAAAAATGCAAATACATATTTCACTTGAATTTATTTGAGGGAAACAGTAGTCTTCAAATAAAATTCCTATTTTAACAAAAAATGAGATTTTATTTCACATCCTACATGTTAATTAAAATTAGTAGCCTGAAAATACAAAGTAATGTGGGCAATTTTACTTACTATTTATGAGAGTATAAACTGAGTTAACTATTTTGGAGAGATATTTGAATCTAACACATGAAAGAGAAGATATTTAACATTCTTAATATTCATAAAATAAGAAAAAGTAACTTAAATCCTCATTAGTAACAAAGCAATACATTCTGTGTGTGCCTATATGTGTGTGTTTTCTTGTCATCAACGATGTTAAAGAATCTATATAAATTAACAGTGCCATATTCCTTATATATTACTACTTTTACTTTTATGCAACATCCCTTCAAAACATTATGCTAAGTAATATAATCCAGACACAAAAAATGTAATTTGTATGATCACACATGTGAGATATCTAGAATAGTCAAGTTCATAGAAACAGAATGTAGAATAAGGTGACCAGAAGCTGAGAAAAACGCAAAATGAGGAAAATTGCTTAACGCCTACAGAGCTTCTGTTTGGGTTGACTAAAAATTTTGGAAACTGATGGTAATGACGGTTGCACAATAATGTGAATATAATTAATGTCAGCATACTTAAAAATAATTGATTGGCAAGTTGTGTATTTTACCACAATTGAAAAAAATGTCACTCAATGTGAACAATTTTGGCCATTTGGATAAATTTCACAATAATAGAGACATTGCTGATTTAAATAATTGAGGAGGTGCCATATATTTCTAAAATAATATACATATGTGTTATTTTATATATAAGAACATAAAAATACATGTATATAAGAATGGTCCCCAACTTACAGTGGTTTGACATACTCCTTTTCTACTTTATTGTGGTGCGAAAGCCATATGCATTCGGTAGAAACCATGCTTTAGGTACCCATACGACCATTCTGCTTTTCACTTTCACTACAATATTCAATATACTACATGAGATTTTCAACACTTTATTACAAAATAGGCTTTTCATTAGATTGTTTTGCCAAACTGTTGGCTAACGTAAGTGTCCATCTGTAACCATGTCAGAGTGACAATATGCCAATCAAAATAAAAGATGTGATTTTATTGTTTTCTTTAACATTTAACAATCACTATAAAAGGAAACACACTTTATTGTGAGTCAGGTGACCTAAATTTTTCTTTATTTTGCCACCAACTGTTATGAGACAGAAGGCAAATAGCTTAACTACTCGGAGCTAAAACCCTTTCTCTAACATGAAATGCTGAACAAACATCATTGACTACTGTGGAATATACCATATTCTCCAGGAGTTTAAAGTTACATAATTATATTTATTATAAGAGAAAAAATTAATACAGCAAAGTTTTGTGAAAATATGTACACATTTTGTATAGTTATCTTCTGAGGGTGCATATTATCAATCAGATGTACACAGACAGAGAAAAATAACAAACAAAAACAGAACTCCATTTACATTACCACACTTTCGACTCACATCACTAGCCACATGTGTTAGTTTTTCAAATACTTTTGAAAAACTCAGAGACACATTAGCTTCTTTATAAGCCAGAGGGCCAAATTCCATGAGGAAACTGTATGGACTCCATATGTAAAGGGGTGTTCTCTTAGTAAAAATGTGTAAGCAGCTTCCTTGGAAGCTACAGCTATGTTCTTTGTTAATAATGGAGAAGTATGAATGGTTGTCACAAAAAAGAACTGCATAAAAAACAAACAGATTGACTCAATGGCATATAAGAATAATTTATTACTGAGTTGTAGACCTGAAGATCAACTAGTGGGGCTCTGTTCCATGTACGTCATTCTGAGGATTAGACTGGAGGAGCAGCAGCTACTCACGACGTATTTTAAGGCAGTGGAAAAGGCTCAAGAGAGTAAGCCAAAATGCACAACTTACATATTTCTGTTAACATTCCATTGACCTAAACAAGTCACATAGCCAAGCATATTCTCCCAAGCTGACTGGTATACTCTTTGCCCCATAAGATCATGGCAAGGACATGGATTTACAATATTACCAAGGAAGCTGAAATGATTGGGTCCAATAGTTAAATCTATCATATATGAAGAAGGGAGGGTGCAATAATTAAATCTATCGTATATGAAGAAGGGATACTAGTATTATACACTTTTTTTAGATTATATTTAAGGTCCAAATCTAAAGCTTTATCAATGAACAGTTTTAGGTGAAATATTGCTTCATACATAAATATTAACATGCTTCATAAAGAAAATTAATATTCATTGAGTACTTATAATGTTCTCATTAATGTAAATGACATTTATCACAGATTTGTATGCTTTCCAATAACTCTACAGGCAGGCCTGTTATTGTCTTTTTTGAGATGAGAAAATAGACAATATAATTTTAAGTGACCATTTTAGAGAAATAGAATATTTCAACATGTGTCAGGCAATGGTCTCGATTTTTTTTTACATGATCTAACTCATTTAATATGTATTAAACATTTTTGAGGCAAGTGTCATTATCCCCCCTCTTTGGTTCATAAATAAACTGAGGAATAGAGAAGTTAAATGCCTTCTCAAGGTTACTCAGGTAGCAAATCACTGAGTCAGGATTTAACTACAGGCAATGTGGCTACTGAATATAAGTTTGAAAACACAATGCAGAAGGTAGACTGGTCAAGATTCAAATACATAATCATCTTCCTTAAAAGCAAAGCAAAGAGCAACAAGTTGACAAGGATGTGAGGTAATTTTAATTTTGTCAAGTTTTTGTATGGATGAAAAGCAAATATTATGCATCATAAAGTATCCGAATCTTTTGAGAAATTAAAAAAGTTTAGAAGATGATGATTGTAAAGAAAAGCAGTCAACACAATTGGAATGATTGTACTTTTCTTTCTGTCTCTTTGTGTCAACATAATAAAATTCATGTTTGCTTTAACATTAAAAAAAAAAGAGGGACTTGTAGTTTCTTGCTCTGTTGCTCTAACAATGAGAGTGTAGGAAAGTATCAATTGCTGATCAGTGTATCCTGAGTAGGAAATCCCCCACTTCACTTGATGTCTGGGATCAGCGCCTAGTTTTGAAGCTAGACACCTGCTGTGACTGATACCTGGGGGTATGAGGTACTGATGTATTGTAGCCTATATAAGGGGTGCAGGAGTCCTAGGCAATGTCATCTGACTTCTCACAGGTTCACAATTGGACAGCATATATTTTACACACACACACACACACACACACACATAAAAAACACAATTTATATATGTATATATTTATAAGTTTACATATATACATATATACAGACACACATATATAGTATCATTTTGATGAACGAGTTGCCATAGGAACAAAATGTGAAATGTTATGTCAGCATGGAGGGTTCGTATTTAACCCGTTCCCTGCCAGTCAAATGTTATAGTTCCCTGAATAATAATAATAATAATAATAATAATAAGCTAACAGCAGCAATCTTAATGATAAAATAATAATAGTAATAACTAACGTTATACTAAGCATACTACATGAATTATGTCTTTAATAACTCAACAACTCTTTGATTTGCTATTGATATACCTCTTTCACTGATGAGAAACCTATATCTAAGAATCACATTATCAAGAACATGCAGCTAGTAGATATTGACCAAGGTCCGGATAAACAAGCTTAAGTAGCCTTGTGCATGGTAGACATAGCTGACAACAATAACCTAACTTCAGCAGACTCTAAGAATGACCCTGAATGGCGGATGCACCTGAATATTGTGTGCTCAGAGTTCCAACCTAAGAAATCTGGGAGTAGCCAACCCAGAGATTCATTACTTATCTATGAGGATCATCTGAGCTCCTGTGCTTTCCTGTGAATGTGAATGTGGGAATGTGAATGGTGGGACATACAAGTGAGCCAAGCTCTTTGTTTTGGGTTAAATGAAGGTTGCCAGGTGGAGGTTGTTAGGGGAGGTTGCTAAGTGAAAATGCTGTATAAAGTGACTGCTTTTGCAAGCAATGGTGGTATTCTTGCCCCACCGATTACCACTGGGCTACGTGGTTCCCCTGTCTAGTGTGCTCGCAGTGGATCTCCCTGTTTGTAAGTCTCCTGCTAATAAAACCTCATGTCTCCTTTGTTAGCTCTGGGTCTTTTCTTAGGCCTCCTGAGCCTGGCATTATCCCTGTGGGAGTTAATAGGGGTCACAACAACTTTGCTATGCTATGCCTCACCCTGTAGGTGAACCATCTCTTATCTCTTGGTGTTAGCACATGGTATTTCTCTCATGGTTAATTTCCTCCTTTATCTCCCATTACCTCTTTATCATGAGCATATCTTTATCATAACACTACCTCTAATATGCATTTCAACTTACCATAAGACTGGGTTACCTGTTTCTTTTACCTGTTAATATTCCCTAGCTTCCCTGCAAGAAATAAGTTCCTTGAGAGCAGGCACTGTGTCAACACTGTAATTTCTGTGCATTATAAGTAGTGGCTTAAACCATACATGGTAAGTACATTACTACAATGGAATTACGATGGCAGCTATTACATAAATCCTTGCCATGATCCATGTCAGTAGCATACTTGTCTCTAATTCTCATAACAGTCCTGCAAAGGAAGCATTTTTCAACATTATTTTACTACTGCTGTGATGCCCATTATTATTTATATCAGTACTTTACAAATGAGAGTATAGAAGCTCAGAGAGGTTAAGTAACTAATTCTCATTCACAGTACTCATAATTAACAAAGCTAAACAAATTTGGTAGCTCCGACTGCTATCGAAATGGCCTTTGGATTTGACTTACTAATGTCAAGTGATTTAACCATGATGCTTTTAATTTTGCTTGAATTGCTTCTGTTGCCATCCATCTGTTTTAGCCTTAAGTTGGTACTATTGGGAGAGAGAAGCAAGAAACTATGTTACAAGAGCCTTTGTGAAAGCACTCTAAACTTTTATATCCTCCTGCAGTTTCCTACATTTGCATGATTATTTTGTCTCTGCTGCCCCTACTGAGTATCTCTCCCTCTCTCTTCCTAAGGTTCAAGAACAGGGGCAGATGCCCATGTGCACAGTCCATTCAGGAGTAGCACTTGGCCACCTTATTTCTGGGTAGCTTTTGTTGTGCTCATCTGTTCAGGAAGCCTGACTGTACAAGGGCTCATTTGCTGGTTAATTGCATTCTCAGATCCTCTAAGAATGTCGGCACACCTGCTCTCCACTTTACTGTCTCTTTTGATCTCTCTTGAAATACTCAACTTTGATTATGTGAAAATCTTCTGTAACTGTAATACGTGCCTGGAAAGCAACTAAAACCTTCCATTGTGACTATTTTGACCTGAAAAAGAGGCTATTTTAGGGCCTGTGTGTGGTGACAAGAGAAAACAAAAGAAAAGAAAAGAAGGAATCTTATTGTCTCCGTAATCCAGTTCAGGAGGTAGGATTTGATTCATCTGATGTTTGGTAAATTTTAAACAGATGTGAATTGCAGAGTAAACACATCTTTAACAGGTTTTTAAACAGTGGTCTAGCATAAATTTCTATTTTCTAAGCAATTTTTATTTACTTATTTTTATCTTATTAAGAAAATTTTTTAGAGACAAGGTCTTCTTCTGTGGAGGACAGTGGGGCCATCATAGCTTATTTTAACCTGGAAATCCTGGGCTCGAGCAATCTCCCATCTCAGCTTCCTGAAAAGCTATGATTACAAGTGTGTGCCATCATGACCAGTTAATTTATTTTGTAGAGATGGGGTCTTGCTATTTTGCCCAGGCTGGTCTTGAACTCCTGGCCTCCCAAAGTGCTGAGATTATAGGCATAAACCACCATATCCATGCTAAGCCATAATTTATTACTACTAGGAAATTGAGGAAAACACAAATATAACTTTATTTCTAAATAAATAATACAGGCAAAAAAGAAACCAAATGGAAAAAAGTAATCATAAAGCAATCAACACTGTCTTCAGAACAATTCTATGGAGCTGAATAAACCGATGCTGGAATTGTCATCTATTTCTTTTTTTGACTTTTATCTAAACTTTTCTAACGTCACTAATTCCATTTGTATTCTCAGTTGTTCATGTCTGAGTTTTCTCACCCTATTTCACTTTTCTCCACATGCCCACTAGATAAGTATTCCTATCACAGAAAAGCATTGTATTAGTCTCCATTATACATTTTAGAAATCATTCAATGATCCCTCCATCATAGGGCTTGGTACAAAGTGCAACCTCAATATTCGTTTTAGGAACAAATGAAAAGATACTCAATTACCAAGGAGTAGGTATATACTATTTCATTTATTTATCAAGACACCTTGAATATCTATTATGCATGAGGCACTACGCTTAATGCTAAAATGGTAATTTAGGGCAATTTAAAAAGTCACCAAAGGTTGTCAAAAAGCCTTTACATTGCTATTGCTTAAATTTCTTATTGCATATTCATATCCAGTTATGAAGACAATATACTTATATGTAAATACATGTTGCTTTCTAAATTACAATTAATCAATGGTGGTGACTGGAGCACACAAAATGATATTTCTGTGAATTGTCATCGCACTTGGCAAGTATCTCATGAAAAATATCCTTTTTATTCGTGAGGTGGTTCAGATGGGTTAGGGAAGGTAAATGTTTTATGTATACCATCTGAGCAATACTTGTAAAATTAAATAATTGTGAAAGTTTGTGTTATTCTCTTTCCTTGGCAAAGAGAGTTCAATATATTCATCAAATCATAAAATCTTAGGATTAGAAGGGATATTGGAAAGCAGTAAGTTCAATTGCTCTCTGGTATTTGAATTTCGACTACACCCGTAATTTGAATACTCTGGCAACAGTCAAAACTCACTAACTTGTAATTCAGCCTGTTCTAGTTTGTCAGTTTGTTCAAGAAATTTTTATTTCTTCCCTTTATTGCTGGTTCTAACTTAACATGACATTGTTAACATATGAAGATAATGTAGATATTTCATAAGACTTTGGATATCATGGTCTTTCTAGAAGCTCTAAGATTGTACTTCTACCTCCAAATAAATGTTAAATTTGATTCAAGTAGTTTTAAAAAGGAAATAGTTTTCTGGTTGGTAACAGACCTTTCATTGTTTAAGCTCCTTTACAGTTTACTGAAATAATGTAACCATAAATGGGAATTTACATTTTCAATTTTAGATTAACCAGATTTTTTATAAGGTGACTATCCAGAGTCATTAAAGTAATAGTTGTTATATCTCTAACATAAACACTTATTTTCCTCCCAGAGGTAATGCATCTTATTTCCCTTTGGCACGTGGTTCTATCTTGTTCTTTCAGAGTTTCTAATTAGGCCATCTGTTTCAAAATTAGTCAAGCATTGGGAATGGATTTAGTTTTGTTTGTATTTGCTTGTCTGTTTTATTTTCATCAATGACATTTTCAAGATGGCTTCCTGCTTCTGGTAACCCGAGATCATTCATGGCTCTTTTGAATGAAGAGAAAGATCTTTCTCAATCACTATTCTCTTCTACAGACATCAAGTGAAATGTGGGTCACCCCATTTTTCATTTAATAAAAAAACTTTTTGCAAGAGTGTCTAAAATGTTATATGGAAACAGAAAAAGAGGCAAGAGGCTTCACATAACGTCAGCTGGGTACACAGGAAAGAACAGAGTGAATCTTAGTCATTTCTGAGAAGACAATTCTTTGACTTGTTTACAAAATAATGACCTTTTCTCCTCTTTAAATATTATGAAGTTGAAAAGTTACTTAATACGGCTATATATTTGTAACTACCCACATGCAGTGGAAAGAGGTGGAGATTGAAATTCATGATGCTGACCATTAGGGTACATTCATAGTATCTGCCTGAACTTGGTCAGGTTACTTCAACTCTTGGTTCCTCAATTTCTCTATTAGGAGAGATGAGGGGTGCATGGGTTTTCTCTGAGCTCATCTGAAGGTATCCCTCACTATCTCTCTCTCAGGGCTACTTTAATAATTATATCAGCTTAATTTTTTTAAAAATGTTCCTGTCACGTTCCAACCTGAGCGGGGGTCCGAGGGCAGTTGGTGGAAGGTGGCGGGTAACTGAATGAATGGGCACTCGAGGGACTGTAGGCAGTTGGGACATGGCTTTATTCTCCTGCCTACAGAGTCATCCGTACAGTACAATAGTGACTCAAAGCCAGATATGAGCTCACACAAACAGGTTACATTATATGGCTACGTAAATGTGATTACACAATGCATGGGGTTGTGTGCTTGCACTTCAAACCCAGTGCGTCATACTGTACCCGATGTCTACCTTGGCCTACTCCTGACTGAAGCACTGCCATTTTCCTTACAGTTGCCATCATGGAATTTTAACAGTTAAAAGCAGGAGTTCATTTTGTATATCACAATTTGAAACACATTTCATGTGTTTTTCCAGTGTATATAAGAAGGGGCAGTGTCTTCTTGGCATCCAGGGAAAGACTAGGCTTTTCTGCCCACTTAGCTAGTATTAAAACTATAATAAAGACTTTTTGTGAAAGGTCACTAGATTCATTGTTGGAGGCTTATGAAATAAAAGGCCTGTAGAGTATGACCATTTGCTATTTTTTATCTTCATTTCTTCATTTTTCCTCAGACAATGAACATCACAAAAGCTTTCTGCTGGAAGAGTTAGTTCTGGTCATTGTGATACCTGGGCTGTCACTTGCTTTAAAACCTGGATTGGTTAGAATGAATAGATTTGTCTTTGCCAATGAAACAAATGTTCAACTTTAAAAAGCCTTTTCAGCTATAGACTTTTCATAGAATAAGCTACCTCTGTCAGGAATTCTTCTCTCACTACCACATATTCCAGTATTTTCTCTAGTCACAGGCTCTCTACTTTGTAGATATAGGTATTCCCACTTCTCAAAATTTCACTAGTGAAACATTTTAGTTAATTTGCAGAGGGATTTTTATAAGCAAGTCCTAAGAAAATGAAAACATTTTAGTCATACACAAAGGTAGACAAAAAGGCTCAGAGAAAACATGTATTTCTCTCCCAGTTTTGGTAGTTAAGAATATTTTGCCAATCCAAGGCATATTTTGCTTCTTATTTCTGGAAAGAATGTACTTTTCTATTCCTTAGCCCTTTGAGGCTTGTTATAAGAAAAGGAAAGACATAAAATGGCAGGAAATTTGTACTGGATGCTGTCAGGCTAATCTAATAATAATATACTTCCGAAAGGGAATGGTGCTGGTAATAAAACTACATGCATTTTTCAAATGTGAATTCACCCTTTTTGTATACTGTAAAGGTGATGTTACTGCAGGTAAATTATATCCCAATAACCTATTTTAAAATAGTTAAATAAGGAAGAATAGAGGCAGCAATGAGTGGTACCAAGGGTTTATGTAGGTGAGAAGACAGTGCATTTAATTGCGTTTACTTGAGTAGTGCCCTATTATGTCCATAGTTGACATGCTCTTTGGGCCACCATTTCCTCTTGAAACTACTAAGACAGGCAGCTTTCCTCAGATGTAACCTGGCAGTACCTTAGCTATACTGGGGCTTTCTCCTCCAGAACTTCTTTGATACTGTAGTTTTGGACACACACAGGCTCTCAGTGAGCACTGCAGCACTCACTAATCTGGACACACAGAAAATTTAACAACTTATTTGACAACCCTGGACCAAAAAAGGGATGAGAGCTATCGAACCAATGCATGTCACTTCCATCTCTCAGGAGGACAATTTTGAAGCTCATACTACTCATTCTCATTTATCCTCCAAGGCTCTAGGGAAATGTGATCCCCAATGGCCAAAAGCACTACACATCTCCACAAAGCTCATTATAAAATGGCTTTTATTCCTTCCTACCTCACCCTGTCCAGTCACCTACTCTCTTTCCCTGGCATAGGTTTCTCACATCAACAATGTTTCTGAAAGCTCTGACTCACGTTCTGCTTCCTGAGGATGAACCCAGTCTATGGCAGAACGAGAAGGCTATTAACATGCATTGCAAGCTGATTACATCCTCATATGTTTTTAAAATTTGTATACATTAATTAATCAATTCCTGCAGTGTTATGGGGGTAATATTATTCCTTCTTATCAAACTTAGCAATTGAAACTTAAAGAGGAAAACACTTATCAAGGGCTAAGTAATATGTTCTTTTGACTCTAAGCTCAGTTTTTTTTCCATGAAAAGCTCACTTTTTTCACAAAAGTTAGTTAATTGTTTCCTATGAATGTAGACCTTTTACTCAGTCATTAAGTTGCTCTTAACCTGACAATTAAATCTCTTTCTTAAAAGAAAAACAGAAGGTATTCCTAGTAGGCATTAATTTCTAAAAGTGATTAAATGAATTACCCCCTCTCTCAGATAAAATTCAGCATGCATAATTGTCTCACAAGTTTCCATATTGGTGGGACTGGTTTAAATTTGTTATTACTCCCAATAGCCCTGGCAACTTGCCTTAATACAGATTAAGGTATGTATCCTTGGTTAGATTCCTACTTTTGGCTTATCACTGAGCAATATTAATAATATATATCAGCAGACAGCTCAATAGCTTATAAAAATGTTAAAATCCCAATTAATATATAAAGCATACTAAGACTGAGAGAAGTTAAGTAATTTATTGAAGGCCTCCATTGCTAATAAGTTGCAGAATGAGAAATCAATACCATATCTCTCTTGCCCAAATTCTGTGTTCTTTCTAAGCTTTGAAAATTGACTTAATTTGAATCAACTATGACAGCACTTAGAGTTGACTGTTAGGGAAGCTATCCTCAATACAGAAAAAAATATATATATATGTATTTATATATATACTGTAATATTATAAAAGGTAAGAACTTGCAATAACAATATTCTAAATTTTGGATTTTAAAATAAATTTAACCCATTATATTTATTTCCAAATTATCTTATTTCGGGTTTGTTCATTAGCATTGCAAAATGAAACTACTTGTGATTCACATAAAAACCTTATTGTAGCCAAAGATATCCCTGTTTGGAGTTTATAAAAGTAATAATGAGAGTTAGGGTTTATCTTTCCTTACTCAATAAGTGGGTCACTTAATAGCCTCCTCAAACTTCTACATTATTTTAGGATTTCAAAAACTTCTGAGTAATAATTTGAGTCTCATAATAATCCTGTGTTGCTGTTGATTATTATTGCCATTTTACAAATGAAGAAACAGATCCTCAAAGAATATGAACAGATTTAAGCATTAAAACTTTGGTTCAGTTTATTCAAAATAACAATGGTATTAATTACCTTCATACGTTGAATATTAGAAAATGGTCAGTTAGTATATTACCTGTTACTGATGTAGGCATGGCTGGCTTTTTTATCTATGGCAAATTATTTTATTTCTAGTGCCATTTAACTGTCATAGATAGATGGGTTTTCACCCGCACAGTGCAAAAGATAAGGGAAAGGTGTCAGAATTGTGGATGACGATAAGAATTTTTAAAAATGCAAATGCTTGGGATCCAAAGGGAAATAGCTAGTGTATGTAATTTACAAGTGTCTAATCTAACAGGTTGAAAAGGCTCAATTGCACTCAGTCAAATAGGCAAAAGTGTAATGGTTACATGAAGATAAATTATAGTATTAGGGGAAAGGGGGCATATTCCAACTTTTTCTGTTATAAGAAAACAGAATATCAGGCTACTAGCCAGATAGACTTGATGTCAGTTCCAAAAGTATCATTCTAATTATGATCATCGTCAATAATTAAACACTTATTTTGAATTAGGTAAATCACTGAGCAATTGTATATATCTGACACATTAAGGCTCATAGACACCTATATATTTACGTTTATCATAGGATATGTTTTGTACTTTCAATGTAATGGACTCCCTGAGGTAAGTAATTCTTGTTATCATCATCAAACCCTATGTAAGTCAATAGAAGCTAAGAATTATCATGGGACGTTTCAAGTGTATTCAGTTTCTAAAAGGCAAACCAAGACTCAAAACTATGATCTTAACTGTATACCATGCTTCCAATAGATGAAGAGAACTAGAGAATTCCATTATAAACAAAAGCAGCAGCATCCTAACCTTGAAGACTGGGTCTTTATGATTCAGGTACACCGTGGGTTATGTAATTAATTGCACAATTGTGGTATCCTGTCTCACATTAGAATAACAGATACTACACCTAAGATAATGAGACCAAGTCCAGATCCACCTTTCTTAAATTCACTCACTCCCAACATGAAACAATACAGATGGAATTACTAAAATATTCCTTGCATTTGTCACGATTCCGTTAGAATTTAATATGACTAAAATTGTGGAGCAGAGAATTATTATCTACACTCTAGTAAACCTGAGTGAACCAATTGCTCTAAATATGTTAGGCTTTCAAATAGTGAAGAAGTATAGCAATTTCTCTGGTTATTCTCTAAGACTCTCAATTGAGTAGGCAAAGTGAGGAATTAAAGCTTGGGCTATTTAGCCTCTTTTTTATAATATTCATTAAGATTTTAAGTGCCTATGATAGATTTCTTTGTTAGCATTTTTCATTATCTTTTCTTTACGATCATTCTTCATTCAGTGTTTAATCTATGTGACAGCACTTGAAGCTAAGGTAATTTGAATTAAATTTGCAAGCAAGATCTTTGTGTGTGTGTGTGTGTGTGTGTGTGTGTGTGTGTGTGTGAATTCCTTTCAACTTGTTTTATTATGATCAAGATATTTTACATCCACTCTATGCCTTTATCCACTAATTTACTGAGTTTATCGAAAAAGCAATCAAGTTTGTCTGGCATAACATGTTCTTTGTAAATTTAGCATGGCCCCAGAGAATGTAATCTGCTATTTATTAACAAAGCAGGCAACAGAAGCACAGGCTTTTTTTTTTTTTTTTTTTTGCCAGACTCCTCCAGGGGACTGTTGCAGAGACTGATTTCTGGTTTGAAAGAGGAATTCACAGTCTGTTCTCTGTAACGGGGTAGGACTCCGGAGGCAAGGGGTAAGTCTCTTCAAGCTCACATAGAAATCTCATTTTTTTTTTTTTTTTTTTTTTTTGAAATGGAGCAGATTTATAAGGGACTATATCCCAGAGGTAAAATCAAGGGCCTTGAAGTGTCATAGATTTAGCATCTGAAATTCTGAAAGGTGGTCATAGCTGAAGCTCACAGTCAGATCCCAAGCTCGAAGTCAGCCTTGTTGGAACTCTAGGGGACCAGAAAGGGCCTGCCATCTGTCACACATTTTACACATTAACCTTTTAATTGGCTTCATCGTATTTTTACCCCCTGGAATTGTTTAGCTCAATTTCCTCTAATAAACAAAACAAAACAAAACAAAAACCTCATTCTGTTAAATGAATTTTTAAAATCCTCCTATTTTTTCTTTGTTTTCATTAGTGTAAGGAGTAACATAATTAAATAAATGCACAAATAAAATGTCTTAAATTCCTAGTAAAACAAGAAGGTTTATATGTAGATTAAATGAATGAGTAATATGAAAAAGCCTTTAAAATTAAGTACCATGTCCCTAATTTTAGCCTATAGAGAGATTATTTGTTTAAAATGCAAAATTTTGGGTTCCATTCACATAGATTCTGATTCAGCAGATTAAGAAATAGAAATATGCCTAAAAAACTTCGGTGAATCTGATGAAGGTGACCCACTCCTATACTTTTTGAAAATTTTTTTAAAAAGTTATAAAGCACTATTGAATTGGAAAAAAATTATGTTAATCAATTAATTTTAATTTAAAATTGCCAATTCTAAATATATCTATTGTGCCCACTTAGATGCACACACACAGAAACACACACACACACATTGACCATATGCTGCTTCTTGCTGTGAGAATATAATTGTTAACATTTTTAAGGAGTCTTGGAGCCTTGGGATACCCTATTATGGGTGCGGCATGCCTGAAAATGATGTCTAGTATTTTTACTGTCCTTCTTTTGTCTAGAGCCTAGTCATATGGCTCCAACCTAATTACAGTGGAAAAACTGGATATACAATCTTCCTCTGAGCCTGAGAAGAAGATTGGTGAATAACTTGTCCCCGTTTCTACCAACATCCTGAAATAAACTAGATCCAAATATTTCTATAACTAAGATCTAGTTCACACTCTGAGTATAAAAGAAAATATAGAATGACTATGGAATCATGAAATACTGGGTCTTGTAATACTCTATTTGTATTAAATTTCTAGTAAATGTAATCTTGTCAGATATCAGCATTTTAATAATGGGATTCTATTCCTATACTCAGGAGCCCAAGTGGGGAAAATAATTAATATGAAAATTAAAAAACAAAAAGCTGAAAAAAATACAAATCCTTTGACTAAAGATATTATTTCAGAAAAAAGACATAATTATATATCCATTTAAAGTAGGTAACTTGACTAAGTTCAATTTTGTATCTTATGTTTCAAATGTTTAGGTTACTATGGAAATGATCAAAAGCTTATGTTCATATAACAAAAAAGAATTCAATTGCATAAACTCTTTAAGGTAGTTTGAACTCCATAAAGTGATATGTATCTTCCAGTGGAGAGTTAGAAGATAATGAAATAGACCATGCATCTATTACTTTTACATTACACCTAGAGGTAACATTGTATAATTAAAAAAATAATGAATTTCAGGTTACAGCTTCAATATGTCAGGAGTTTGCCATCTTTACAACAACAACAAAAAATTAGACAAGCTGAAAATTCACTTTTCTCAGACACACCAGAGAAGTAAGTTCTCAGGAAGAACTGCCACAGTGTAATCTGGAGAAACAAACAGCCAGAGAGATACTGTGATCCACTTACCAGGGGTAGAAGCTGCTAGGTCCACAAACGACTAGCAACAATTCCTTTTTAATGTCAACGAATTGCTAGAGTGAAGGGTGAACTAATCTGAAAGGGAGAGTCTCCCGGGGCTGTGTGGGTGGGCAGTCTTAGGAGGGCCTCCATACCTTCCTGCGCTCTATCACCAGAAACTTCACCAGTGGATAATTCACAAGAACTCCCTACTGGCTCTAAAAACAAAAGAGGAACAGTAATCACTGTGAAAATACACTAATAACCTTCTCCTTAACAAATGCATACTCTCCAGAAGAAAGTTCTCTTTCATTAAATCACCCAACCTAGGAGAAGGGAATCCCACTCCAACCCCTTCCAGCCTTGCTGTCTTACCTAAGGAAAGGGGCAAAGTCACAGTCAACAGGTTCTTAGTTTCAGAGATAACTGATAGAGAATGCTACAATCAGAGAAAGGGGTAGATAATGGGTGCAAAACAAAGAAGCCACACCTCTAAAGAGAAACGTGTGAAGGTCTCCCTGGAGACACAGGTCCACTAAAAGCTTGAGATTTAATCAGAAGATTGTGGATTACTCTCCCACTCCCACATATTATTACTTCTACACTCATAGGACTCCAATATGATTATGGTGGATTATAGATGAAAAAGCTTCAAGCTACAGACTATCTCTCAGGAGGAGGAGGACTTAGGAAACTCCAAAGGCATCAGGGAAAACAAAAAAGAATGGAAGGAAGCAAAGAAAGGAGAAGGAAGAGAAAAAATATGTGAAGAAAATAAAAACATGAAAATTTGAATCCTCTGACAACTATAGCTACATCAAACTTGAAATACAGTGCCAATTCCTTATGGTCTGTTCTTTTAATCTATATCTCTTCTTTCACCAATACCACACTGTCTTACTCCATAAGTCTTGTGGTGGTGTAATATGGATTTTCCAACTTAATCTTAAGCAATAATCAATACAAATTTGTTGTATTTTGCCTTCTCATATAAATTTTTGAATTATTTAGTAAATGTCTACAAAATTACTTGCTGGTATTTTAATTTGGATTGCATTGAATCCACACATCTATTGGGGGAAAATTGACATCTTAACAGTACTGTGTCTTCCAATGCATGAACATGGGATATTGATCCATTTACTTAGAATATACTTGGTTTCTTTCATCAGAGTCGTATATTTTTCCTCATATAGATTGTGTTACATATTTTGTCATACTTAAATATTTCTGTCTTAAAAATTGAATTCTAATCATTTATTGCTAATATACAGGAAAACAATTGATATTTACTTATTGATTTTGCATCTTGCAACCTTGCTATTACTCACTTAGTTGCAGGAGGTACTTCTAAATTGTTTGGCTTTCTACTGAGACAATCATACTATCTGTGAAAGAAGACAATTTTATTTATTTATTTCTTCCTGTCTATTTGGTACACCTTTTATTATTTTTTCATCTTCTTTCTCTAACTATGATTTTCCATCTCTAGCTAATTTCTAGTACAATGTTGTATAGCATTGGGGAGTGAGGGCATTCTTGCATATCTGGAATAAATTCTACTTAATTGTAGCAGATAATTCTTTTGTATACATATTTGGATTTTAGTTGCTAATTTAAAAAAAAATTATATCTATGTTCTTGAGAGTTATTTATCTGTAGTTTTCTTTTCTTATTGTGTCTTTATCTTGTTTTGGTATTAGGCAATGCTGGACACACACTGCAGGAAATGTTCCCTCTTGGCATTGTATTTCCTTAAATGTTTTGCTGAATTAGTGAAAACATCTGAGCTTGGTACTGCTTTTTTTTTTGAAGGATAATAGAAGTTTTGAGCCACTTTTTTATTAAGGGACCAAGGCAAGTTTAAGAGCGAGAGTGAAGGTTTATTGAAAAGCTTTAGGCAGAAGTGAAAGAAAGGAAGTAAAATACACTTGGAAGAGGGCCAAGTGGGCAGCTTGAAATATCAAGTGCCGAGTCCATTTCCTTAATAGATAGTGACTATTTGGGTTATCTGTATCTCCATTGTGTGAGTTTTGAAGATTGTCTCAAGAATTTGAACCATTTCATCTAAATTATAAAATATGTGGGCAAAGAGTCATTCATAGAATTTCTTTACCCTTTTAACATCTAAGAAATCACAAGTGATGAGACCTCTTATTTTAATATTAGTGATTAGGCTTTTTCTCTCTTTTTGTTGTCGCTAGCTTGGGTAGAGATTTACCTTGTTTTTTAAAGCTATTCTTCAGGATGAAGAACCCAGTATTCATTTGGAAAAATAAATGATTCTAGGACTGATGCAGGAAATGTACCTGTGGGCCTGGATTATCTTGTTAAGCTAAAAGTTAGGAAGTGCTTAAAAAGCAAAACAGAAATAAACAAGAAAATTTTGGTTACATCAAAGGGACACAGGAACACACTAGAAGAGCACCCAATGATCAGAGGCAGAATAATTAAGCAACAACATAAAAAAGATAGCATCAGATTGCAATTCAAAGTATAAAATAAATCTATATGTCTATGTTGAGATAAATAAGGTGTCGAGTGAATAAATAAAGGAAGGGAAGGGGAGAAGAGACAAATCATGCAGAAGAATTTAAAATAACTTGGAGAAACACCAGATCCTCAAGGAAGAGGACCATAATTCCTCACTGCTTAAGCGTGTTGCACATCATGCCTTCCTTCCAGTGAACAGGTGGAAATGGGGATAAAAGAGTAACTTGATAAATGAAGAAGCCTCACAAACACTATATCAACCAGGTGGTGATGTCAACATCAACAATGTTAAATCATGGTAATAGTATGTACCTTTGACATGATGCAGTGCAAATGGAATGTTACTTCTGTTGTCTTCCTCCACAAAACCTCCATTCCCAGTCTAACCATAAGAAAAATATCAGGCAAACCCCAGTTGGAAGACATTCTAAAAGATAATGACCAGTACTCGAACAGTTTAAAGTCATCAAAGCAAGGAAAGTCTGCAAAAGTATCACAGTGAAGAAGTACCCAATAAGACATGAAGACTAAATGAAATGTGGTATCCTAAATGGGATTCTAGGATAGAAAAAATGACATTTAGTAAAAACTAAGGAAATCTTTAGAAAATATGGGCCTTTATAATTTATATGGATGCACTTATTAATTATGAAAAATATACCATAGTAATGTACAGCATTAATAACAATGGAATTTGGGTGTGGAAATGTGGTTACCGGTTGAATTAGAGAGAGAAAGAGAAAGAGAGAGCATTAATACAAAATGCCCTAAAAGGTTAGAAAAAAAAATAGTTACAGCAAATTGTGTACCCTCTCTATAGCATCTTCACATTTCTGTAAATCTAGACCTATTCTGAACCTGATCTTAGCCAAAAGGCTGAGAAGCAATCTAGATCTTCTCTGAAAATAAACTGTATTAAAATGAACTTGGCTTATTTTATTTCATTCTCTCTAGGGCATTTCTAACATACTTTCTGCAACTAATTTTTTCCAGCCTTCTAGGACATTTCTTACTAGTGTTCTCTCTCTCTCTCTTTCTCTCTCTCTCTTACACATTTTTACCCTCTAATTCAACCTGCAAATACCCCCTCGAAGGCATACAGATAACTTTAAAAATCTCAGAATGACGCTAGAACTTAAAATTTGGTTCTTAGCCACTGCCCAATGTTTCCCAGTGGTTCTTGGGAGTTCCTCCTACAGAGAAAAGTAAGAAAGATGAGCACGTATAAGAACATAATCACAGCTAATTGTCCCTTACGTACAGTTCTTCTGTCACTGATGTTCTGCAATAGCTCATTAATACCCAAAGGGGCAGGGTCCATTGTGAACCGATGGAAGCCATCATCAAAAGTTCCTGTTACACTACCCAAGCAGTATTCAAAGCTCATCTGTGTTCTTGAGAATTGATTCTTCATAGAATTCTGCCTGCCTCTCAGATGGCCAACTTAATGTTAAGAAAGGAGATCAGATGATTGTTCTCTTTGCTGTACTTTCCCCTGTGGTCATTTGAAAACAAACATCAAAAAAGTGTTACTTCTCAAAAGGATATTGGTTTTCTACAACTCTGTACATGTAAGCCAGCTCACAGGCCATGCTTCTGCGAATATTTGGCATTTTATATTAAACTTGGCACTTCTAGACCCCAAAAGCCTTCCAAGATTCAAAATCTGGCTAGATAATACATTGAGGTCTCAATATCCTTACCTGGAAAATGAGATACTATGAGTGTTTATGTGGAATAACTGAGCTAATTTATGTAAATGGGTTACGCTTGTACTAAGCACTTTATGAGAATGTAATATTAGGTTAGTGCAAAAGTAATCGTGGTTTTGGATCATGAATTTTAAATCATTATAACTAGGCTCAAACTCATCTTTATTAATCAAAATAGGAACCATTACAACCAACACATTTTTGCCAATGAGAAATAAGTTTGTTTATTCCTGTATAGCCAGTGCAAAACGTTCTCAAGATGCTTAAAGAGGTGTTAGTCGGTTGGTGAGAGGTCAGGTGAATATGGCAGATGAGGCAAAACTTCATAGCCCAATTCATTCAACTTTTGAAGCATCGATTTTGCAATGCAAAGTCAGGCATTGTCATGAAAAATTGCACCCTTTCTGTTGACCAATGCCAGCTGCAGGCATTGCAATTTTTGGTGCATCTTATCGATTTGCTGAACATACTTCTCAGATGTAATGGTTTCACGGGGATTCAGAAAGCTGTAGTGGATCAGAGCAGCAGCAGACCACCAAACAATGACCATGACCTTTTTTTGACGCAGGTTTGACTTTGGGAAGTGCTTTGGAGCTGCATCTGGGTCCAACCACTGAGATTTTTATTGCCAATTGTCAAATAGAACCCACTTTTCATCACACATCACAATCCAATGGAGAAATGGTTCCTTGTTGTTGCGTAGAATAAGAGAAGACACTTCAAAACGATGATTTTTTTTTTTTCTCACCCAGGTCATGAGGCACCCATTTATCAAACTTTTTCACCTTTCCAATTTGCTTCAAATGCTGAATGACCTTAGAATGGTTGACCTTGAGTTATTCAGCAAATTCTCGTGTAGTTGTAAGAGGATCAGCTTGAGTGATTCCTCTCAATTGGTCCTTGTCAACTTCCGATGGCCAGCCACTATGCGCCTCATCTTCAAGGCTCTTGTCTCCTTTCCAAAACTTCTTGAACAACCTCTACACTGTACATTCCTTAGCAGTTCCTGGGCCACATGCGTTATTTATGTTGCGAGTTGTCTCAGCTGCTTTTCAACCCGTTTTGAATAGGAATAAGAAAATCGCTAGAGTTTGCTTTTTGTCTAACATCATTCCCATAGTCTAAAATAAATAGCAAGTAATAAGTCATTAACAAAAAAATCATAAAGAAAGGTCCATTAAAATGATGTATAACATAACCACGTATATTTAAGAATGTATTCCAATATAAAACGGCAAATTCCAACAATGCAAAAACCACAATTACGTTTGCACCAACCTAATAGCTATCAGTTTTCAAATAACTTGACACAATTGCTCATGCTTCTGTGTTATCCTGGCCAAACATCTTCTATTCCAGATTCTGCCCAAATTCTGCTACTCATCTCTCCATATGTAAGTATGGAGGGACTGTGGTATTTGGTTTATATGACATTCAAAATTGAAATCGCTTACTCAGATATTTAGTTGGAAGTTAACCTAATTTTTCGAACATCAGTTACAGGTCTTTTAGGTAGACCCATAGTGGTGTGTCTGAATGCCACAGTTGCAGAGGTCATGCATTGAAGAAAGTTTATTACTACAGTAATATTTAGTAAAAGTGGCTTACAAATAAAAAGTTATTAGTTTTTCAGTCTTCCTATGCTTTTGCAGTTCCTATATATCCCCACAACCCTTTATAATATATTAGCTTCTTTCTTTCTTTCTCTTTCCTTCCTTCCTTCCTTCTTTCTTTATCTTTCTCTTTCTTTCCTTTCTCTCTCTCTTTTCTTTCTTTTCTTTTCTTTCTTTCTTTCTTTCTTTCTTTCTTTCTTTCTTTCTTTCTTTCTTTCTTTCTTTTTCTTTCTTTCTCTTTCTCTCTCTGTCTCTCTTTCTCTCTTTCTTTCTTTCTTTCTTTCTTTCTGATGGAGTCTCACTCTGTCACCCAGGCTGGAGTGCAGTGGCATGATCTTGCCTCACTGCAACCTCTGTATCCCGGGTTCAAGTGATTTTCTTGCCTCAGCCTCTCAAGTAGCTGGGATTACAGGAGTGCACAACATACCCAGCTAATTTTTATATTTTGTGTAGAGATGGGGTTTCACCATGTTGGCCAGGCTGGTCTCAGACTCCTGACCCCAGGGGATCTGCCTACCTGGGCCTCCCAAAGTGCTGGGATTACACTTGTGAGCCACTGTGCCCAGCAGCTTTTATTTTTCGTATTTTATTTTAATACTTGAAATATTTCCACGGCGTCCTTAGAAATTCCCCAGGAAAAAAAGCACAACACAACTTATTTGTATTACTAGTTACGCAAATCTAAAAACATTTACACATTTTGAGACAACAATGTGATAAAGCTTAAAAGATCATAAAGGCCTACTTGTATATCAAATAATTCAATTCAGCAGAACTTGTCTATCCATAGGTAGGTATAGAACCACGGAAAGTATATACGGTGGTTATATACTGTGTTCGAGTTAATATGGCATAGGCAAATATACCTAGTAGGGAGAAAAAGACCTTTATATCATCCACTGCACTAAGGTTATAGTAATACAATGGCCCCATATCAAGAGAAAATTTTAAGCTATATAAATGTCAGGTTACAAAATACGTGATTTGGATCAATCTTCCAGCTCTGTTTTTCACAAGGGGTATTTCATTTGAAAAAGTGTTGTGTGTGTGTGTTTGTGTGTGAGAGCGTGCACTCAACTATCCAGACATGTGTAAATACGTAAATTTAACTTTATGTATTTAAATGCATATTTTTGTGAGATCACAAATTGATAATGAGAAAAAATATGATACAATTGAAAATCCCCTTATGATACAATAAAAAAGTAGCATAAGGGAGAGCTCTGCAGTAATAGAATAGTTCTGTATCTTGATTCCATCTCTGCTTACTTAAATCTACATGTAATAAAATGGCATGTTATACATATAGAGCGTACCAATGTCAAGCTTCTGGGTTTGATATTGTACTATTGTCCTATAAGCTGTTACCTGGGACAGACAGTAAAGGGTGCACAGAACTTTTGTGTACAAATTTTGCAACATCTTGGGAATCTGTAATTATCTCAAAATACAAAGCTTAAAACTATATGAGCTATAATTCTGTGTATTCTTATATAATGCAAGACACAAAGGTATTATGCTAAACCTCAAGAAAAAGAAAAAAGAAAACTTTATCATATTTCTTTTCTATATTTATATTTTAAATTGGTGTATTTTCTTGAATTTCTCCAGATTTTGAAATTTTCTTCTGATAAAGCTTAGGTATATCTGCACATCTAACTTGAGTTAAGTCCCAAATAATTTTCCAAGAATATTCTATTAAAAGAACTGAGTAATTGCTGTCTATCTAGAGTAAAGAAAGGAAAGAATCACACTATTGAAACATGTATCAGAACTCCATAATTTGCATCCAGGATTATTATTTCTCTCTTTTATGTTTTTATCTCTTTATCTCTTATCTTTTAATCTTTATCTATTTCTGAGTAACACCTGTATTCTTTTTTTTATTCTTTCCTCTCTTTCTTTTATCTTTCTTTTATCTTGATCTCTGTCTCTTTTAACATTTTCATTCTATATACAAATATTTTTAAATCACTATTATTTTTACTTCTACTACCACCATGGCCGCTGCTACTACTTTTAAGTAATTTAGATATGAGGACATTTAAAATGAATATAATTATGATTTTTTGCTTGGGAAATGCATATTTTATAAATGAAACAATCTGTAAATTTTTATGAGTTTTCAGTCATGAAAAAAATGGAAAGTGTTATTGCACATAATTGAATCCAAAATTGCAGGTAGAAGAAAACTGTTTTCAATTTTCTACGTATTACACTATCATTAAAAACGTTATTGTATTTATGTTTAAATACTGTAAGAGTAACACAATAGTGCGTAGTTTGGTTGGATAAGTATTTGTTTAATAAAACAATAAAAATAATTTAAAGTGTTTAAAATTAATTGAACTTATCAGTTGTGTGTAGTTATCTAGCCTTCTTACCCTACTTTGGGAATAGCAGTAGTCATCTAAAAGTTATATTTGTAAACTTTTAGAAGTTTAAGACTAAGATACCATACTTTTATGAGTAAATAATGTTTTGTATTTTATTGTCTTTTTCATCATTCATCTTCTCCAATAATTATTTTAATATATTGCATCATTGTTATTTCTTTATCTAGTTTACAGATATCTAAAGCTCTAAGTAATTAAGAACAGTCCTCAAAGACAAAAAGCTGCATCACATCAAGCTTAGATTTGTATCTTCTCACTTTACTGCTGAGCATTTTGGGCTGAGCCATGATATGGAATATGCCAAATAAGATAGAAGATATTTCTTTAGTTAAAATGGTAAACATCTGTAGAAAAAAGACCAAACAAATCATTTAAACTTTCAACTGACAAGCTGGTATACATCCTGAATTAGGTTTATATCAAATGCATCATGAGACAATTATTTGTCCTTTCATCTGAATTCAGAAAGAGTTCTCTATCACCTGCTACTTTGTATGGATGAGTGAATTCCAAAGAATATACTGCATCATTCACACACAGCACTTTTTATAGGCTGCCTGAGCTATTCAGCGCTCTAATGATTTTAGACCAAATGAAAAACAGACATAAGAACATTAGAGACAGATGTTTTTCTATAAGATCCTTTGATTAAATCAAAGAAAATGGTATTATGCTTAAAAAAACTTAACTTGACTTATTTTTTGAAAGAAATCCCACTCTAATACCAAATTACTTTTGTCATTTCCAGTGAACTCTCTAATACCGGTCATGTCACTGTAACTGCATTACTTTTGGTCTCTATTATGTTACACAAAGGATTCAAATCCAGTTATTTTATGTTAGTCTAATTATTAAAGTTAGGTGGACATCATGTAACATTATAATGCATTTTATGTATATCAGTACAAAGGAATGACATAAAGCAGCAACTGAGGAGATACATATATTTGAGAATACAACTCCAAATGTTGTATTCTCAAAGGCAGCCACAAAGGTTTTCAAATAAATACAATATAAAATTTGAGTACCCTTCGTGGAGTTGTAGGCACTGGAGTGGTACAGATCATGTGGAACATTAGGGAAATAAAAAACACACACTGACTGATTTTAAACAGTTCTCCCTCTTTCCAGAATTTACTCAAATCCCAGAGCACACACACAAAGATACGTGGTTTGTTTTTTTTTTTTTTTTTTCCTCAATATATGCAGTGTGTAGTCTTATGAGCCAATGGGCTTTTTGAGAAGTATCAAAGGGGCTATTATCTTCCTGAGTTTAAGTGCTATCAATAAAATCATCTCTACTTACATGACAGAAAAGAGAAAGAGAAAGAGAGAAAGAAAGGAAAACAAACCAACAGACAAAAAAACAACAAAGGCCGGCTCTCCCAAAGTCAAACTTAGAGTCAAATATGTTTGAATATCTTTTCTGTTAGAGCTACAACCGACTTCATGTGTCTCCTTACAACTTTAGTTACTCCAAAATTGTAGAGTGAAATTTTACACATCACAATTCAAAAGTGGAAAAAAAAAAGTGATAATCGCTCTCATCTTGCTCATTTCCTTGTCTATTTTCTAATCACAGATGACAGGAAAGGTGCAGACATATGTAAAATTTAAAATTGCAGTTTATTTTGGCTCTTCAAGTTTACTCTGTTTCTTTTTTTATTCCTTCTTAAGCCATGTATGTATTTTTCAATTTTTAAAACATTATTTATTCACTCATGTATTTACATCACTATTGTCACAAATGTAATTATTTACTCTCTGGTCATAATCCAATACTTTCGCTATTTATTTTATTGTTCATTGTCCCCTCCAACCCCCTGCGCTTATTGGAAACACTTTCAAGTTAGTGCTTGTGTCCTATTCATGTATCGTACATTTAGTAAAGCATTTTAGTTTCTGGCAATACAAGAAAATCCAGGACCAAGCTCAGTGTGCAGTTTCTCTGCCCAAACTTCAGAATCAATGTTTCTGCAAGGGGTTTTCCCTTTTTCTTCTTTTATTAGAGGGTGGTATTTAGAAGCCATGATCTGGGTACTAAGTATGCTCATTGGCATTGCTGTATTACTGCCTCTAGGCTCCCTAAGAGAACAGAGTTACAAAAAATATGTATGTTCACTAATAAATACATATACACATATATTAATATTTGTTTTTATCTATGTATCTACAAAAATAAATGATTTTAGACTGATAGATCTGATTCTATTCCAGCACCACAGAATTTATTGTAACATTCTCCTTACTTACTTGTCAAGTCTTTTCTTTGACAGTGAGAAATTCAGCACTCAGTAACTACACTGTATTTACTTATTTTTTTAACGTCAGGATAAATGTAGTTACTTCATCATTGCTAAATATTACCCCTTTGATAAACACAGAGGTATATTAGGGGTATGTGCAGTTCCTTTTGCTGTTGGCCTTCTGTATTTTGACAAAACATTCTTTTCTGAAATTATTTAGGCTACCTCCTATCTTTAATATCTCTTTCAAAGTGCCATTCGTTATTAATACAGTTAGATACATTTGTCACAATGTGCATTACACCCAATATCTTGGTTGACCTTTTTTTTTTTTTTAGCTTGAGGAGCATTTTCTGGAGACTGAGGGAGGGATAAATTTTCTGCATAAACTAACATGTGATCTGCAAATTGAGACAGTTTTCATGAGTATTTTCCGATTTGTCTGTTTTGTCTTTTTCTTTTCTTTCTTTTTTCTAGCCATCTTGCACTTGGTAGGATTTCCAGTGTGATATGGAAAAGAAAAAGTGAGAAAATTGTTTAGTCTTTTTACTAGGTTTAGAAGAAAAGCAGCCAGTCTGTCACCATTAAATATGAAGTTTGTTACAGATGCCCTTTGTTGGGATTCTCCTATTTTTATGTGCTTCGTAACCTTCTTTGCTTTACTGTTGTATATTTGGTATAGGGCAAATGGTACTAAGTACATATTGTTATTTTCAAAATCTTTATTAGCACATTTTCCCTCTGCTTGACTTTGTCTGGGTCTTTGCATTAATTTTCTCAGGAGTCAGAGCATGTGTGATGCTTTTGGTGCATTGGGAGGTGGGAGGAGCCTGTCGACTGATTGTTCTCTTTTGAGTTCTTGCTGACTCCACCAAGACAGCCTTTATGGGACATTGCAAAAAAAAAATGGCTATAATAGTTTTGAGATTTTTCAGTAAGATATGGAGTCTGTGTTTCTAAACCTTGGATTTGGGCTGGCCTTGCTACTTTATTTTGTCAATAGAAAGAGAAAATGATGGTCTTAGGACTTAAGAGACCTTTTAATTTCCACTCATATTGCTTCACGGGAGACCTGCCACCACCACTATGTGCATGAGTCCAGGCTAGTTTGCTATATGATTTGAGACATATGGCCCGGTTCCCCTGTCCCTTGGCCAACAGTCAGCAAATTACCAGCCAACTGTCAGACATATGAATGAAGCCTTCAACCGCTGGCTGAAGGCAAATGTGTGAGTGAATCTAGCCAAAACCAGCAGAAAAACTGTCCAATGAGCACCAACCAAATTGGCAATCCACAGAATTGATTGCAGGGATAGATCAATACAGATGGATTACAGTAGATGCAACAGACCCTTTCATTTCTTCATTTCTATTTTCAACATCCAGAACTGGAAAGGATTTGTTTAATTATAAATTCCCTTATGTTTTATTTGCTTTTACTATGCCGTATAGCTCTTGTCTCTCAATTACTGAAAAAATATTCTATAATATTGAAAACCCTATATTTCTCCACAGAGCCTGCTTTCAAGACAATTGATTCACTGTAGACAAATCCGCCTATAAAATTTAAAACTCAGACATAAGCAATGGGCCATTTGTCTGAGCTTGATGCCCCAAAGCTGTGGAAGCATTGATTTCAATGGGTGTAGAAAGCTGAAAATATGTGGATTAATGATCCAAGGAGCATTGGTTCAATATCACATCAGTATTATCCATATTATAATTTACTAGCCACAGTGATTTCTTTCATTCCTTTCCAGATATATTCATCACTAATTCATGATTCTCCATTTTCTTCTCTCCTAACTTGATCTTAACTTAGGCTGTGGTAGATATTGGTTCACATAAAGTCTTAGTCATTCAATATTTGAAATAATCAGTATTATTCAATAGTTAACAGTGTATTTGTTGCCAATTTTATTTTATCAATTTGTAATGGATACTTTCTTGTACCAAATATTTGGAAACATTTCTTAATGCTTTTGTCTTGGTAGAAAGTCCTTAAGGAGAATATATATAAATATATATATATATGTGTGTGTGTGTGTGTCTACATAGGTGTAAGTAACAGAGCATGGGGTTTTCAGCTGCTCAGTAGTTTATCAAGAAAATATATTTTACAATATCTACGCAATTTCTGTTATGAAAAACATGCTTCTTCCAAAAGTCTCGTGTCAATGTCAGTGTAAATTCCACACTCTGTATTGTATGAGACTACATAGTATCTGGCTGCTGAGAAAGTTACTCACCTCACATCCCAGTACACTAAGAAAGTCACATCCCAATACACTAAGTCCTCAAATGCACATTCCCTACCACACACATACAAAGAGTGATTTGTATGTATGCATTTTATTGTGGTGCTATTCTGTGCCTTGTCTTATTTGACAAAGTCTACAATGTATTTTAACGACAGCATTTTCCATTATCCTCTTTGACCTCCACATATCCACAATAAAGTATTTATCTGTAACAATCAGAACATTTGCCCATAGTTCTATAAACTTATAGTGTGTAGCATTGTTATTGTCCATCCACATGTTAGATTATTTCAAAGAAAGATGCCTAGACATATTATTCTTCATTTAGAGAGCACCTGGAACACTGTAGTGTTGTTATTTACAAAGTTACCAAAAACAAAGTCATG